>NC_091435.1:127767292-128367292 GCF_964237555.1 Oryctolagus cuniculus | reverse complement strand
TTCTTACATATTCTGTACTCTAAAAACAGCTTACAAACAAGGTACAAGGTACAAAGAAAATTTCCCTGAACCACTTGAGACTAAGATACTGATGTGAGGGTCCAGTTCCCTGTGATTTTAATGGATATTTCCTGCAAAATGGACATTGTCCTAAATAACACAATGCAACAAACAAAATTTGAAAATAAATATCATGTATTACTGTCATCTAATTCTTCGGCTCTATTCACATTTTCCAATAATTTCTGTAATAACAAAAAGATGCAATTCAAAATTATGCCTTGTATTTAACTGTCCTTAGTATGCTAACTGGGAAAGTTCATGATCACATTCTTTAAGCTAACAGGTCAGTTATTTCATAGAATGTCCTTCCACTTGTATTTGCTTAATATTTCCTTATGATTAGGTTCAATTACTTATCACCAGCAAAAATATCTCAGGAATAATACTATATTCCTCTTATTACACCCTCCCAGGAAGCAGATGGGTTTAATTCTGCCCTTCATAAGGGATACTTATTTGATTGCTTAATTAAAAGTGGTGTCTGCCAGTATTCTCCATTATAGACACTCATTTGTGTGTGTTTGTGAAGAATTACTTTATAAAAATGATTTTTATTGTCAGATTTCCAGTTTTATTTGTTCATTTATGTCTATAGGAATTAATGGTTTGTTAAGATATCCGTATGTTGTAACCTGCTGCTGTCCTTGTTGATTTTGAAGTGTCAGTTGTCCCAGGCTTGGCCAGCAGGAATCCCTTTTCAAAGTTGGTGACTTTCCTTTTGTGGCGTATTCCCATTATAACTGTACTGTCCTTGATTTCTGACACAATAAGATGCTCTGAGCTCATTTTGTTCTTTCCTTGGCCCAGCCCTGGAATCAGCTGGTTTTTTTTGTTTGTTTGTTTGTTTTTGTTTTTGGAGTATATTTCCTTTTAGTGGAAAATACAAAATACAAGCTAGAATCCCAGATCTGGGCTCTAGGTGTGTTCATTGCTATTGGAGTAATGGAGTTGAGTCCTTCCTGTGAAATGAACCAAATATGTGTGCTATACACTACTATATCATACTTTTTTCTATATTTACCTTCAAATACGTTGAAAGCTGTAAGTTTTGCATTTCAACCCAACCATACAGAATTTACTTTAGTTTTCTCCTCCTTTGAATTTGTGCTTCCCTTTTCCAAAGCTGAGAAACCTGTCTTCCATTGTTCTCAGTTTATTGTCTTCGCGATGAAATCCTATATGTGTAACCAATCTCCAATTTCTGCCACCTGTTCCTGCTACGGGTGTTCTCAGCCCACAGGGGCTCTGACACCAGGTAACTGTACTCCTCTCCCCATGCCTCCATGCTGTGCCCAGTTAATAGTTTCAGGACTAAAATAGTCCAGAAAGAAAGGGAAGAGAAAAAAACAGAGGAAGAGGGGTCCTGTTACATATTCTTCATGGCATTTACTGCAATGTGATTTATCTTGTTTATTTCATGTTTTAAGTCTCTCCCAACTAGAATGTAAACTCGGCCAAAGCAGTCATTTTTTTCTGTTTTCTTAGCAAAACATTCTTGCACTTGGGAGGCAAGAACTGGGTATTTGTCTATCCTATGATGCAGCTATAGAGACATTTTTAAAACAAAAACCCTGGACTTATTATCCTTTGAATTAAAAAGATTTGAAATTCCCTATAACTTTTCAGGTTGCAATCCGTTTCATTTCATATTTTACTCAAACTGCCTGTTTTAAATGTGCAAAGGTATGGCTTTACATTCTCATCCTATTATTTTGCAGGTTTGGAATTACCACCAGCAGGATGAAAATGCTTCTACTTTTGGCTTTAGTGATAATGTACTCTTTAAAATTTTAAGAATAGCTTAGCTCTAACACCTTCCCTCCCAAAAGATTATTCAGTTGTCTAGGTTTACGAGTCATTCAATATCATATTAAGACACTGATTCAGTTGAAGATTTCTTTTGTACATTCAAAGTATGTATTTTTCCCTTCATCAATTTAATATACATATTTTATAGGATTGTAGGAATAAATGTGTAGCATATATACAATACATATAACAGACATATTTTTGATAGAGTTATAGGAGGAAAACTGCATTTAAATATAAATTGTTTTCTAGATGCCAGTGTGTTAAGTAACGTAAATCATTTTGTAGAAGATGTTGGTTTACTTGTTTTCTTGTTTCTTGATATGATCTCTTCCTGAGGGAAAAGCTTTGACTTTGAGACATTCTGCACGCTACAGCATATCCCATGTGATATGCTAGTTGCTAAGGTAACTATATTTTCCTGAAAATATCAAACTAAACAGGAGCCTGAATCATCAGTGTGTAATTTGTTATTACGTTTGTGCAAATTTTCCTCATCATTCAAATAAACATATAACATATACAAACAAACACATATACATATACTATGTGAAGATTTCAAAGATAGTTCTGGGTCATTTTTGTGACCCCTATACTTTGTCTTTGACATTCAAAAGCACAGTAACACTGCAGTTAACTACACAAAGATGTCAACATGTTTTATGGCTGGGAAATCACATACAATCTTCAGTCCCACTAATCAGAAGAACGTGATAATTTAAACTGGGTTGGACATATGTTTGCAATCTCTTTACACCAGAATTTGCCAAGCAAAGAAGCAGAAAAGTTAATTTGTGGGGAAACTGAGAAATTAAACTTTATTCATAGTTTTAATCTATTATGTCAAAGAAATTGATGATTCTAAAGCAACTGAATTTTTTAAGCAAAATTTCAAAACAGTATCTTTCCTTCAAAACACCTTAGTCAATGTAGTTACTGTGTATTGTTAGCTATGCATATGCAGGATTTTCATCTGAAAGTAATGAATCTGTAAGTATTTTTCCTGTCATTCATATATTTCATTTTTAACTTTTATTTAATAAATATAAACTTCCAAAGTACAACTTTAAGATTATAGCGGCTTTTCCCCACCATAACCTCCCTCCCACCCGCAACCATCCCATCTCCCACTCCGTCTCCCATCCCATTCACATCAAGATTCATTTTCAATTATCTTTATATACAGAAGATCAATTTGGTATATATTAAGTCAGGATTTCAACAGTTTGCACCCACACAGAAACACAAAGTATAGATACTGTTTGAGTACTAGTTATACCGTTAATTCACATAGTACAACAAATTTTTTTATGGGGTGACTTTTTTTTAACTTTTATTTAATGAATATAAATTTCCAAAGTACAGCTTATGGATTACAATGGCTTCCCCCCCATAACGTCCCTCCCGCCTGCAACCCTCCCCTTTCCCACTCCCTCTCCCCTTCCATTCACATCAAGATTCATTTTCGATTCTCTTTATATACAGAAGATCAGTTTAGCATACATTAAGTAAGGATTTCAACAGTTTGCTCCCACACAGAAACATTAAGTGAAAAATACTGTTTGAGTACTAGTTATAGCATTAAATCTCAATGTACATACAGCACACTAAGGACAAAGACCCTACATGAGGAGTAAGTGCACAGTGACTCCTGTTGTTGACTTAACAAATTGACACTCTTGTTTATGGCCTCAGTAATCACCCTAGGCTCTTGTCATGAGCTGCCAAGGCTATGGAAGCCCCCTGAGTTCACTGACTCTGATCATATTTAGACAAGGCCATGGTCAAAGTGGAAGTTCTCTCCTCCCTTCAGAGAAAGGTACCTCCTTCTTTGATGACCCGTTCTTTCCACTGGGATCTCACTCGCAGAGATCTTTCATTTAGGTTTTTTTTTTTTTTTTTTCCCCCAGAGTGTGTTGGCTTTCCATGCCTGAAATACTCTCATGGGCATTTCAGCTGGATCTGCATGCCTTAAGGGCTGATTCTGAGGCCAGAGTGCTGTTTAGGACATCTGCCATTCTATGTATGGGTCTGCTGTGTATCTCACTTCCCATGTTGGATCATTCTCTCCCTTTTTGATTCTATCAGCTAGTATTTGCAGACACTATTCTTGTTTATGTGATCCCTTTGGTTCTTACTCCTATCATTATGATCAATTGTGAACAGAAATTGATCACTGGGACTAGTGAGATGGCATTGGTACATGCCACCTTGATGGGATTGAATTGGAATCCCCTGGTATATTTCTAACTCTACCGTTTGAGGTAAGTCAGCTTGAGCATGTCCCGAATTGCACATCTCTTCCTTCTCTTATTCCCACTCTTATATTTAACAGCGATCACTTTTCAGTTAAGTTTCAGCACTTAAGAAGAATTGTGTATTGATTACAGTATTCAACCAAAAGTATTAAGTAGAACAAACAAAAAAAATACTAAGAGGGATAACATATTAAGTTGCTCATCAACAGTCAGGGTGAGGGCTGATCAAGTCACCGTTTCTCATAGTGTTCATTTCACTTTAACAAGTTTCCTTTTTGGTGCTCAGTTAGTTGTCACCTATCAAGGAGAACAAATGGTATTTGTCCCTTTGGGATTGGCTTATTTCACTCAGCATAATGTTTTCCAAATTCCTAACAGGGATCACTTTTCAGTTAAAATTTAAACACCTAAGAATAATTGTGTGTTACTTACAGAGTTCAACCAATGATAGTACAACAAATTAATTTACACTTAATTCCATCAGTTAGCAATTTTGCTTTGATATAATTTTTATCACAATAATTTTTATTAATAAACTGAATGATATTTTATAGGTTTGGCAACACTGTTCATAAAGCTGATGATGCCATACATTGTTGATTGATATTTTTGGCCAAATCATATCTTAAAATTCTAAATCAATTTTCTCTTGTAGCTTTGTAATTCCCTACATATTTTTACAAAGAAAGTCAACTTTACTTTGAAACCGCAGAAATACATTTTCTGAGTAGATTTAGTTTTAAGGGAGCAAATCCACATTTTTTAAAAACAAATATTATTTTCAGAAATACACTCACAGCTGTTACAGTGACAAGGTGTACTACCTGAACCAAGGTCTGTGCTGCCTCTGGAGTAGAATAGCTGGATTCAAATTCAGTTATTCCCCTTATCTTCAGTGGGGCCTGGCATAGCCAGTTAAAGAGCACATCAATATCCTCTGGACTACTATGAGGATTCCAATAATGCACACTTCGGGTTGTTGAGAGAGTAAAGCAGATACTTTCTACAAGGAAATCAATGGTGCTAGATGTATACTGTTACCTGCAATTATTTCTATGAGGTCTTTACTATTAAGTATTTTGGAAAAATAAATTCATATAAAAATTCTTCCATGAATTTCATATTATGTAGTAAATATATTTTGGGTCTTGGACATTAAAGATGTCATCCAGCATGTTTTCATCTTCTTAGAGCTGCAAACTTTATCTCAGAGCAGTTGGTGACATTTGATGATGGCTCAACATGGACTCTATAAGGAAATGAAGGTTTCAAACTATTTTGAGTGAATAAGCTCTTCCTTTAAATGGCAAAGTTTTCTAGTTTACATTAATTTCCTACTCAGTCCCAAATCTCAGTCAACAAGGACTGTTTGAGCATAGGTTGACATCTTCTTGATGACTCAGGCTGCCTCTTGTGAACTTTGAGTATAGTGCTTTAATCCAGCTTTGCCTCCTGGAGATTTCTGAAAAACAGGGACTCCTTTGCCCTGCACAACCATGAGTTGTTGCTGGGGGAGGGTGGAGAGTGTTTCTTTGGATTCTCTCCTCACTCACCTGTCACTTCTGTGCCTAGAACAGTTCTGACCATGTCTCATCTGTAACAGTAATGTAGAGAGAATCCAGGTTTCTTAGTGAAACTAAAATGCCCAGCAAATAAAGTAAGTGATAAATAGTTTACATATGATAGTAAATCAGTTGGGTCCATGATAGCTGCTCTGCCCCACATGGGAATTTGGAGCTTGGAGTTTTGCTTTGGCTGTCATCCTTTCAATAGACTAAAAGAGAACGTTTACAATTAAATCTGGACATCTTGGGTGAGTCGGACATAAAGATGTTGTAATGTTAAAGAATGTTTCATTTAGTGGGGACATTGTGAATGCCTGCCTATTCCATTCTCAGTAGCATGAAATAAAAGTGAGTCATGCACATTGCATAATCAGTCAGTCCAGTGAGTCATTCTAATTCTCCAGAAACAGCTTTTCACCTGCTTTCTTTCAGATAGTAATCTAATTGCTATTTTAATTATATGTAAAGTTTCTGCATCCTGGATTAGACTATGTACCCTAGCCCAGAAATGAATTAATTTGAAGCTGCTTTTAAATTTTCTTTTGATAAATGAATGTCTGTGGAATTGCTGATTAGCATTTTGTCACTTGAAAATACTGCACATTGAAGTTGCTTGCCTTTCAACTCTGTTTCTTCTTGGATGTAAAGTTTTACACTAAATCTTACTCTCACCTTTTCTGGTAATAAGAGTTTAAGAATATATTAACCTTGACAATAGCATTGTCTTCCTATTTTATCACATGTGTTGTTATTTTTGACTACTATTTATTATTAGTTGATTTTATATTTTATTTAATTCAATATCCTTACAGCTTTTCTAGTTAATTATTAAAAGAAATATCGATTATGATCTTCCGAATAATCTCTTTTGCATCATTAATGCCTAGCAGCATGCCTGAGATTATATGCTCAATATATGTCTACCAGTGAGTAACTGAATGTTGATACCAGGCCAAGGGTTACTTTGTTATTACACTCTAAGCAACTTGATGGTGTTGCTTTGGTGGCTATTGATATTAATGGTATTGAAATCCATCAGTTTATTCATTTGCTTTCTTTTTTTAAAAAGATTTTATTTATTTATTTGACAGGTAGAGTTACAGACAGTGAGAGAGAGAGACAGAGAGAAAGGTCTTCCTTCCTTGGGTTCACTCCCCAAATGGCAGCAACGGCCGGAGCTATGCGGATTCGAAGCCAGGAGCCAGGTGCTTCTTCCTGGTTCCCCATGCGGGTGCAGGGGCCCAAGCACTTGGGCCATCCTCTACTGCTATTCCAGGCCACAGCAGAGAGCTGGACTGGAAGACGAGCAACTGGGACTAGAACTGGCGCCCATATGGGATGCTGGTGCTGCAGGCAGAGGATTAACCTAGTGTGCCACGGAGCTGGCCCCTTCATTTGCTTTAAAAATGGATCAGAAGTTTTGCAGGATATGATTTTGTCAGTGCAGAGGAATGGTCCCCATTGCATGATCATAACCATACTTGGTTCTGATACTTGGAGGATGCTCAATAGGTATTTCTTTACACAAAATTAATTAATTTATTTGAGAGAGAGAGAGAGAGAGAGAGAGAGAATGTGTTAGAGAGAACTCCCATCTTCTGGTTCACTACATAAATGCCCAAAGCGGTTGGGACTGGTTTGGGGTGAAGCCAAGAGCCTAACCCATGTCTCCCAGGTGGGTGGCAGGGGCCTGGCCATTTGAGCCTGCTGCCTTCCACATTCACATTATCAGGAAGCTGGAATCATGAGTGGAGCTGGGACTTGAACTCAGGTACTCTGATATGGGATGTGCACATCTTAATTGCTGTATTAACTGCAAGGCCAAATACCCACCCCTCAAAAAGTATTTATTGACTCATTGAATAGATTCAGAATGTTCACAGTAGGAAGATGAACTTGGTGAGAACTATGACCATAACATTATAATAATTTCTACATTATTGGTTTCATACCTCTTTTGAACAGTTCTGTGTGTGAAAATAAAGGTTAAAGTGCAACTGTCTTCAATATTGGGGCACAACTTCTTCAAAAGTATGGAAACAGAGAACACTGTCACGTTCAGCCCCAGTCAATGAAACTGTCAATCCATGGCTCAGAATCCATCCTGTGTCCAAGAGTTAAGTATTTCATATGTCTAAAATATCTTATTATTGATTGTATCATCCCCTTGATAACCACTTTTTTTTTCTTTACCTGGAAACATCACTATCTTAAAGAACATTCTGGCTTTATTTATGACATGCCAATCTTAATAAAATTTTTTAAAGATTTGTTTTAGTTATTTGAAAGGAAGAGTTAGAGAGAGAGAAAGAGAGATCTTCTGTCATCTGGTTCACTCCCCAAATGGCCACAACGGCTGGAGCTGAGCCAGTTTGAAGCCGGGTCTCCTGCATGGATGCAGGGTTGGGCCATCTTTCGCTGCTTTCCCAGGCACATTGGCAGGGAACTGGATCAGAAGTGGAGCAGCCAGGACCTGAACCAGTGCCCAAATGGGATGTGTGCATTACATGTAGTGGCTTTACCTGCTACATCACAATGCCGGCATCCAATCTTAATAGCTTTAATATCTGACAGCAAACTTGCTCATTTCCAAGTTACAAATGTTCTCAATGTTTTTTTGTATTCACTCATTGGGGAAAAAATGGCTAGTAAAATGTATAGACTTGGGAAATGACAGACTTTCAAGTGAAATATCCCTTGTGGCTTTGCTATTTCCTTTCATGGCTCCAAATTTTAAGAACAATATCTCCTAATCTAGCATGTCTATTGATTTTATCTTCTCTACAAATAATTTGGCATAAAACCACTTTTGTTAGCTGATGACTAGGAATAATGAAAACATGTACAAATAACATTCCTCTAGATTATATGACAAAGTGATAACAGTAATACAGAGCACAGATGCTAGGAGAGGCAGTGAAAAGAGATTTTGGAAACAGATTCTACAATATTTATTGATTAATTGTTATGTATATCTATAGGCTAAAAATTCTTCCTATATCTAAATTCCCTAGAATTGATGAATTTCAACATATAGGACCAAAAAAGGATTTTTGTAGATGTCATTGGGAATTCTGAGATGAGAATATTATCCTTGTCCAGGATAATTGTCCATAAAAGAGAAAGACAGATGGAAATTTGCAGCATACATGGAAGGAGAATGAAAACAGAATTGAGGGCTATTTGAAGATCCTGGCCTTGAAGACTGGCGTGATGCAGCCACAAGCCAGGAATGTCAGCAACCATCAGAAATGAAAAGAGATAAAACACATTCTCACCTACAGCTTCTGAAAGAAGCAAGTCCTGCCAGTGCATTGATTTTATATCAACAAGCCTGATGTCAGACTCTCTAGAACTGTGAGATAATAAATTTCTGTTGTTTTAAGCCATCAAGTTCATAGGAATTTATGAACGGTGGTCTCAGGAAATTCACACAGTGCCTGAAGTTACATCAATCAATAAAAACCCCACAAATCTGGCTCCTCACTTACTAAGTCTACATTTCTGAAGAGTAAGAAAGAAATTCACAGCTATTAACCACCTCTTATACGCCAGATATGTATCTACTTTGTTTACACTATTTCAATTTTTCACAGCTCCATTTTTTTTTTGCCTGATTAGTACTCCCATTTTTAGTAACAGCTTTCACATTGGTAAACTGCTAACCAATATCCTTTGGACATTTATTGTAGCTGTTGGTTTTTAAATACAAAGTTTTGCATGAACAGTATGTGGATGGCTAATAATAATATCATTTGCATCAGAAGAGTATGTTTTCCAATATTTCTATTTTTATTCAAAATAGTTGTACTTAGGTTTCTACCTATTTTATCCAGTAGTCTTAAGTTTACCTAAGGATACCAATTACTCTGTGTGGATTGAATATTTGAGAAAGTCTGAAGACTAGACACTAATATATGTCAGGTAACGAGTTGATATTGGAAAGAACTATTCCTTGGGTCTGGTGTTGTGGCACAATGCATTTAGCTACTGGTTGCCACCCTGGCATCCCATATTGGAGTATTTCTTCAAGTTTTTGCTGCTCCGCTTCTGATCTAGTTCCCTGATAATGCATCTCTGGGGACAGAGATGGCCCATTTATTTGGATCCCTGCTACCCACGTGGGAGACCCAGATGGAGCTCCCAGCTCCTGGCTTCCTCCTGGCCCAGCCCTCATTGTTGTGGCCATTTGAGTAGTACATCAGTGGATTAAAGATTGCTCCCTTTCTTTCTATTTTTCTCTCCTGCACTCTCTTTCCCCCTCTGTTGCTCTGCCTTTCAAATAGATAAATAAATAAATCTTTAAAGCAAAAAGAGAGGAACTATATCTTAGAGAGGAAAGGTCTAGCCAACCAAAACCATAGTTCATCATTTTTTCCTTATGGTCATCATTTAACCATCTCTAAGTGCTCATGAAAATCTGTTGGTAGAATATCATCATACCAGGAAGTTGGGAGGGGACTGAGTGAATGGACAAATACCTGGTAGGTATCAAAGGTTTCATCAACTACTACATCCAATCAAATTTCAGTGCTATTCTAATGTGAACACATGAGCCTCAGCGGTAGTTCCCTTATAATTCTGAATCCAGTGAAGCTACGAATGACTGGACCAGTGATTGAACACAATGGGAAAGGAAAAGAGCAGAATTTAATTTGAATATATTTTTCTCTGCTGCTGCCAGCTCCATCCTCACCCTGACTGTAGACTCACTGACACACTCCACAAGACAAAATCACTCCAATTGCTTTCCTTCTCCTCAAAATATTCTCCCATATTTGTTCATTATTTCCTCCATGCCATGAATCCGCAGAGGAGATGGCCTGGGGCATACACTGTCTCTGGGGCATACACTGGACATGGCACATCACCAACACTGCTGTCTTAGTGCTATGAAACTTTTTGGCTGCATGTTAGAAGTCGTGCTTCATACTGAATAGCTGTTCTAGCTCTGTAGGGATCTGCAGGCAACAGGAATCTTTGACCACTTCTTTGTATCTAGGTAAAACCTGCGGTTCCTCTTCTTATTACCGAGTATGAAAACTTGAATGGTAAAATGAAGTCTTCTTTGTTTTTCTTCCTTTCACTTATATCTGGGTGGCATATTCTATGTAACTGCCAAACTGGCTACAAGAAAAGGAACTTTATTTTATTTCCGCCTTTGAAGCTCAGAAATAGGTTTTGACCATATTGAAACACCTGGGTGAGGGGATAGGCACAAGATCCAAGTCAGGCCAAAGACACCTCAAAGAAACTGCATCTTGGAGAGAATCTTGTAACGTCTGAAAAGAGATGAACTGGTAAGTTTCAAAGACAGTGCTTCAAATTATCTTAGTACCAGTCTTCAATTTTAATGTATTCTGTATTTTTCTTAAGTTTGACAAAGTCCATGTGTCTTGCTTAGCACCAGAAACCTGTTTACCTAACCAGAAATCAATTTACCTAATGTTCACGGTATTAGGAAAAATTAAATAAGATAATGTACATAATGCACTGAGCATGGTGCCTTACATAAGCACAGTTCAATTAATGTAAACTGCACGTGTAATTCAGGATGGTACAGAAAAGCAAGATATGTGCAAGTGCTCTGTGAAAGTTATAAAGCTCTAAACCCATACCAAGTATTGTAAGCTTATTATGACTCATACTCTAGAAGTATGAATGTTCATATTTGGAACTACCATTACTTGAATTAGTGTTAATTGTTTTGAAGCTTCAGTCTTGCAGTATTTAGTGTATGCTACCAGAACTTATTGTACCTGTTCTTTCTCTTTAGATAAACAATGATAATGTGCTCAAATTAAATCAGATGGAATTAATTAGATCACCATACTGGAAAAATAACATATTTGGGGCACATTTCTGAAGATTCCATATCAATGTCAAACATTTCCTTAAGAAATTAATAAAAATCAAGTGATGGTCTGTCTCATCTGACCATCTGGGTTTCAACACTAATTGCTGCTGACGAATTCTTTCTGTTGCATTTTTAAGTTGATGTAGAAATGATACTTTGTTTTGTGTCATTCATGCTTCAATTCTTACTTACCTGCTAGGGAGAATTCAGATAAAGAGATTAGGAAAAATTGGCAAGGGATAACTTCAAGGCATGTCCATATACTTGAGTTAGAAAATAGGTTTAGGCTTAAAAGTTAAGTATTTCAAGATAACTTTAATTAAAAACAGATAAAAGCATTAAATAGAAGAAACAGAATTCCAGGATTTGGCCTTATGAGATAATCAGTGGATAATTAACAAGAGGCTAAAATTTCTTCCTTGCCCAGATGCAGCAGGTGTGTACCATCCAATCAATTAGCAAGAACTTTGAGTGTTTTTGTGCTGAACCATTGATATCAGAGTTATGGAGGTAATACACAATGTACAAAAGAAGCAAGGGATTCTAGAATCATAGATATTGTTGGAAATCTAGCTTTACTCTTTAAATATTACATTTACTGTTTCTCAACAGAAAATCAGGTGGGCTCCTACCTCTCAAGAGGATCCTTAAATGAGATCATGCCAGTGAGAATGCATGATAAATATCTAAAAGCCATTCATTATAATTATTCTAGGGTATGGGAGCTTATGGGCTTATACATGAACTAGGAAGGCATTAACAAATGTAGGATATTTTTTATCATCAAGTACAAATTTGATGGTGTAGACTCCTTCTGGAAACATTCACAACTTGAACTGCAGTGTCATTGAGCCAGAAAACTTTGACATATTTTTCCTGTCTCAGTCAATATCATCATCTTGGAATCATATTTGATACCTTTCTCTCTCCAACCCATATCTGGTCATCTGAAAATTTTGTCAGTTTCACTTTCAAAACAAACCTGAAGTCTGTCTACATTTCACCACCTCCAATGTTGATATCACAAGCCAAGCCTGCATCATTTCTCACCTAGCAAAGTGCAGAATCTTCCTAACTGGTCCACTCACACTTACTTTTGCAACTGTTCCTTATTCTGTGACTCTTAAAGACATAAGTCTTATCACATCAATTTCCTGTTCCCAACTGTCCAACAGCTTCCCATACACTTGTAATAGAATTAAAATTGCTTACCAAGCTGTAAAATGCTCTTCACCACCTGGCAACCGCAGCCTCTGCAACTTCCTTTCTTGTTCCTCTTGCGTCACTCACTGGCTCTGGTCTCCTGACCCAGACTGAGGTTCCTGACATCTCAGAGTCCTTATGCTGGCCCTTCTCTCTGCCTGGGATGTTGCATTCTATGTCAGAGTAAGCTAAAAATCAGTTTCTAGTGCATTGTATGTAAGCCAAAAAGCAGTTTCTGATGAGTTGTGACAGGTAAAAAAAAATGAAATTGCAGTGCAAAACAAATAGAACTTGGGAAGCAACACAAAAAAATGTTTTTGTTACTTCAGTTGTCTTAGTTTTTCAGGTTGCTACAACAAAACCATAAACCAGTAGCTCCTAAACAACCAATATTTATTTTTCACAGTTTTGAAGGCTGGGAATTTCAAAATTAGATTCAGTGCCCTGTGTGGGCTCACTTTCACAGACATTGTCTTCTCAATGTATCCTCACAGGACAGAACGTGTGAGCTCTCTGGGGTCTCTTTTATAAGAGCTTTAATTCCAATCATGAACTCACCTCCAAAGTTCCTACCTCCTTATACC
The DNA here is from genome assembly GCF_964237555.1 of Oryctolagus cuniculus. Taxonomy (NCBI): domain Eukaryota; kingdom Metazoa; phylum Chordata; class Mammalia; order Lagomorpha; family Leporidae; genus Oryctolagus; species Oryctolagus cuniculus. Next base: position 128,353,953 of record NC_091435.1, on the reverse strand, counting down.
ATCACATTTGGGTTTGGGTATAAACTTGGTAATGGTAGGAGGGACATGAATCTTCAGTTTGTAATACTGGGTAAGAAAAATATCTATGAAATCAGACACACAAAAACAGGAACTGTAAAAATGATTACGAATTGGAATACTTTAAAACAAAGAACATATATTCATCAGTAATACCACTAAGAGTGAAAACAAAACATCAATAAACTACATATTTGTGGTTTTTGCACTTTGCATACATATATTTTGTTTCATGTGCTTGCACATACACAAAGCCTACAAATTTTAGTTCCTATGGGGTAGACAGTGAAGGGAGAAGCTATTGGGAGACAAAATGGGACTACAAGGTCCCATTGCAATAGAAGGGAAATTGTTGAACGACCAGGAAGGAAGACATGGTTGAGTGCAGGGATGAAGCAAAAGCCCACAAAGTTGAGGCTGGAGGGATAGCAGGACACAGACTGTATAGTTTCTGGTAACAGTGCTGAAATACACATTGCTCTATAACTCACGTATGGTTGGTTATTTTGAAATAACTCAATCTCTTTAGTCTTAGTATTTAATTTCTACAATATGTGCTTCTTCCTGTAAAAATTGATTTTAAGAAGTTAGATCATTATTAGATATAGTTTCGCATTCTTGTTCCTTCAGGATTGAATGGAATCAAATCAAATCACTTTCTTGTGGAATCAGTAAGATGCTAGATAATAACTTTATCCACCTTGCTGCTTTAACATTATTCCTAATTATTTAACTCAACGCTTATAATCTTTAGTAATATTAGAGAAAACAACCAGTAGTTTAAGCATTAAACAAATCAACAGTAAAAGTGATCTCTTTCTGGCTAGCTTTGGCAGAGAGGAACTCAGTATTTTACACCCAATCAGACCTTGTGTTTTAATATGATATCAACATGAACAAAGATGTTATACCTTATATGGTTCTCTTTCCATAAAACCAAGAATGTCGATGTGTTACTGCTGGAAATAAACTCATCATAGGTTCTAAACATCTTGACTCTGAGCGTTAAAACAAAAGCAACTCATTGTAAATATTTAGCCAGGATTTATTAAAGATCAGCTCAGTTTGACTATTCCAGCTGGAAGAAAACAGATTTCTTGCTGCTCATGTTACTGTATAAACCATTCTTTAAATAAGGCTGAGAAAGGATGGGATTGATTAGTTCTGCTCCTGGGATTCATTACATTCTCACAACATATTGCCAGCTGAAGTCCACAGAATGTCAGTCAGAGCTGAAAAGAAGACTTCAGTTAAAGTTTTCAGGATATTTGCATCACCTGAATTTTCACTACGGGAGTCAGTAAAGAAAATGAGTATTCCTTTTGCAAAGTAAAAAAAATATACAGGTGTTTTATGACTAGCCAATTATTTGTCTGGAATAGGGGTCGCTATGCAGTAGTCATAATTTTTTCTTGCCTTAATTCCTAATCTTGATCCCTGCAGATGAATGATCTTCAAAAATTGCATGAAAATGCACAGCTTGAAAAAATATTCCAAAATTATTTTGAACAAAAATAAATTTATTTTAAATTCCATTTTCCAATAAACTTTTTGAAGGACTCTCATATTTCAGTTTTCAAAAAAAAAAATTCAAGTGCAATTGTCCTCCAAATATCTTCACTTTTAAAAGTATACTTCTGGGAACACTGGGGCAATCCTCTGTTGTTAGTAGGGAACAGAATGGGAAGTGGATCAGCCAGTATTAGAATCAGTGCCCATATGGGGTGCTGGCAAAGTAGGTAGCGACTTAATCCACTATACCATAATGGTGGCCCACACAGTGTACTTTTTGATATATATTACTCTATGTTTTTCCTAAAAATATTATAAATCAGAAGTCAAACTAATATGAAAGATATTTTACCCATATACCTCTAAGACTACCCACCTCAGATGCTATTTAAAATAGGAAGCCCACACAGTAATGAAATTGGGGGTTATTACTCACCGATGTTAAGTTCTCACATGAATTTCCCAATCTGAAAAACATACACTTTTTATGGATTTAAAAAAATTGTATACAGTTTTTTTTCCTTCTTGAAATTAACCAAATAAAGCAATTACTGCAATTGTTGATATTTTTCTCTAGATGTTAATGTTTAATAATTAAACTGCCTTTTTCCATTCCTCCTTTTCAAGAACTTACTCATTATCCACTCTTAGGAAACCAAATTTTAATTTAGACCATGCCCCTCAAAAAGTAACCACTCTTTCCTCTCACGCGACACCTGACCACTCCAAGAGATATGAGTCAAATCTTCCAAATGCTTGATAATATTGTGAACACATGTCTAGTTGACAATTATTTCTCTTTATTCATAAAAAATAATGAAAACAAATATAGTTCCCACATAAAGCTAGCTTCTCACCAAAGGAGAAGCAGAACTTCTTTTCGATTTGCGTAGGTACAGTGCAAGCCAGTACTTATTGGGGAGTGGTGCCCTGGCCCATGAGAAAAAGAAAACATGTAAATCACTGAGCATAACCCATCACTTCTAGCACACAAGTAACATAAAAAAGATGTAAAAAAAAAGAGTTGAGATGCTTCTCAGTGTTGAAAACACCTTCACACCCATTACATTGCTAACTTACAACACATGGCCATATTTTTACATGGGTGGTGTCATGTGGAGACAAGACTGAACAGTGAACAGTCATCTTGGCATGAAGACAAGTAGAATAAGAAAAGGATATGGCTCGTAGGGGTTGATGTTTCCACACTGTTCTCAGAGAATTTCAAAGAAGTGAATGAACTGGTTTAGAGATTTCTGAGTGTGATTTGAGGTCTCTCTACCTACCCTGACTAAGAGCACAAACTCCCGTGCTCCTCTGACACCCCCAGGGATCTTAGTCTGTGCAGGCATGCAGGACTTTGAAAAGCAGCAGAGCTGTGGAGCAGATTCTTTGCTCTCTGAAGAGCAGGTGACTCCACTTGCATAAATATGCATGTAGAAAGCAGCAAAGGAACTCCTTTTTCTACCCCTACCCTCTTTTGTACTTTATCAAGTGGCATTGTGGACTGCTTCCCTAGACCTACTAAGCTTCTTTGCTTAGAACAGGGCACCCTAGGCAGTGACAATAACATTTCCCTGCCTTGATTTCTAATCACAATCTATGTTCCACAATCTGTGCTATTCCTTCAGGGTAGGGGCAGTGAAGTTTTAACACAGGGCCAGTTATATGCAATAAAAATTTAGCCATTGTTTGAATGAATTATTGACTGGTAAATAAACTTTTACAGAAAATTGAACATGATTAGTAAAATAATTTTATTCAGGGTGTTTGGCATAGTAGTTAAAATGCTGCTTGGGATGTCCACATCCCACATTAGTGTTTTTGGGTTTGTGTCCTGACTTCGTTCCTAGTTTCAGCTTCCTGCTAATGCACACCCTCCTAGCTATCAGAAGATAGCTCAGTTAGTTAGGTCCTTGTCTCCCACACAGGAGGCTGATTGATTGATCTCTTGTCTCCTGGCTTTGACCTGGCCCAAGTCCAGATGTTGTGGGCATTTGGGGAATGAACAAAGGGATGGGAGATCTCTCTAAATCTCTGCCTCTCTTTGTCTTTCAAATATATAAAGTTGTAAGTGTTTTAAAATAACTGTATTAATATTAATGGATCAAGGAAAAAGGCACTTGTTATTTAAGAGAAAATGAATCCATAAAAATATACCCCCCCAAAAAAATCCATGGAAAAATATACAAAAAACCAATTCAGGAAACATGAACCACAAAACATATTAATATCAGTTACAGTATTGGGACTATATAAAAAGTGTTTTAACAATAATACCTTTGCTCGTGAGTATGTAATGAAAGCTACCTTTATGTACTAGCAGAACTGTGTTTGGTAGAGTCCTTTTGGGAAGCAATCTAGTAATAAGAATCAAGGACAATTAAGGACAAATAAGCAATATAGTAATAAGAATCAAGGACAAAGGACAATTAAAACTAAATACAGATCATCAGGTTAATCCCACACATGATTATCATAAGGCATTTATATAAAACTTGGAAGAAAAAATATATTCATTGTAACACTATCTTTTAAGAAAATGGAAAAAGGTAAGCAACATAAATGTCCATCTATAGTAACAGCTAAGTTGTAGCACATTCAAATATTTAAACTATTAGGTAGCCTCTAAAATGAGAACTGTCAATGCTAAATATAATTTTCTCTGTATAGCAACTGAGAGTATTGATGGGCTATTTTGTTAACTGGGAAAACTAGAAGTCAAAGCTGTGGCCATGTTGAGGGATTTGTGGAAAGATGAGAATAAACTTTATTTCATAAGTAGCCAGGATTATGAGATAAATATCTTCCAATGGATGTAGGTTCATGTTGCTGTATTGGTACTACTAAATCAATTAAAATAACTCTTCAAGAACAAGAAAGGAAACTCTCTGATGCTTTCTCTGTCCAATTTAAGAAGAAACATGCTACAGAAATGACACACATGTCCAGCTCAGCTATGGTAGTCTAGGAGCCTGAGTGTGGGATCTCTGTGGTGCTTAAGTGGATACTGACTTTTTTGAATCATGTTTGTGTTTTAGCTCCGGTGTCTTTTCTGGCAGCACCACCATAGTCCTTCCATTTTGTAGGAAAGCACAGTGAGTAGGAAAAAAATGTCTGTTAGGCAGGCCAATGATTGTGATCCCTCAATCTTGAGGGTGCCACCAAAGAAAATAACACCCTAAAAGAAGGAGTGCATGCCATCATTATGAACTTCAAAATAACGTGATGAAACTTGTAAGTCTGGCAAACACTTGGGTGTCGACAATGAATTAATTGTAAAATCCACTCTGCAAATGATCAAAGCCAGGTTAGTCTGAGTGTGCTCATTTGTTCCCATTTTTTGTGAAGAACACCAACTTTGACACCAAAATTAGATTTATTTCAGGGTAATTGAATTAGTACATCTCAGTGCTAACATATATGCAGAAAATATACCTTTCATCACCAAGAACATTAAGCTTAACTAGGACATATTCACTATTTGAATCAAGTTGATTGTCAGTCTGAATACAGAAATATTCTCTGAATAAGCTAACAGCATCTATTGGGGCCTAAAATTGCATCATTTTTAGTTGTAACCTGCAATTTATAGTTAAAATTATATTTTTTTCATGGTGACAGGTATGATGAACTTGTTATTTGCCTGAATACCCACCACTAAATATACAGTTGATAATTCATAGGTATGGACATATATGAGGGTACTTCCAAAACTTGATGAAAAATGGAATTAAAAGTAAGGACACATACACGTATCACATACACATATCTGAGCTAAGATCATTTTTAGGGAAAAAATGGTTAGGAAGGAAATAAGAGCAACTTTTCTACACTTTGATTTTCTGTCATACTCATCTTTCAAATGAAGTCAAAATAGATCACTATCTTTAGCTAAATAAATTAGGATGAAATCTAACCACCCTTAAAATATGTGTCCTAACTAAAAGGTAAAAGACAAAAACTCTTTTCATTAATTTTAGGTACAGAATATGCTAGAAGAAAATTCAGGGCTTAGCGGGATTGCAGTCTTTTGTTACAGGTCATAGTGACTAATCTCTCCTAAGAGTCCACATTAATCTGAAGCCTTTGCAAAAATCACAATTCTTAACTAGAACCTTAATGAACTTATTCTACATCCACTCTGAATAATCATTAGCAAGTAATTGGTAGTACTATGTTTACTTATTAATTCTTCATTGAATTTCTCAGAAAAAATATTGCTGCCTTTCTAAGGTAAAATGGTTTAAACTCCATAATACTTCTAATAAAAATAATTCTAGTTTTAGATTTCTAACTTTGTCTATTTATGATTACTTTGAATTTTGAACTGTCATTAATGTATTGTGAAGTTCTAGTTTGTGTTATTAAGTAACATAAAAAATGCATTTTGTTTTCAAGAAATACTTGTAATACATCTGAAGTTGACATTTGTGTTGTTTCTATATTTTGCCTATTACAAATATTGCTTATATGAATATCATGTATACTTTTTAATGTGAATATTTGATCATTTTCTTGAGTACATATATGTACAGAATTGCTGGATTCTATGGTAACTGTATGTTTAGACATTTGAGGAGCTGCCTGACTGTTCCCCACACCAGCTGTGCCATTTTACATCATCATTACTAATGTATGAGCGTTCCAATTTTTTCCATATCCTCACCAACACTTGGTATTATCTATTGTTTTAAAAATATAATCATCATGGTGTGTGTGAACCAACCTCTCATGATTTTTAACTTGAGTTTCCCTAATGGTTAGTCATCCCTAATGGGATAATTTTCTTTCAAGCAATGGCATTCAAATCATCTGACCATTTTTTAAATAGGGTTGATCTTCTTATAACTTAATTGTAAGAGTTCTTTATGTATTCTGTGTGCTGGATCATTCTCCCAAGTATGATAGCAGCAACTCTTCCATTCATCAAGTAGTCTTTTCACTTCTTTTGATTTCTTTGATAGCATCCTTTTTTTTTTTTTTTTTTTTTTTTTTTTTTTTTTTTTTGGACAGGCAGTGTTAGACAGTGAGAGAGAAAGACAGAGAGTAAGGTCTTCCTTTTCTGTTGGTTCACCCCTCAATGGCCACTAAGGCCAGCACGCTGTGCCGATCTGAAGCCAGAAGCCAGATGCTTCCTCCTGGTCTCCCATGTGGGTGCAGGGCCCAAGCACTTGGGCCATCCTTCACTGCCTTCCCAGGCCACAGCAGAGAGCTGGACTGGAAGAGGAGCAACCAGGACAGAATCTGGCACCTCAACCAAAACTAGAACCCGGGGTGCCGGCGCCACAGGCAGAGGATCAACCAAGTGAGCCACGGTGCCGGCCTGATAGCATCCTTTGAAAGGAAATAATTGGGCCAATGCTGTGGCTTAGTAAGCTAAACTTCAGCATCCCATACAGGCACTGGTGAGTCTCCGAAGCTCAACTTCCTATCCAGCTCTCTGCTATGGCCTGGGAAAGCAGTAGAAGATAGCCCAAGTGCTTGGGTCCCTGCACCCACATGGGAGACCTGGAAGAAGCTCCTTGCTCCTGGCTTCGGATCAGCCCAGCTCTGGCTGTGAAGCCATTTGGAGAGTGAACCAGCAGGTGGAAGAACTTTTGTTTCTCCCTCTCTTTGTAACTCTACCTCTCAAATAAATAAATAAAATATTTTTTTAAAAGAAAACAAGCAATTTGAAATTTTGATGATGTCCAGTTTATCTTTTTTTATTTCTCAGTTTTCTTTTAAGTATTTAAGTCACTGTTGCCAAAGCTAAGATGAATGTTTCTTCTAAAGGATTAATGGTTTTAGCTCTGACTTTTAGGTGGTTTTTTTTTTTTTTTTTTTTTTTTTTTGCACTTGGAGTTAATTTTTGTATATAGTGTTAGCTGTAAGTCCATCTTCCTCATTTTTCATGTGGTGATCTAGTTGTTCTGTGACTATTTCCTGAAAAGATTGCCTTTTTTCCTCTCCATGGAATTGTTTCTTCATCCTTACAGTGGATGGAAAATCTCTCATTGTCTGTGTTTTTCTCTGTAACTCTTTTCTCTGTCTTTCCAATAAATAAAAATAAAATAATTACTATTTTAAAAAAATCTGCTTGATGTGAAAATCTTCTCAATTTGATTCCAGTACAGTGAATCATATATTTGCCACATTTTATCTTACAATCAATAATCCAATCATAAAGAAACTCTTCTGATCCTCAAATGGATTGTTCTCTTTCACGTATTCTCTTGTTCTGCATAACCTGTACTTTGCCTTAAAGCAAACTTTTTTTACTGCAAAAATCTACTTATCCTTCAAAATCTAGCACATGTGTCAATTTTTCTTCATAAGTGTCCATCCTGTGGCTTTCCAAGGGTGCTATCTGCCTCTCTAAAAATCTCAACCATACTCAAATAAAATGCCCTATTATCTAATTCCTAATAGGTTAGGCATTTTCTGATATAAGTGGTACTTTTTTCTTTTATGTTCCCATTGCCTGAAATGCTATATGTAGTAGGTTCTAAAGTTGAAGAAGTAGCTCTAAATTCTTCTATCATGTGACTTAGCTTCTGGACAATGAGCACACTATCACTAACTTACAGGAAAGGCTTTTTTTTTTTTAATAAACCACCAATTGGCTTCTAGTAGGGCAGTTCAAACTTTTAGAAGTTGTGAAAAACTTAATGGAATTCTGATGTTCATCTAAGACAGAAAATTTGGATTCATTTTCAAAGATATATCACTACTTCTATTATTAAAGCATAATACTTAAAAATTAAACTCAATGACAACATAAACCATAAAACAAAATCAATAAGAGGAAGATACCATGTGTAATCTTGCCATAAATTATTTATAAAACTTGAAGATAGAGAACTTGAACAAATAACCAAGTTCCACTTGAGCTTTACTCTTTTATTTTTATTTTAAATTAGAAACTCTTAAGTCACAATGTAATATATCAGAAAACACTGTTTTTGATGAATTCCAGAAATGGTTCTAAGTTGTTAAATCATGTAGTCAAATTTTTCATCATTGATTAATACTCAGCGCCATGGTAGAAACTCAGACACATGAATATTACATTTAGAATGTGTAACTTGGAAATAGAGTTAAACAGAACCTTCATTCAATTTTCAGGTTGTATGTAACAGTGGGTAGGTTTTAAAATATTCCTAATACTAGGATTTCTTCCTTTTTTTGTGACAAGTGTAGAAAATAATGAGGAGAGGGTCAAACATCAATGATGAGTAAATCAAACTTTTTTTGAGATCCTAATGAACATATTCAAGAATAAAATTTAAGTTTTCTCTCTTAAGTGATAAGTTTGAGTTATCTAAGATGACCATAATATATGAAGATGGTTAGAGTCAGGGCTGTCAGGTCAGGTTACATGAATTATAATTCTGGCCCCAAATTTGCTCTCTAGGATCCATAAGAATTTACATAGTTTCATTTAAAAAGTAAGGATGACAATAATTTTCAATTCAAAGCTAGGTTATGAAAGATTAAACAAGTTTTAATAAATACCAATATGCACAGGTTAATACTTGGCACATAGTACAAGTTCAGTAGCAGGGAAGCAAAGGGAGAGAGAATGAGCAAATAGCTAAAACTTTCCTTTCAATATTCAACTTCTGCTTGTGTTTCCCATTGACCAAAATCATTAACAAGTCAGCAGAGAATCTTGGGAACCATCTTAGAATTCTCCTTCCTACCCATCCAAAATATTTTGTTTGTGCCTGCCATCATTAAGCCTTCCTGTCATTGTTTTTTATTTTTTTTTTTATTTTTTATTTTATTTTATTTTTTTTATTTTTGACAGGCAGAGTGGACAGTGAGAGAGAGAGACAGAGAGAGAAAGGTCTTCCTTTTGCCGTTGGTTCACCCTCCAATGGCCGTCATTGTTTTATTGTTAACGTGTTTTTCTTAGTTGTGAATTCCTTGAGATAGGGATAATACCTTTTCATAACTGAACCTCAATGGAGGCTTAATAATTATTTTTTTTAAAAAGAAGAGATTTATTTATTCATTTGAAAGCCCTGAGAGGGATAGTGAGCGAGAGCTTTTCTATCTTCTGATTCACTCCCTAAATGGTCTCAACAGCAAAGTCTGATCCATGCAGAAGCCAAGAGTCAGGAACTCCTTTGGTAATAGGGACCCAAGTACTTGGGTCATCATCTGCTATCTTCCCAGTCACATTAGCAGGGAGCTGGATTGTCAGCAGAGCAATAAGTACTTGAATTGGCCCACTGATATGAGATTGGGCACTCCAGCTGGTGCTTTAACCAACTTTATCACAATACCAATAACTAATAAATATATTTGAATTAAATAAATTCCATAGAATGATGGATACGCACATGTTAGGGAATTTAGAGGAAGAAGACAGTCTATTGGAAATGGTAGTCTTTGAGGTAGACAGTAAGATATGGTTTCTCTATTTCTGTAAAGTAATTTTAACTATTTCCTCCAGAAACTGTTTTGGAAGTTTATTTCTCTTTTCTTTTTTTTTAAAAATATTTATTTATTTATTTGAAAGTCAGAGTTACACAGAGAGAGAAGAAGAGCCAGAGAGAGAGAGAGGTCTTCCATCTGCTGGTTCACCCCCCAAATGGCTGCAATGGTTGGAGCTGCACCGATCTGATGCCAGGAACCAGGAGCTTCTTCTGGGTCTCTCATATGGGTGCAGGGGCCCAAGGTCTTGGGCCATCTTCTACTGCTTTCCCAGGCCATAGCAGAGACCTGGATCACAAGTGGAGCAGCTGGGACTCGAACTGCCCATATGGGATGCCAGCACTACAGGCAGTAGTTTTACCCACAATGCCACAGTGCCAGCCCAGGAATTTTATTTTTCAAAGAAATATATGACTATATTTACTTTGCAAAAAAAAAAAAAGTAAAAAAAGCAAAGTAAAATAAGTCATGTAATTCCTATTCATAAGACTCTCTCAACTCTATTCTCTTCCTCAAAAGTAACCAGTTTTGATAAATCAATTTTATTTTCATCCCATCCTTTGAATATTTAACACTCACTGTGTGTGTGTGTATGTGTGAATGTGTGTGTGTAGTTTAGTTGTGTAAGTTTCTAATTATATGACATGGATTCTTATTTCATACAATTTGACTCATATTTTCTGCTACAATATCCTGTCTTGATTCTTCCAATAGAAAATACACATTTGATATTTTTCATCACATAAACATTGCAGCAAAATACATTTTTTCCCATGAATTTTCATTCACACTGGGAAGTATATTTTTATAAAACACAATAGAACTGCCTCATTTGCATAGAGTAGGTTCCAAAGCTCCCAGTGGATGTCTGAATCCATGTGTAGTACTATAGTTTATTGCTTTTTTCATTTTGACTAAGCACCTGTTCTGTAATGTGGCTGTAACTTTTCATGAATTTCTTTTTTCTTCTTCAGTTTTATGGATAGAAGATTCATTGTTACCATGGGTGTTAGTAACCTTCAAATAGGATTTGTTTTAAAATGTTTATTTATTTCAAATGCATGGTTACAGAGAGGCAGAAGGAGAGAGAGAGAGAGAGAGAGAGAAAGAAAGAAAGTCTTCCATCCACTACTTCACTCCCCAAATGGCCTCAATGGCTGGAGAGCTTGGCCTATTCAAAGCCAGGAGCCTGGAGATTCTTCAGGGTCTCCCACATGGGTACATGAGTCCAAGGACTTGGGCCATCTTCTACTGCTTTACCAGGTGATAGCAGAGAGCTGGATTGGAAGTGGAACAGCTGGGACTTGAACCGGTACCCATATGGGATGTTGGCCCTGCAAGCTGCAGCCTTACCTACTATGCCACAGCGCTGACATATAATTTTTTTCTTAAGACAAGAAGTTTCATCTTTCTACTTAAAAGGATCATTTTACAGGTTCTCTTTAGCATATCCAAATGGTCAGCATTACTACCCTTGCTTGAGTATGGGTAACATAATGACAGCTAAAGGGGGACCATAATACCCAAAAAATGGAAATTCTGGTTTGAAATTTATGAACATTATAAATATAGTAAGATAAATTCTTTTTTTTTTTTTTGACAGGCAGAGTTAGACAGTGAGAGAGAGAGAGACAGAGAGAAAGGTCTTCCTTTTCCGTCGGTTTACCCCCCAAATGGCTGCTACGGCCCGCACACTGCGCCGATCCGAAGCCAGGAGCCAGGTGCTTCCTCCTGGTCTCCCATGCAGGTGCAGGGCCCAAGAACTTGGGCCATCCTCCACTGCCTTCCCGGGCCACAGCAGAGAACTGGACTGGAAGAGGAGCAACCAGGACAGAATCTGCCGCCCCAACCGGGACTAGAACCCGGGGTTCCGGCGCCGTAGGCGGAGGATCAGCCAAGTGAGCCACAGCGCCGACCAAGATAAATTTTTAAATTATTTCTGTGCATAATATTTTCTCTTGACATACATTCTAGAAATATCTATAGGTTGGTAATAAGATACCTTAGTAGATGAAAGTTTTAAGAGCCAAATATCTACCTACAGAGCATGATGGAGACTGCAGTTGTATAAAAGTGCAAAAAAGATTAATTACTCATAAATTGATATTTTAATGTTATCTATTTAACAAATTGTTCCCCCATATGAGTTTCCAAATTATCATATAATGGAGGCAGAAAGAAAAAGATGAAGAGTATGGAAACACAACAAATATTGCTAGCAGATTAAAACTAGTTAAGACACAGATAATATTTATGCATATGCATGCCAACAATTATGTCAAGTGTTTACAAAATTTTCTTTTAGAAACTTAATATTTAGAGGAGTATATATAGACATCTCAGCTAAAATACGAATGTCTGTATTAGGATTTCCCAGGGGCAGAACTTGAGATAGGAATTCAAGTATTCTCTTGAGCGCATTCTCTTCAGGAACCCCTCTAAAGCAGGGAATGAGGCAAGAAGAGAGAGCAGAGTAGAGCAAGGTTGTGGTCTTTGGTGCAATGCACTACTGGCATACTGCACACAAGCAGATTCCTGGAGCCTAAACCAGTGTCACCAGCCCCAGAGTCCAGGGAGAGAGGCAGCTCTCATCAGCTGAGTGCCATTCTCATGAAGCAGGCAGCTATGAGCCCAAAAAGTCTATACTTGCAGCAGTTGTGAAATGTCCAGAAAGAAGTTTCCACAACATATACACACCTTGATTTGCATAAACACTTGGATCTTGCCACAACTTAAGTAAATCTCTTGGCTTTCATCAGTCCTGCTTTCTTGAAAATCCTTAATGTACACCCTAAAAACTTGTGGTATTTTTTTCCGACATCCCCTAATGTTACTTATTAGACTGCTAATTAATTGACCTTTCACCAGTTGTTTGCTTCTGGGATCTTATTGTGATGGGCAAGGAATATCTATTAATTTTTTGTCTTTCCTAATACATACAGCTTCAGCCAGAACCCAAAGTTTATCTGCTAAAGCTGTCCATATTCTATCCATAGTTCCTCTCTGCAGTTACCTGTTCCAACTTCCAATTTCTTTATCACAGGTTTCCATCTACTATGCAATATGATGCGGAAAGACTGGACTTTTTTTTTTTTTTTTTTTTTTTTTGTGGGACAGTGGAATAACCTCCCCTCTCGGTAGTCTTGTGTAAAGAAATATCTCTTATGGTGATATTGAACTTCAGTTTTGAGGAGAAATTCACTAGTTTAATTGTGTGTGTGCGTGAATGTAACAATTAGAAAAATATCAGGGCCAGGCATTTGCTTTGATGCAGTGGTTTGATGCCCAGATTCCAGGTTGTAGTGTCTGGATCCAAGTCCAAACTCCATTTTTGTTTGCATCTTCCTGCTGCCTAGTGCGCAACCTGGGAGGCAGCAAGTACAAGGCTCGATACTAGAATCCCTGCCAACCACATGGGAGATCTGCTTTGAGCTTTCAGCCCCTCTGGCCTGTGGGGAGTGTACCAGCAAATGGGAGCTCTGGCTGTCTCTCTCTCTGCCTCTCAAACAAGTAAAATTAACTAAGTAAAGCTTAATAAAAGAATATTACTTTACAAGAGTCTAATAATAACTAAATGAGATAACACTGTGATAGAAAACTTTGCTAACTTTAGTTAACACCTTGATAATGTCTTTTTATATTCATTTTGTTTAAATATGTATACATATTTATGTGTTTATATGCATATATGTACCTGTATATATGGCATGCATATACATATGTATGTATACACACATTCTTCCCATATTATTCTTGGGTTACCTATTATTTATGTCATGATGAATAATTGCTTATTTCTGTACACTAATTTTATCTTTCAATAACATCACTTTTTATTTTTTAAAATTTAGCCTACATATAAAATTATGTATATTTATGGGATACTTTGTGAAGTTTCAATTTGTATATACATTGTATATGTGAATAAGAGTAAATATATTTATCCTTTCAAGCATTTAATTTTTATGATAAAATCTTCCAAAATCCTGTCTTTTAGGTTTCTTTAAATAGAGAAATATACAATATACTAATATTATCTATAATCACCCTCAGTGCAATTGAATCCCAGAGCTTTTTGCTCTTGTCTAGCTATAAGTTAATAGCTATCAATCAACATTTACCCAACACTTTTAAGCAGATATAATACTCATTTTTGTGAGCAATGCCATTCTTACAAATATCTCTTACTTAGTTTACATATGCATTCACATTGTAGCTCCTCAAACTTCAGATAGATTTGTCCTAAGGCAACTTTTCAAAATTTAAAAAAAGCATTTGTATCATCTTTTTTTTTCTTTTTGAGTAGCTGGGAAACAAATGAAGTTATTTCCAAGACACGACTATTTTGAATACAAGGTTGAAACATGATCCAGGTTGCAATAATGACTACTTTTCTGTAAGTGGAACTGTTTCTTTCCCACTGTTGTCTGTCTTTCTCACAATGCATTTGGCCAGGACTTTTTCTCAAGAAATAGTAAACAAATATATAATTTCTATAATACATTGTTTTATTGAAGATAGGGTCCAACATTATAAAAGAAATACATTTTTCCACTAAGAAATCAATTGTTCAAAATGCCTAGAAAAATCTGTTTTGGCTTGGCAAGTACAGTGGTGCACTCTGAAAAATTGGTGTGGTGGTCATTGAAGGGAAAGGCAACTGTTCACTGGAATGAATCTCGCATTTTTTGTGAGCTAGTGCCAAATTCAATTATTGCACTCATAAGAAATGGCAAAAAAGCCTCAAATATGTGGGCAAAATGTCACAGATAATAAATAACATCAAGGAGTGATACTAATTTGTTTAAGACCATCCAATATTGTGTCACCCATAGTCCCATAGATTGAGATGATGAGTAAGAAACATGACGTGGGGCCAACGTTGTGGCATAGTGGATTAAATCTTCAGGTGCAATGCCGGCATCCCATACTGGCCCCTATTCGAGTCCTGGCTGCTCCACTACCAATCCAACTCCCTACCAATGCTGCTGGGAAAGCAGCAGAAGATGGTCCAGGTATCACCTTTGTGGGAGACCGGATGGAGTTCCTGGCTCTTATCTTCAGCCTGGCCCAGTGTTGGCTGTGCAGCCATTAGGGGAGTGAATCAACAAAGGGAAGATTTCTCTGTCTCTCTCTCTCTCTCTCCCTCTCATGTGTGTGCGTGTGTGTCTATTTGTCTCTCTCTCTCCCCCCTATACTTTCAAATAAACAAATAAACCTTTTTCTTCTTTTTTTTTAATTCAGTAAATATAAATTTCCAAAGCACAGTTTATGGATTAGATTGGCTCCCCCCCATATCTTCCCTCCCACTTGCACCCTCCCATCTCCCGCTCCTTCTCCCATTCCATTCACATCAAGATTCATTTTCAATTATCTTTATATACAGAAGATTGATTCAGTATATATTAAGTAAAGATTTCAACAGTGTGCACACACATAGAAACACAAAGTGTAAAAATACTGTTTCAGTACTAGTTATAGCATTACTTCACATTGGACAAAATATTAAGGACAGATCCCACATGAGAAGTAAGTACACAGTGACTCCTGTTGTTGACTTAACAATTTGACACTCTTGTTATGGTGTCAGTAGTCTTCCTAGGCTCTAGTCATGAGTTGCCAAGGCTATGGAAGCCTTTTGGGTTTGCCGACTTCGATCTTATTCTGACAGGGTCATAGTCAAAGTGGAAGTTCTCTCCTCCCTTCAGAGAAAGGTACCTCCTTTTTTGATGGCCCCATTCTTTCCACTGGGATCTCACTCGCAGAGATCTTTCATTAGGTCTTCTTCATTTTGTTTTCCCAGAGTGTTTTGGCTTTCCATGCCTAAAATACTCTCATGGGCTCTTCAGCCGGATCCAAATGCCTTAAGGGCTGATTCTGAGGCCAGAGTGCTATTTATGACATCTGCCATTCTATGAGTCTGCTCTGTATCCCGCTTCCCATGTTGGATCGTTCTCTCCCTTTTTTGATTCTATCAGCTAGTATTAGCAGACAGTAGTCTTGTTTGTGTGATCCCTTTGACTCTTAGACCTATCAGTGTGATCAATTGTGAACTGAAACTGATTACTTGGACGAGTGAGATGGAATAGGTACATGCCACCTTGATGGGATTGTATTGGAATCTCCTGGCATGTTTCTAACTCCACCATTTGGGGCAAGTCCGATTGAGCATGTCCCAAATAGTACATCTCCTCCCTCTCTTATTCTCACTCTTATATTTAACAGGGATCACTTTTCAGTTAAAATTTAAACACCTAAGAATAATTGTATGTTAATTAAAGAGTTCAACCAATAGTACTAGAACAAAAAATACTAAAATGGATAAAGTATTACATTGTACATCAACAGTCAGGACAAGAGCTGATCAAGTCACTGTTTCTCATAGTGTCCATTTCACTTCAACAGGTTTCCCCTTTGGTGCTCAGTTAGTTGTCAATGAGCAGGGAGAACATATGATATTTGTCCCTTTGGGACTAGCTTAGTTCACTCAGCATGATGTTTTCCAGATTCCTCCATTTTGTTGCAAATGACCAGGTTTCATTTTTTGTGACTGCTGTATAGTATTCTATAGAGTACATGTCCCATAATTTCTTTATCCAGTCTACTGTTGATGGGCCTTTAGGTTGATTCCAGGTCTCAGCTGTTGTGAATTGAGCTGCAATAAACATAAATGTGCAGACAGCTTTTTTGTTTGCCAATTTAATTTCCTTTGGGTAAATTTCAAGGAGTGGGATGGCTGGGTTGTATGGTAGTGTTATATTCAGGTTTCTGAGGAATCTCCAGACTGACTTCCATAGTGAATTTACCAGTTCACATTCCCACCAACAGGGGGTTAGTGTCCCTTTTTCCCTACATCCTCGCCAGCATTTGTTGTTGGTAGATTTCTGCATGTGAGCCATTCTAACCGGGGTGAGGTGAAAACTCATTGTGGTTTTGATTTGCATTTCCCTGATGGCTAGTGATCTTGAATATTTTTTCATGGGCCTGTTGGCCATTTGGATTTCCTCTTTTGAAAAATGTCTATTGAGGTCCTTGGCCCATCTCTTGAGTGGGTTGTTTGTTTTGATGTTGTGGAGTTTCTTGATTTCTTTGTAGATTCTGGTTATCAACCCTTTATCTGTTGCATAGTTTGCAAATGTT
This sequence comes from Oryctolagus cuniculus, assembly GCF_964237555.1. Taxonomy (NCBI): domain Eukaryota; kingdom Metazoa; phylum Chordata; class Mammalia; order Lagomorpha; family Leporidae; genus Oryctolagus; species Oryctolagus cuniculus. The sequence goes on along the minus strand of NC_091435.1, from coordinate 128,336,856 downwards.
TTTTCCCATTTGTTGGTTGCCTCTTCACTATCCTGACTGTTTCTTTTGAAGTACAGAAACTTCTCAATTTGATGGAATCCCAATTGTTAATTTTGGCTTTGACTGCCTGTGCTTCTGGTGTCTTTTCCAAGAAGTCTTTGCCAGTACCTATATCTTGCAGGGTCTCCAATGCTCTCTAATAATTTTATGGTATCGGGTCGTAGATTTAAGTCTTTAATCCATGTTGAGTGAATTTTTGTGTAAGGTGAAAGGTGGGGGTCTTGCTTCATGATTCTGCATGTGGAAATCCAGTTTTCCCAGCACCATTTATTGAATAGAGTGTCCTTACTCCAGGGATTGGTTTTGGATCCTTGATCAAATATAAATTGGATGTAGATGTTTGGGTTGATTTCTGGTGTTTCCATTCTGTTCCACTGGTCTATCCATCTGTTTCTGTACCAGTACCATGCTCTTTTGATTACAACTGCCTGTAGTATGTCCTGAAATCTGGTATTGTGATGCCTCCAGCTTTGTTGTTGTTGTACAAGATTGCTTTAGCTATTCGAGGTCTCCTGTGACTCCATATGAATTTCAGCATCATTTTTTACAGTTCTGAGAAGAAGGTCGTTGGTATCTTGAGTGGTATTGCATTGAATGTATAAATTGCTTTTGGGAGAATGGACATTTTGATGATATTGATTCTTCCAATCCATGAGCATGGAAGATGTTTCCATTTTTTGGTATCCTCTTCCATTTCTTTTTAAGGTTTTGTAATTTTCATCGTAGAGATCCCTAACGTCCTTGGTTAAGTTTACTCCAAAGTATTTGATTGTTTTTGTAGCTATTGTGAATGGGATTGATCTTAGAAGTTCTTCCTCAGCCATGGCATTGCCTGTGTATACAAAGGCTGTTGATTTTTGTGCAAAGCTCTCATTTGTGAATGAAGGTGAAATAAAGGCCTTTCAAAGCAAACAGAAATTGAAAGAATTTATCACCACTCGTCCAGCCCTGCAAAGGATGCTTAAAGATGTGCCAAACACAGAAACACAGAAACACGGCCATCAATATGAAAGAAGGTAAAGGAAGAAAACCTCCCGGTAAAAGATCACAGGAAGTTCAAAACATCTATCAGAAAATATCTTTGGCAAATGGCAGGGCAAAGTTACTACTTATCAATAGTCACATTGAACGTTAATGGCCTGAACTGTCCAGTTAAAAGACACCGATTGGCTGATTGGGTTAAGGAACAAAACCCATCTATTTGCTGCTTACAAGAAACACATCTGTCCAACAAAGATCTATACAGACTGAAAGTGAAAGGCTGGAAAAAGATATACCATGCCAACAGAAATGAAAAAAGAGCTGGCATAACCATCTTAATATCAGGCAAAATAAACTTTAACACAAAAACTGTTAAGAGAGACAAAGAGGGGCACTATATAATGATTAAGGGTTCAATTCAACAGGAAGATATAACGATTATCAATGTATATGCACCTAATTACAGGGCACTGGTTTATTTAAAAGATATGACAAGGGGCTAACAGGGAGACTTAGACTCCAATAAAATAGTATTGGGGGACTTCAATACTCCACTCTCAGAAATAGACAGGTCAACAGGACAGAAGATCAACAAGGAAACAGCAGACTTAATCGACACTATAGCCCAAATGGATCTAACAGACATCTATGGAACTTTTAATCCTACACTTAAAGAATTCACATTCTTCTCAGCAGTGCATGGAACCTAATCTAGGATTGACCACATACTAGGCCATAAAGCAAGTCTCAGAAAATTAAAAAGAATTGGAATAATACCAGGTAGCTTCTCAGACCATAAAGGAATGAATCTGGAAATTAGCAACTCAGGAATCCCTAGAGCATATACAAACACATGGAGATTGAACAATATGCTCCTGAATGAACAATGGGTCATAGAAGAAATTAAAAGAGAAATCAAAATTTTTCTGGAAGTAAATGAGTATAACAGCACAACATACCAAAACTTATGGGATACAGCAAAAGCAGTGTTAAGAGGAAAGTTTATAGCAATAGGTGCCTACATCAAGAAATTGGAAAGGCACCAAATAGATGAGCTTTCAATGCATCTCAAGGATCTAGAAAACCTACAGCAAACCAGACCCAAATCTAGGAGGAGAAGAGAAATAATTAAAATCAGAGAAGAAATCAACAGAATTAAATCCAAAAAAAATTACAAAAAATCAGCCAAACCAGGAGCTGTTTTTTTGAAAAAAAAAAAATACACAAAATTGACACACCATTGGCCCATCTACTAAAAAAGAATAGAAAAGACCCAAATCAATAAAATCATAGATGAAAATGAAATGTAACAACAGACACCACAGAAATAAAAAGAATCATCAGAAATTACTACAAGGACTTGTATGCCAGCAAACAGAGAAATATATCAGAATTGGATAGATTCCTGGACACATGCAAGCTACCTGAATTGAACCAGGAAGACATAGAAAACCTAAACAGACACATAACTGAGACAGAAATTGAAACAGTAATAAAGGCCCTCCCAACCAAGAAAAGCCCAGGACCAGATGGATTCACTGCTGGATTCTACCAGACATTTAAAGAAGAACTAATTCCAATACTTCTCAAACTATTCAGAGCAATCGAAAAAGAGGGAATCCTCCCCAATTATTTCTATGAATCCAGCATCATCTTAATTCATAAGCCAGAGAAAGATGCAGCACTGAAAGAGAATTACAGAACAATATCCCTGATGAACATAGATGCAAAAGTCCTCAATAAAATTCCGGCCAATAAAATGCAACAACACATCAGATAGATCATCCACCCAGACCAGGTGGGATTTATCCCTGGTATGCAGGGATGATTCATTGTTTGCAAATCAATCAGTGTGATACACCACATTAACAGACTGCAGAAGAAAAACCATATGATTATCTCAATAGATGCAGAGAAAGCATTTGATAAAATACAATACCCTTTCATGATGAAAACTCTAAGCAAACTGGGTATAGAAGGAACATTCCTCAATACAATCAAAGCAATTTATGAAAAACCTACAGCCAACATCCTATTGAATGGGGAAAAGTTGGAAGCATTCCCACTGAGATCTGGTACCAGCCAGGGATGCCCACTCTCACCACTGCTATTCAATATAGTTCTGGAAATTTTAGCCAGAGCTATTAGACAAGAAAAAGAAATTAAAGGGATACAAATTGGGAAGGAAGAAGTCAAACTATCCCTCTTTGCAGACGATATGATTCTCTATTTAGGGATCCAAATAACTCTTCTAAGAGACTATTGGAGCTCATAGAAGAGTTTGGCAAAGCAGCAGGGTATAAAATCAATGCACAAAAATCAACAGCCTTTGTATACACAGGCAATGCCATGGCTGAGAAAGAACTTCTAAGATCAATCCCATTCACAATAGCTACAAATCAATCAAATACCTTGGAATAAACTTAACCAAGGATATTAAGGATCTCTACGATGAAAATTACAAAACCTTAAAGAAAGAAATAGAAGAGGATATGAAAAAATGGAAAAAACCTCCATGCTCATGGATTGGAAGAATCAATATCATCAAAATGTCCATTCTCCCAAAAGCAATTTATACATTCAATTCAATACCGATCAAGATACCAAAGACATTCTTCTCAGATCTGGAAAAAATGATTCTGAAACTCATATGGAGGCAGAGGTGACTCGAATAGCTAAAGCAATCTTGTACAACAAAAACAAAGCTGGAGGCATCACAATACCAGATTTCAAGACATACTACAGGCAGTTGTAATCAAAAGAGCATGGTACTGGTACAGAAACAGATGGATAGACCAATGGAACAGAATAGAAACACCACAAATGAATCCAAAGATCTACAGCCAACTTATATTTGATCAAGTATATAAACCAATTCTTGAGGCCAGCACTGCAGCTCAATAGTCTAATCCTCTGCCTGTGACGCTGGCACCCCGGGTTCTAGTCCTGGTCAGGGTGCCAGATTCTGTCCCAGTTGCTCCTCTTCCAGTCCAGCTTTCTGCTGTTGCCCAGGAGTGCAGGGGAGGGTGGCCCTGGTCCTTAGGCCCTGCACCCACATGGCAGACCAGTAGAATCCCCTGGCTTCTGGCTTTGGATCAGCATGATGCGCCGGTTGCAGCAGTCATTAGGGGGTGAACCAACAAAAAGGAAGACCTTTCTCTCTGTCTGTCTCTCTCTCTCACTGCTACTCTGCCTGTCAAAAATAAATAAATAAAACAAATTCCTGGAGCAAGGACAGTCTATTCAATAAATGGTTCTGGGAAAACTGTATTTCCATGTGCAGAAGCATGAAACAAGACCCCTACCTTTCACCTTACACAGAAATCCGCTCAACATGGATTAAAGACCTAAATCTATGACCGACACCATCAAATTATTAGAGAACATTGGAGAAACCCTGCAAGATATAGGCACAGGCCAAGACTTCTTGGAAAAGACCCCAGAGGCACAGGCGTGAAAGCCAAAATTAACATTTGGGATTCCATCAAATTGAGAAGTTTCTGTACTTCAAAAGAAACAGTCAGGATAGTGAAGAGGCAACCAACAGAATGGGAAAAAATATTTGCAAACTATGCAACAGATAAAGGGTTAATAACCAGAATCTACAAAGAGATCAAGAAACTCCACAAAAACAAAACAAACAACCTAATTGAGAGATGGCTCAAGGACCTCAATAGACATTTTACAAAAGAGGAAATCCAAATGGCCAACAGGCACATGAAAAAATGTTCAAGATCACTAGCCATCAGGGAAATGCATATCAAAACCACAATGAGTTTTCACCTCACCCCAGTGAGAATGGCTCAGAAATCTACCAACAACAGATGCTGGAGAGGATGTAGGGAAAAAGGGACACTAACCCTCTGTTGGAGGAAATGCAAACTGGTAAATTCACTATGGAAGTCAGTCTGGAGATTCCTCAGAAACCTGAATATAACACTACCATTCAACCCAGCCATCCCACTCCTTGGAATTTACCCAAAGGAAATTAAATTGGCAAACAAAAAAGCTGTCTGCGCATTAATGTTTATTGCAGCTCAATTCACAACAGCTGAGACCTGGAATCAACCTAAAGGCCCATTAACAGAAAACTGGATAAAGAAATTATGGGACATGTACTCTATAGAATGCTAGAGAGCAGTAAAAAAAAAAAATGAAACCTAGTCATTTGCAACAAAATGGAGTAATCTGGAAAACATCATACTGAGTGAAATAAGCCAGTCCCAAAGGGACAAATATCATATGTTCTCCCTGCTCATTGACAACTAACTGAGCACCAAAGGGGAAACCTGTTGAAGTGAAATGGACACTATGAGAAACAGTGACTTAATCAGCTCTTGTCCTGACTGTTGATGTACAATATAATACTTTATCCCTTTTAGTATTTTTTTTGTTCTACTTAATACTGTAGGTTGAACTCTTTAATTAACACACTATTATTCTTAGGTGTTTAAATTTAACTGAAAAGTGAATAAGAGAGGGAGTTGATGTACAATTTGGGACATGCTTAATTGGACTTGCCCCAAACGGTAGAGTTAGAAACATGCCAGGGGATTCCAATTCAATCCCATCAAGATGGCATGTACCAGCTGGAGCTGCGGCTCACTAGGCTAATCCTCCGCCTTGCGGCGCCGGCACACAGGGTTCTAGTCCCGGTCGGGGCACCGGATTCTGTCCTGCTTGCCCCTATTCCAGGCCAGCTCTCTGCTGTGGCCCAGGAAGGCAGTGGAGGATGGCCCAAGTGCTTGGGCCCTGCACCCCATGGGAGACCAGGATAAGTACCTGGTTCCTGCCATTGGATCAGCGTGGAGCACCAGTCGCAGCGCCCCGGCCGCAGCGGCCATTGGAGGGTGAACCAATGGCAAAGAAGACCTTTCTCTTTGTCTCTCTTTCTCTCACTGTCCACTCTGCCTGTAAAAAAAAAAAAAAAAAAGATGGCATGTACCAAGGCCATCTCACTAGTCCAAGTGATCAGTTTCAGTTCACAATTGATCATAATGAAAGGGTTAAGAGTCAAAGGGATCACATAAACAAGACTAGTGTCTGCTAATACTAACTGAAAGAATTAAATGGAGAGAATGATCTAACATGGGAAGCGGGATACAGAACAGACTCATAAAATGGCAGATGTCCTAAACAGCACTCTGGCCTCAGAATCAGCCGTTAAGACATGCAGATCTGGCTGAAGAGCCCATGGCATTATTTTAGGCACGGAAAGCCAAGACACTCTGGCCAAAAAAAAAAAAAATCTAAATGAAAGAACTCTGTGAGTGAGATCCCAGTGGAAAGAACAGGTCATCAAAGAAGTAGGTACATTTCTCTGAAGGGAGGAGAGAACCTCCACTTTGACTATGGCCTTGTCTAAATAAAATCAGAGTTGGTGAACTCAAGAGGCTTCCATAGCCTTGGCAACTCATGAAAAGAGCTTAGGGTGATTACTGATGCCATAAACATTAATGTCAATTGTGAAATCAACAACAGGAGTCACTATGCACTTACTCCCCATGTAGGATCTCTGTCCTTAATGTGTTGTACTATGTAAATTAATGCTATAACTAGTAGTCAAACAGTATTTTACACACTTTGTGTTTCTGTGCTGTTGCAAACTGTTGAAAGCTTTACTTAGTACATGCTAAATTGATCTTCTGTATATAAAGATACTTGAAAATTAATCTTGATATGATGGGAGAGGGAGTGACAGATGGGAGGGTTGCAAGTGCAAGGGAAGTTATTGGTGGGGGGAAGCCACTGTAATCCAAAAGCTGTACTTTGGAAATTTATATTTATTAAATAAAAGTTAAAAAAAAGAAATTTAGTCAATATTGCTCACCTATATCAGTGTAAAATAGATCAAGGGAGTTTTCACTATCTTCAAGTTGAATATGTGAGAAAAAATTTAAATATATCTGAAATATGAGGAGCTACAGTGTGAATTTCTGCAAGAGGAAAATTTCTGTGAAAATCTCAGCCAAAATCCATCTCAGTAATTCTCAAGAGGCATTTCACATAGGATTAGCAAAGTGTCACCTGACAATTTCCTGCTGTCAAGAAACTGCTCATTGAGAAGGAGAGCATCCTCCTAATGAGCTTATCTGGACATTTGTGTTCCCATTTTTTTCTAAAATAATAAACAAAGGAAGCAGTATTTATCTTTGCTATCACTATGGCTACTTCCTAAATGGCTATCACAATAGGAAAATTTTCTTTATAATACAAATGCTTTATGGAGAATAGAGTCTTAATATTTTTGCATTTATCTTTTTCTTAAATAAGTAGATATGCACAAGAGTATGCTTCCCTTTTAACCATATTCACCAGAAAACTCTGTGCCTACGATGACATTTAACTATGTATGTCTTTTATCCTAGATTGTCATAATAATCATTTTGCAGCTCTTGTCTCTTGCATTGCTTTAATCCTATCACCTTATTTTATTCTGTTGGCTATATTTCAGTCTGTATGTTTATTGTAAGCTATAATGAACAAAAAATAGAATCCAGAGCTCAACAACTAATATTATTTATCCAATATTTAATGAGTATTCAATATATAGTTGAATGAATCAATACATGGATTAATAAAGGAATTAAACCACCTTCCTGGATGTCAAAATATAAAAGTAAAATCAATGTGAATTTCCAAATCCTGAAACATCAGAGCTGATGTCTTGGGAGTAAGTGACATTACAAAGGAAAGAACTGTGATAGAACATTTGGAAAGACATGTATTTGGAAGCCAGGATGAGAGGAGACAGGGAGGGGATGGGCCACAGAGCAAGGAGCATTCACTATCACAAAAAAGACCAGAGACAAGAGATTGTTAAAGTTTCTACCAACAGATCCAGAAAATTGAAGAGACTGAGGACTCCCAGAAAGCCAGAGCTGATGTTGAGCTGGGTCAATGGCCTTCATGATGACTTTTTCATTAAAGCAGAAGCAGAAGGCACATTACAAGTAGATAGGGGATGGTTGAGGAGAAAGCAGAGAGAGAAATTGTGGTGCCATTTTTACAGGACAATCTGACGTGGTGTGGAGTACAGGGGATGAAGGAATCTTGGATGGAGTGAGAGGAGATATGGAAATTAATCTAGAAACCAGGGTGTCCTTGAGAGGGTAAGGGTGGATCGCTGAAAAAGATGAGACCTCTCCCAAAGGAGGTTTTTTTTTTCTTTTTTTCTGTTCCTTTTCCTTTTTTTATTTAAGGATTTTTTATTTTTATTTAACATTTATCTACTTATTTTAAAGGCAGAGTTACAGAGGGGTAGTAAGAGAAAGAGATCCTCCATCCACCGGCTCACTCCGCAAACAGCTGCAACTGCTGGGGCCAGACCTGGCTAAAGCAAGGAGCCTGGTGCCTTCTCTGGGTCTCCCATGTGGGTGCAGGGGCCCAAGCACTGGAGCCATCTTCTCAGATGCATTAGCAGGGAGCTGGATCTGAAGTGGGGCAACTGGTGCCCATATGGGATGCTGGTGTCAAAGGCAGTGGTTTTACTCCAGAAAGTTTTAATAAAATGGAGTGGGGGGTGGGAAATCATAGCTTTTGAAATAGAGGCGAGGAATGTTTGTATTGTTTATTTTAGATTCAAGGTTTTCATTTAAAAATGAGAAAAGTTTATTTCTGCAAATGTGAGGGACATGGACTCAGGATAAAAGGGAAAGAATGGGACAGTCCTTTATGGTAAACACAAAAAGGAAGTCAAACCACAGAAAAAGAAGTCAACAAGGATTTTTCAAGCTACAGTGAGAATCCAGCCAAATAAAAACCCAATCAGAATTTCTTTTTTCTTTCTAAGATTCCTGGATCAACTGGAACTATTAAGGGATAAAGATGACAGGGGGAACAAAGAATAAAAGCTGGACATGCTGGCATTATTCCTTCTAGACAGCTTTCTGGGGCAGGCATTTGTTCTAGCAGCTGAATTGCCAGGTGCATTACCCACACCCCACACTGAATCACCTGACTTCAGTTCCTGGCTCCTAACTTGGCTTCTTAGTAATGCAGACCCTAGGAGGCAGTAGCGATGGTTCAAGTTATTGGATTCCTGCCATGAAAGTGGGAAACCTAGATTGTGTTCCTGGCTACTGGTTTTGGCTTCAGTGGTTTTGGCTCTAGTCCAGCATCACTGGGTATTTGGAGAGTGAACCAGAGTATGAGTACTCTCTCTCCCTCCATCCCTCTCTCTTAAATAAATATTTTTTTCAAAGAAAAGTTTTCTGTTCATAAAAGATAAGTAAAATCCTTACATTGAGAGGTTACATGTGGAAGAAACCCCAAGTGTTACACAGAGTACCAAAGTGATCAAACAACAAACTGAACACTTGCTTTCTATGTAAATGTGTACAAATACTTGGATTTTCAGAACTTTTGCTATTTGACCATGAAATGGCAAAGATGCATTTTCTCCAATAAAAAACACGATAATGTCTATAATATATTTGACACATAATGGCTAATGAAAGTTGGTCATTTCCTAGATTAATTTATTGTTGAGTTTTATTTATTGTTTAGTTTTCACTCCCTGAGCCAACAAATAGTAGACACATATTAATACATATTAAATCTACCATTGTCTAATTCTTTTTCATTTTGAGTCCAACAATATAATGGATAAAATAAATATGATATTTCAGCATTCTCTGTGGTTCAGATTTCAGCATTGTGTCTGTCTACTTGCTGTATGTAGTCTTGATTTCTTCCACAGACATTGCCTGAATTGTATCATTCACTTTCTTCTCTAAATTGCTTTCTTTTCTTTGGAGTAATGGTGTGTGAGATTTTAATATCATAAATCATTGTCAGGCCTTACCTGTCACTGTCATTCTTACTTCTGGGCTTCACATCTTCATTTTGCCTGGAAGGCTGCCTGCAGCCAGGGCTTCCCCCTTCCCCTAGGAAAGATCCAGTATTTGCCCAAGAAGGGAGGCAACAGCAGCTAAGGGAGTCAGAGGGGAAAGACACAGAAGCTTACGCAGGTGCAAGTGTGTATTTGTATAAGGTCAGTTGTGTGAACACATTTAAAGTGTTAGGTTTAGTAGACTCCGGCTCAGGGAGAGCCTGGGATGCGAGAGGAGGTAAGGCTGGCACCTTGGTCATTCTAGCTAGGGACAGACATATAGGGTGCATGAGAAATGCATCTCTGGTTCCCAGCCTTCAGGATTGGAGCCCTTTTGGATCTGAGGAAGCCACAGATCCAGTCTGTGGGGGTTACCAGGTCTCACTCCCGCAGAGCCTGCAGTAATCTTGCTTCATCTAGCCCACAGAACTCCTCGTCCTCTGCATCTTCCTCATTGGTCAGTTCATAGAGTGTGAAAACAAAGTTGTTCCGGCCATTCCTGGAAACCACCAATCGATGAGTTTCCTCAATTCTTCTGGCCTCCACCACCACATGATCAGGAACCTAGATTTGTTATATATTTGAAACACAGAAACAGAGGGAGAGGAAGAGGCAGAGGGAGAGGAACTGAAACAGGAAGAAGGAGAGGGAGAAATTTTTGATCCACTGGTTCATTCCCCAAATAGCCTCAACAGCCAAGGTGGGTCCAGGCTGAAGCCAGAAGCCCAGAACTGTTGGGTCTTCCATGTGGATGGCAGAGGACCAAGAACTTGGAACATAATCCACTGCTTCCCCACGCTCATTAGCAGGGAGCTGGATCGAAAGTGGAACAGCCATGATTCAGGATGTTGGCTGTGCCAGTGGCTTAACCTACTGCACCAAAATGCCAGCCCTTACACTTGTTCTTACCAAGTGCTGCACGTTCCCTTTCACCCTCAGTTCCTCTAAAATTCTGAACTGATTCCTCAAAAGCTTCTGCTGTAACATTTTTGAAAAGTATGTACTCCTGAGTTTCCGTCACCATCATACTGGTCTTTTTGTGCAGGCAGCAGGACAAGACAGCCAGCACCAAGAGGCCAGCTGCCTGTGCTATTTTTTTTTTTTTTTTTGGCCAGGCAGAGTTATTGTGAGAGAGAGACAGAGAGAGAGAGAGTTATAGACAGTGAGAGAGAGACAGAGAGAAAGGTCTTCCTTCCATTGGTTCACTCCCCTAATGGCTGGTACTTCCCGTGCTGCGCCGATCCGAAGCCAGGAGCCGGGTACTTCCTCCCGGTTTCCCATGCAGGTGCAGGGCCCAAGGACTTGGGCCATACTCCTCTGTCCTCCCAGGCCACAGCAGAGAGCTGGACTGGAAGAGGAGCAACCAGGACTAGAACCCAGCGCCCCAACCAGGACTAGAACCACTGCAGGCGGAGGATTAGCCAAATAAGCCACAGCAGCTGCCGCTACCTGTCTATTTTCAACAACCATGTAAAGAATGGCTGGAAGCAACACTGTCAGGGCCGTTGGAAACTCATCAAAACTGTAGTAGTCCAGGAAACCTGGAACTCACAAATATTTTTTATAGTCTGGATCCATGGAATAATTACTCTTTGACAACACATGGGAGTTTCTACTCTGTCACCTGCCTTGTTTAATTAAGATCAATATTGGTTATCATTTCTTACATCTCTTTCTTATTGCCTACTGAGCTTTGAACTGAATAGTCTTTTCTTCATTAACCTAGCCAATATATGTTCTTGTCGGCTTCCAAACAGACCTCATTTAGTATTTTCCTTAAAATTTTAGTCCCTTCTAATATCATTGGGATTATTTTCAACCTCAGATAAAACAAACAAACAAACAAGGCCGGCGCCGCAGCTCAATAGGCTAATCCTCCACCTAGCGGCGCCAGCACACCGGGTTCTAGTCCCGGTCGGGGCGCCGGATTCTGTCCTGGTTGCCCCTCTTCCAGGCCAGCTCTCTGCTGTGGCCAGGGAGTGCGGTGGAGGATGGCCCAAGTACTTGAGCCCTGCACCCCATGGGAGACCAGGAGAAGTACCTGGCTCCTGCCATCGGATCAGCGCGGTGCACCAGCCGCGGTGGCCATTGGAGGGTGAACCAACAGCAAAACGAAGACCTTTCTCTCTGCCTCTCTCTCTCACTGTCCACTCTGCCTGTCAAAAAAAAAAAAAAAAGTAAACAACAAAAAAAAACCAAATAAACAAATAAATAAGAATTTCCCATGTATCCTGGAAGATATAAAGATTTCTGGTGGTTCTATGGTCTTTTGTTTTTTAATTTTTGATTAATGCTACTGTGTGGCCAGGGTTTTTTTTTCCATCATATATGGGGTAAAATAAAATGAATCCTTAAAATACATATTTGATTATTAAAAAAATAGGATTCAAATTTGTTTCTTAATAGTTTGGATTTATGATACTGTTTTAAAAAACCAAATTTGGCATTGTGGTGTAGATGCCAGCTTCCCATACGGGCACTGTTTCAAGACCTGGCTACTCTACTTCTGATCTAGCTCCTTGCTAATAACCCTGGGAAAGCTCCAGAAGATTCACCAAATTCTTGGGGCCCTGCATCCACATGCGTGATTTGGAAGAAGCTCCTGGCTGCTTTTGGCCTGGCCCAAACCTGGCCATTGCAGTCATCTGGGGAGTGAACCAGTAGATGGAAGATCTCTCTCTATCTCTTTCTTTCTCAGTAATTCTGCCTTCCAAATAAATAACAAAACTTATTTATTCCATTTATTTGCAAAAATTTTTACTGAATCTGTATAAAATCAATTTTATTTTCAGTAGTACATTCTGTTAATGTTCCTTGAATTTTAAACTTTTTGCATATATAGCACATTACTGAAATCATATCAATAATACCCGCTAATGCAGTCTCAAGCATTATAGATATATCTTGCTTTAAATGCACTTTGAAGTAGGGTATTCAAATTCATTTTTCCCAAATACTATCTCTTTAAGTAATAATTTCATGCATCTATATGTAGGAGAACTTTCTCCAGAGATATACGCTTTCCATTAGAAAGTATTAACTATGTTTGATACCATCTTAAATGAAGATAAGGCATCTGTGTGCTGCGGGGGGTACTTTTATTCTTCACTACTTCAATGTTTATTCATATCAACATTGAATTCTGTAGTCTCTTCTTTCACCACACATCTGGATCATGTCCACTTCTTACCATCCTGGCCTATGCTTCCATTTTTTTTAGATTTTATTTATTTATTTGAGAGGTAGAGTAACATACAGTGAGAGGGAGAAACAGAGAGAAAGGTCTTCCTTCCATTGGTTCACTCCCCAGATGGCCGCAACGGCAGGAGCTACATGATCTGAAGCCAGGAGCCAGGTGTTTCTTCCTGGTCTCCTATGTGTGTGCAGGAGCCCAAGCACTTGGGCCATCTTCTACTGCTTTCTCAGGCCATAGCAGAGAGCTAGATTGGAAGTGGAGTAGCTAGGACTAGAACCGGCGTCCATATGGGATGCTGACGCCGCAGGTGGAGGATTAACCTACTGTGCCACCGTGCTTACCCCTCTCCCAGATATAGCTCCTAGCTGCTCTGAGCATCTTCCCCTGCCTCTCTTCTGTAGGGTAGGCTTAGGATCATGTCCCAAATATTTAGCAAGATGCTAGCTTGTTCCTTATTTCCCTACTATTAGCTGTAGTTAATAGGAATCATTCTGTTGTCTCTAGAAAGAACAACTTTGTTTGGCTTTTCCGATGTTTCTGCAGTGCCATAAACAATCTCTAATGCCTGATACATAGACTTCGTGTACTCAAATAGTTTATGTTAAGTGGTCAATTTTAGGCACATGTGTTAATCTTTAATTCTAAGATAGTTCATTGATTTTTCAGATTATTTACCCTGCAAAATACCAGGTCTGTGGCTTTGTGAATTTCTTTATTGGCTTCCTGCCTGTAAGATTTTTCTGAGTTTATAAATAAACCCTAAAAGTAGTTAAACAATGTGCTGAACCACACAGGGTATATGTAACAACAGTTTAATGAAACTATTGGAAAGTAAGCACTAAATACATGCACTGTGTTGTTCATGCCAAAATGAGGCTTAGCAGGATGCATTAGGCTCTATATGTGAACTGATCATGTGACTATTACCTTATCTGTACTTCTGCCTTTTGGTGACACAGGGCTGGAGTCACCAGTTGCGGTTCTAGAATCCCAAGAGCCAAGGAAATATAGTGTGTTCATAATATTACACATCAAGTAGGTAAGTATTTTGTACTTTCTCACACTTATTTCCTTTTATATTTGTTTGATAGAATTATAGGTCAGATTGGGTACCTTGCAGGAAAGGAAACTAAAGCACAAACTATGGGTGGAAGGCTGAGCCTCTTGCCCATCGCCATGTGCCAATTCCACTCAATGTCCAAATTTATACACAGCATTGGGCAAAATAAAATGCTTGCTTTTACTTTTTGACAATTTCTCAGCAGCATATCTTGGGATGTCACCTCTCCTTAACAAAATAATCCTTTCATACTCATATTATATTCACACAGAGAAGAGTTCTATAAATACATCTTTCTCCAGCAGGGGACAGTAATTGTTATGATTTTATAGCTTGGTTCCTGGGCAAGGGCCCTACTGGATGACCTCCTAATTCTGGCCTTGTCAAGATCTTACAGCTATACCTGCTCTTATTTAGGAAAGGGAAAGATTATTCTTGCTTAAAATGATATTTCTAAGCTGTAATCAATTAAATTCAATCTTTGAACTTTAAAACTCAAAAAGCCCTTGAAAATAATGGCAACTTTTATTCTTATCATGGGCAGGCCTCCAGCTGCTAAGAAGAAAAGATAGAAGCTGTGTTTTCGCTCAAATATAAATCAACATTTAATTTGAAAGAAAATTGTTTAGCTAAGGATTGGTTAAATAATAAATGAATCAATCAGATTCTCCTGTGGCTTCATTTCTTTGTTTGTTGGCCTTTAATTTACTTTCTGAAGTAGATTCTCTGTGACCTCTGGAGTAGCTGCTGAGTAGTGTTATTTGTTCATGTGGGCCCTGCCTGGGCATCTGGGGAGTTTTCCTTGTGGAGAGGTCAGTGCTGACAGGAGCACATGACAAAGGTAGCAATGGTAGCTGGATATTTAGTGAGTTTCTTGATACCACAAGAGTGGGTAAGGACAATGGGACACCCAAAGTCATAGTCCATATAAAAATTCAGAAACCTCAGTAAGTGAAATTATTTTTTCCCAGAATAAACCATTATGTCCAACAAGTAGAACTGGGTAGTGAGAAAGCTGGAATAGACTTCAGATTCAAAATGATATGTTTAGGTCTACTTATCCTTTATTATAATGAGTAGAGACTGCAGTCTATAAAAATCTATTTTTGCTCTTCATTTCTTAAATGAATGGGGAGAAAGAGGAAATAGTGAAGGGATACTTCAGTGCCTGGTGTTTTACTGCTATGTAGTAGTGTACAGTATTGATTAGGACTCAGATGGAGTCTGAGGATTCTACATTAGCCCCAAATCACTCCAGGGTTCCTGGGAAAAAAGCTGAATGCCACTTCTCTGGCACATTTAAGTACTTTCCATTGTAAAATGTTACTACTTTTTTCACATAGAACCTAGAAGTCAGCTACCAGATTCTTAAGTTCTCCAGTCAACTAGAGCTGCCATATACTTCAAAAACTTAGTGAATTTGTACCCATTTTCTTCTCATTGTATGGTAGGAAATCGGCACCTTACCCAATATTTGGGAGTACTTTAAAGTTCTAAGCTTTTGCTTCCACCGACTTCTATACTTCCACTTTAAATCTTGCCACCATTCCCATTTCTGTGCTTAATTAATCCACTGTGAAGAACTCCAGTTCTAACATCTTAGAATGCTATAAAGGTAACACAGTAATGTTTTACTACTTCCTTTCATTTTGTGGTTACCTTCAGAGGGTTGAATTTTCTCCTCATGGTTGATGTTTTTACACTTCTTGGAATGCTTTGTGATTTTTTTTAATTCAGTTTCCAGACATAATGATTTTACTCTTTTTGTGTCTAGATAATTTTCCATTTGTACAAATATTCTTGAACTTTTTTCTGCATTAATTTTTCTGATTAATTAGAAACAGTTTGATCTTTCATTTTAATATAAATTGTAAAAATAGATAAGCAATGATTTTAATCACATGTGGTCAAAAAATAGAAAAGATACAAAATGGATTTTTTTAAAATCTTTTTTAAGGTTTGTTACACTAGATGAGAACTAAAATTAATATTTTTGCAATAATGAGGCAGGGTATTTTTAGTACTCTAGCTGATGCTCCACATATTAGAATTTGTCTGGTTGCTGTGTAAGGACACTACTTTGGCTCTATGTAGTCTCTGAATACTGCTCCCTTTAATCATTCCATGTGATTTTTTTCCTGAACTGCCATTCATGTGTTGATCAATAGTCTTCTGAATTCTTCAGGGCTCCTCTGCAGGTTTCTGGAATTTTCTTTCTCTGCTAGTCTCATCTCTTGGATTTGCCATTATATCTCTTCAACATCTTAAGGAGACCCCTGGACTCTGCTTGAATTTCTTCTCCCTTCCTACCCACTTTCCAGGCTACAGCTACAACATTTTAAGTCTCATTTTGTCTGCTTTCTCACTCTATGGGATCACTTTCCTTTGTTATCTGATGTCCAATGTCTTGTGTTCATTGCTTCACATTTTTGCCATCATTAGCTTTTTCAGGAAAGTGGATAAATCTCATTCCTGTTATTCCTTCTTGACCAGAAGTCTTCCAATGCTATATTTTGAAATTAATCTTATCACCCAACCACTGATTCATGCAAGGACATCTTCTCTAGATATGGGAAACCCAGCTCAGTTGTTACCTATTTTGCTTAACTTTCTATAATCCTTTTATTCCTGATTTCATGTCTGGGAAAATTTATTGTTCTCTAGATTTGAACATTTGTATGCTTAGGATTTGTAACATACTTGTGTATTATTTTTTAAGTACATGTAGACATCATATTGTTTTTGCTAACTAAAATATATAAATTGTTTTATAAAATTAGAAAATCAATTATTTTAATCACAGCTGGTCAAACAATAGAGAAGATACAAAGTGGATTTTAGTAAAAGAGCAGCTCAAATGTATGCATTTATTTGCAGCATCTCTTGAACCTATGATAAAAAAAACAGGAAAGGATGTTTAAAAGACATTGACACAGTAAATATACTGTGGATACTTTCAGAGAGATAGACACATAGATTATTGAAAGAAAATAGAGAATGCAAGGAATAGATACACAGAAATATATACAGTTAATTTTGATCAAGGGATAAAAATAATTCAATAGAACAGAGATAGTCTTTTTAGCGAATATCTTTGGAACAACTGGACATCCATGAAAAATAATATTCTTGACCCAGTATTCACACTTAATACAAAATTGAACTCAAAATGGATGATATACTTTAGAGTAAAACATGAAGCTGTAAAACTTGTAGCAACGAACAGGATTTCAAATTCTAGGATGAACTTAGAGTTATGAAACTTGACACCAAAGCATGATCCATGAAAGTCAAGTTTGATAAATTGGACCTCATCAAAACTAAAGACTTTTATTCTGCAAAGGACTCCAGTAAAAGGATAAGAAGATAAATTACAGGGGCCAGTGTTGTGGTGCAGTGGGTTAAAGCCCCAGCCTGCAGCGCTGGCATCCCATATGGGTGCCAGTTCTAGTCCCAGCTGCTCCTCTTCCAATTCAGCTCCTACTAATGGCCTGGGAAAGCAGTGGAATATGGTCCAAGTCCTTGGGCCCTTGCACACACATGGGAGACCAGGAAGAAGCACCTGGCTCCTGGCTTCAGATTGGCACAGCTCTGGCTGTTGTAGTCATTTAGGGAGTGAACCAGCAGAATGGAAGATCTCTCTCTCTCTCTTTGACTCTACCTCTCTCTGTAACTCTGTCTTTCAAATAAATAAAATAATTCTTTAAAATAAATAAATAAAAAAGAATATGAATTACAGACTGCGAAATAAATTATAAATCTCATACTGCAAGACAAAATGAAATCTCAATATCCAACATGAAAATAACAAGCAATCCATTTATAAAATGAGTGAAAGACATGTGGGGACATTTCACCAAGAAAATATGTAGATGAGGGTCCCGCGCTATGGTTTAGCGGGTAAAGTCTCTGCCTGAAGTGCCAGCATCCCATATGGCCACCAGTTCGAATTCCGGCTGCTCCACATCCAATCCAGTTCTCTCCTATGGCCTGGGAAATCAGTAGAAGATGGCTCAAGTCCTTGGGCCCCTGCACCCACGTGGGAGACTCGGAAGAAGCTCAAGGCTCCTGGCTTCAGATCAGCGCAGCTCCGGCCTTTGCAGCCATCTAGAGTGAACCAGTGAATGGAAGACCTCTCTCTCTCTCTCTCTCTGCCTCTGCCTCTCTGTAACTGGGACTTTCAAATAAATAAATAAATAAATCTTTAAAAAATACATAGATGATAAGAAAGTTTGAGCCGGCGCCGCGGTTCAACAGGCTAATCCTCCGCCTAGTGGCGCTGGCACACCAGGTTCTAGTCCCGGTCGGGGCACCGGATTCTGTCCCGGTTGCCCCTCTTCCAGGCCAGCTCTCTGCTGTGGCCAGGGAGTGCAGTGGAGGATGGCCCAAGCGCTTGGGCCCTGCACCCCATGGGAGACCAGGAGAGGCTCCTGGCTCCTGTCATCAGACCAGCACGGTGCACTGGCCGCAGCGTGCCAACCGCGGTGGCCATTGGAGGGTGAACCAACGGCAAAAGAAGACCTTTCTCTCTGTCTCTCTCTCTTACTGTCCACTCTGCCTGTCAAAAAAAAAAGTTTGATATAATTGGCAGTTAAAGAAACATAAGTTAAAAGTTGATGAACTATCACTATATACCTGTCACAATGGTAAAATAATGGTGACAATAGCAAATGCTGCTGAAGATGCAGAGAAAGCTGCTCGTGAGCCTGTAAAGAAGGGTGGCCACTTCGTAAAACAGTTTGGCAGTTTCCTTCAGAGCTGAAAATGGATTTACCATATGACCCAGCAGTTGCACTCTTGGGTATTTATCCTAGAAAAAATGACTTACTTTCACACATGAATTTGTACACAAGTATGCACAGCAGCTGTGTTGGTAATTGCTAAAATCTGCCAACTACTCAAATGTCCTGGAACTGGATGAATGATTAAACATGCTTTCTTAATGCCATACCATGGAATATAACTCAGCAATAAACAGGGATAAGCTATTAACACAAAAAACAACTTGGATGAGCTTCCAGGAAATTATGTTATGTGCAGAACAAATGAATTTCAAAAGGATATTCATTGCATTACTTCATTTTTTAGTATTCATAATTATGAAGTTGTATAGCAAATACTGTCAGATTTAAGAACTGGGAGGGAGGAGGGATGAGTGTGGTTATTAAGAGATAATAAAAGAGTCTCATGATGTTATGGTTCTATATTCTGATCATTGTGGTGATTGTTATATAAGCTTCTATATGTGATGAAATTTCATATATACACACACAAATAAGTGCATGTATAACTGATAAAATCTGAATAAGCTGTGTGGATTGAACCAATGTCAGTTTCATGGCCTTGATATTGTACTATAATTGTTATTAGATATTAAAATTGGGACTGACTTGAGGAATCAGGCAAGACTTTCTTGGGTATTTCTTTGCAATTTTTTGTTAATCTATAATTCTTCAAAACTTAAAAAAGGCATTGATGAGCATTTGACACTGTGGTAAACATGTCACTAGTGATATCCACCTCCTGGATTGGAGTGTCTGGGTTCCAGTTTGAATTTTGCTTCAGATTCCAGCTTCCTGATACAGCACACGCAGAGAGGCAACAGACGAAAAACATGGTAACGAGATTTTCAAATTATCTCTGAATGTGTAGTACTTAGGGGGAATTCCCCCTCCCACGTTATCTGCTTCCCCACAGTTAGGAGCTCTCATAGGACTTATGAGATCAGTGATCTCACTCCACTTAGGAAGCCAGAACCCTGGGTGAACTATTACTGTTTGACATTCTCTGTTCTACCATGTCCACTATTTCTCCTGCATCGCATTCTGTTTTCTAAAAATCTATTGTAATGGTTTTTGTGATGATACATTCTCTATTTTAGTATTGTCCTCATTAGTTAGTTTTCTTTTTTTTTTTTTTTTTTAATATTTTAAGCCATTGCTGTGGTAGCTGGGAGGAAGAAAATCACCTGGATTCAGTCCTTCACATTTAACCCAATGTCAGCAGATGCATTTTTAAATATTACTAGATGTCTGTTGGTTTCTTATCATTCTGCTTTCCTTCATGGTGCCCGCTAAATGAACATTGACATAAAATGAACATGATGTGCATATCTCAGGGAAGAATCCTCATGCTGAATAATGATGAAGTCCCTGCTCAGATCGAGTTTTGAGTGAGGTGTCAACCAGAGGGTAATCCAAATATTTTTGGTAAATCCTAGATTGTAGAAGTGTTAAACAATACAATTACGAGACTCTCATCATTGCATAGGCACTTACTATAGTTTTCATCACAATGCACATTATCAAGCCCTTGTTGGCATATAAAATAAATCAGAATGTCATTCTAGAGCCCATACTTCAAACAAAATGCCGTCTTAATTGGCACAGAAAGTAAATGACAGTGTATTCAATTGTAGAAGTTTCTTCATAATAAGAATTTAATTTATTACTTTTTTCCCTTAGGGCAGAAGAAGCAAACATGAAACTAAATTGCATAACACATAAATGGAGGGAATTTTTTAAGCACGAAAGAATAGATTTAGACTCCTTAATTTAATGTAGCATAAAAAGCAAAGCTAACAAAATGCAGGAAATTATTTTCATCAGCAGTGAACTTGTTAGTTCTCCATCTTCATAGTTTCGTAAGAAATATAGGTCATTGGGTGCTTTGCTTATTATAGAAAAATAAGATATTAATCTTCATGTTTTCCATGCTTCCTTCCAGAATGATATTCCTGAGAAGAAATTTAACGTATATGATTCACTGTTTACATAAAAATTAATAGGGTAGTAGAAATGTTATTTGTTCCTATATTTATGACCAAAGAGAAAAACTTATTTGAAAACTGTATTATAAACCTGCTTAGAAGGAATTAAATTCTGGTGAATCTTATTTATTGTCTTTTTAAAAACCAATAAAATAGTTAAGGCAATGCTTACTTAATTAATAAGACCCACAGAAAGAGAGAGGATAAAAGAAAGGAATAAATGAAACCATGTACAAATGAACATGTGATTTTTTTTTAATTTTTTTTTTTTGACAGGCAGAGTGGACAGTGAGAGAGAGAGGCAGAGAGAAAGGTCTTCCTTTTGCCGTTGGTTCACCCTCCAATGGCCGCCGCGGCTGGCGCGCTACGGCCGGCGCACCGCGCTGATCCGATGGCAGGAGCCAGGTACTTCTCCTGGTCTCCCATGGGGTGCAGGGCCCAAGGACTTGGGCCATCCTCCACTGCACTCCCTGGCCACAGCAGAGAGCTGGCCTGGAAGAGGGGCAACCGGGACAGAATCCGGCGCCCCAACCGGGACTAGAACCCAGTGTGCCGGCGCCGCAAGGTGGAGGATTAGCCTAGTGAGCCACGGCGCCGGCCACCATGTACAAATGATAGCAAAAAATGTTTTAAATGACAAGTAGAGGGAAAAAATACCTAATGGTCATTAAGTGATCAGAAGCTGAGATTCTAGCAAGTGGAGCAGGGCCACAGAAGAAAGCCTATTGCTTAGTCCGTAGAAATTTAAGGGCTTTCATTATTTGCTCCTACTCCAGAAAACTCTGGCTATCACCATCATATGTCCTTCTCCCTTACTGGGAAAAAGTGGCCTTATCATACCAAGAACCAATGATTTTAGGAAACCTAGATTCCTCACCTAATGAGGATCTGCCATGTAGGGATAAGGAGAAGTTTTCTGAGAAGTTTCTGGGAAAGGATTTCTCTCTTTGATAAGAAAAAAAGTTCTTTTCTGTGCCATATGATCCCTTACTTCCTGCATTTAAAATGGGATCAAGAATAACATGATTGTAGCTACTGCAGCCATGTTGATCCCATCAAGGGAAGGCCAAAAGAATTGTTGTTAGTAAAGTAAATTCTTAATTATTAAAGTAGTTCAAAAATTTGTGGAAAAAATAACTGAAAGAAGCATTTTTTTCCATTTTTTTTCAAAATTTTATTTCAGGTATACAAATTTTGTCTATACAGATTTAGAAACACAGCGATACTTCCTGCCTACCCTCCCTCCAGTGCATGCTCCCACCCTTCCTCATCCTTTGTCTCTTATTCCCTCTCCTGTTACAGTGATCTGCTTTCAGTTTACTTTATACTCATAAGATTAGCCCTACACTAAGTAAAGAGTTCAACAAATAGTAAGAAGAAAAAAAAAAAAAAACACTGTTCCTCAAAAGCAGGGATAAGGGCTGCCAACAATCACCAAATCTCAAAATGTCAGTTTAAATCCTATACATTACATTGTTTGTACTCTAGTAGTTACCAAAGATCAGGGAAAACATTGTATCTGGTTTTTTTTGGAGACTGGCTTATTTCCCTATAATGGTTTCCAGTTGCATCCATTTTGTTGCAAAAGACAGGATTTCATTCTTTTTTCTTTTGTTTTGTTTTTTTGGCTGAGTAGTATTCCAAAGCATATATATATATGATAATTTCTTTATCCAGTCATCAACTGATGGATATCTGAGTTGATTCCATGTATTAGCTATTGTGGATTGAGCTGCAGTGAACATGTGGGTACAGGTAACTCTTTCATATGCTGATTTTATTTCCCTTGGGTAACTTCCCAGGAATGGGATTGCTGGGTCATATGGTAGATTATCAGCATTTTCGGTTATATCCATATTGTCTTCCACAATGGCTATACTAGTTTACATTCCTATCAAAGGTGGATTAGGGTACCTTTTCACCCATATTCTCACCAGAATTTATTGTTTGTTTATTTCTGTACAAGAGCCATTCTAATTGGGGTGTGTGAATCTCAGTGAGGTTTTGATTTGCATTTCCCTGATGGCTAGTGATCCTGAGCATTTTTTCATGTGTCAGTTGGCCATTTGAATATCTACTTCTAAAAAAATGCCTATTCAAGTCCTTTGCTCCTTTCTTAACTTGATTATTTGTTTTGTTGTTGTTGAATTTCTTGAGCTATTGCTAGATTCTGGATATTAATCTTTCATCAGTTTTATAGTTTGCAAATATTTTCTCCCATTCTGTTGATTTTCTCTTCACTTTGCTGAGTGGTTCCTTTGCAGTGCAAAAATTTCTCAGCTTGATGTAATAATCTCATTTGTGTATTTTGGCTTTGATTGCTTGTGCTTCTGGGGTCTTTTCCAAGAAATCATTGCCTATGCCAATGTCTTACAGAGTTTCCTCATTGCTCTCCTCTAAGAATTTGATGATATCAGTTCATAGATTCAAATCCATCATCCATTTTTTTTTTTTTTTTTTTTTTGGACAGGCAGAGTTAGACAGTGAGAGAGAGAGAGAGAAAGGTCTTCCTTTCTCCGTTGGTTCACCCCCAAATGGCTGCCACGGCCAGTGCGTTGCGGCCGATGCACTGCACTGATCCAAAGCCAGGAGCCAGGTGCTTCCTGCTGGTCTCCCACAGGGGTGCAGGGCTCAAGGACCTGAACCATCCTCCACTGCACTCCCGGGCCACAGCAGAGAGCTGGACTGGAAGAGGAGCAACCAGGACAGAATCTGGCTCCCCAACCAGGACTGGAACCCGGGGTGCTGGCGCCGCAGGCAGAGGATTAGCCAAGTAAGCCACAGCACCGGCCCCATCTTCCATTTTTAATAGATCTTTGTATAACGTGTAAGGAAGGGGTCTTTTTTTTCACACTTCTGCACATGGGGATCTCTCTCAGCACCATTTGTTGAGGAGACTGTCCTCTTTCCATGGATGGATTTTAGCTCATTTATCAAAGATAAGTTTGTTGTAGATGTGTGGATTGATTTCTGGAGTTTCTATTCTGTTCCATTGGTCTACATGTATGTTTTTGTGCTAATACCAAGCTATTTTCATTATAAATGCTTTGTAGTATGTCTTGAAATCTGACATTGTAATGTCTCTGGTTTTGTTTTTGTTGTATAAGATTGTTTTAGCTATTTAGGGTTTCTTGTGCTCCATAGTGAATTTTAGCATCATTTTTTTTCTAGATCTGAGAAGAATATGATTGATATTTTGATTGGGATCACATTGAATATGTAAATTGCTTTTGCTAGTATGAACTTTTTTCTAATCCACAAACATGGAAAATATTTCCATTTTTTGTGTTTCTTCTATTTCTTTATTGTTTTGTGATTTTTATCATTGAGATCTTTCACCTCCTTTGTTAAATGTACTCTAAGGTATTTAATTTTTTCTGTAGTTATTATGAATGGGGTTGATATTAGAAATTCTTTCTCAGCCATGGCATTGTCTGTATATAGAAAGGCTACTGACTTTTTGTGTCAATTTTATATCCTGCCACTGTATCAAACTTTTATGAGTACCAATAGTATTACTGGAGTCTTTTGAGTCACCTGTATACACTATCATGTCGTCTACAAATAGGGATAATTTTACTTCATCCTTTCTAATTTGTATCCCTTTGATTTCTTTTTCTTTCCTTATGACTCTGGCTAAACCTTCCAGGACAATATTGAATAACAATGGTGTTAGTGGACATCCTTCTCTGGATCCATATCTTAGCGGAAATGCTCCCAACTTTTTCCTAGTCAATAAGATTCTCCCCATGTGTTTGTAAATTGCTTTGACTGTGTTGAGGAATGTCCCTTCTATGCTCAATTTGCTTAAGGTTTTCATTATGACAGGTTGTTGTATTTTATCAAATGCTTCCTCTGTACTATAGAGAAGATCATATGGTTTTTATTATTTAGTTTGTTAATGCGATGTACCACATTTATTGATTTGTGAATGATGAAGCATCCCTGTTTACCAGGGATAAATCCCACTTGGTCCAGATGAATGATCTTTTTTATGTGCTGTTGGATTTGATTAGCTGGTATTTATGCATCTAATAGTTCTCTTTCTCTGTTGTATCTTTTTCTGGTTTAGGAATTATCAAAGAAGGAGCTTGGGAGGATTCTTTCTCTTTCAATTGTTTTGAATAGCTTGAGAAGTATTGGAGTTAGTTCTTTAAAAGTCTGATAGAATTCATCTGGTCCTTGGCCTTTCTTTGTTGGGAGCATCTTATTATTGATTCAGTCTCTATCTTGGTTATTGGTCTGTTTAAGTTTTCTACGTCATCATGACTCAATTTTGGTAGCATATATGTGTCCAGGAATCTATACATTTTTTTAGATTTTCAAATTTGGTATTTAGCTCATTGTAGTAATTCTTGATGAGTTTTTTGTTTCTGTGGTGTCTATTGTTATATTTCCTTTTCTATCTCTGATTTTATTAATTTGGGTCTTCTCCCTCTTTTGTTTTTTTCTTTTTTGTTTTGTTTTGGTTATTTGGGAAAGTTGCGTACCAATTTTATTTATTTATTTTTCAAATAACCAGCTCTTTATTACACTGATCTATTGTATTTTTTGGTTTTAATTTTATTTATTTCTTCTTTGATTTTAATTATTTCTCTCCTCCTACTAATTTGAGGTTTGATTTGCTGGTGTTTATCTAGGTCCTTGAGATGCATTGGTAGCTCATTTATTTTGTGCCTTTCCAATTTCTTGATGTAAGCACCAATTCCTATGAACTCTTAATATTACTTTGCTGTATCCCATAAGGTTTGATATGTTGTATTGTCATGTTTATTTGTTTCCCAAAGTTTATTGATTTCCCTTTTGATTTCCTCTATGACCCAGTGTTCAATCAGGAGCATGTTTTCAGTCTCCATGTGTTTACATATTATCTAGAGATTCTTGAGCTGTTCATTTCCATCTTCATTCCATTCTGGCCAAAAATGATTCATGGTATGATTTCAGTTTTTTTTTTTTTTAATTTGTTGAGACTTGCTTTATGGCCTAACATATGATCTATCCTAGAGAAAGTTCCCTGCATTGTTAAAAATAATGTATATTCAGCAACTGTGAGGTTGAAAGTTGTATAGATGTCAGTTTGGTTCAATTTGGTCCATAATGTAGATTAGCTTTGTTATTTTTTGGTTGATTTTCTGTCTTGTTGATCTGTCCAATAATGAAAGTTTGGTGTTGAAGTATCCCATTACTACTGTGTTGAAGTCTATGTTTCCCTTTAGATCGATTAACATTTGCTGTAAATAACCATGCTCCTTGGAATTGGATGCATACACACTTATTATAGTCATATCTTTCTGTTGGATTGGATCTGTAATCATTACATGGTGCCATTCTGTCTCTTTTAAGAGTTTTTGTGTTATACTCTGTTTTAATCTGATATTGGGATGGTTACACATTATTGCTTTTGCTTTTTGTTAACATGGAATATCCTTTTTCATCCTTTCTATTTCAGTCTGCATGTATCATTGTTTTTGATGTGTATTTCTTATAGGCAGCAAATATATGGGTCTTGTTTTTTAATCCATTCAGCCAGTCTGTATCTTTTAACTGGAGAATTTAGGTATTTATATCCAAAATTTCTATTGATAAGTTACAACTTGACCTTGACATTTTTCTATAAATATTCCTATTGTTTGCTTTGGATTTCCCTTCTACATTTATGGAGGGATTTTTTTGCTTTCTGATCCTTTCTGTGTTTCTATTTGTAGCATGTCCCTAACCATCATTTGTAAGGCTCGATGAATTGTGACAAATTTTTTCAAATTCTGATTGTTATGTAACTTTTTTATTTCACTTTCATTCATAAATTAGATCTTTGTAGGGTACAGTATTTTGGGTTGACAGTTTCTTTTTTCTCTTAAGACTTGAATTGTGTCTCTCCATTCTCTTCTCTCCTGTAGAGTTTATGATGGGAAATCAGCTGTGAGTCTAATTGGAGATCCTCCAAAAGTAATCTGGCATTTCTCTTATGCACATTTTATGTTTCTTTATGTTTCACTGTTGAAAGTAATCCATAACACCTTTGAAATAGCTTTGACTTGAGTAAGTTTACAACAAATATTTGAGAATAAATTGAGATCTATGCTTTAAATGGGAATTTCTTTAATGCCATGTAGCCTAACACTTTTCTGTGTAAAGTAAAAAATCTAATTAAATACAGAACTACATCTATATCTTTTGGGGAAAAATGTTATAGGCATTGAATTAATGGATGGGTGGCAAAGAAATGAGTGACATTACGATTTTTTTTTTTTCTGGTGAGAAACAGGTACATATTTCCAGGAAAGAATTTGCTTCATATTAACAGGAATTGAAACCCTTGTTAAATAAATTCTTTGTGAAATAGAATACCTTTGTAAATTAAGGATTTAACTTTAAATAATCTTTAGAGTGTATGTTAAATTTAGGCATTCCTAAGAAGACTTTGTTCCTAGATATATAAATTGGAAACCTGAGAGATAAGCCCATTAATTGTTCTGCATTTTGATGGTAGAATCTATTCAAAGAAAACATTGCTTTTATAAACATTTCTCATCATGATACAGATAGATGGATGCACCATTAAAAAGTTTATGGCAAGTCTTGAATCAGTGCTATTTTTAGAGCAGAAACTGGAAAATAATAATCAGATTTTAATTCAATAATAACAATAATTATTGCAAAGAATACTTAACTATTTTAATAAAATTCTCAGTATAAGTGATATTCAAAATGACATGTCAACACTAAAGATTAGCAGGGAATCAAAATTAAATATCAAGAGCAGGGAAGGAAAAAAATACCTGTAAACATTTGTATAGTTAGATGAACTGTGAAACAGAAAATTATTCTGAAAATTCTTTAACATTTTCTTCTTTGAGCAACTTCCTCATATATACTGATACTATATTCTGTTAGGCAGTCAGCCTGGATCTCTCTGGAACCAAATATTTGTAAAAGTATTAAAACAAAAACCCACCTGTATAAACATTTCTTCATCTCTTTTGATTTTAAAAATGCCAATTAAAACTTTATGTTGAAATGAATAGAAAAATATTCTGCTTCAAATACTACATATGATTTAAGATAGAAACTTTAATCAATTGAAATTTCCACTAGTTGGAAAGATAAAATTTATGCAGATGAAATCAAAACACTTGTAAAGTACTAAAGGATGTGTTATAATAGATACCTTCGAAGACTGAAAAATAGATGGCTACTTCTGGGTAGAGTATCTTATGAATAAGGTTGGATTTGTGCCAGAATCTAGAATATTGAGATTAGGAAATTGGCAAGGTAGCAGAAACTATGTCTAGATGAGCACTGTTAGCAATGTAAGTGTTCTAAGAGTGAAAACACTCACGGCCTGCTGATAAGGAGGCCATATTACACATGCAACTATAGCACTGCAGAAGAGAAGCAGATACTATTTTCCAGTGGTGTTAAGATTTGGAGATGGTGTTCTGATTTCAATGTCACCTTTGTTGGCAGTGGTGAATCAGGTCATTAGAGAAGCATGTTTATGGCCTATTTGTTGAAGCTCTTGGGGTCTGGCTAGGGAGACCAAATTAGATGGAACAGATTTTACAGGGTCATTCAGTATTACCTCTCTTTCTTTGACTTTAAATATACACTCATTCAGCACTTTTGGATTATTTTCTAGAACATCTTTTGGTATTCATGTAATAATTAACCTTACCTGTCCTTATGAAAAAGGAAGGGCAAGAGGATGCATTTAAGTCCTTTCTATCCACTTATAAATCATTTGCCAATTAGAGGGAGGATGTCATTGAAAATGTTCAGTGGTGCTACTGTGTCAAGTACTGAAGCAAAAGTGGGCAATAAGTGAAAACACATTTCTTCAGCGGTAAGCCAGGTCAAGAGCATTCATTGTAAGATAATTAACTCAAATCTGTTATTATATTTGGTACATGGCTTCTTTCAGCTCATTACTATGAGATATGCTGAATAAAAGTTCAATCTTGAGAAAAATATTAAAAATAAAATGGAAACATATGCAAGCATATGAAAAGGGATTTGTAGTTATGATGAAAATCTGGTCTTCCTAATTTGCAGAGGTGTACTATAATGTTTCTGGTTGTAAGTACTGTACCTTGAAAGCCCTGGCAGATCACACAAGAAACTTGAAACTAAGAAAAATCAGAGGAGTAGGAATTATATTTCCATTGGCATTCTATGTTAACCTTTTGTATTCTGTTGATGTTAACAGAATGCTCATATTCACAATAATGCATTTTCTATATGAAACATTGGACAAAGAACTTAATTTTCAAAGAAATGATAAATATGCTATATTCCATAAAGTTAGATAAATTGAAAGTCAATGACACTGCTTTTCATACAAGATATATTATTCACTGAGCATCCTTTGTGATTTCACATGACATACCAAGCTGTATGAGTTTGAATGGCTGCAATATAAATTTTCTACCAGAAACTTGTAGTTATTAAAACACAAGGTTCATAGGCACTGAAGTTAGTTTGCTTTAACCTCAAAAAGACAGTATCTTTTAATGGAGAATTTACAACTTAGTTTTGTAATGTTAATATTTAAGTGTTGAGAAGCATAGAGTTTCATATCCTTTTATACATGTTAAATTTATATTTAACAATCTAATATTTTATCAGAATGCTTCTTTTTTCTTCAATTTAAATAAAAGAATAGCATTATTTTCTTGCTGAGATATATTAATGCAAGTTTGCTGCTTGTTTCTACAAAGTTGTCATGTTTCATGTCATGACAAAAGTTGAGATTAGAAAGGCAGGGAGTGGGAAAGGGGAGGGTTGCGGGTGGGAGGGAAGTTATAGGGGGGAAGCCATTGTAATCCATAAGCTGTACTTTGGAAATTTATATTCATTAAATAAAAGTTAAAAAAAGAAAGGCAGGAAGTCAAAATTGTCTTTTTTTTATTCCTGTTCATCAGCCTTCAAACCTAACCATGTTTCACTGCCTTCCCCTCCATTTCCTTCTATCCTTTTGCCACTTCGATCATTTGAATGACAGAAAAAGAATTGCAAAGGAAGCATTGCAATAGAAATAGACCAAGAAAAGAAATGCTAGCATAGAATTTGGAGAAATTTGAACCACATTAGATGGGGGAGAGATAATTCCATATGCCAAACATTTATTTAGTGTCCTCCATAAGTGGAAGAATTGGAAAAAGTCTACAAATGACAAAACAAAGCATCAATTCCTACTCTCTTCTCCTATCCACCACATATACATCACAAGTATAATTTCATATCCCCAGGTGCAGAAATAGAACTGAGTCCATATTGGATTCTATGAAAGATCGGAGACAATCCTAGGAAAACTGGCAAGCCCTGTCTGCCCTGTCCTCATCTGGTTCTTTTCCAGACATTCTGAAATTGAGAAGTGACTTGATCCCCCTCAGCTACTCAACCTTTCAACAACTCCCCAAATAAAATTTACCCGTCATCCATCTACTAATGATCTACCTTATATGAGTGAATAAATGAATGAGTTACTGAGTGTTAATCTGTTACTCTGTTAAAGAAGACTCTTATGGAAATATGTTAAACCAAGGAAGTGACTAAAATAATGATACCATAATGACAACTTAAAACAGTGATCGTTATCAAATGAGGGAAAATATTTGACTTTGAGAAACCTGTTAAATCCCAGAGTACTTAAGATCACACCCCCATCTCGCATGATTAACATTGTAGTGAGGGGAGGCTTTTCATCCATAGCAGAGATCAGAAAATGATTACTCATAGACCAAACACCTCCAACTACGTAGTTTTGTAGATAAAGTTATACAGGACACAGTCCTGTCCTTTCTTCAGGGCACTGAGTGCTTTCATACTCCAAAAGCAGAGCAGAGGAGTTGCATGATACTATGGTTTGCAAAGTCTAAAATAGATACTCTTCAGATGTTTTAGAAAAAGTGTGTTGACCTCAGCTCTACAGGATTAATGACATTGAAAAGTGTATCAAATCTCATTTCTATAGATTTCCTTTTCCTTTACCCCCAACTTCCTTTTTCTTCAATTGTAGAATAGAGTGATTCAAACTTTCAATTTGACTGCTTAGCAAGAAAATGTCACTTAAAACACTAAAAGTAGTGAGTCATGACCATCCTGAGACATTTACAATTCCTTCTGACTTTCCACTCTAGATATAATTGAATAAGAGTTTGTCATGGTTGTCTTGCTTTGGTTATGTAACTCCAAATCAATTCTAATTTGGCTCTCTTTAATCACTTCTAATGACTGCTGACTTACCGAGAATTTACCCCCAATACACCATAGAGAAATGTATAATTTCTTCTTACCTTATACCAGTAATGCATCATGTGCAAACAAGAGGAGGGCATAGATAGTTAAAAATTAGACATATTTTTACAATGATATACAGGTTATAACAACAACAACAAAAACCCAGGCCACTACTATTTTTTGAACATTAAAATGACAAAGTGACCAATATTTTTTAATTTCTGAATTTTCTAGAACATTAGTAGCCAATTCCTACATTTTGTGTTCCTCAAAAGATGCTTCCCAGAAAGAGTGCTGCATAAGTAGGTTAACAGAGAAAAGGATGAGGAGGTCAAATGAGGCGTTCTCATTGTAAGACTCTTGGGGGTGCTTAATATTAAAATATTCATTGTTAATTGCAGGGAGGGGTTAGATGAGTCCTTTTTTTTACAATTCATTCATTTAGCCACTCATTCAATAAATACCCAGTGCCTACCCTATGCCAATCCTTTTTTTGTAGGTACTCTGAATAGAGAATTTCCAAAAGCTTAAATGTTTGGAAAGCCTGAAACTATACATACAATTAGGAAGCCTTCGAAAGACTTCATGAAAGGAAAGTACTCTGAAGAATTAGTGGAATTATGATGTGTAGAAGTGCTTAGGGAAGAAGCATCCTCAAAATGAGAAATATGTGATTACAGACATATGAAAAGAGGGATTAATATATACCTATTGAGGTTAACTGATTTACTTGAAATGGGGTCATTGAAACAGTTGGATGATATCCTCTGCTATGACAATGACATCTTGTATGAGTTGTTTGTTCGTATGCACACTTATGCAAGTGAATATACACAAGAACCTACTGAAATATCTTCATTTGGGTGCTTCGGAGTAATGATGTATTATCACCCTGCTAGATATTAATCAAACTATCACCTAGCTTGACTGCTTCTGTTGGATTTTTAATGTTTTAATTGAGCCTAAGGGCATTTCTTCAGCATGTTATGGATTCCTCAGGGTCTTGAATTTGTTATGGAGTCCTGTCTCCAGTGTACTTCTTATTCATTTTGAAGTTATCAAAAAAAGCAAAAATAAGACTTGATAATTTTATTCTAAAATGCTAGTTTAATTTAAATGGTATTAAATAGTGAGGCCCACATGTTTTTGTGGGTTTTCTGTTGTTGGTCTCATAATTTATCCTAACTGACTAGGAAGTAAAGTGATCGGTTTCATTTACTGTTTCATTTAAGGAAGAGTTGCTATGTCATATATTAATCTGACCTAGTGAGCAATTTGAATTTGTATCTCTGTGCTCATTTCCCACTGTATTCACTTGATCATTCCAGTCCATTTCAGCAACCTTGAGGTTTGCTATGGTTTCTGTCCCAGTCTTTTGCTCTTGCTTTTTTCCCTGCCTGGAGCACTTTCTCCAGCCATTCA
Organism: Oryctolagus cuniculus; assembly: GCF_964237555.1. NCBI lineage: Eukaryota > Metazoa > Chordata > Mammalia > Lagomorpha > Leporidae > Oryctolagus > Oryctolagus cuniculus. Next base: position 128,304,317 of record NC_091435.1, on the reverse strand, counting down.
CAGGTCCTGTTTCTTCAGCTTCATATCATATTGAAATACCAGGTTCTCAGAAACATTTGCTAACAACCCAATTTAAGGTGTCATTAATCTTCAACTCCTCACACACCTTATCCACTTCTGCTTTATTTTCCTACTGCAATTCACCACTATATAAAATACTAGATATTTCACTTATTCATTTTGTTTATAGGCTCTCTCCCTCCTCTGGAATCCAAATTCCATGAAGGTAGGGAATTTTGTTTGTTGTTCAGTGCTGTATATTCAGAACTCAGAACCAGGCCTAATATACTGAGTGACACTTAATATACTCAGCCACTTCAAAAGTTCATGGAAAAATGAAATTAAAAATATATTTATGGCTGGTACCGCAGCTCAATAGGCTAATCCTCCACCTGCGGCCCCGGCACCCCAGGTTCTAGTCCCGGTCGTGGCGCCGGATTCTGTCCCGGTTGCTCCTCTTCTGGTCCAGCTCTCTGCTGTGGCCTGGGAGTGCAGTGGAGGATGGCCCAGGTCCTTGGGCCCTGCACCCCCACGGGAGACCAGGAGAAGCACCTGGCCCCTGGCTTCGGAACGGCGTGCTGCGCCAGCCACAGCACGCTGGCTACAGCAGCCATTGGGGGGTGAACCAACAGAAAAAGGAAGACCTTTCTCTTTGTCTCTCTCACTGTCCACTCTGCCTGTCAAAAATATATATATATATTTTAGTGCAAAATATTTTGAAACCTGTGCATACTGTATCATACTATCCAGTTTCCATTAACTTCTGAACATTGAAAACTGAATGGATGAGTAAAAATGCTTTTTTTGATAATTCAGTTCACTATTGTATTTTATCATCTAAGAGATTACTCTTATGAACATATAATCTGAACTAAATGTTAAATGTGATTAAATTATTAATTTTTAAAAGAATAGGTTCTTCCTACTCTAGGATTGACCACATACTAGGCCATAAAGCAAGTCTCAACAAATTCGAAAGAATTGGAATAATACCAGGCAGCTTCTCAGACACAGTGGAATGAAGCTGGAAATTAGCAACTCAGGAATCCCTAGAGATAACAACACAACATACCAAAACTTATGGGATACAGCAAAAGCAGTATTAAGAGGAAAGTTTATAGCAATAGGTGCCTACATCAAGAAATTGGAAAGGCACCAAATAAATGAGCTGTCAATGCATCTCAAGGATCTAGAAAACTGCCGCAAACCAGACCCAAAACTAGTGGGAGAAGAGAAATAATTAAAATTAGAGAAGAAATCAACAGGATTAAATAAAAAAAAATCACAAAACATCAGCCAAATGAACAGCTGGTTTTTTGAAAAAATAAACAAAATTGACACACCATTGGCCCAACTAACTGAAAAAAGAAAAGACTCAAATCAATAAAATAAGATATGAAAAATGGAATGTAACAACAGATACCAACAGAAATAAAAAGAGTCATCAGAAATTACTACAAGGACTTGTATGCCAGCAAACAGGGAAATCTATCAGAAATGGATAGATTCCTGGACACATGCAAGCTACCTAAATTGAACCAGGAAGACACAGAAAACAAACAGACCTATAACTGAGATAGAAATTGACACAGTAATAAAGTCCCTCCCAACAAAGAAAAGTCCAGGACTGGATGGATTCACTGCTGAATTCTACCAGACATTTAAAGAAGAACTAACTCCAATTCTTCTCAAACTATTCACAACAATCGAAGAAGTGGGAATCCTCCCAAATTCTTTTTATGCATCCAGCATCATCTTAATTCCTAAGCCTGAAAAAGATGCAGTAGAGAAAATGAATCTTGATGTGAATGGGATGGGAGAGGAAGCGGGAGATGGGAGGGTTGCGGGTGGGAGGGAGGTTATGGGGGGAAAAAGCCACTGCAATCCAAAAGCTGTACTTTGGAAATTTGTATTTATTAAATAAAAGTTAAAAAATAAAAAAGAATAGGTTCTTGATTTTAAGTTATTAATGTGATTCAAAAGGATATTCTGTGTGAAAAAGTAACAATAAAATTTGAATTATCTGAGTTGTGTTAACTTTCAGTAATAGCAATAATAGTATCTATAGTTTTTATATTTACCAGGCATGGCTTTTATTTTATCCTATTTTAAAGTTCTATCAATTCAGCATTTAAGATAGTATTGATAAAGAGGTAGGCAAACAATTTTGTACAAAATCATTCAGGTAGGTGGCAGAGCTCGCTCCAAATACAGGTCCCTTTGCCTATGCAGTGTACATTCTTTTCCATTCTCTCTCCCCTAATGAAAATTCCACTGTGAGACTATTTACAGGAAGTCAAAAAATGTGGTAGGTACATTTATACATAGGCTGATTATTTCTACTCCATAATTATTTTATGAAGTAGCTATTACATTCTTCTGCAGCATAATGGTCATTGGTGTGGACTTTGGAGCCGCATTGTCTGCCACATTGTCAAGTATCAGCTTCACCACTCACTGGCCAAGACCCTGGATACATCAGCATGTCTGAGACTCAGATTTGTCTACAGAGAAAGAATATTCTAAAACTGGGGGAAATCACTGAACTTTCAAATAGTTTGAACTCCAGACAAAAATAGCATTTGACTATTTCAGGTCATGATCCTGCTAGAGTCTGGACATGCTTAAGCATAGGCTTCCTTCATCCATATCCATCAACTTGGTTCTACACACAATATTTTTAATATGTTGATTATTTCAGAGATGCTTTGGGCATTAAGGCTAATTTAAAGACTGTGTTGAAGAAAATTTTAAAGAAAGAGAGAAAGAAGAAAACAAAACGTTCATATGTGGCCAGATAAACCTGGCAAGAGATCTGAATAATACCATTAGCCAATCGTGTCATTAAAAAACTGACCCGGGTCACTTGCTTTGCTTCTATGACTGTGAAAAAAAATTACATTTCTTCTTCCTCTCCTCCTCCCCTTCCTCCTTCTGCTGCTTCTTCCAATTGGCCTCTTTGTCTTAAATTGATTCTATGCTTTTGTGATCCAATGTTCACAAATACAAATGAATCCCTAGGGGAAAATCTGCTTCTCCCTTCTGTTCTTGTCTCTTAGTCCTAGAAGGGTGCATTAATGCCATGGGGAGCCTGAGTTTCTATATGTATGTATTATATATGAACTCAACTGACTCTTACTAAATGGACAAGTGCCAGTAGCTTTCTTCAAGGAAAATAGAAAATAATATAAATTTACAACCATATATATATATATTTTTTTGCCATGAACATTTTCTTTTTTTTTTAAACTTTTACTTAATCAATATAAATTTCGAAAGTACAACTTTTGGATTATAGCGGTTTTCCCCCCATAACCACCCTCCCACCGGCAAACCATCCTATCTTCTATTCCCTCTCCCATCCCATTCTTCATTATGATTCATTTTCAATTATCTTTATATACAGAAGATCAATTTAGTACACACTAAGTAAAGATTTCAACAGTTTGCTCCCACACAGAAACACAAAGTGTAAAGTACTGTTTGAGTACTAGTTATACCATTAAGTCACATGGTACAACACATTAAGGACAGAGATCCTACATGAGGAGTAAGTGCACAGTGACTCCTGTTGTTGATTTAACAATTGACACTCTTATTTATGACATCAGTAATCACCCGAGGCTCTTGTCATGAGTTGCCAAGGCTGGGGAAGCCTTTTGAGTTCACCAACTCTGAACTTAACTTAGACAAGGCCATAGTCAAAGTGGAAGTTCTCTCCTCCCTTCAGAGAAAGGTACCTCCTTCTTTGATGGCCTGTTTTTTCCGCTGGGATCTCACTCACAGAGATCTTTCATTTAGGTCATTTTTTGCCACATTGGAGTATATATGTTTTAAAAAGGGATCTGTCTTCTCTGGCTTAAGCTTCCTATTAGGGTCCTGGAAGAAAATACTAAAAATTTAATTGACAGTATTTATCTTTAAAAACAGTAAGAACATGTGTAGTTACTGATATTGATTATTTCAGTTGAATACTCCCCATTTATTAATATGGATGGACACTGGTATTGTCACTAGGCCTTTTTATGAGAAGGTGATAATCTTGAGCAAGTGTTCAGTGCAGTGGTTAAGGTATTTCTTTTTTATTTTTACTTATTTATTTGACAGGTAGAGTTATAGACAGTGAGAGAAAGAGACAGAGAGAAAGGTCTTCTTTCCTTGGGTTCACTCCCCAAATGGCTGCTATGGCCGGTGCTGCGCCGATCTGAAGCCAGAAGCCAGGTGCCTCCTCCTGGTCTCCCACGCAGGTGCAGGGGCCCAAGCACTTGGGCCATCTTCCACTGCCTTTCTGGGCCACAGCAGAGAGCTGGCCTGGAAGAGGAGCAACCGGGACTAGAACCTGGCGCCCATATGGGATGCCAATGCTGCAAGGCGGAGGATTAACTAAGTGAGCCACGGCACTGGCCCCAAGGTATTTCTTGCTATGCATGCCTCATTTACCAGGATGCCTGGTTATAGAATCCGAGATCTGAGACTTTAATTTCAGATTCCTGCTGTTGAATACCCTGGGAAGCAGCAGATGGTAGATCAAGTATTGGTTTTTTGCCAAATATCTCAGAGATCCAGTCTCCTGACTTTAGCTTGTCCCAGGCCTAGATGCTGCAGGCATTTCGCGGAATGATCCAATAAATTGACCATCTCTCAGTTTCTCATGTTTCTACTTCTCAATAAAATGAAAATTAAAATAAATAAAAATAACCCAAACCACAATAACAATTATATAGATAAAGTATTCTTGGGGCCAGCACTGAGGCGCTGTGGGTTAACACCCTGGCCTGAAGCGCCTGCATCCCATATGGGCACCTGTTTGAGACCTGGCTGCTCCACTTCTGATCCAGCTCTCTGCTATGGCCTGGGAAAGCAGTAAAAGATGGTCCAAGTCCTTGGGCCCCTGCACCCATGTGGGAGACCTGGAAGAAACTCCTGGCTCCTGGCTTCAGATTGACACAACCCTGGCCGTTGTGGCCAACTAGGGAGTGAACCAGTGGATGGAAGACCTCTCTCTCTGCCTCTCCTCTCTGTGTGTAACTCTGACTTTCAAATAAATAAATAAATCTTTAAAAAATTATTCTACAGAAATTCTTTGGTGTGACTACATCAAAGATTGAAAGGTGATGCCCCATAGGTCTCTTCCTGCCTACAATAATGCATTTGTGTTTATGTGCCTGATATAAGCCTGCACTTGAAGATGGTATTATCTGCTATAAACTTAACCGACTGTTACTAAATGGACAAATTCCGGAAGCTTTCTGCAAGGAAAATAGAAAATAATACTGTTAAAGAAGCCAAAACCAAATATAATGAAATGACAAAAAAACATTTCTTCTCCAGGTGCTTTCTCAGTCATAGTCTGAAGTAACAGTGATGGCCTAATGATATATGCCAAGGTGTTAGGGAAAAAAAGTTTAAATTGTCAAGAAGACCATTTAAATAGGAATTTAATCCACCACTGTTAATGAAACATCTTATTCTAAGTGCATGCACTGTCTTTCACTCAGTTGATGATGGTAAGTAGACAACTTGATTGGCACACATTTTAAACCAGAACATCTAGAAGCTATTTTTCACACACAAAAGGTTTCTTTGTTTTTTGGAACAATCAGGAATAGTTACAATAGATCTGTTGCAGCATTTAAATTCTATATTTATGCTTACTCTGTGATGCATAGAATTTTCCATAGAATAAAACACGTTTATAATTTACAAATAGATATTAAAGTTCCATTTCTTAAGGATATGTGCTAAAAACTTGTTAATGAGTAGGATAAACAGTTATCATGTTTGGAAAACATTCATTGGTAGGTGATACTCTTAGGGAAGTAATAGGTATATTGTATGTACATATATTTCCTTTTTTTATTCATTGTGCAATGAGTTGATGAACTGAGTCCTTATTTGACACATATTTTATTTTTCTGTTTCTCTAGTTGCTTACAGTCCATTTTGAATGAGCTCAGGAAAATGTAGTTAATCAGGTGGAAAATTATTAAACATTGAGTACTCCTTTATGGTCAGAAATTGGGCCCTTTATAAAGTCCAGATTAAAATAATTTACCATTTTCTAAATTTTCTAAATTTATCATTTAATAAATATTAAACCAAAAGTTCCCCTAAAATTGACCAATCTCCGAAATGGTTTATAACAATGACATGGTTCTATATGAAAAAGATCTCTCCAATAAATGAATTTTTAAAATAACTAATCCATGTTGAAATTTAATCAGCCCTAAAGGCATTCCGATCTGGCTGAAAAGCCCATGAGAGTATTTCAGGCATGGAAAGCCAAGACACTCTGGCAAAAAAAAAAAAAAAACAAAAAACAAAAAAACAAAAAAAAACACCTAAATGAAAGATCTCTGCGAGTGAGATCCCAGTGGAAAGAACAGGTCTTCAAAGAAGGAGGTACCTTTCTCTGAAGGGAGGAGAGAACCTCCACTTTGACTATGACCTTGTCTAAACAAGATAAGAGTCGGAGAACTCAAGGGGCTTCCATAGCCTTGGAAACTCATGACTGGAGCATGGGGAGATTACTGATGCCATAGAGAGGAGTGTCAATTTGTAAAGTCAACAACAGGAGTCACTGTGCACTTACTCCTCATGTAGGATCTCTGTCCTTAATGTGCTGTACATTGAGGCTTAATGCTATAACGAGTACTCAAACAGTATATTTCACTTTGTGTTTCTATGGGGGTACAAACTGTTGAAATCTTTACTTAATGTATACTAAACTGATCTTCTGTAAAAAAAAAAAAAAAGAAAAGAAAAGAAATTATCAATTCCCAACTTGACTCTCACTGGGATTAAACATGACAATAGGTCTGATCTGATTTCATCATCATTTAAAAAAGCATCTATTATTTTTCACTTTATGTTTCTGGGTGGGAGCAAACTGTTGAAATCTTTACTTAATGTATGCTAAACTGATCTTCTGTATATAAAGAGAATCGAAAATGAATACTCATGTGAATGGAAGGGGAGAGGGAGTGGGAAAGGGGAGGGTTGCGGGTGGGAGGGACGTTATGTGGGGGAAGCCATTGTAATCCATAAGCCGTACTTTGGAAATTTATATTCATTAAATAAAAGTTAAAAAAAATAACTAATCCATCTATGTACTGGATTATTTTTCCCACCCTCCTCAAGAGATGCTTTCTTTAAGTTTCTTTAAGGAGGGACTCTGGTCTTGGGCATTTAACTGGCATACTTAACTTTCTAGCAGAAATTTTTTTATCTGACATGCAAGGAAAAAAAGCACAGCTATTTTACCAGGAAATTATTTGTGGCCTGTCCTCATCCCTAGGGGGACTAGGAAAGGCTATAGGCTGTGTAACAAATTCCTATTCCTCCAACTCACTGCTTCTTTTTGGGCCACATGTCTTTAATGCTGTCATTTTGACTGTAACCAAATAAAAGTCATCCAGCTCCAGGTGGTCAAGTGGCAGGGCTTCCAGCTTAACTATATAGTTAGCCCTCTGGACCGTCCAGGACAATCTTTTCCAAAGCCACCCTCAAACACCACAGGACAGACAACAAGATAAGAATACCTGTAACCAGCCATATGCCCATATGCCAGTTCAAAAAGATACAGAAGATGCAACTTCATCCATTCTATCCCCCAAAAGATAATGGGCAACTTCTCTTGAAGCAGGGAGCATATTAAATAGGAAGACAGAAATTAGCCAATATGTGTGAAAGGGGTCTAAGGAAAATCAAGCACCTGTAGAAAGGAATGTATCAATCTCAGAAGCATGCCTTGGAAGCATACCTTAGAAGCAGCCCAGTATTTTACACTACAAATGTCTGCCCATATCCCAATAACTTTTTAGGTGGTCCTAGTCTACCACTCAAGGGAAACACCTAAGGAGAATCCTCTCTGCTTGTTGCCAACTAAGATATCCAGTCTGATACAGTAGATAATAAGACCTAGTCTGATAACATTGGATAATAAAACCTTGGGAGTAATTAACTTATTTTACTCAGGAGCCCTTTGTCCAGGAAAATTGAGGAGAGGGAGAAATGAGAGGAAGACCTAGAGCCAAGACACAGTGCAAATGGTCTCAGTTCTTTGCTGAGATGCCCACCTGGCCTGTCAGTTGTAGACTATTAAACTTTGTAACCTTACTTACCCCAATCTGAATGACTAGGTTCTCTCTGTCAGACCCATCTGGAAAGATGAACGTTCATCAGATGGATGCACTTCACTACAATGCTCACCAGATTTTCAAAACTGGAAATGCCTTCAGGTCCAGCTATGCTCTCTCACCTCTTCATTTTTGTATTTGTATGTCCTAAGTCAACGAAACAATAAAAGAAATGAAGCTAAGGAAATGAAAGCCAATACACAGATGATGGGTTTAATTCTTGTTGTTTAACAAATGGATCATTTTTTTAGTAATAGAAAGAGGTACTGATCAAAACTGATAATGAATTTCATAGTCCAAGAACAGCATTCTGTGAAGATACAGATGATAATCTCTCGAATGTTAAACTCAATTCAGTTCAAATCACACTGCCTCAACAACCTCTGGTTCTGAGTATTTGACTGACTCTGGTGGCCCTGGGAATAGAAACTCAATTAGGCAACATGGAGAACTTAACAGCAATATCTTTGTAAATATTTTTTTCTTGTCACTGATTTTCTGCTTCACGTGTGTGTGTGTGTGTGTGTGTGTGTGTATGTTCAATAACTATTTCTCTATGTCCATGACTTTCATCTGTTGAAAACTAGAGCTGGTGCTTTTAAGGAGGTATGTCAAAAGCTAATTATTTACTAATTATTTGAAGCACTTATATTGAAATATTGTATTATGAGGAAGTAAAAGAAAAAAATTCTGCATATGCCCTTATTGTATACCATTATTTCTATGTAGATTAACTATCTTCACTGATATCTGATTAGGTAATCTATGATTTTAAAGGATCAGGTATAGCAATTTCCTAGGAACACTATTAACAGAAAGTTCAACAGTGTTTCTACCAAAGTTTAACTTTATTTCTTTGTTTACTCATTTTTATGAAAGAAAGATGGGGGCCAGGTTTGTGGCATAATGGGTAAAGCCACCACCTGCATCACAGGCATCCCATTTGGGTACCAGTTTGAGTCCCGGCTGCTCCACTTCTGATCCAGCTCCCTGTAAGTGTTCCTGGGAAAGCTACAGATTATGGCTCAAATGTTTGGGCCTCTGCACCTATATGGGAGACCCAAAAGAAATACCTGACTCCTGGTTTTGGCCCAGCCCAGCCCAGCCCGGCCCTGGTCACTGTAGCCATTTGGGGAATGAACCAGCGGATGGAAGATCTCTTTCTCTCTCTCTCTCTCTCTCTCTTCCTCCTTCCCTCTCTCTGTAACTCTTTCAAGTAAATAAATAAATAATTAAAAAAAGAAAGAAAGATGAAACCATCCCAGTGGTGCCACTTGCAGTGGAAGCTAAAACAAGGCCCCCACTTCCCATGGTGCCACTGTAAACTTCCACACCCTTAACAAACCCAGCCTAGCAGTGGTTTCTTAACCAAGTTCTGTGCCCAGCTGCTCCATTATTAGTGTTCCTGAAATAAACCCTGAATCACAGTTTTTATTCCATATAATGGGCATGATACCTTGGTTTTGGATTGCCTGCAGTGTGAATTACAATACTATGGAGAAACCTCACATTATGTGAGTCTTACCAGGAGGTCAAATACTGTATCCCCAAAGAATATGTGGAAAAGTAACCTCTTGTCGATGGAATAGGTATGTGACCTACCTAGGTGTTCCCACTCACCACATGGAATGCTGAGCACGTGATATAAAAAAGTAGAGGTCATTTAGAAATTATACCCTGATGCATTGCAGTGAAGTGACCAGCATCAAGAAAGCAGCAGGAGCAATCTGGAGCACCAGCATTTTCCTACTAACACTGTTTGTTTGGTTTTGCTATTTCCTTGGTGACTCCTTCTGTTTTGCCTTTATTGGTTACAGGCACTTTTGAGGCTGTTTCCAACCTTCTACCTATAACTTGAGAGTCCGTGACATTTTTTCAATAAATTCTTTTGTGGTTTAATGCTACCTCACCAGAATTGGGTCTTTACCTATTTTTCTAGACTTACCTCTAATTGCACCTCTCAATAAAATCCTTCTTCTGGTCACATTTTTGCCATTGTCTCCAAACATTCTTGTCACAATCAATTTGCTCTCTCTGCCAAGCTGCCTCCTGTCATTTCTTCTATTGTGTAGTCCCTCTGTGAATCCAACTATCTCCAGTTTGGAATTATTCTTTCTCTCACTGATGGGATATAGCATTGTCAATAATATCTTACAGAAACTTGGACACAATTTAAGAAAGTAATTGACAGCAAGCCTTGATAACTTCAAGGGAAGGGGGAGAGAAAAAGTAAGAATAGAACAAGGAAACATAAAAGAAGTGTGTTCTAAATAGATGCATCAGAACATCATATTAGAATCTTTAATAAGTCAAGATTGAAAATGTGCAATCTTTAAGAAGTGGGTTTTAAGTTATAAAAATTATTTGGTTGAAGAATGGAGTCTTGGGTTTGGGTTGGGTAAAAGCTAATTCTGCCAACCACTAACTCCTATCCTAACATGGTCACTGAGTTGTGCTGTCCTAGAGTGAAGTGTATTAGAGGCTTACTCTAAAGAACTTACAACATAGTATCAAATAGTACAGTTACAGGGCTTGTGCTGTGGCATAGCGGGTAAAGCCACCATCGGCAATGCCAGCATTCCATATGGCCGCCAGTTCGAGTCCTGGCGGCTCCATTTCTGATCCAGCTCTCTGCTATGGCCAGGGAAAGCAGTAAAAGATGGTCCAAGTCCTTGGGCCCCTGCACCCATGTGGGAGACCTGGAAGAAGCTCCTGGCTTCTGGCTTCGGATTGGTGCAGCTCTAGCCGTTGCAGCCAACTGGGGAGTGAACCAGAGGATGGAAGACCTCTCTCTCTGCTTCTCCTTCTCTGTGTAACTCTGACTTTCACATAGATAACTAAATCTAAAAGAAATTAGTACAGTTATTTTATTCACAAAGTAAATAAAATAGCTTTAATCTAACAGTACTGTTTAATTATTCCTCTCTATTCAACAAATTCACAGAAATTAATTCCAAGAGGCAAGAAATGGGTATTGGACATACACAAGGTAAAATGGAGATTGTTTATATTGACTTTTATTATTTATTTCTATTCATTTCATCATTTGGTATTGATTTTGCATTATATTGATATAGAATTCCCAGATTGATATATCCTTGGGTTTGGGTTGTGTTAAAGCTAATTGTGCCAACCACTAACTCCTATCCTAATATGGTCACTGAGTTGTGCTGTACTATAGTTAAGGGTATTAGGTATTGATTTTGCGTTGTATTGATATAGAATTCCCAGACTGACATATCCTAGATTGATGAACATATGTATATCTCTAACTCATGAAGAAGGTAAAGTGCTTTCCAAGAAACTGACTCTCTGTGGTACTTTGAGGATTGAAATATCCATCTCTGTGTAGTTAACCTTGCTGCAAGGCAATGGTTTCTGACTTTGTTTCAGCCACAGGACTCTTCACTTATGTAAAGTTTATGCCAAAGTGTTCCATAATATGTACGCATACATATGTGGAACTCTGTGGAAGACCAGGAAGATCAGGAGCCTCCATTTTGCTCCTTTCAACTTGATGTTTTATAAACCCCCATTCCCACCCCTCTACAGTTACCCACATAATTGTAGGCAATCTAACAGCTGAAGGTTTCATATGTATGAACAAAATGTCCTGGTATTTGAAATATTTTTGTTATTACAAATGATACAACACAAGCATGTAAGCACTGAACCATATTAAAAATATGTTTTAATATAGGGTGTTGTCAATGAAAAATCCATGTTTTCTACTTTTAATTTTCTCAAGGAATTTATTAATACATTAGATTCTCAGAGTCACAGCAAATGCATGACAATTACTACAATTCTTATCATTTCTCATGTTTATGTGACATTAACATCAAGAGAATAGATTCAATATAATACATAGACAGAATTTATTTTATGTATTTTTATCAAGTTGGTCTGGTCTTTTTGTTGAAGCCTTCTAGAGCTCTTACCCAGTTCTCAACTAAAAGCCACTGGGGAGTCAGGGAAAAGAGAGAAATCACAGAACATGGCAGTGAGAGGCTCACATCCGGGCTGACTCACTGGTCACGTAACTTTTGGACGCTTTTTCCTCTTTCTGAAGCAATGGAGCTGGGCTGAAAGTTTCCATATTTCCCCACATTTCCTCATGATAAAGATCACCTGTAGCACTTGCACTTGCTGAAAGTACAAATTCCCAGATCCGTTCCAAACCACTATATCTGCTTGACAGGCCCTACAGGAGATTTACCTCATTGGAACATTTGGGAACCAACGAACTCAACATCTCTAGCATCCATCCTAAATCAAACTCGATGATTCTCTTAATCTTTCTTTCATAATAAATGCTTTCAATGAGACTACATCTTTTGTAATACTGATGGTGGCAGGAAGGAAACATTCCTTTAAAATGAAAATGCTAAATCTAGTATTTTCCTTGAAACATCAAAATAAAATACCAAATAGTTAGAAGACAAAATTTCCCTGTGTGAATGGTCAGAATCAAAATGGAGTAATTTTTGGCAAATCCTAGCTCGCTTGCTCTATCTATCTATCTATCTATCTCCCACCATGTATCTCCTCTCCCTCATCTCCCTCTCCTTCTCCCTCTCTCTCTCCTTCTCCTCCCTCTCCCTCTCTCTCTCTCTCTCTCTCTCTCTCTCTCTATATATATATATATATATATATATATATATATATGGAGGAGAGGATCTCAAGCACATATGACATACAGAAATTGTCACAGAAGACTCATAAGATCCAGAACCTTGCACAAAGGCCACCTCCAAACTTAGCACAGATGTCTGTAAGGACAGCTTCCCATCAACTGTCTGTCTAATTTTGAACAGCAACACCGTTTTATTGATCCTGCAGCCAAGAATCATTGTTTCTAAAGAATGTATATCATCCTCTTCATTTTACTTTTAAAAACTTCCCCTTGCCTCCTCTTTCTTCAGTGAACATTTCATTTGCTATGGCCTGTGAATTCCCATCATAAAGTTCATTCCGGAAAAAATTTGATTATCTGAATCTCTTTTTGTTATTTAGGTCTTGATATATCTATCTACTCCAATCCACATGTCTGCTGATTTTTTTTTTATTTTCTTGTCCTTTTAAAATATCTTTTGCTTTATTGTAATTTTTTTTCCATTTGTTTTTTGAGAAAGTGGCTTTTTTGTTGTTATAATTTTTTCCCTTCCATCTTTTCTTCTAAAATCTGATCTTTTTCCCTTTAAAATTTCTAAAAAGGTGCTAGATTCTGTCTTGCAAACACCATGCTACAAAATTTCTGCAATCTTGGCCAGAAAGTTTTCTCTTAGTTAACAATAAAGTTCTCAAAGCAGGCCAGGATGTCTACAAGCTTTGTTTATGTAGCAAACATTTACTGTGGACTGTCAAGGTGGCAATTAATTTAAATTCAGTCTATTTCCAGTAGGTTCTTACTCTTTTGGGCGTGTTGTGAGTACTAAAGAATAGATGGCTGTCTGACTCTACAGGGTAGCTCTCCACTCAAATTAGAATGTTCAGAGACAGCCATTGCTTATTTGGAACTAAGCCATCAATCTTCAGATGTTATCAACAAGCTGTCATTCATTGTCATCACAACTATCTCTAGGCTGACTGCAGCATTCCTATTTCTCCTTGTCCACTCTTGGGAGCATAGCAGTTATTCTTGAGTTTGGAGGGCCAGGAAACTCTGGAAACTTTCCTAAGGTCCCATGTGACTAGACATCACATGTGGTGACTTCCTCTCTGAAGTCTCACCACTTCTCAGAGTGTCTGCTCGAGAAGGAATGCACTGATTTCCTTTGTTCTTGAATCCCACAAGACTGTCCAGAATTTTTATAAAATTTTTACCTTACATTGCTGTTTCACATTTAACTCTGTTTTGGAAGTAAACAGGCTAAAGTACAGATGCAATGTGTTGGTGCTAACACTAATTTGCAATAAGTGACGTATGTAAGTACACACTTCTCTACCCAAATCTTAATTGCAATGCATAATTTTAAGTACTTAAGAAAAACCTAAATATTTGTTCACAATTTAACTTAAATTGCAAATTTGTTAAATAGACTCTAAAGCTTCATCCTAAACCCTTCAAAGGAATTCATTAAATATAACAAAATGTTACAATGAATTCTGGTGGTATGGTAATCTAAAGATTAGGAGTGTGGTTTATCTCAAAATATTTTTCTTAAATGACTTCAGGCTAGAGAAATTAATTTCATACATAAGTTGAATATGCATGTGTATGTTTAGAAACCATGAAGTATTATCATTGCCCACCTATAAAAATGTCAGTGCATTTTGAAAAATTCGAAACATTGCATCATTTGTTCCATGACTTACTTTTTTCACTTTTCAAGTTTATGACTTTATTCATGTTAATTGTCTTCTTACTGGAATTTATTTTGTCGTCCCATGACTTTGCAAGTGATTATTTTAATCTGTTTTATTTCTTGAAAAAATGATTGTTGTTTTTGCTTAAAACACTAACTTTAACTCATATCTTTCAGTGATACCGGAGACATCACATTTTTAACTGAACTAAATAACACAATGAGAGCAACAAAAGGCTACCACACAGTCTAAATCAAGTTTCATTTTCTACTTTCCCCTTCAGTATTCCTCCACATGCTGAAATAAACATAGTTCTAACAACAGAATGCATTCAATTTTTAACTAATATTATAACATAAACATTTTTGCCTATTTATATTTTGTCTTTAAGACTATATTTTTATAGCTATGTATTATGCTAACAGCTGCTTTTACATAATTTAAACAGTTCTCAAAGCTGAACATTTCATCATATTTTGTTTTTTTCACATTATAAAAAAACCATGTCAAAAACTCTTAACATGTAGAAAATTACAAGGATAATATTACTGGAGTAAATAGTGATCAAGTTTTTTTTTAACAGCTTAAGCCATCTATAAATGAAATTATAATTAAACCACTGATTTTGAAATACAAAATTTTAACAGAGTAACCAGAATACTTTTTACAAATTTCATAGCTGTTTAATTGTTTTGATTTTTATTTATTTGGTAACTATCCATTAGCTTCCTGCCAGTGTGGGCCACGGAAGACACCAGTGATGGCTCAAGTAATTGGGTTCCTGCCACCCTTGTTGAGTCCCCAGCTCCCAGCCCTCAGCCCACCTGGGGGCTATTGTGAGCATTTGGGGAGTGAATAAGGTGGATGGGAGTGTTTCTCTCTCTCTCTCTCTCTCTGTCAAATAATTAAATTTAAATAAAAAGAATGGCAAAATAGCAAAAAGCATTAAATATATATTAAAAGAATCATGTGATAGTGAATAAATATAAAATTATATATAGGTTTTTCTTTGCTTTGAAATCATCCTTATATTTTAAATGTTTCTTATGTGTTTCTATTCAAATTTTAAAATACAATAATTTTCATATAACTTCCTTTTATTTAAAATCATACATGGAATTTTCTATAATAATATTCTAACTGTTGAGAACAGTTAAGGTAATAAAGTTGATGTAATTAGTATGATAATTATTATGCTACTGGGATTAGGTAACATTAGGTAGAACAGTGTTGCTATCCATCACTTTAAAAATGAACATCCTGGGTTTGCCTTTATGTTGATTTTTAATAAATGTTTTACTTCACAAATTGCCTTTCAGTATTAGAGAGTTAAGCTGTTAAATGTCAGAATTAGATTGACTTGCCTACCTAATTAAATACAGATCCATCTGGAAAAGTGTTCTCCTGCTCTCACATTTCAGTGTAATACCCTCTCAGAATCAGAATGACCCCTACAAAGCCTGAACTTTAGAGCAAGCAGGACAAGAGGAAGACATCAAGTTTCTCCCGTGTTGCTTTCCAGTGGATTCCTGACCTGAGAAAACCAAAGGCAACTTAGTGTAAACAAGAAGATTAATGTGGAGGGAGGAGTGCCTTCCAAATGGCAGGGCCTTTATGGGGTGTCAGAATGCACCCAGGATCACTCTTAGTGATTCCTGCTTTTTCCAGCACTGTCACAGTGCATGGAGAAGGAATAAATCGTGGTAATTTCCAGTTCTGAATACTCTTCCCTAGTGGCCTATTGCAAAAAGTGAAAGGCAAATGGAATTGAAAGGATAAGATGTCCTGAGTCAGAAAACAAGAACTCCACTCCAACCCCACTCCTCACTCTTGCATGGCCTTGAAGAAGTCACTCCACTTCCCTGGGATTAAATTTCGTTTCCTGGAGAATGAAGGACTTGGTCTACATGAGCTACACATTGCCTCAAATTGTTAAATTTCTAAGATTTTCTGATCAACAACAGATGAAACTTTCTTGTGAGCTTTGGCTAGCTTTATGATATCACAGCAAGTTTGGGATATATATATACATATATATCATATATATATGTATATATATATATACATATATATGTATATCATATATATATATATGAGCAGAAAAGCTTAACTGATTCTCCTGGGCTAGCTAAAGTAGAGATTCAGTATAATCTGAATTGGTCTGAAAAAATCCATCTACACAATGTATGTAAAGGGAAAAGATTAGGAACAATTTGGGTGATGAGAAATATTTTTAAAGAGACAAAAACCAAAGTTACCTTATAGATATCAACTTTTAAGATACTGCTAATAATTCTTCTGATTTCTTCTGAGAGGGCCAAACTGACTATACTCAGTCATGACCAAGAAAGTTCTAAGTGTGTCTTCTCTGTTTTATAAAAGTCCAGTCAAACATTACATTTCAAAAAATTTTAGAAGTATTTTGCATGTAAGTAAGAAAATTAGCATAATTTTAATATTTCTTTGAAAATAACAAAATACAACCCACCATAGCATGCAATTTTTCTCCCTTCTCACTAATCAGAGTGGTAAGGGATATATAAAATAATCTATGTGTGTGACTTTCAAGTAATGACTAAGAACTATGTAATTGCTAAGTTTTATAGTTCTTGAGAAAAATAAGGCATTTTTACATTGTATTCAGCTTCTTCCAAATACAATGAATAAAGATTAGGTATATTTATATTTTAAAATGAATGGAGAATCAATGTTTGTAACATGTAAAATTACAAACTACATGCAGATTAGCAAATAGTAGGCAAATCTAGCAATATATTTATACTGCCCTAGTTTATTGACCTCTATTGGGACATTTTCTTCTATCAGTCTCTTTCAGTGAACCACAGACATTAGCATTTGTCAAAGCAGATGCAGCATAGAATACAAAGAACACTATCCACTGAAGGCATAGGGCCCACTGACAGCAATATGATAATGCTGAGATCCTGAAACATTAAAAGACCACATCACAATGATGATAGTGGCATTGAGTTAAATTAATTCAGGAAACAAATGCTGTTCTACATTTCATACAGAATAATACATTTCCAAGTTTTCTCCTTTGAATTACACAATAGACCCCACTGTTTACCATCTTTATGAATGCAGAAAATTGATTTAATCTCATTCTCTTAGTCTCCACTTTTGTAAACAAGTTTCATAATTTGATATAATATATCCAGCTTTTGTGGAAATTTAGATGACATCAACATGGAAAATATTATGAGTGCTACCGATTATGAATTTAATTAACAGTGCCTGTAAAGTTACATGAAAAAGAATCACACATCAGCCAAAAGACCTTTAAAATCTTAGCTTTGCCTCTTATAAACATAATAACCATGGGGAAATTGTTGTAGCTCCCTGGATTAAGCTTTCTCATATGTGAAGTGTATTATCTAACACACAGTGTTGTTACAAGCCTTAATGATATTAGCTGTGAAGCATTAGCTCAATATGCAATAAATAAATTTATTTGGCAGGTGCCAACAAAATAATAAACATATAAAAATTCAAAATATCATGGCTGTATAAATTCATAAAATTATTGTGTTCAATTATAAATGTGTGTTCAGATTCTTACATCCTGTGATTTAAAGGTATTTTAGATACTAATCCATTATTTTAATAACCTATTTAATACACCTATTTCTATGATTTATCTTTACTAAGGAGGTAAAGGTTAAATAACCTCATTAGAATGGAATAACTCAGTGTAGAAGCCATTTCTGCAGTTTGAAAGGAAACAGGTGGAGCTTTATCTCAATGATTCTTCCCAGAAATTTTCTCATGTATTTATAAGTCAAAAAAAAAAAAGATAAAAACAAGTGAAGCAAATCCAGTGACTCAGAGCTCTTTGCTGTTGTGTCTTAGCATATTGCTTCCAAATGGGATGGCTGTGGCTTTTGGTGGTAGGTGTTGGCTAGACAAGTGACTGAGACCCTACTTAGGGAGAAAAGGTATGCCACCATGCCTGATGCCTCTAAGTACCTGGCCTGCTGCTACAGGTAGCTCCAACAAATTGTACTTGATGACATACAAGTTTCTAAGAAAACTCAATGGGTTATGGATATTTCTGCTTTTTTTATTTCCCTGGAAATAGACACTGATAAGAAACATTAGGCTGGCCAGCGCTGTGCCTCACTTGGCTAATCCTCTGCCTGTGGCGCCGGCACACCGGGTTCTAGTCCCGGTTGGGGCATTGGGTACTAGTCCCAGTTGGTCCTCTTCCAGTCCAGCTCTCTGCTGTGGCTCGGGAAGGCAGTGGAGGATGGCTCAAGAGCTTGGGCCCTGCACCTGCATGGGAGACCAGGAGGAAGCACCTAGCTCCTGGCTTCGGATCAGCTTGGCGCTGGCCGTAGTGGCCATTTGGGGAGTGAACCAACGGAAGGAAGACCTTTCTCTGTCTCTCTCTCACTGTCTATAACTCTCTCTCTGTCTCTCTCTCTCACTGTCTAACTCTGCCTGGCAAAAAAAAAAAAAAAAAAAAAAAAAAAAAAAAAAAGAGGCTTACTGATTGGTGCAGAGAAAAACCAATCCAATATGTGAATTTTATGTTTCACTGATTTTGTCCAATAAATAAGAGTTTTAAATGATTCTGGGGGCCGGCACTGTGGTGCAGTGGGTTAATGCCCTGGCCTGAAGCGCTGGCATCCCATACGGGTAACAGTTTTAGTCCCTGCTGCTCCTCTTTTGATCCAGGTCTCTGCTATGGCCTGGGAAAGCAGTAGAAGATGGTCCAAGTCCTTGGGTCCCTGCACCCGCATGGGAGACCTGGAAGAAGCTCCTAGCTCCTTGGCTTCAGATCAGCTCAGCTCCGGCTGTTGCAGCCATCTGGGGAGTGAACTAGCAGATGGAAGATCTCTCTCTCTGTCTCTACCTCTCTCTGTAACTCTGCCTGTCAAATAAATAAAATACATCTTTAACAAAAATAAATAAATAATTCTGAGCTATTTTCTATAAAGGTAACTCTAAAACACTTTCAAATCAGGGAACACTTCAGCAAGGGCAAGTGACATATTGAGACTAATGAGGGAGTCCAGGACTAGACGCAAGCCAGACTAACTCCATCCCACAGCTCCTTGCCAGCATGTACACACTACACAAAACGGGAGCGTTCTTTCTCTGTGGCAACCAGGCATACAGGTAGGACTCTTGCTTTCCTGTTTCCTCCTTTGTCCTCATTTTGGCCATCTTTTCCACCATGGACAATGTTTCTAATTTCCCCTTTTAGCCTCATAATCTTAGTTCTCCTATTCCTATCATGTATAATTAACATATTTCAAAAGTCCTTACAGGAGTGAATGACTGCTATATCCCAAACCATCACACAGGAACAACACAAGACTGCTCTTCTTCAATCAATCCTATCCACAGAATAGATACCTCAATTCCAGATTCTCCCTCTGCTGATTAACCTAACACAGCACTGCCAAGGGATTCTTCCTGAAACCTGAGTTGGTGGCAATCTTGTTTTGCATATTTCCATGTCATAATCAGTTATTGTTTTGTTTTATATAACCTGCTTACCCATCAAGTCTATTCCTATATCTGTGCTTACACACATGCCGCACTGCTTTATTTATTTATTTATTTTTTGGCTTTGACTCCAATAGGAAGCATTAATTAGTGAGTTCTTCAAACCAACTCATTTCTTGAGGATTGCATTCCTCTTGATAAAATTTGACTCCCCTGAAGGGATTTTAAAGTATTCTCTGAGGAGAGAGACACTTTAAAATGTTCATTGCCCCTATCTTAGATTCTGATATAATCACTTCTGTAATATGCTGTTTTTCCCTATACCATAAGTATTTGTGAACTGTGTGGAGACATAAGTCATATGACTACTCTTAGAAAATGAATTCAGAGAAAAAGACTTTTCATATAGCCACTTTTTAAGATAATTATTAATTGTGCTAGAAATACTCCCACAATAGAACAATGCCATATATTTCTGTCCTGGGAGTAAAAAACAGCATTCACTGCTCTGTATCCTGAAAATGGGTAGAAATAGTAGGTAGTAGTGTTTTGGCATGTTAATTTCCCTGATCCAATGTTTGTTTTTCTTTTTTCAATTAGAGAGGAAGTAAATGCAAGTATTTTCTGTTTCAGAACACTTTTAATTCTGCAGCAATCTCATTATCTCAGGTTACAGACTTAAGAATAAGTCATTCTCAGAAAAATGGTAATGAGTGCATTACCAATCTGCTGTCACATTTAACTTGGCTTTTCTGCTATTACTTTTTGTGATACAATGAAAAATAAATAGTAGACTTGAAGTTTAGCAGTATTCTTTGCAGGATCAATGAAATGCTTTTTTGGAACACAATTTGAATTGCACTAATAGTATGGACATGGAGCTACAGTGAAAAATTCTGAATTTCTCTGCCAACATTTTATCACAGTCATCTTTTCTACTCTTATATTTTTGGAATCTATGTGGTTTAGCTTTCATCACTCTATAGCACAGAAACAATAATGTCTTATATGAAGAATTTTTAGGTCAAGGTGTGAGTAATATTTAAATATGTATATGGTGGGGCCCATGCTGTGGCATAGCGGGTAAAGCTGCTGCCTGCAGTGCTGGCATCCCATATGGGCACGGGTTTGAGTACCAGCTTTTCCACTTCTGATCCAGCTCTCTGCTATGGCCTGGCCCCCTGTTCCCATGTGGGAGACCTGTAAGAAGCTCCTGGCTCCTGGCTTTGGATAGGTGCAGCTCCAGCTGTTGCGGCCAATTAGGGAGTGAACCAACAAATGGAAGACCTCTCTCTCTCTTTCTGCCTCTCTTTCTCTCTCTGTGTAACTCTTTCTTTTTTTTTAACTTTTATTTAATAAATAAAAGTTTCCAAAGTACAGCTTTTAGATTACAGTGGCTTTTCCCCCCCATAACTTCCTTCCCACCTTCAACCCTCCCATCTCCCACTCCCTCTCCCATTCCATTCACATCAAGATTCATTTTCAATTATCTTTATATACAGAAGACAGTTTGCACCCACACAGAAACACAAAGCGTAAAGTGTTGTTAGAGTACTAGTTATAGCATTAATTCATATTGTACAACACATTAAGGACTTTCAAATAAATAAATAAATCTAAAAAAATATGTATATGGTGTGCCCTAAAACTTTAATATGGTTCTTTAGATGTTCAGAAATATGTAACTGCTTAGTAGTTGTTCCATTTTTTATTTCAAATATTAAGAAAATATGAGGTTTTCTGAACAAATCATCCCCCAAATATTTTCTAGTCTTCTTAACTAATTAAATTAAATTGATGACCTTTCCTTTATTCTAATATTTAAATTAAATGCAAATCTAATTGGGAATGTACTTTTCACACTAGGAAGAAGTATAGAAACTACCACTGATGCAAGTATGTTTGGACAAACAATGATGTCTTTAGCTAAAATGGTAAATTAGAGAAAGATATTTTCTTTTAGGGGAGGAAAGGTGACGATTTTATAGTTAGACAAATTGCTTACTCTATAATAAGAAATGCAGTTCTCAATTGTTAGTAGATCATGTTAAGAAAATTTATATAGTTTACTTAATTGTCACGGCTATAGAAAGAGTTTACTTTTGAAAGAGCATTATAGAATGATGGGGATGATCATACTGTATCTCATAGTGATGAAAGTGACTACTGATTTTTTTTCTCCTTTGCATTAGCTTTTGTAATACCATGAAATTCTGGAAAGATTGAGGAGATCATTAGCCTTGTTCTTCTTTTGCCTTTTGATGAAAACGCTTAACAACTACATTTACTTTGCTTCACATTGTTTACTTTAGGACACTGCCTCTTTGTTTCTTCCATCCTTTGTCCACCATTACCAGTTATATTTACTTACTTGAGGCTGATTATGTGTTTATCCAGGCTATCTTGCTTGACTTCTCATGTTGTGTTAAGAAATTCATCCAAGGTCTACTTTATTAATATATTTCTTAAAAAACAATTAGATTCAATAGTTTGTTTTTTGTTGTTGTTGTTTGTTTTTTTTTAGATTGTAGAGAAGGTCTTCAATGGGCAAATGAATGGGCAAATGTCACAGAAGAAGTCCTATTTCTGGGAAGTCTCCCTTTACTGGAAGGATTTGATATTCTGGGCCCCGTTAGTGAAAAGACAGCTTTAAACTGTGAATACTGGGGATTCAGCAGACACAAACATGAGCCATCTCCAGCATACTTTATCTTACTTAAAGCAGAAACTTCTGGAAGTGAGGCTGTCATAAATATCTTCTGGGAAGTTTCTTGACAATAAAAGGTAAATGTTTATCACAAGCTTTCTTATCTCTTGATTGTTCTCTTAGATTTCATCTGTTCCTTACACAGAAGCCCCGTTCCACCAACCTACTAATTTAGGTGGAAAGTCTCTAACTTTAACCACTTAGTGAGCTACTTCTTTTATGCAATCACACGCATCTGGATGAAGTTCCTGTGTGTGTGTGCGCGCATGTGTGCGCACGGGTGTGCCTCTCCCTTCCTATTGTCAGATAAGTTCTCAGGCCCTAAGAAGGCAGAAGGAAAACGGTCCTCCAAGCAACAATTTATATAGATTTAAATAGAATGGTTATTTCCAGAAGAAAAGTCAGTGAGGAAACAGCTTGTGAAATTTATCACTGAGACATAAATGATCAACATTAAGCCTAATGTTTTGAAAACATTACCATCTATTTGTTTATTTATTTAAATATTGATTTGTTCATTTTAAAGGCAGAGCAGTAGAGAGAGGGAAAGGGTTCTACCATCTGTGGTTTCACTCTCCAAATAGCTGCAACAGCCTGGTCTGGGCAAGACTGAAGCCAGGAGCCAGAAACTCTATTCATGACATTGGCATTTGAGGAGTGAACCAATGGATTAGGAACTTCTCTCTCTCACTTTCTGTCTGTCTCTGCCTTTCAAGTAAGTAAATAAAATTTCAAAACATGTGAACATATAAAACATTTTAAAAGTATTATGCAATAATACTCAAGAGACATGATAGTAGCGTGGCTGATAAAACTTTCCTTCATTTCCTCCCTAACCAAATATTGAGTGAATCAATACAATTCATGTAGTATTGAGATGGAGCCAAACCTGGCCCACAAATGTGTGTTCTTTGGCCTGCAAAGTATTGACTTACTCATATGTGTTTTAAATTTGTTATTTGCCAACATATATATTAAAAGATAGTTTCTGAGAAATCCAGATTTATGACTACTCTTTAAACATACATATAATACTCAAATAATAAAATACAAATATGTATGTAATATATATATTATAAATATGTATTTTATATTTTAAGATGTATTATACAATTTAACCTATCTTGAAATCCTATGTGGCAGCAACTATCTAGGTTAGTTAGCATCCTACCTGCTTAGCGAAGGAGTACTCTCTAGGTCTTCACAGCTCCCTACCTCCTTATCTATCTCTAAAACTAAAAATCAAGTTATATACAACCTGCTTCATTCATATTACCTGTCCCATCTTTGAAAGTGCTTTTGTTTGAATTCATTACATAGACACACTTTTAAGGAATGTAATTATAAAAAATGGCCATATGTTTTCTGTAAAAAATAATTTTATATTCCAAGTTACTAAAATGTATGTAAATGAAATTATTTATTATCTCACTTCCTAGAATAACCCGACTATCTCTGGATTACTGCATCACTAATAGAATTCACTAGTGATTTGTGGAACCCACTTTGAAATACTGGCTTATAAGATAAAGTGCTAATCCTTTATAGTACAGGGCAGATTTCCACTGATGTCCTTCCCATCGTGACCTTGACTCATACAACACCTAACTCTTGCCAAACTTTTTACTCAATCTATAAGTTAAGACTTCTAATCATTAAATTTACATGTCTGTTATAAATCCATTTGCTTAAACATTGCTTTGTCTAGCAATTTTGTCTATGTAGCCAAATAAGTTTGGCTTCTGTGTCAGCCCTCCTGTCAATTTAAAGAGCAGAGAAAATGGAACCAGGGTGGTGGCCAAGAGACTTTACTACCTCCTCCCTGCTGTGATATCAATGTAAATAGCTCTACACACATCAGGTAATTTTCACAAGAGCTGCAGAAGCCAAGTGAGAGGCCACAGTGACTTGTCCTATTATAAACATAAGAAGAGTTACATTGAAGAAGGGAGGAAGGGAAGAGTTGCCCATATCACCAATTTTCCAGCCCCAAGGAGCTCAGCATGGAGAGGTGCCTCCTGCTTGGGAAAGAGAGAATGAACTTAATCCAGGGCCAGGCCCACTGTGAAAACATTCAGTTGGGTTGAGACCCTGAGCTTTTGCCCCTGGGCCCTTACCTGTGGAATAAATGTTTAGAGCTTCCACACTCAGATGACCTCTACCATCCCTCCTTCAATCACTGCTAGAAACAACACCCTAACTCTGTGGGAGGCTGGTAGAAAGAGCTTTGACCACACCTTGGAGTTCAAACCTGGGTCTGTTTGCTGAGACCCAGTACCTGATAAAACCCAAAGGCCTCCACCACCCAGCCAGTGCTCACAGTTTTCAGACTTGTCCGGCATCAGTTAGACACCTGTGCCCACGTGGATTGGATGTTAGGCTTGGGTGGACCTGGAAGACACTCTAAGACTTTATGGGCCCAATAATTTTGGGACACAGATGTTAATAGCCTGGGGTTAATCAGGGCGGCCAAAAGTCTGCCTTTATCACCCTCTTCCAACTTTGAGCAGATAGCAAGGGGCCAAAGGACGGTGTCTTAGAAATGAGTGGTGGCTAATAAAGCAAAATGCTGGACAGATCCTAATGGTTTCTATCCCTAGGCCAGTGCCTGTGAATGGAGTCTCTGTACTTACCCTAATATTAGGTGGAGGCCTGTTCCTTGGTGAGATAGGCCTCTTGCATAATTATTGTGTACCCATAAGATTGCATGGGGCCTGCTGGCTGTAAAACCCAGGTGTGGGGTTTGGATCTTTTATCCCTCCTACAATCTTGACCAGACGGGAAGGAATCATTGGACTATTTTGGAATTCACTATTAAGCTGATAAAACCCAGATCCTAAAAGTCCATGTCCCCAGACCAGTGTCTGAAAACAGAGCCTCTAGAATGGCTTCATTACACAGCAGAGTTCAGTGGTCATCACTGAGCAGTCTTATTTCCCAGGCAACATCACCAGTTGATGGGTGCAGTGTTGCTGGTGATATCACCTTGGCAGCAGAGCAGATTGCTTAGAATTTCTAGGAGGACAACCACAAATGAAGCCAGATTACTAAAACAAACCCTTCAGTGCTCAGATGATGTCATACTCAAAAGAACTGCTTTAGGGAAACTCAATGAAATTCAAGAGAACACAGGGAAATGATTCAATATCTGGTAGAGATATGGACATTATTAAACAAAATCAAGCAGAAATCCTTAAACTAAAAAGTACAGTAAGTGAAATTAAAAAAGTTATAGAAGGTATCAATAGCAGAGTACATGAAACAGAAGAGAAGATTCAGTGAGTTTAAAAACTGACTATTTGAAAATAGAACTGGAAGAGAAGAATGAATCAAGAAGATTGAAGGAAGCTTATAGGAAATATGGGAAAGCATGAAAAGAAAAAATATTTGAGTTATTGGGTTTCAAGAGAGGCTTGAGAATGCCAAAGGAATAGAAAGAATATTTAAAGAGATAAAAGGAGAGTTACCAAACCTAGAGAAAAATGCAACTATCCAGGTACAAGAAGGCCAAGTTCACCAGTCAATCCAACTGAAACTAACCCAAGACATATTATAATTAAGCTCTGAAGATTAAAGATGAAACGCGTATCCTCAAAGCTGAAAGAGAAAAGAAACAGCACATAAAGGAGTCCTAATTCTTCTTCTGCAGACTTCGCAACAGAAACCTTACAGTTCAGGAGGGAATGATATGAGATTTTCACAGTAGTGAAAGTAAAAAAAAAATATTGCCAGCCAATAATATTAAATCCAGGAAACTATCCTTCGATATGAGGCAAAGTTAGACATTCCCATACTAACTAAAGCTGAGAGAATCTGTCAGAACCAGACCTGTGTTATACGAAATGCTAAAAGGAGTTCTTCAAACTGAAAGAAAGAAACCCTAACAAAAGGAAAATATCAGGAGATAAAAAAAGAGTAATGATACAAACAAATTCTGAACGCTCTACTATTATAAGCATGTTGTGTAAATCATTTATAACTTTACTATGAATATGAAAAACATTATAATTACTACACTAAAAAATTAAAAGGCAATATGGAAACAGGTCAAATACAACAACAGAAATTCACACTGTGAACAGGAACATACCACAGATGCAGAGTTCTGTGGTGGAATTTCTTATTAATTTGTTTTTTGTCAGTTTTCTTACTTTTATGATCAATGCTAAAGTATCATTTCAAGAAAGTTCAAGATAACTGCAAAGCAAAACCTGTACACAAACTTACCGAAAATAATAAGGAAGGAATCAAAGTAAACCACTAGAGAAAATTGCTTAATCACAAACAAATACTGAAATCTAGAGACAAAGAAAGAAAGCAACTACAACAATAATACAAAACAAATATCAAAGTGGCAGTACAAGACCTTCATATCAATAAATACTCTACGTGTCAGTGAACTAAATTCTGCAATTGAAAGATATAAGATTACCAAATGTATTTAAAACATTATATGCTGCTTACAAGAAAGTCTCTTCATCTCTAAGAATATACATAGACTGAAAATGGGAGGATGGAACAAGGTATTCCATACAATTGTAACCCAAACAAAAGCAGGAATAACCATAGATTTATCATAAAAATAGATATTTAAATCAGAAATAATAAAAAGATACCAGGAGGATCATTATGGAATAATTATATAATGATCCAATGAGTGGAAATAACACTTGTAAATATGTGCACACTGATATGGGTGCATCCAAATACACAGAGCAAAAATTAATAGATATAAAGGTATATGGAGACTGATGAAATAACAGTAGGGAGCTTTAGCACCCCACCTTCAGAAATAGACAGATCACCCATACAGAAAATCAGCAAAGAAACAGCAGAGGTAAAGTGCACCCTAGGTCAATTAGGCCTGGCAGACATCTGCAAGTATTCCATCCAACAGCTGCAGAATACACATGATTCTCAACAGCACATGGAACATTTCCCTGGATAAACCATATGGTAGGTCACAAAACAAGTCACAAAAATAATTAAAATAATAGAAGTCATATTGAGTATCTTTTCTGAGCAAATGAAATAAAACTAGAAATCAACAAGAGAAATGTAACTACTCAGATCTATGTGAAAATGAAAAAATTTGTTCCTGAACAGCCAATGGGCCTAGGAAGTAATCAAAGAAGAAATTAAAAATGTGTTTAAACAAAATGAAAATGAAAACACAGCATACAAAAATATTTAGAATACAGCAAAAATATTACCAAGAGGGGCCCGGCGCCGTGGCTCACTTGGTTAATCCTCTGCCTTGCGGCGCCAGCATCCCATATGGGCACCGGGTTCTAGTCCCAGTTGCTCCTCTTCTAGTCCAGCTCTCTGCTGTGGCCAGGAAGGCAGTGGAGAATGGCCCAAGTGCTTGGGCCCCTGCACCCCCACAGGAGACCAGGAGGAAGCACCTGGCTCCTGGCTTCAGACAGACACAGCGCTGGCTGTAGTGGCCATTTGCAGGGTGAACCAACAGAAGGAAGACCTTTCTCTCTGTTTTTGTCTCTCTCTCTCTCTCTGTCTATAACTCTACCTGTCAAATAAATAAATAAATAATCTTTAAAAAAATAGTACTAAGAGAGAGGTTTATATCAATCAATCAAAAAATCTAGACAAATCTCAGATAAATAACTTATCATTTCCCCTCAAAGATTCGAAAAACAAGAGCAAATCAAATCCAAAATTTGTAAAAGGAAATAATATTTAAACTCAGAGAACCAATAAATGACATAGAAACTAAAAAAAAAATGCAGGAAGAAATCAATAAAATGAAAAGTTAGACTATCCAAGACTATTCAAAAATACTAAAAGAGCAACCATTCTCTTTAGGGGTTTCAAATACACAGAATAAGAATGAAAATTGATACATTAAAACTGATATCATAGAAATACAAAGGATTTTTAGAGATTACTATGAATAGCTGTAGGGAAACAAATTCAATAACCAAAAGAAATGTAAAAATTCTTGCACACATATACCATCCCCAAATGTATCATGAGGAAATAGAATTCCTAAGCAGACCAAAAAGAGTAGCAAGATTCAGTCAGGATAAACCATATGGTAGGTCACAATACAAATCACAAATAATTTTTAAAAATGAAAATCATTTTGGGTATCTCTTCTGACCACCATGAAATAAAACTAGAAATCAACAACAAGAGGATTGCAGTGATTTACACATATACATTAAATATTCCATCAAAGAAAAGCTCAAGACCAGATGGTTCCACTGTTGAATTTATGAAATATTTAAAGAAGAATTAACACCAATCATTCTTACAACATTTCAAAAAATAAGAAGTTTTTCAAATTTGTTTTATGAATCCAGCATTACTTTGATGACAAAACCAGAAAAGGAAACCACAAAAAGAAAACTCAGGCAAATATCTGACGAACATAAAAAAATCCTCAACGAAACACTAGCAAATTGAATCCAGAAGCACATTAAAAAGATAATTTATCATTATCAAATGTGATTCCACGTTTTACAAGGATGGCTCTACATGCACAAATCAATGAGATATATCAATCAGCATAATTAAGTGGAAAAATCACATGATCACATCAATAGATACAGAAAATGTGTTTGCTAAAATTCAACATCTCTTCACATAAAAACACTGACCAAATTAGGAGTAGGAAGAAGTTTTCTCAGTATAATGAAGACCATATATAACAAGCCTATAGATAACAAAATATTGAATGGGAGAAACTGAATACTTTCTCTCCAATATTTGGAACAAGACAGCAATAACCACTTTTTATTTATTCAGCATACTACTGGAGGTCCTATCTGGCAAGAGAAAGAAATAAATGCACCCAAATTGGAAAGGAAGAAGTCAAACTGTCACTGTTTGCAGATGATATGATCTTACATATAGAAAACCACACACTCCACCCAGAAGCTATTAAATCCAGTCAGTAAATTCAGCTAAGTTGCAAAAGAAAAAGGCAATATACAAAAATAAGAAGTGTTGTTATTCAATAAGAGTGAATCATCTGTAAAATTAATCAAGAAAACAATCTCATTTCTAATAGCTAAAAAAAAAAATCCTGGTAATAAATTTATCCAAACATGTTAAAGAGCTCTGCAATCTATAAATTGATGAAAGAAATTGAAGAAGACATAAAGAAATGGAAACAACCCATGTTCATGAATTTAAAGAATTAGTATCATTTAAATGTGCATCCTACTCAATGTAATGTACTGATTCCATACAATTGCTATCAAAATCCCAATGACATTTTTCAAATTACAAGAAAAAATTACTGAAATTTGTGTGGAACCACAAAAGACAACAAATAGCGAAGGTCATCTGGAGAAAGAACTAAGCAGGAGATATTACACTATCTGGCTTCAAAAGATAATAAAAAGCAATGAAAATTAAAATAGCATGCTATTGGCATGAGAATAAATTCATAGGGGCTGGTGCTATGGTGCAGTAGATTAATCCTCTGTCTGCAGTGCCAGCATACCACATGGGCACCGGTTTGAGTCCTGGCTGCTCCTCTTCAAATTCAGCTCTCTGCTATGGCCTGGGAAACCAGTAGAAGATGGATCAAATGCTTGGGCTCCTGCATCCCAGTGAGAAACCCAGAAGAAGCTCCTGGCTCCTTGCTTCGGATTGGCCCAGCTCTGGCCATTGAAGTCATTTGGGGAGTGAACCAGAGGATGGAAGACCTTTCTCTGTCTCTCCTTCTTACTGTCTGTAACTCTAACTTTTAAATAAATAAAATCTTTTAAAAATTAAAAAAAAATCATAGAACAATGGAGCAGAAGAGTGACCTTAGAAGTATACACATGCCTTGACAGCAAACTGCTCTCTGGCAAAGGTGCTGAGAACTGTGTTGGATAAAGGATAGACATTTAATAAATGGTGCTGACAAAATTGGATATTCACATTCAAAAGAATGTAACTGGACACCTATCTCTTATCATTTACAAAAATCAGCTAAAAGTGGACTAAATATCTAATTGCAAAAACTGAAACTTTGAAACTATTAGAAGAAAACCAGGCAAACACTTCAGGACATTGAAATGGACAAGGATTTTCTGGATCAGACCTCTTATACACAGGAAACAAAAGCAAAAATATATGAGATGTCATCAAAGTATAGAATTTTGCATAGCAAAGAAAAATATCAGCACAGCAAAAAGGCAGCCTTCAGAATGGGAGAAAATATTTGCAGACTACACATCTGACAAGAGGCTAATATTCAGAAAACATAAGAAAGCAAACAACCCAAAGCAAAACGAACAAATAATCCTATTTTAAATTGGGCAATATATCTAAACAGACATTCCTCAAAGGAGAACATACAAATGGCCAACAGGTTCATGAAAAAAAGCACTCGCATCACTAAGCATCAGGGAAATGCAAATCAAAATCACTGAGAGACAGTACTTCACTCCAGGAAGAGTATTATTAAAAAGATAAGTGTTCACAGGAATATGTAGAAAAGGGAACTCTTGCACTCTGTTATTGGGGATGTAAATTAGTACAATCATTTTGGAAAACGGTATAGAAGTCCCTCAAATACCTAAAAATAACTATTATATGACCCAACAATTTCACTCCTAGCTACATATACAAGGAAAATGGAATCCATATGTAAAGGGACATCTGCATTTTCATGTTTATTTACAATATTCACAATAGCTAAGAAATGGAAACAACTGAAGTTTTATACACCAATAAAGGGACAAAGGAAATGTGTGATGTATCCACAATAGAGTATTACGCAATGATAAAGAGGATGAAATCTTGTCACTGCAACAAGGAAGTAGAGGTCATTAAGTTAATTGAAATAAGCCAAACACATACAAACAAATGTTACAGCTCACTCATGTGTGGAGTGTAAAAGAAAGTAGGTGATCTCACAGAAGTTAAAAATGCAATTCCAGAGACTGGGAATGAAAATGAGGTGGGAGGTGTGGAGAAAGTTGGATTTACTTGTTATGGGTTATAGCTGGATAGCATAAAAAAGTTCTGGGGCTCTGTTGACAGTAGGTGAAGACAGTTATTGTTAACTCACTGTTATGTTTCTTTATTAGACTAGAAGATGGGATTTTGTATGCTTTTACCATAAAGAAATGTTAAATGCTTGAAAGGATAAATATATTTACTCCAGACATTACACAATGAATATATGTAACAGACTATCACATAGTGTCCCATAAATAAGTGCAATCTTCATATGTCAAACTTTTTAAAATAAAACAACAAAAAGAAGGAAAATTCTTGTTTGTTTTTGTGCTGACTACCTTGAATCAAAACCCAACAAAATAGTTTAACCCAAAGACTAATTAACAGTCGTGATATTTTGTAGAAGACAATTCATATTCTGAGTGTTTATTCTCAGAAGATAAACTAAGAAAGAACAAAATACAATTATTTTAAGGGGTTATATGGGCTGGGGAAGATTCATTTCATGTTAACTCTCACATTGAAGTATTTTCTTTTCATATCTCTTCTCATTGGGGCAAGCATGCTGCCAAATTAATGTGAGGGATTGTGAAGAAATCACCAGATAACCCATTTTTTTTCATCTTAGTTGGAAATTTTAAATTATTTGGGTCAACTGGAGTATTTAAGCACTGCAGATATTTAAGAAATCAAAGCTCTTTTTTTGAACATTTATTGTCATTTAAGTATTTTGATTTTGTTATAACTTAAATCATAAAGCAAAAACAAAATGCTTTTTTTTGGAATTTAATTTCTAAAATAGGTTTCATCAAAATGGAGTTTTAAATATCAGAAAAGAAATCATCCATATTAAAATCTTCATGAACAGATTGCCTTTGAGCAGAAACTTCACAAAGAGACTTTTGCTTTATTTAAAAAAAAAATCCAAGCTCCCACCAGTGCTGTGGCATAGTGGGCAGAACAGCTGCCTATAGTGCTGGCATCCCATATGGGTGCCTGTTGTTCCACTTCTGATCCAACTCCCTGCTAAAGCCTGGGAAAGTAGCTGAAGATGGCCCAAGTGCTCAGGCCCTTGCACCCACGTAAGAAACTGGGAGGAAGCTCCTGGCTCCAGGATTTGGCCTGGCCATTGCAGCCATCTACAGAGTGAAGCAGCGGATGGAAGATTCTCTCTCTGTCTCTCTCTTTCTAACTTTGCCTTTCAAATAAATAAATAAATCTTAAAAAAAACCTAAGCTTTTCCACATTAGGTACTTACTCATTGTCAGTCAACAGCATCATTGCAATAATGTGAATGGATTTTCAACAGTGGTCAGAGCAAATTATCCATATACTTCTGATACTTTATGTACTGAAACCTATTGACTAAATATAGCTTTTACATGCAACAGATTTTCAAATGAACAAGTGGACAAAATCTAGTTTATTGTTATCTGTGAGAGATCTTTCTTCAAAAAGTTCTCATAAGTCTGTACTGTGAAAAAGACATGCATGGATTTCAAACTTTTTTTTACAGCCCAAAAAGCTTCTCTTTTAATTATATGGTCTGTGAACTTGTTGTAGTACCCTCATATTTAATTTTCTTTTTAAATATTCTTTCATTCCCAACAGAGTTTAAGCTATTAGTAAAATGGGCAATATTAAACAACAACAGAGATATTAAGCATTTGAATTGTGAAGGAGCCTAAAGCTTTCTCTTCTATCCTCCCCATCCTCACATGGACTGTCCATGGCCCCTACACCTTGTCATTTCTAGCACCAGGAACTGCTCTAGGGTTTCCCTCACTGAAGGTATTCACATGTAGGGAGAAAGCTGGGTTAGGAAGCTGTGTTGAGGGCCAGAATGAAAGTATTTTGGGGCCAGGTCACTTTCTAATAGGAGGGAAATTCACCACCCCTCCAAATGTTATCAATAATTACTGTTATGTGATGGTGACTTCCTGTAAAGGGTTATACTCTTCTTTAAAGAACTAAAACAACATTCACTTGAGAGATTGTTAACTTGAGCTGTTGTGCTGATCTCTAAATTAACTTCCCACGAAGTTACAGTATGCCAAATCTGAAGATCAAATACCAGATTCCTTGTAAAAATCTGTTAGTGAAAACAACTGGGATTATAAGTGGGCCAAAGCTTTAGAGATCACTTCATTCTGATGAATCATACAAGGAGATAAATCAAAGAAACAAGTGTCTACTTTAATAATTTTGTGCAAGTTTTGAATGAAGAGTAGGGAAACTAAATATATTTTCATTCATCACAATTATGGACAACAGTGAAGACTACATCTACTTGTATCAGTCAGTAAATGCCTGCACTGCCCAATTCTGTTAAGAACGATCGTGCCACAATGGGTGCTCTGAGAAATGATACTTTATGGAAAGTACCAGTTGTTCTGGGAACACACAATTTAAAAGCCAATAAAAAGTTGTCTGACACCGTGACATTCTATCAGTCAGCAACGGGATTCATTTTACCAGAGGCTGCAAATAAATATCAATAGAACTTGTTAATGCTGAGACTGAAACCTATATTTATCCCATTTATCTCTGCAGATTATGCCAAGATAAAAAAATTGAGTGAAATATTATTGGTTATGAACTAAATTATGGTATAATAAGTAAGATTGCATTTCCCCAAACATGCAATCCGTCACTGAATTATTTGATACAGTAAACTCCCCTGAAAAGAAATCCATTCTCTGAGACTTACACATTAAAATGGACACTATAATGGTAACTGACACGCTGATGTGGGTGTAAGCAAAGGAAAAAACTAGCCAGAGAGTTCTATAATGTTTTAAAGTCTCAGAATTCAAATACTTTTAAAAATATAAGGTTGACCAAGCTGTTACGTTATTCTGTTATCTCTTGGTGTGACATTTTTTTAACTTGGAAACAGATCTATCACCATAGG
Organism: Oryctolagus cuniculus; assembly: GCF_964237555.1. NCBI lineage: Eukaryota > Metazoa > Chordata > Mammalia > Lagomorpha > Leporidae > Oryctolagus > Oryctolagus cuniculus. The sequence continues at coordinate 128,269,849 of NC_091435.1, read as the reverse complement.
GAGAATTTATTTATACAGTGTAGAGCTAGGGAAAAGGGGAAGTGCTGGATTCAGTGACATTTTCCATAGGAAAGATGAAAGACATTGTAATTGTCACTGAAATATTTTAAGATAATCTTTCTTGGTTCATACAGTCAAAATCCCCAGCACATTTTCATGGAATAAGGTTGTATAGAATTTATAAATCCTTAACCTAGCAACCCAATTCCATCAAGTTTCTTTTCTTCTCTTTCTCCTCTCTAACAGACAGAAAAACTCCCTTGAAAATAAACACTGTGGACGGATGACAAGCAGTTCATGATGATTAACACGACCTTTAAGGTGTGAAAGGAAGTTTAACGGGAACTCTATTTAGGATGGAGAAATTTTGTCTTATCTCGACAGGAAGGAAATGGCCATTCAGCCTCCCTCTTCCATGGTGTGTAATGGGGCAGATAAAGTACAGAAAGTTCTGTGAGGCTATAGAGTGCTATAAACGTTCTGGTTGTTAAAAAACCTAGAAAACCCGAGGAACTGCTCACTTTCCATGTGAGTTTACTCCCCATGAGTTTCTTTCTTTTTTTAAGATTTATTTATTTGAAAGACAGTGTTACAGAGAGCAGGGGAGAAGGGGACGAGAAAGAGAGAGAGGGAGAGAGAGGGAGAGAGAGAGAGAGAATCATCCATTTCCTAGTTCACTCCCCTAAATGGCTGCAATAGACTGGGTTGGACCAGGCTGAAGTCAGGAACCTGGAATTCCATCCAGGTCTCCAGCATGTGAGGGAGGGGACCTGGAGCTCAGCCCATCTTCTACTGCCTGGAGGAGGAGGAGGAGGAGGAGGAGGAGGAGGAGGAGGAGGAGGAGGAGAAGGAGAAGGAGAAGGAGAAGGAGAAGGAGAAGAAGAAGAAGAGGAGGAGGAGGAGGAGGAGGAGGAAGAGGAAGAAGGAGGAGGAGGAGGAGAAGAAGAAAAAAGAGAAGAGAGGAGGAGGAGGAGGAGGAGGAGAAGAAGAAGAAGAAGAAGAAGAAGAAGAAGAAGAAGAAGAAGAAGAGGAGGAGGAGGAGGAGGAGAAGGAGGAAGAAGAAGGAGGAGGAGGAGAAGAAGAAAAGAAGAAAAAAGAGAAGAGGAGGAGGAGGAGAAGAAGAAGGAGGAGGAGGAGGAGGAGGAAGAGGAGGAGGAGGAGAAGGAGAAGGAGAAAGAAGGAGAAAGGAGAAAGAAGGAGAAAGAAGGAGAAAGAAGGAGAAGAAGAAGAATGCCTTCGTTCTGCTGCCTAAGCACATGAGCAGGGAGCTAGATCAGAAGTGGAGCAGCGGGGTCTTGAAGTAGCATTCATAGGGGATGCTGGTGTCTCAGGCAATGGCTTAACCTGCCATGCCACAATGCTGGCACCTCACGAATTTTTCACATTGTTTTCCTTCCTTTCTCTTGTCCTTGAAATGACTTAAACATGGTACAAAACTGCCTGATAATAAGGAATTGCAATTTCTTGAGATGCTAACACTTGGAAAAACTACTAAGTTAATGCAACCACATAGATTTCTCCTACCTCTGTTCTAGTCTTCATGAGCTCTCAATGTGGTTCAAATATTGTCAATATAGTCCAAGACAGTCATCCTAAAACAGTGTTACTCCATTCATTTTGCAAAACCATTCTTCAGAGGCCATGATATGTGAGACTCACTCCTGGAGGCAGGGAAACTGGCAACGGACCAAGCAGGGATACAATCTTCTATCATAGTGCTTAGGTTTCACTGTCCAAGTATTTACTCTTATGTATTGTAGGAAAGATAGATTCCTTTTCGGATAAGAATATTCGGTTTCTTAGATAACATCTCCTTCTCTACTTCTTTTCCTAAGATGATTTCCTGGTATATCAGAAGAGAGTATGTGCTCCTATAGCCTTGTGGCAGAGGTAAATTGCCCATGTTCTCATGTGTTGACTTCTGGTATCTTGTGTGATGTTCATCATCTTCTTAGTAAGACAGACAGACAAGCCAGAAGGCAAATACATTGCAGTGTGGTCAGCACTATAAGAGAGACAGAAATAGTCATGACTAGCATATTGCACAACTCCAGAGCCACTTAACTTCTACTTTTTCAGTAGAAGTAAAAGCATAGTAGAAAAGATCTACTATAGCCTTATAACAAGCCTTGATATTAGATATTCGGTTTATTGTTGTAGATTCTTCCTTCTCTTCTAATATAATGGTTATTCATGGCCTTTTGTTCTTTCATGTCATTCTATGACTGTCTCATGAAATTTCTACTGTGGATGTTCTATTGAATTTATAGATATCTGTGGATAGAACTCTATTATTTCTTTAACTAAAAATTTTTTAAGGGCAAATGCTGTGGCATGGTAGGTTAAGCCTCTGCCCATGGTGCTGGCATCCCATATGGGCTCTGGTTCAAGTCCTGGATGCTTTTCTTCTGATCCAGCTCCTTGCTCATGGCCTGGGAAAGCAGTGGAAGGATGTCCCAAGTCCTCACCTGCATGGGAGATCCAGAAGAAGTTCCAGGCTCCTGTCTTCGAATTGGCCCAGCTATGGCCATGATGACCATTTGGGGAATGAACCAGCAGATGAAGAATTTTCGGTGTCTCCTTTGCTCTTTCTCTAACTCTACCTCTCAAAAAAAATAAACAAATCTTTAAAAATATTTTGAAGAAAATAACTGTAAAAGACAAGAACTGCTGTATTTTTTGAGACTTTGCTAACACAGGAAGTGGAGACAGATTCCTATTAACCTTTGCTTAATCATCCCTATCTACTGTTTCCTATTTCCTTATTCCCACTTACTATGCCAGTAGCACAGGAGCCAGCAGTTGTTGAAGAAATGTTCTTAGATTAACTAACCAGTAAGATGAAGTAAAATGAATGAAGAGATGGATATAAGCTTCTGTGTGATCTTGTAAGTAGTGGGGTTAATTTATATCTGTGATAAAATACTTACCTGTGATTGTCCAATGAGGATGGCTTATTTCCTTGGTTCCTTAATCCATTGTGGTAGAAAAAGTCCAGGATAACTATAATGGGATGATCAGGGAAAACAGTGGGGAAAAGAAAGATTGGGGATGTAGTAGACTTTGTAAGCCAATATAAAGATTTTGACTTGCAGTTCCTGAGTTATATAAACCTACATTCAATTGAAAACTGTTTTTGAAAGATTATAATTCTCGTAAAGGAGGTTGCATAGTTTTTGTCCACTAGATCATTTTTGCAAAAACATTCGCTCACATTCTTTCTAAGAGTGTTTTGAAAAACTGTACCAGTATACATGTCTTTAGGTTGACTTCTGAACTTTTCCTTAATTATTTTAAATACTTTCAAGGATATGATTTCTGGTATATTTCTGGTATATATTTTTTAAATTAACTGTTATCTTCCTCTCTTAAATATAGTGAACTCCTAATGTTCTAGAAATTTGTGATTATCATGAGCCCTTAACATGACCCTAATAGTTGAAAATTTTATACAATTTCACTTTTTTCCCCCCAGGTACTATTTTTTTAAAGATTTGTTTATTTATTTATTTGAGAGCTAGAGTTATAGACAGTGAGGGAGAGACAGAGAGAAAGGTCTTCCTTCCGTTGGATTGGAAGAAGGGCAGTCAGGACTAGAACCAGCGCCCATATGGGATGCTAGTGATGCAGGAAGAGAATTAACCTACTGCACCATGGTGCTGGCCCCGGTACTATTACTTTTATTTAACTTTTCTGGAAATGATAGTTATTACCATGAGAAAAAAATCAGTAAATAAGAGGTATAAATACTGAAAAGGAAGATTCAGTCATGTTATTTGCTTATAACAGGATATCCAGTACAACTAAACGATATGCTAAAAAAAAAAAAAAAAGAAAAGAAAAGAAAAAACTTGTGGTGTGGATTTGAAATATACTAACAAAATGGCCGGCACCGCGGCTCACTAGGCTAATCCTCCGCCTTGTGGGGCCGGCACACCGGTTTCTAGTCCCGGTCCGGGCGCCGGATTCTGTCCCGGTTGCCCCTCTTCCAGGCCAGCTCTCTGCTGTGGCCAGGGAGTGCAGTGGAGGATGGCCCAAGTGCTTGGGCCCTGCACCCCTGGGAGACCAGGATAAGTACCTGGCTCCTGCCATCGGATCAGTGCAGTGTGCCGGCCGCAGCACGCCGGCCGCGGTGGCCTTTGGAGGGTGAACCAACGGCAAAGGAAGACCTTTCTCTCTGTCTCTCTCTCTCACTGTCCACTCTGCTGTCAAAAAAAAAAAAAAAAAAAAAGAAAGAAAAAGAAAGAAAGAAAGAAAGAAAGAAAGAAAGAAAGAAACTAACAAAAGTCAATTTCAGAATATTGTATGAAAATTACAAGCACAATAACAACAACAAATACCACACCTAAGACTATAGGTAACATATACATCCTTGAGTTGATCTTTAATTCACCTTCTCCAGCAGAAGTCTATATTTATGTAATAGAAGTGTGTGCTTTAAAGTGTTTTATATTACCTAATATATATACACAATCTATTATATATGATTTATGTATATGTAATGTTACATAATTCTATATAATTATATAGTATTATTCTAGATAACATACATTATCTTTTATGTTATTTTATGTATTACATGTTATTGAAAGTCAGGGGTTTATCAACATCATCATCATCATTATTATTTCCATTACCATAAATATGCTTTCATAATTAAGTTACATTTATAATAGTGAAAACATATAATTAATAAATACTACATAAATGAACAATAAGATTTGATAGTGTAATATTTCATGCAAAGTATAAATTTATTGCAAATAATTTTGAGTCAAGTGGGTTTCTTTTAAAATGAGATAAATTCAGCATCAATATAATTGCTGTTTTCCCTTCTCAATTGTTTCTTTTGAGAGATAGGAAACTGTGGGAAATCTATTCCCATAAATTAAATGTACAGAAATAAACAGATTTTGATAGAGCAGTGTTTTTTGTTTGAATTCATTCAGAGTTATATGGGAAAAATCACATAGTGATATATGATAAACATTTCTGATGATCTTTTAATGGACAATGTATCTACAATTTCTTTTGAGTTTGTTACAAGGAAATGCTAAAACTCACATCACACGTAGATTTCAAAACTCAATCTTTAGAGGAATTCACTTTCTCAATACCAACACTAAGATATGGAAATATTCCTTTGTTCAGTCAGAGATTTTCTTCCTTGGGACAATGCATCATCAGTACATTCAAGAGGGATGACAGTGTAATGGCAAGGAGGCAATTCAGTGGGGTGAGGGATAATCATAAAAGGAGATAAGTGAAAGGATGATACTCCAACTTCAAGAAGGTTCACAAGCAGAACAGACTGAAGACTTCACATGGGAGCTTAATCTTGAAGATTTGGAGTTCCATTTCTTTAAAACTTCTACGAATTTGTATACTGTCTGGGAAAACCTTTCGAGCTCTCGGGCTATGCATGTGCTAGATGAAGACAACAAATCAAATCATTTTTCTCCCCCACTGAGGTAAGAATACAAAGCCAATCACATCACTTTATTCCAAAAGTAGTGAAAATTTTGTCATAAAGTGAAAAGGAGACAGTGTAGAAAAGTGACACAAGAGTCAAGGAAAAAATTATTGCTATTGTTTATTTTATTATAAATATTGACACATCATTCCATAAAATATAAATTTGTTAAGTATATATTTCCTGGTGAGGAAATCGAAATCATTTTGGAGGTTCTAATACCAATGTTCAAATTATTTTCGATTTTTCAATCAATGCATATTGTTTCAGAAAAATATTAAAAGAAGAATGCATATGTAGCTACAAATATTCAACTTATTTTCAAATACCAACTTTTAATGCAAATGGAAAAGTAGAAAATATTGTTAGATCAAGTACACCCACCAGGCTTCAAACAATAAAATATAGAAGAAAATGAGATGCCTTTCTAGGAAAACAAAAAATTTTGGAAAAGTTTTCTAGTTGTGTGAAGCAGAAACTGATTATATCTCAAATATAGACAACCCTTTGTTCTCTAGTCCTTCGTTAGTTTAAATAAAAATATCCCAGCCATTGTGTGTGCCTGTGTAAAATCCACTTTGATATCCTCAGCTGATAAGTTACAACAATGTAACTGTTATCAACCATATAAAAATTTCAGTGAGCAAACTGAAATCACATATCCATCTTTTCTTGGTACCTACAAGAAAAAACAAATTCTTATTTACTATTTTTGCATTACCTGTTTTGAAATTTTACTGGCTGAACTACTTACTAGGCCCTCTTTCCACCCTAATACTCTCATTCCTGTGGGGAAATTATTGCTTACAGTGATACATCACCAGTTGCTTTGTGTCTGCTGGTTACTAAGAACTTTCTGACTCCAGATATATTATGATCTGGTGGGAAAAGTGTAAGTATGTGTATTTCTGTACATAGGCTGGGGGGTAATGGACATGGTATACATTCTGTTATCTGAATATTTTGAGTAGTTAACATGTTCCTGTTTATTACAAATGTCCCTGAAACAATCAGTATCTTCCATAATCTAATGTTCATTGCTTTGAAAGCTCTGTGTCAAGCTAAGTTGATCTCCCTCTCTGTGACTCTTGATCCTGAAATATGCAAAAGGATAGAGAAGAAAAAGGAACCAGAGGATGATAGGAAAGTGTACAATCCATAGTTGGTTAGAATCCTACAGCTTTATCCATCTCCCTGTTCTTCCTCTTCCATCAACTACCATCTCCTAGAGGAACCTCAAGAACTAGATCCCTAGGAATTTTTAAGTCCTCTTGAACTTTTCTTTTAGATTTTATTTGTTTATTTATTTGAGAGGCAAAGTTATAGATTGAGAGAGAGAGAGAGAGAGAGAGAGGTAGAGGTAGAGGTATAGAGAGAGAGAAAGAGAGAGAGAAAGGTCTTCCATCTGTTGGTTTGCCCTCCAAATGGCTGCAATGGCTGGAGCTGAGCCCATCGGAAGCCAGGAGCCAGGAGCTTATTCTGGGTCTCCCACGTGGGTGCAGGGGCCCCTGCTCTTGGGCTATCTTCCACAGCTTTCACCCGGCTATAAACAGAGAGCTGGATCAGAAGAGGGACAGCCAGGACACGAACCTGCACCCATATGAGATGCAGGCGCCATAGGTGGAGGCTCAACCTACTATGCCCAGTGCTGGCCCCTCTTGAACTTTTCTTACTAACAAATATTGAGGTTTACATGGTAACTATTTTTAAAGTTATTAAAAATAAAACAAACCAAGCTACTTCATGTTGCAACTACTAAGGAAATGATAATTCTTGAAGAATTTTTTATTTTAAATAGACTCTTTGTTTATTCTAAGCATAATATTGCCATAAATATATTATAGTTATACCATAACAGTCTTGCAATAAAATCCAAACCTCATAATTTGGCTTTAAAAATTCTTCAGGTTTTCAACTCCAAATTCCATTCTAGGAGTCCCTGACATTTTCCCTCATCCTCATGATTTGTCAGACACATTCATTTCTTTTTAAATCTTCTTCCTTGCCAAGATATTTTCCATCTCAGGACATTCTTATTCCCTTGTCCTTGAAGGATGAGTCACTGGTCCATCACTTAAACCCACCCTCTTTCAAGGTCCAACTCGGATACTAAGACTGCAAAGTCAGAGCCCTTTCCCGACCAGCCCCTCTAAAGGATGCCCCACAACTGCTTTGTGGGTAAGCACTCTAATTACTTCCTTTCTGGAAGTGACCACAACCTGAATAGTTTATCAACTTGTTCATATATTTATTATCTTTCTCTAAGTGGGCAAGAACCTTGTCTGTCTTGTTTCTCTCTGAGTCCTTATCCATGAAGAACAAGGCGTGATCCAGGACTGCTGGTCAAAACTATTGGTCATGACTGGAAAATAAAATGATTAGACCAAAGATATAGAAAGATAGTTGGTGCAAGTCATACAGATTTATCTAAATGAAACAGCGTGTTTTCAATGCACTCACAAACGTGCCTTGTTCTGTTTACTCTCTGTTTTCTTATATTGGAATACCCATCTCCTGACCACGGAGGTCACGCCTCTCTGTAGCTGGGATAGCAGCTGTGTGTTGGGTGGTATAATGAAAGCTGTGAGAGATGCATTTCTTAATCCAGAAATTTAACAGAAATCTATTTGAATGGTACAGTATTTCTACTGGAAAATGTGCGCCACATTTACCTCCATTTCAGTTGGCTCCGACATCTGTGTTTCCACCTCAGTGATAAAAGTATTTAACTACAGATGACCTTATAGGAAAAGTATCGCTATCTTCAGGGAGAACTTTGGTCTGGCATATGATTAATCCAACCCAACAAGTTTGGGTTGGGAAAAATTAATACTTAATAGTGTTTTTTGTGTTTCTTGCTGTTGCCTATTCACTTTTGAAATCTGAAAAGGCTAAAATTAGCCACATGAAATTCTAGATTTTCTTTTTCTTATGCTACAAAGTAAACAAAAAAACTGACTGTCAATAGGTAGAAGGGCGTTATGGAAGATGAATGATGTTATTCACATGTTTTTCTTTTTTCTTTTTTTGGATAACATAAATCCCTCTCCAGCTGATAAAAAATAAGTCTTTTTATCTAAGTCACAGCATTTTGCCCACACACATGGTTCTGTTATGAAAAAAAAAAAAAAACCTGTTCAAATAATTACAGAGCTTAGAAATAACAGATGATTAGGTCAAAATTATGCTTCTAAAATAAGTGTTACCTATGTTGGTTTCATTAAATTTTCACCAGGGACTAATAACTTAATCTTAGATTCTTTTTCTTTTATGTAGTTTTGGAACGTGGTACTCCTTAAGAGAAAATGCCAGCAAGTTGTTTTCATTTTTCTTTCTAAATTAAAAGTATTTGTTATTTTAGAAAGTCACATCTTTACTCATTAAAGGCTTAGTGTATGTAATGAAGTAATAGAGGAAGTGCTATTTTGGGGCTATAATAGATGAATCCCTAATGCTGTATTACTGCATTGTAAGCCTCAGACTCTAAAACTCAAGTAGCTTCCGTATATTTTAGGGTTGTTAGCCAAAATGCACCCTCAGTCCTTTCAGAAAAGGCAAAACATGGGAAAAAAAGAGAAACACACATTTTCTTTTTTCATTATCTTCTTAAAGTTTCATTCTGTATGTGTTTGCTTCAGAGAAAGATAATTTTTTTCAATAACTATTTGTTAATTGGAATTACTTTGATGATCAGTATTCAGAGTTTCACTTTTCCATTTTGTTCTGGTATCAAAGTTAGAAGAGATATGCAAAAATATAAACTAATTTATATTTTAAAGCCTACTATTTAAACATAACACAGTCTAATGTTTAATTATACAATTTGTAATCTCTGCCAGCTAAAGTAAACATCTATAGGCTATTATTAATATGACAATAAAGCCATGAGTTTATTTATTTTAAAGATAGTTCCTTGTGTAGCTATTTTCATATAATTTCCTCATGCCTATAGATAAATAAGACATATATATGAAAATATATGAATCATAAATATGGGGAAATCTTCAGAGTGTTAGCAGTATTAGCATCAGGCCTGGACTGTTGAATTCATCTGCCACACCCATCAGTAAGATGGATTCTGTTATCTAGTTCCTCTAAATCTAAAATCTTGAATCATATCCCAAAACTAGAGAATCTTCTCAGTCACTGAAAATTGTTGTCTAATATTTTCAATAAATCCTTTTAAGCATATTCAACTATTTAAGATAATGGCTAATATATTTAAACATATTTATACGTATTTTGTTAAGTGATAATAAGCTACTATCAGTGTGTAGTATCCTGTTCTGCTAGAAACTTCACATAGCCAGTTGGAGAGTCTCTCAGGGAAGTGGATTAAATGTTCACTAACTAAGATGTTATTAGCTAAAATCCATTCTTTCAAAGCACTTGACTGAAATCATATTAGAAATTTTCCCAGTGATAGAATGAAAACAATGATAGAGGTACCCAAAGATTTTGGCACTGCACACTGTGCTTTAAACATTCAATTGTGACCAATACTGCAGCTCACTAGGCTAAACCTCCTCCTGCAGCGCTGGCACCACTGGTTCTAGTCCCGGTCAGGGTGCCAGATTCTGTCCTGGTTGCTCCTCTTCCATTTCAGCTCTCTGCTGTGGCCCAGGAGTGCAGTGGAGGATGGCCCAGGTCCTCGGGCCCTGCACCCCATGGGAGACCAGGAGGAAGCACCTGGCTCCTGGCTTCGGATCAGCGCAGTGCGCTGGCCGCAACGTGCCGGCCGTAGCAGCCACTTGGGGGGTGAACAAATGGAAAAAGGAAGACCTTTCTCTCTCTCTCTCACTTTCTCTCTCTCTCTCTCTCTCTCTCTCACTGTCTAACTCTGCCTGTCAAAAAAAATTCAATTGTGACAGTACCCTGGATATTTACTATTATCTCCCACCTAGTGGATAACAAAGCTGAGGATGAAAAAAATGTAGAAATTTTGTCAAGGCCTTACAACTTATACTAGCTATGTCAAGATCTAAACACAAATCTTTTGATTCTTATCCATAATATAGTTTGGAATCCACACAATTTTTCAATTCCTCTATACAAGCATATTAAATACCATGAAAGCATCAAGTTAGGCAAGTTTTGTTTGGTTTTTTAATTTATGTGTGAGACAGAGAACAAGACATATAGACATAGAGAGTTCACTTCCAGCAGTTCCCTCTCCAAACGCCTGCCAAGGCCCTGGACTGAGAGCAGAAGCCAGAAGGTAGGAGCTCAATCTAGGTTAGGAAAGGCAGGTGTAATCTCATGCTTGAGAATTCTTGCTCATCTTTCTCTGAGTGTCTGAAAACTAGGTGAGAAGGTTATAATTTGGCCACACTTTAGAAATGGAGACAGGGAAGGGTAATAATTGATAAAACCCTACAATGTACAAGGTACACAGAGCAACCAATTTAAAGAGCTTTGTCATAATGTGAGGGCTTAATGTACAGCAGTTTAGAAATGTAAGTTATTTTGCAAAATATCTCTTATTTCATATTAGGCTGTAATTGAAGCTAGTTTTGTCTTGCATGTGTGTTTTGGATTAGAAAATACACTCATTATTAACTGGCCTATTTCACATCTCTTTCATTGTGCACGACTGAAAATCTTGTTTTATTCAATTTTTTACGAAGTGAGTAAATACAGTTCTATCTTCAGGCCACATAAAAATATTAATATTATAATTTGAAGAGACTTCTATAGCCCAAACTGTCCTGAGACTAGATAATTTCAGAGCATGCAAACTTCAAATCACAATTGGGTCTTCATTATCCCAGGTATTTTCTGTACAATATTTGATAATTTTGGCCATTAAAGTCACAATTTATTTAGGAGCCCAAGGAGGACCCTGATTTTGGAAATATGATTACAAAAGACAACAAATATAGCCTCTGAGACACATCTGTAGTGGGTATTTGTTATTTATCTTGACAGGTTTTGTTGGATCTCTGTCTACCCTTCTCCCGGTTTTTATGTTTGGATGGTATGTGGTAGACTGAGCAGCAACCCACAAGGATACCCAGATTCTAATTCCTGGAGCCTGTACATGCTATTTTATGTGGAAAAGTGATTTTTTTCAAATGTGATTAAGTTATCCATCTTGTTATGGGGAGATTATTCTGCATTATGTGGATGAGTTCTCAATGTAATTACCAAGGAAGGAGGCAGAGGAGATTTGTTGTAGAACAGGAAGGCAGTGTAACAACACAAGCAAGATGCTATGATGCGAGCTTGGAAGATGGGGCCAAAAGCCAAGGAATGTGGTCTAAGAAGCAGGGAAGGCGACCAAATGGGTCCTGGTCGACAGTCTGGAGACAACACACAGCCGTGCCAACACCTAGCTTTTGGCCCAATAACACTGATCTGACTTCTGGCTTCCTGCATTGTAAGACAATAGATGTGTGTTCTTTTAAGCCACTAAGTTTGTGGGCATTTTTTAAAGTAACCATGGGAAAATTAATGGGGTTCAGAAGGGATAAGTGGCATAGCTCTAAGCTAATAAATGCATCCCTTCCTTCTGTCCACAATCATGAGTAGCTCAACAATGGTTACATTATGCAAACAAAAATAAAAGTAAGCACTGGGCAGGAACGTTCAGAAGAGACACTAGCCTGACTCTTAGGAGGATGTGAAATCTGGAAAGCTGAAGCCACCTTCTGTTCACTAGGGGGAAAACTGTGCAAGTACAAAGCCACATGGAGACCCAGGGGTGATGCGACAGTGGAGAAAGTGAAAGAGAGAAACAGGAAAGAACAGGGGAGAACAGAGATGTGGGGGTGGGAGGTGCTGTTGATGGCATCTCAGGCACTTCAAGGGACCCTTCTTCTGCCCCTCCGTGTTGCCACAAGCAAATGAATCAGCACCTCCTTTTCCTAAACCAGATTGGGCTGCATTTTCTGTCGTTTTTGAAGGAAAGTGCTCCTTCTGAACATACCCTTTAGGTTGGAGTTCAGAGTAGAGTTATTTTATCTTTTTCTCTTTTAAATAACAAAGGTCAGCTCCATCCTAGGACTGTTAACAAGTGTACGCCTACTAAGTAAATGTAATTAGAGACCACATCAAGAAGCACACCTTATATGTTTAAGGGATAAGATTACAAGCAATAAATAATAAGCTAGCCACTTACAACCAGGAAGACAAATCCTATGAAAGTGGTTTTATTTACCAGACAGGATTTCAGCCCCATTTATTAGGGACCCCATTTGCCAAATTGTGTTAGGGGTTTCTCATGCCTAAGTACCCGGGTACATTATTCAATCCTTAACTATTTTTTTCATGTGAACAAAATGTTTTGGAGCAGGTATTTTCTCTGGTGTTTAGGATGCCACTTGGGGGGCAAGTGTTGTGGTGTAGTAGGTTAAGCTGCTGCCTGAGATATTTGTTTCCCATATGAGCACCCGTTTGAGTCCCAGCAGCTCCACTTCCCATCTGGCTCCTTGTTAAGGCACCTGGGAAGGCAATCGAAGATGGCTCAAGTAATTGGGCCCCTGCACCCATGTGGGAGACCCAAATGAAGTTCCTGGCTCCTGGCCTCAGCCTGGCCCAGGCCTGGCTGTTGTGATTATTTGGGGAGTGAACAAGCACATGACAGATTTCTCTCTCTCTCTCTCCAACCTCTGTAATTCTGCTTTTCTGATAAATAATTAAATCTGAAAAAAGAAAAGATGCCATTTGGGAAGCCTGAATCCCACAGAGAGTGCCTGAGTTTTAGTCCGAACTTTGCTCCTTATTCCAGCTTCCTGCTCATGTGCATCCTGGGAGGCAGGAGGTGGTGGCTCAAGTCATTGGGTACCTGTCACCTACATGGTAGAGCGGATTGATTCTAGGCTCCCAGATTTGACCTGTACCAAAATCCTGGCCCCGACTATTGCAAACATTAGAGAAGTGAAACAATGGATGCGAGTGCTTACCCCACCTCTTCTCTGCCTCTCAAGTAACATAAAATGAAATAAAGCAATCTAAAGTATAGCTTTAACTGGTCTTGTCTTTTTTCTGATGTTACTTTTTCAAATAATGTAGGAATTCCTTTGGCATTGCTTAGTTTGCACTTTGAAACTCATAGTAAATAAAGAAAATTGTCTCCCTTGACTGGCCACTCACCACCAAGGTAGAGTATTTGTCTTCTGGGAAAAGAGCCAATGTTACACTAAAAAATTAAAAATCCACTATTTGATGTAGGCTTTGGTATCTGTAAAGTTATGATGATGAAGTAAATTACCTGATGTGAAAGTATTGGGTATGTTGCACATCAGCTAGGAGCCAAGAAAGATTCACAAATTGTATCTGCAGTTTTTGTAAGGCATGGTCTTGTTAGAAATTTTTTTAAATCTCCAGGAGATAATTATTCTAAGTTGAAGTAGTAGAAATGTCCAAAATACAAATATTGTTGTTTTAAAAGTTTACTATTCAAGTGTAAACCAGTTATTCTCAGAGAGCTCATTATTTTTTCAAATTATTTTATTTAATAAATAAATATAAATTTCCAAAGTACAACTTTTGAATTATAGTGGCTTTTCCCCCTATAACCTCCCTCCTACCAGAAACCATCCCATCTCCCACCCCCTCTCCCATCCCATTCTTCATCAAGATTCATTTTCAATTATTTTTATATACAGAAGATCAACTTAGCATATACTAAGTAAAATTTCAACAGTTTATACCCACACAGACACACAAAGTATAGAGTACTCTTTGAATAGTAGTTTTACCATTAATTCGCATAGTACAACACATTAAGGACAGAAGTCCCACGTGGGGAGCAGGTACACAGTGACTCCCGTTGTTGATTTAACAATTGACACTTTTATTGATGATGTCAGTAATCACTTGAGGCTCTTGTCATGAGCTGCCAAGGCTATGGAAGCCTCTTGAGTTGACCAACTCCGATCTTATTTAGACAAGGCCATATTCAAAGTGGAATTTCTCTCCTCCCTTCAGAAAAAGGTATCTCCTTCTTTGATGGCCCATTATTTCCGCTGGGATCTCACTCACAGAGATCTTTCATTTAGGTTTTGTTTTTTTTTTTTTTTTTTTTTTTTTTTGCCAGAGTGTTTTGACTTTCCATGCCTGAAATACTCTCATGGGCTTTTTAGCAGGATCTGAATGCCTTAAGGACTGATTCTGAGGCCAGAGTGCTGTTTAGGGCATCTGCCATTCTGTGAGTCTGCTGCATATCCTGCTTCTCATGTTGGATCATTCTCTCATTTTTAATTCTATCAATTATTATTTGCAGACACTGGTCTTATTATGTAACTGCTTTGACACTTAATCCTATCTTTTTGATCAGTTATGAACTTAAACTGATCACTTTAACAAGTAAGATGGCATTGGTACATGCCACCTTGGTGAGATTGAATTGGAATCCCATGCACATTTCTAGCTCTACCATCAGATGTGTTTTCAATATTCAGTAATGCTCAGAAAGCTGATGTTTTTATTGTAGGTCATATCTATTGGGTTTATCTCTTTTAGCATCACTGCCATCCCATGTCCATTATTCTATCTCCACGAACTAGGTATATTTTTCAATTAAATTCCCAGTCTATCTTTACTTTTATTACCAATAAGAAATTATTGTTGATGGTGTTTGCAATCTTATTATACACACATTTCACCTTGTTATTAATCATAGACTTTTTAAAAATCTGATTTACTTTATCTATAGTATTTATGATGAATTGTTTTTCCTAACCTCTCCAACATACATACTTATTACTTACTAGTGATTTCTTTTTAAGGTTTATTTTATTTTTTTGAGAGGCAGAGTTATAGGCAGAGAGAGGGAGAGACAGAGAGGTTTTCCATCCACTGGTTCACTCCCCAAATGGCTGAAACTGTCAGAGCTGACCAATCGAAAGCCAGGAGCCAGGAGCTTCTTCTGGGTATCGCACATGGGTGCAAGGGCCCAAGCACGTGGGCCACCCTCCACTGCTTTCCTAGACACATTAGCAGGGAGCTGGATCAGAAGTGGAGCAGCCAGTATCAAACCAGCACCCATATAGGATACTGGCACCACAGATGGAGACTGAACCTAGTATGCCACAGCACTGGCCCCTCTAGTGATTTTTTAAAACATTCACTCATCACATTTGCATTTTCTATCCTTTCTGCTCCAAGTTAGAATGATTTCTTCCTGGCACACATCTATAATCCAGGGCTTTATTTATCATTCTTTTGTGTTAGGTCACTTCTCACATCTTCCTCTGTTTCAGTTTACTCTCATTCTGCTAAAGTTCATCTCCCAGTAACTTCTAAGAAATGATTCATGGGAGAACTTTTTTTGAGAGGTTACTTTTCAGAAAATGCTTTTATTTTCCCTTGACACTTGAATTTGGTTTAGCTGAGCCTAGCATTTTAGGTTCAAAAACCACTTTGCCCTAAAACTTTAGGGCATTCTTCTAACAATCAATGTTAACTACTGACAATGACAATGATATTGTTTTTCCCTTCATGTATCCTTTTTCCCAACTCTGAAAATGACTAATAATTCTTCATGCACCTTGTTTTTTGAACTTTTGCAAGGATGTGGCTTGATTTTTCTTTTTCATATGCTGGTTTTATAATTCACTTGTTTCAGCCAGCGCTGTGGCTTACTAGGCTAATCCTCCACCTGCGGCGCCGGCACCCCGGGTTCTAGTCCCTGTTGGGGCGCTGGATTCTGTCCCAGTTGCTCCTCTTCCGGTCCAGCTCTCTGCTGTGGCCAGGGAGTGCAGTGGAGGATGACCCAAGTGCTTGGGCCCTGCACCCCATGGGAGACCAGGAGAAGCACCTGGCTGCTGGCTTCGGATTGGCACATCGTGCTGGCTGCAACATGCTGGCTGTAGTGGCCATTTGAGGGGTGAACCAACGGAAGGAAGACCTTTCTCTCTCTCTCTCTCTCACTGTCTAACTCTACCTGTCAAAAAAAAAATTAAAATTAAAAAAATCACTTGTTTATTTTATCCTGGAAATTATGTCACTCCATTTTCTTCGCTCTGTTTCCTCTGTTGTTTCCTACATGAACTCGTCTCATTTAAATGTTGGACTTCCTGGATTGAGTCACTAGTTGTCTTCTCTTTCCTCTCCTATTTCATGACACTCTATGTTATTGAGTTAAGAGATCGTTTTATCAATCTTTTTTTTTTTTTTTTTTGACAAGCAGAGTTAGAGAGAGAGAGAGAGAGAGAGAGAGAGAGGTCTTCCTAATTCCATTGGTTCACCCCCTAAGTGGCCGCTACGGCTGGTGCATTGTGGCCGGTGGCACGCTTCGCTGATCTGAAGCCAGGAGCCAGGTGCTTCTCCTGGTCTCTCATGAGGGTGTAGGGCCCAAGCACTTGGGCCATCCTGCATTGCACTCCCGGGCCACAGCAGAGAGCTGGACTGGAAGAGGAGCAACCGGGACAGAATCCGGCGCCCCGACCAGGACTAGAATCCGGCGTGCTGGCGCTGCAGGTGGAGGATTAGCCTAGTGAGCCGCAGCGCCGGCCTCTATCATTCTTTTCATGGTACTATATTTCTTTCTCACTCTAATTTTTTTTGTTTATTCACTGAAGTTATTGTAGTTTCATTTTTTTTGCCTTTTTTCTTTTTACTAATTCATTGTCTTCTTTCATTTGGCTGTTTATGTACATTTAGTATGGCTTATTACCCATCATCCATCCTTTCAGATGGAAGACCTTTCTCAAGGGCTATGTTCAGACTCGAAATTGAGGAATGTCAAGATCCTTTGGGTAAGGAGTAGAGTTGAATGAAGTCCTCTGGATCACTAGAGATGAAGAATCCATGACAGGTCTACATACAATGGGAGTTGGAGGTGTGAGGAAGGGGTCAAAGGGCCTATATGCTGACAGCTAGTGGGCCAAAGTTCCATTAGTCTAAATTAGAATTTCTTAAGTAATTTCCGTGGCATAAGAACTGACCTCACCACAGTCTCCTATTCAGCCTGGAGATCTGATTTCATTTGTGAGTTGTGAGTTGGCAGAGAGGAGAAGCTTGGCTGGGAAAGACTGTTTCCTCACTGTGTAGAGTGAGGGTGGAGACTGGGAGTTCCAAACTGAGGTTTTTCCCTTCACACTGTATTTACTTTCAACCAAAGCTTCCCCTCACTCATTCTCATCCCTTCTGATGGTATTTGGCATTTCTAAGTGATGATCCTTTTAGTTACAAATCAATCCGCTTCCTGTAGAAGTTCTCAACTGCAAGATATAACATTCTATTCTCAGTCATATCAATTAACACAATTCCCCCAAATTTGTTCATAACTCTCATCCCTTAATGTTTCATCCATTATTCTTTTTACTTCTTATGGATTAATATGATTTTTATGTGTTTTTTTACAAATTTAATAGTATGTTGATATTCACAATATTTAAAAAAATACTCAAAATAATTTTATGGCTGACTTTTCTTAAATTTTTAATAGATATTATTTCATTTTTTATTATTAGTTTTATGTTTACAGCAATATCAAATCTAACATAGAGAGTTTCCATATACTTTCTCACCCCAGTATATCTATATCCCCTACTATCAACACCTTGCACCAAAATGGCATATTTGTTACATTTAATGAAGCTATACAGATTGATATATCATTATTAATCTAATCCCAAATGTTCACATTAGAATTCATTTTTGGTGTAGTACATTCTATGGACTTGGATAAAAATATCATGATGTATGTCTGTCATTTTAGTATCATGCTACATAGATTTACTGCCTGAAATATCCACCATTCTCTAACTATTTTATCCTTTTCTCCATCCTCACCCTTGGAAAACTGATTTTTTTTTTTTTTACTGTCTCCATGGCTTGTGATTTTCTAAAGTGTTATATGGTTGGATCACAAACTATGTAAGCTTTTCCATTTTTCTTTTAAAGATTTATTTATTTATTTGAAAGTCAGAGTGACAGAGAGAGAAGGAGAGGCAGAGAGAGAGAGAGGTCTTCCATCTGCTGGTTCACTCCCCAACTGGTCACAAAGGCTGGAGCTGTGCCAATCCGAAGCCAGGAACCAGAAACTTCTTCTGGGTCTCCCACATGGGTGCAAGGGCACAAGATCTTGGGCAGTCTACTCCTGCTTTCCCAGGCCATAGCAGAGAGCTGGATTGAAAGTGGAGCAGCCGAGACTTGAACTGGTGCCCATATGGGAATGCCGGCACTGAAGATGGCGACTTTACCTGCTAGCCACTGTGCCGGCCCTGGAACTATGTAAGCTTTTCAAGCTGGTTTCTTTCACTTATTAATTTGTGTCTTGAAACCTTGCTGTGACTGATTCTCAGTTCCTGCAGGGTTTTGTTGTTCTTAATTTTTTCAGATTTTCTTCATAGTTGATCATGTTATTGCAGAACAAAGAGACTTTTATTATTTTATTGTTAATGCAATTAGCCAAGAAAAGGAAATAGATGGTACATATTGTGGGAAGGGAGAAACGAAACTGTCTTTGTTCACAGGTAGTCAAAATTACTGGCTCTACTCCTCCTTTGCTAAGAGTCTTTATCATGAATGAGTTGGATTTTGTCAAGCGATTTTCCTGCATATATTGATATGGGCATAAGCTTTTACTTGTTTAGTGTGTTGATGTGCTAGATACATTAATTTTTATTTGTATGTTGAAGCAGTCTCACATATCTGGGATAAATCCCTGTTAGTCATGGAGTATAATTTTTTAGACACTATTGGATTTTATTTGCTAATGTTTTGTTGAGGATTTTTTGTATCTATGTTCACGAGAAGTATGTATTTTTTTTTCTTAAAAGTAATAGTCTGGTTTGTATATCTGTGTAACACTGGATGAGTTATATTCTTCTTGCTTCTGTCTTGTGGAGGAGCTTGCAGAGAGTTGTTATAACTTCTTCAATAAATGTTTAATTTAATTCACCAGTAAATCTGTGTGGGCCTGGTGCTTTCTGTTTTGGAATGTTACAAATTATTGATTCAATTTTCAATAGCTATAGGCATATTAAATTTTTTAGAATCCTTTTCCGAATGCACTGTTACTCATGATTCTTTTCCACTATCATTGTATAGTTATTTAAGCTTAAGTTTCTAAAGATTTTATTTGCATTTATAAATGAATATTAGTATTTTAATAAAAAATTAATTATTGCATATTATATGTATTTCAAAATATATAAATGATTGTCAGAAAGCCCTGAGAAAATGTGAAATCTTATTTAATTCCATTTTTTCAATGAACACTCTGAAACATCCTTAAGTATACTTGATTTCTTGCTTATTACTATGTTTTATAAATACCTATTGGATAAATTAGTGTATTTTCTTATATAGCAAAATGAAAATATGCTACCCATAATGAACATCTTGCTTTTGTTTTGATCTCTTAATAAAATAATTCTTTATTGGTTTCTACATTAGAGTAGAATGTTCAAAAGTCCGTGGATTACATGGGAAGAAGTAGAATGACTCCATGCAGAATCAGTACTCCCAACATTACAAGCTTCTTTCTATTCTTCCCTAGGATGTTCAGTTACGGTGGGATTTGGAAAAATGTCATTTATCATGCAAAGTAATACAAGCTAGGAGAGATATTAAATTTAATATTTTCCTCATTGTTGTCCTCATCCCAGAGGTCTTCCAGGTGAGCTGATTGTAAACTAGGGAGCTTCTCCTCAAGACAAAGTAAGAGGAGAGAGAGCTTGAGCACTTAAAAAGACAGTATCATGAGCATTAAAACTTTGGATATCAAAAGGAAGTGTAAATATACTCAAGTAAACACATTATTATATTTGAATATAAAACACCACATGTAAGTATGTGTGTGTGCATTCTTTTACTGCACCAGTTCTTCAGTTCAAAGGATGAATAAAATTGAAAAGGCATAGAAGATAGTTAAGGTAGTAAATGTTATTAAGGCCAAGGGGCTAGAATACCTAATATGTGGAGAATAAATTATATTACTTTGCTGGCCAGTATCTCAACAAGTGTAGGGCATGTGATGCCATCAAAATGTAAGAACCAGATGGGTTTTCTGCTCTGTGGGTTGAATGATGGAACAAAAGGAGTTGGAATAAGAAAAAATAAAACAACAGCAAAAAAAAAAAAAAAAAAAAAAGCTTGTGGCTGTTTTAAGGAACCTTGAAAAATCATAGTGAAATGAGAGAAAGCATGTTCCCTGAGCACAGAAAACATGACGAAAGTCTCATTTTATGAGAAAGAAAGAGAATGAAATATTTTTGCTGCAAGTAAGCTCTATTCTTTTAAGATTTATTTATTTATTTATTTGAAAGTTATACTTACACAGAGAGAGAAGGAGAGGCAGAGAGAGAGAGAAGTCTTCCATCCACTGGTTCACTCCCCAACTGGCTGCAACGACCGGAGCTGAGCTGATCTGAAGGCAGGTTCCAGGAGTTTCTTCAAGGTCTCCCACACAGGTGCAGGGGCCCAAGACTTGGGCCATCTTCTATTGCTTTCCCAGGCCACAATGGAGAGCTGGATGGGAAGTGCAGCAACTGGGACTGGAACCAGCACCCATAGGGGATGCCAGTACTTCAGGCAGCAGCTTTACCTGCTACGCCACAGTACTGACCCCGGCTTTATTGTTTTGTATCAAAGGAAGTAGCTGGTTACAGAACAATCCAAATTTCCTATTAAAAATATTTACATAGTAAATAGTAAAAACAAATACGTAGGAAACACTTTCATCACAGATGCTATATAAAGAGTTCATCATTGCCTGAGTATAGAATATCAAATACCTGAACAGATTTGCTGCAAAGGTTTTGAAACAACACATCCTTCAACTTTCATAGCACTGATTTTTACAAATAGCTCAAAGTGGAAGTCCATTATCTAATTCCCAACATATCTGAGGAGATGGATAGATGCAGAAATAAGTTCTCCCAATTTACAGACAAAGAAACTGCATAGACTAAGTGTTCATTGTCAGGCAGTGTGAAAGCTAAGGCTAGAATCTAGTATTGAATCCACTTTTCATAACCTTGTGAAATTTGTGTACTCAAGGCTGAATTTTAGATAGTATTTGTTCTTTGAAAAGTCATCTACATTGGTATTAAAATACCTTCTCTTATAACTGTCTCTATTTAAAATAATTTCAAAACAGAAGAGACACAGTTATGAATTGTATTAGGAGTTTAAATTTCTGAGCTTAGAGAAGCAAACTTCAGGATGACTGGGTAAGAATGGAGAATTATCAGGACATTGCTGGCACACTCTCTCCTCTGGGGACAAAAGGAAAACTTTGATCATTTTCACAGAGCCTTACACTATGAAATCTTGAAGTTTCTAACTGCTGCAAAGTACAAAATACATATCATGGCTGGTGCCGCGGCTCACTAGGTTAATCCTCCGCCTGCGGTGCCAGCACCCCGAGTTCTAGTCCCCGTCGGGGCGCCGGATTCTGTCCCGGTTGCTCCTCTTCCAGGCCAGCTCTCTGCTGTGGCCAGGGAGTACAGTGGAGGATGGCCCAGATCCTTGGGCCCTGCACCCGCATGGGAGACCAGGAGAAGCACCTGGCTCCTGCCTTTGGATCAGCGTGGTGCCCCGGCCACAGCGCACCGGCCGCATTGGCCATTGGAGGGTGAACCAATGGCAAAGGAGGACCTTGCTCTCTGTCTCTCTCTCTCACTGTCCACTCTGCCTGTCCAAAAAAAAAAAAAAAAAAAAAACATATCGCTGAAATGCCATTATTGAGCAGAGGTGCTCACAGTAGCTAGAATTGGAGATAGTCATTTTATTCCAGAGACCTTTTTGCACCAAGGGGAATATATCAAAGAGAACCAATTTGTAAGGCCCCTCCTAGTCTTAATTTGATACAATCAGGAAAACCACTGGTGTAACCTTTAGATCTTCAATATCTTGAGCCAAATGGATCCTACTTACTCATAATCTAGAGTTTAGTGAATGAATAATATAATTTATGTTTTAATGTCTATTTTCCATATGTAATATTTTATATTTATAAATTTCCTTTTATAAATAGCATTTAAAGTACTACTTATATATGTTATTATTATGCTACCTCTAACCAATATTTTGCATGGCTTTGAAAATCAATTTGTACTTTTTCTTTTCCATTCAGCTCTCTTCCCTCCTCTTTTCTATGATGTGGTTTACCCATCTTTTCTGTAATGTGGTTTTTCCCACTTGGGACATCGTCTTTTCCTATTCATCCATTTATAGGCTTCTGCATTTCCACCCTCCCAGAGAGACTTGATCCCCATGATTTGGATTTTTTGATCCTTTCTTTTCCTTTTAATAATGGTTAATGATTTTTAATTTAAACTCTTTATAGCTCCCTTCCTGTGATTCTTCCAGTGAATCTCAGATGTCTGGCTCCCAGATATTTTCCTAAAGTGCATCCTATAATTAGGAGAGACCTTCTCCTTACATGCTGCTGTTGGAGAGCTGCCATGTTTCCCTATATTGATTTTAATTAGGGGTTTGGGGATTTTTACCAAACTGTCTTTACAGTGTCTCTATTTGCCCTGGTTTTATTTCCTGCAGTTCCTTGTTGAGTTTGTTTTTAGTACCATCATCAAATTTAACAGCTACTAATTTGGGAGTCGGTTTACTTTGACTTTTCCTTGCATTTAGTTTACCTCATAGACCATTTTAAGTTTGTAATATTTGCTTCTGTTTCAATGCTTTATTTTCCCTTATCATTTCTGGTTTTTTAAATATTTATTTACTTTGAAAGTCAGAATTAGTAAGAGGGAGAGCCAGAGAGAGAGAGAGACATCTTCCAACCACTGGTTCACTCCCCAGATGGCCGCAACAGCCAGCCAGGGCAGGCTGAAGCCAGGGGCCAGGAGCTTATTCCAGGTCTCTCTTGAGTGCGGGGGCCTATTGCTTCCAGGTGCATTAGCAGGAAGCTGGATCAAGAGTGGAGCAGACAGGACTTGAACCAGCACCCATATGGCATGATGGCACTGCAGACAGTGGCTCAACCTTCTACACCACAGAGGCGGCCTCTCTGCTTTCATTTTCTACAAAACCCATACTTTTCAGCAGAAAACTGTTTTCATTATCTTTAAAGACTAAATTAGAACAAGAATAAAATGCTATAGACTTGACACAGTAAATGTTCACTAAAAGATGTTATTACTCTCATAAATATATTGGTGATAGCCATGAAAAGACATACTCCAAACCTCTTGGCTTAGCTTGCTCTATTTTCATAGCCAATACTTTTAATTATTTTCACTTCCCTATTTCCAATTTATTTTTTTATCACCCTTTTTTTCTCATTTAAATCATTTTTGGCTCCTCTTTGTGTAATGCCTCTTCAACTTTACCCAGGATGTTATGTATTTCTATTTTTACATAGGCTATTATGTATTTTTATTTTTTAAATTTAAAATCTTTAGTTATGATGTAACATTTGTGAATATTTATGGGGTAGTGTGCAATTATTATTTTTTGAGATCCATCTATTTGTTTGAAAGAGTTACAGAGAGGGAGAGACAGAGAGAAAGAACTTCTATCTGCTGGCTCACTCCTTTACGTAGCTAGTCCAGGCCAAAGCCGGGATCCAGGAGCCATTTCTAGGTATGCCATGTGTGTAGTAGGTGCCTAAGCACTTGGGCCATCTTTTGCTGCTTTTCCCAGGCCATTAACAGGGAGCTGGATCTGAGGTGGAGCAGCCCGGACACAAACTGGCAGCTACAAATGGATGCCAGCATTGCATGTGGCAGCTTTACTGCTTATGCCTGGCCAGCTCCAAGCAATTATTTCAACTCATTTTTATGCCATAAATGGACCAGTTTGCATTTTAATCACTTGCTCCTTGAGGTTCTTTATTGTTTTTTATTATTTCAGTCTTGTTCTTTTAAGGGATTGAGACGAAATATCCCTTTCACGTTCATACCTCACACTCTCATTCTTTAGAACAACATTAAAATACTATACATTCATGCCCTCTGCCATGTTGATTTCTTTCTCATTGATAATTTCTGAGTAGAGAATGTTGGGATATAGAATTTTTCAGTAACTAGGGTCCGGCACTATGGCGTAGTAGGATAAGCCATAGCCTGCAATGCCAGCATCCCATATGGGCACCCATTCGAGTCCCAGTTGCTCCACCTCTGATCCAGCTCCCCATTAATGTTATAGTGTATATTTTTATATAAACATATATTGACATGAATATAATTGAAGGAAAAAAATCTTTGGACGAATGTATGTTAGCACTGGCTGATCCAGAATAGGGAAGCTTGCATCTATTTTTCTGTTTCCATATGTCTGTATTTCTGTATTTGTGTGCCTGCATGTGCACATATGTGCTTGTGGATGTGACTTATTGCCTCCCACAATAATCATCTTCTTAGTAATTATCTGAGTTATTTTTAGTAGAAATTAAATAACTTCTGAAACGATTGGTGAGTCTCTTTATTTCATGATACTATTCTAATCTTCTCCAATAAGCTAGAAAAATAGGGAATAACGGGGCCAGCACTGTGGCGCAGTGGGTTAAAGCCCTGGCTTGAAGTGCTAGCATCCCATATGGGCTCCAGTTCTAGTCCTGGCTGCTCCTCTTCAATCCAGCTCTCTGCTATGGCCTGGGAAAGCAGTGGAAGATGGTCCAAGTCCTTGGGCCCCTGCACCCATGTGGGAGACCTGGAAGAAGCTGTGGCTCTTGGCTTCGGATTGGCTCAGCTCCAGCCGTTGTGGCCATCTGGGGAGTGAACCAGCGGATAGAAGACCTCTTTTTCTGTCTCTACCTCTCTCTGTAACTCTGTCTTTCGAATAAATAAAATAAATCTTCTCAACCTCATAGGGAGGCTCTAAAGGCTTCTAACCAAGCTGACCTTTCCTGAAGTGTGGAGGTATACCCGTTTTCCTCATACCACTGCTGGTTTACAGAGCCACCCCTTGTCCATGGTGCTCAGCAGGTCTGCTTCCCCTCGCCCTCATCCTTCCTGTGGCCTGAGCTACACTTGCTTAATTTCCCCATCTGCCCTTGAAATGTCTATTCCACTCTCCTTCCCTTCTCTCAGAGCCCTGCATCCATTCTGAGCAGATGTTACCAGCTTAGTTCTTTCATTTCTCTTTTCATTGGTCCTACCCACTCCCAAGAGTGAATACTACAAAGCTAACCTTCCTTCCCAAAACAACTACTTACATTTTTCTTTCTCCCTTTTTTTATTAGCTAAGAGCACCAACCTTATCCTCCATTCCTGAACTACGTTCCTTTACAGGCACTGGCTTTGTTGCTTTGCAAAGTCTGGCTCTGACACGTTGCTGAGTGTCCAGGAGCTGGCACAAATTTTGTCTCCAAACCAGCAACCATACGTCAGTAGTCAAGCCCAGGTTCCCCTTGCTTCAGCTGTCCTACACACATACAGTTTCAAATCCAAACCCTCTCCAGTCTGCTGGGTTCATAATTAATCCTGATCTCTCACGGTATCTCGCTAAAGTAAACTGTAATGTCTCTTACAGCCGAAATTTCATGCCTGAGCAGAATGCACAGAGCTTTTAACCATGCCTAGTTAATGCATCAGCATGAAGGTTTTCCAGCCTTGCTTCCCACTTTTTCCTGAGGCACTCATTCTCTAAACCAAATTCAATTTCTCTGCCGTTCTGAAGCTCGTGTCAAACTCCTTTTTTCCAGAGACTCAAATTACTGTAAATACGTCCCTTGGGTTCCTCACAACTGAATTAATAATTAGGGTCCCAGTAGCAATTACATGCCCTGGGGCTGGTTCTGTGATGGAAGCAGAATCTCATAACATCTTTGATTGAAGGAAGCCTTCCACTCTCCTAGCAGGAATGCAGAGGCTCTTCCTTCCTTTCTTTCTCAGCCTTCTTGTGCTGTGTGTGAAGTCAAAATAGATGAGACAAGAGTGTTTTCCTGCTTTCCTCTTCCTTTGTTCACTCATTCTGCCCCATGCTTTCATTTTCTCTGTAAACCTCTGCTTGGTGCATGCAGTGGTAGTTCACTCTTACCAACTTCTCTACTACAGCCAGGTAGAGGACGTCCGTAGGCTCCCAGATCTGCTCTCATCTCTCCAGGAGCAGTGCTCTCTCCATCTGGCTCTGCATGGCCACAAGCAGGATCCTACATCCCTGAGTCTTTGGTGTTTGTCACAATTGCATTTCCAGAAACACTTCTTTTCCAACTCTCCCCTCCAACCCAGCAATCATACCCATGGATGCCTTGCCTTCTATAACAGAGATGATAAGAATTTCATTACACATAATTAATGATATTCTCCCTGACCCAGGAAGAGAAATAAGTTTATCATTCTCTTCTCTTTTTTTGTCTGTCACTCAGCCTTGGAGGAAAGTTCTGATTGCTTGTACTGTCCTCTTCCCTTCCAGGCCAAAGTGAAGTGGACCATGGCATTTGGATTCTTTGCTCAATCATTGGAGATTACATCAGGCTTTGAGTAGTCATGTTGAGTCATCCTCTTCAGAAAGAGAACTGATTAGCAGAAACTGAGGGAAGGAATAGAAATGGGAGGTAAAGAAGGGAGGGTGGGGAAGAAAAACAAGTAGATAAATAATGAAAGGCAGAGAACAAAGACTTTTTTGGAGAAAGTGAGCTAACTCTCTGGTTTTCAACTTCCTACACCCACTTCCTTGTGAAACTCATACTCCTGTTCCCTCCCAGTAAAATAACTTCATTTGCTCAGCTGTTCTTGATGGATTTGGTTTCTTATACTGAAATGCTCCCTTATCAGGATACATTCATTAAGAGAAAGGTAATTTTTTTCTATTATAAATGATAATACTAGTAACCCTGACAATAATAGCTATCATTTATTTTGCACTTGATGTGAGCACATTCTCACAGCTATCTTGTGATGTAGAAATGTTTTGATAATCAACACAAGATAGATTTGCTAATGTACCTAGTTACAAAGCTGGTAAGCAACTTACCTAACTGACTTTGAATCCAGTTCTGTCTTCTCCATGCTCCTGTGCTTAACCTTGTGCTATGAGCTAATGCATATAAAGCATTACAAACAATGCATGGCACATGTATGCCAGAGTTCGATTCCTAAACCATTAAAGTGCATTAGTCTTAGACAGGAGCAACTACGGTATTTTACAGTCAGAATAGCAAGGTCAGGTCAAGAAGGATCTCCTAAGACCTTGCAGCTTAGAATGTAGTGGTTGAAAACAGAGCTTGGACTCTGAAGGGCTCTTGTTAGAAAGGCAATGCCTTAGGCTCACCACATCCCTACAGTGATCTGTATGCACATTCAAGTGAGAAACTGTGCTAAGACACTCAGAGTAGATATTGTGGGGTAAGGAAGGTAGTGTTTCACTTATTCAGTTGTTATCACTCACTGTGAGGAGGTCACTAAGCTAAAGTATCAGGTGTCTAGAACTAAGGCTGGACGATGCAGAACAGTAAACCTGATCTGAGACTCTGATGCTCTGCTTAACTCTGTCATCGAAAGCATGAAAATCCGTCAAGAAATGATTATCTCTCTGCCTGAAGAATTGCCTGGTCCCTGTGTGGACTCCTTTCCAACTACAAATCATTATTTCTATACTCATTTCTATGCTGTTACTTTTATTTTTATAGATAAGGGATGATACTACTTCTTAGTTGACCAATGAGGCTGATTCACAGAGTACTATCCTTGGCTACCCAGTCATCTTTCCAGGATTTCTACATGTCTCTAAAATGAAAGCACTAGAATCATTTATGAAAAAAAAAGTGGTACAATGTTTATTAAATTCATTCATATTTTGAGCACTGTTCCAGCTCTTCTGGGAGCTAAATTTTAAAATCTGAAATATGAAAACAAATGCTATTTGCTTCAATCTAGAAAATTATAAAACATTGAGGACATACTTTAGATCACCTTCCCAGGAGTGAGCTGATGGAAGATGTGACTTATCTAAAAAACAGGGTATTTCTTCTTTATTTTTACACATAGTTTCCATTTGCCTCTTTGGAATCTAGCTTATGTATTCAAAATATAAATGTATCCAATACTAATAATTTATTTATGATGGTTATCATAACGATGACAAATAACTCTCAAAGAATATTGGATTGTTAGTCTTTGAGGTACCTTGGAAACCCTCCATGTTTTCAGAATTATGGAACAAGACTTCGGGTTTGGGTCACTGGTTCCAAAGAGTTTTGAAGAGAGTGCACTCTCAGTTTCTGTGAACATCTCCCTGTCTTCTTAAAAAGAAAAGTGCATAGATAAATCATAGTAGAATTGGCATGTTATATAGAAATTCTAATCTTTTGTCAGCAATGCTCTAAAACATGCCTTTATAAAAACAGGGATGGCAGAGGCAAAAAGAGAAATGTATTTATCAGACAAGGTTGATTTGAAGAAAGACTGAAGCTACAAGTCAGAAATGTAATATTTTATTTTGAGTTTAACAAAAATGTGTTTGAAAGTACAGGAAAATGCCCAAGCCTAGGGACTGGGGTTTTGTATGAATGGAGAAAAGACAAGTAAAAATTTAACAAGGAAACAAAAGAAAGTGGTGCCCTTCAATACTCTCTTTTAACTTCTGGGAGCAGGAAACAGTTTAGAGATGGAAGATTTAGGTGGACTGAGCTTTTATGGGTTTTTGCAAGTAACTGGTTACAGTTGGAAAGCCCAGCTCAACATTGTCTGGCATGGAACAAGTGCTCAATAGGGGTATTACTATGACATAGCACTAGCCTGCATCATCTCCCCACCCCTCAGACCCCAACTCCTCCCCCACACACCCAAATTTAAACATAAATCATAGAAAGATGCTCAGATTGCCAAAGGTCTCTTCTCACTTGTGTTCAAGTAGCTTGCTTTTTCTTCCTCTTTCCCAGGCACTATTTCCCCTCTGCACTGCTCTCCTCTCTCTCTCTTCTTCATTTCTCTCTCTCACTTCCTCTCCCCGTTCTCTTCCTTCTCTCCTCCATGGTCTCTTGCTCTCCTCTCTTCTCACTGCAACCTTGGATCACCTCTGCTGTCTGTATTTTGTGTCCTATACCCCTGCTGTGATTCTTAATGAAATAAATTTCAGGATGCCTAATGATCGGACCCATGACACGCGTATAATTTCCAGGAGCAGCTGGGCCCTCCTTGGAGCGGGACAGTCCTTTCATTCTGTTTCAGTGTGCTCCCTTTCAAATTCGGTTCTACCTCAGCCTTCTCTTCTACATCACTGGAGGACATCAGATGGAAATTCTTTAGATGTGCCTCTTTTCCTATTTCTGTGTCTCATTTTCTTCTTGGAAAAGTGAAAGTTCTTACTTTGCTAAGGCAATCTCAGAAGTTATCACATCTCAGTTATTAGATTGAGAAGGATCTCCCAAAGCATCCTTTATCTCCTAAGTCTCTTTGTCCCTCAATTGCAAAATCATGACATTGGCACTCTCTTTCACGTTGCTCCCAGAAATATGTAGCACTTGTGGTATGACATTTAGCTAGTCAAAACTTATAATTTTCATTCATTAAAATTAGAACATTTTGCATGTTTATCTCATGTTGAACAAAGGTTGTCTTAGAATTTTCAATGATCTTCCCATCCTCAGTAGTTGTTGAATTTTCTGAGATTTTAAAGAAAGAAAGAGACTTTCTTTTTTTTGACAGGCAGAGTGGACAGTGAGAGAGAGAGACAGAGAGAAAGGTCTTCCTTTGCCATTGGTGCACCCTCCAATGGCTGCTGCGGCAGGCGCACTGCACTGATCCGAAGCCAGGAGCCAGGTGCTTCTGGTCTCCCATGCGGGTGCAGGGCCCAAGCACTTGGGCCATCCTCCACTGCACTCCCGGGCCACAGCAGAGAGCTGGATTGGAAGAGGAGCAATTGGGACAGAATCTGGCGCCCCGACCAGAACTAGAACCTGGGGTGCTGGTGCCGCAGCTCAATAGGCTAATAGGCTAATCCTCCGCCTGTGGCGCCTATTGAGCTGCGGCGCCAGCCAAGAAAGAAACTTTCTGAAGATGGTGATGTGGGGCCTGCATTGTGGCATAGTGGGTAAATCCACCACCTGGGATGCTGCCATCCCATACAGGCACAGGTTCATGTCCTAGCTGCTCTACTTCCAATCCAGCTCCCTGGTAATGCACCTGGGAAAGCAATGGGAGATGGCTCAAATACTTGGGCCCCTGCACCCATGTGATGTGGATAAAGCTCCTGGCTCCTGGCTTCAGCCTGGCCCAGCCCTGGCCTTGTGGACATCTGGCAAATGAATCAACTCTGACTTTCAAATAAAAAAATAAACAGATTTTAAAAATATAAAGATGGATAGACCAATGGAACAGAACAGAAACACTTGAAATCAATCCAAACATCTACAACCAACTTATATTTGACCCAGGAGCTAAGACCAACCCCTGGAGTTGGGACAGTCTCTTCAACAAATGATGCTGGGATAACTGGATTTCCATTTGCAGGAGTATGAAGCAGGACCCCTACCTTACACCTTACACGAAAATCCATTCCAAATGGATTAAAGACTTATATCTATGACCTGATACCATCAAATTACTAGAGAACACTGAGGGAAACCCTGAAAGACATTGGCACAGGCAAAGAGTTCTTGGAAAAGACCTCATAGGTACAAGCAATCAAAGCCAAAATCAACAGATGAGATTACATCAAATTGAGAAGCTTCTGAACAGCAAAAGAAACACTGAGGAAAGTTAAGAGGCAACCAACAGAATGGGAGAAAATATTTGCAAACAATGCAACTGATAAAGGATTAATGACCAGAATATGTAAAGAGATCAAGGAAATGCACAACAACAAAATAAACAACCAAATTAAGAAATGGGCCAAGGATTTAAACAGACATTTTTCAAAAGAGGAAATCCAAGCAGCCAACAGACACATGAAAAATTGGTTAGGATCACTAGCCATCTGGGAAATGCAAATCAAAACCACAATGAGGTTTCACTTCACCCCAGTTAGAATAGTTTTCATACAGAAATCAACAAAAAACAAATGCTGGTGAGGATGTAGGGAAAAAGGTACCCTAATCTACTGATGGTGGGAATGTAAAACTGGTAAAACCACTATGGAAATCAGTTTGGAGATACCTCAGAAATCTGAATTTAGACCTACCATATGACCCAGTCATCCTATTCCTGGAATTTACCCAAGGGAAATGAAATCAGCAAATAAAAGAGTTATCTGCACCTCCATGCTTATTGCAGCTCAATTCACATTAGCTAGGACATGGAATCACCCTAAATGTCCATCAACCAAAGACTGGATAAAGAAATTATGGGATATATACTCTTTGGAATACTACACAGTGGTAAAAAAAATGAAATCCGGTCATTTGCAACAAAATGGATGAATCTGGAGAACATTATATTTAGTGAAATAAGCCAATCCCAAAGGGACAAGTACCATATGTTCTCCCTGATCTGTGGTAACTAATAGAGCACCTAAAAGGAAATCTGTAGAAGTGAAATTGACACTTTGAGAAGCAATGACTTGAATGGCCCTTGTCTTGACTGTCAAGGAACAGTTTTTTGTTTTTTTTTTTTTTTTTTTTCCTTAATGGAGAATGGGACTGGGAATGGGAGAGAGAGGAGAAGGTGGGATGGGAATGGGTCTGGGAGGGTGGGTTTTGCAGGAAGAATCACCATATTCCTAAAGTTGTAATTATGAAATTTGTATTCATGAAATAAATGGTTTCTTTGGGGAAAAATATAAGGATAGTGATAACAATTTTTGTAAACAGAAGAATGTCAGCCTTTTTCCTTGTGAGTTTAAGGCTGAATAGATCTGGCTTCCCAATAATTGTCTGTCCTTCTCAGACTGTGTATCATTTGTTGGCTATCTTTTATTTTAAGACTTATTATTTATTTGAAAGGCACAGTTACAGAGAGAGAGGGAGGTATAGAAAGATTTTTCTCTTCCACTGGTTTACTCCCCAAATGGCTGCAACAGCCAGGGCTGGGCCAGGCTGAAGCCAGGAATCAGGAACTTCATTCCATCTCCCACATGGGTGACAAGATCCCAAGCACATAGGACATCTCCTGCTTCTTTCCCAGGCCATTAGCAGGGAACTGGATCAGAAGTGGAGCAGCTCGGACTCAGCCAACACCTGTATGGGATGCAAGAGATGCTGGTGGCTGCTTAACCTGCTATGCCATAAGGCCTGCCCCGACTGCCTTTTTAAAAGTTTATCTAGAGTAGTAGAATATTTGGGAAGTTACTGAAATGCTCTGTGATTATTAATACCTTCAAAATCAGGTTCAGAATTTTCTGTCTTGATAGAAGCCTTTTGAGAATAACTCTTTCTTTCCTAAATCTGTACTGGTCAGTAAGTTAACTTTCCTGTCAGTATCTTGTACTTAGTTGTATTTCTTCACAGGATAGTGGTTGAGTGACTGGGCTGCAGGGATACATGGCCCAAGTATAAATCCCAGCTCCTACTGTGTGACTATGGGTAAGTTACTTCACCTCTCTGTACTTTCATTTCATCACATAAAATGAAGATACAATTGTCAACTATCATTATAGGATATTTTGTGAATTAAAGAAACTAATTCTTTTTAGATGCACAGAGTGCTACATACATAAGAAAGGCCTATTATTACTGCCATTGCTATATGTATAATATGGTAAATGATGCACATGTACAATTGTTTGTGCTTCCAACTACATTCCAATCTCTTCAAATTAAGGCAGAAAGATGTGATACC
The DNA here is from genome assembly GCF_964237555.1 of Oryctolagus cuniculus. Lineage (NCBI taxonomy): Eukaryota > Metazoa > Chordata > Mammalia > Lagomorpha > Leporidae > Oryctolagus > Oryctolagus cuniculus. The sequence continues at coordinate 128,236,801 of NC_091435.1, read as the reverse complement.
TTCCCTTACCCATCCAAAAGGCCACACAGAACAGGTTTGTAACAAAAGACATATTAACAAAAGAATAACATCTTGGGGTCGGTGGTGCCACGGCACAGTAGGTTAATCCTCCGCCTGTGAGGTCAGCATCCCATAGGGCCGAAGGTTCTAGTCCCAGCTGCTCCACTTCCAATCCAGCTCTCTGCTGGGGCCTGGGAAAGCAGTAGAAGATGGCCCAAGTCCTTGGGCCCCTGCACCCACGTGGGAGACCTGGAAGAAGCTCCAGGCTCCTGGCTTTGATTTGGTGGAGTTCTGACCCTTGCAGCCATTTGGGGAGTGAACCAACAGAAGGAAGATCTCTCTCTGTCTCTCCCTCTCACTGTCTGTAACTCTATCTCTCAAGTAAAATAAATAAAATCTTTAAAAAAAAAAAACTGTCATGGGTTCCCACTTTGTTTAAAAAAAAAAAGGATAATATCTTTTCTTAATCAGAGTTTGAGGTGACATGGATAAACAAGAAATGAAGGCCCAGCATCCCCAGAGAAACAGTTTCTAGGCTCAGATTCAGCGACAAATGGACAGTGTGTAGCAGTGACTGGATAAAAGGGGCTGATCTAATGATAATGGCTTGGGAAATCCCAGCAAGGCCTGTCTGTTCAGATTCTTCTTGGTCTCTCTGTGTCACTTTTCTTCCTGGAATGGACCAGGATGTATGTTGAATGAGGGTCTTCAAGAGAGAACAAAGAAAGTAGAGAGTGATATTTCTAAATCTTCTGCCTGGCTTTGGGGGCAAGGGATTCTAGTTTCTGTGACCCACCTTGGAGAAGAGAAATTTAGGTTCTTATGACTAGCTTTGAGAGGAAAAGAAGGACAAGAGACAGGAAGGTAATAGAAGGTAAGAGGGATATTTCCTGTAAGGTCCTTCTAATGAGCTTCAGTTTGAAGGATTCAACATCACCGAGCGTCATCTCTAGGGTATCATGTTCAGAGCCCTAACACATGATAACTCCAACACAAAACAATTAATACAGAATGTTTGAGGAAAGTTACTCAAAGGTACAGAAATTTTTTTTCCGATACCTATAAGCCATCTATAATTGGCATTCAAATACGAATAGATATTAACATGTTATTGAATCATGGATATTTTATTCATTAAATCTAGTTTTTTATTCATTAAATCTAGTTCAATATTTTACAAGTAGAAAGTGAGCAACAAATGACTATTGAATACAAGTAACTTATTCCCACAAGGCACAATTTTGATTTGAAATACAATATAAGCAAATTATAAATAGGTATACATGCTGAAAGTAAAATCATGTTTACAAAGTTCACTTTAACTTTTTTTAACGCACACTGAGGGTACCTATCTCCTTCAAATTCCTAGTAAAGTGTAATTTTTTTCCTCAAAATTCTTAATGGTATTTGGAGTAAGCATACACCTAACAAGCACATTATCAGTTAATGCATTTGCAATAGACTTCTCAGTGAGGTTACATATTGCTTAGGTTGCAAGTGAAAAATGCAAAGGAGTGAGGCATTAAGACTTATTGAGTACCCCTGGAATTCTTAATGGTTTTCCTTGCTTCCTTTTCTTAATAGACTATCCATCCCAGCCATACCATCCCAAACAATTTAAAATGTTTCACATTAGACTTAGAGATGTAGTATCATAGAATTTGGGAACTGGAAGGAAACATAAAAGATAATTAAGGCTGTTTACAAGGAAGCAATATTTATGCTTTTTACCTCTTTACTTTTATAATCTATTCTTGTGCTGCTTACTTGATCACAACTCACAATTCTTGTGTATTCATTTCAAGTGCTTGGATATGGCCCTTTCTATATTCATATGCATTCCTCTAAAGGATGTCTGGGTCTTGTGGGATATTTCCCTCTGTGGTATCAAAGCCAGGAGTCTGTGGTTTCCCTTTGAGTATTTTTAAGAGAACGCTATCATGTAACATTTGGGACCCGAAAGAAATCTTTATGGTGTATATTTTAGATATTTTCTTCTTGGATTTTTCTTCCTTTAAGGAGAAAGTCATGGTTAATAGGTCACTTAAAAATATATTATTAATTAGTAAATTCTCAGGAAATGCTAGATTCCATTCCTGTGTGTGCCATTTAAGTATGTTCCTGAACAGCTCATAACTCAGTCTATTTACAAGTGAACTTATTCAATATATTTCTGATATGCATTGCTTAAAATGTTACAATTCAAAGCAAGAAAATATTTTTCAATAAATGTAGTAATTAAGCAAGTACCCAGTTTATAGCTTTAAGATCCTTGCCAGAGGTATTTTTAACTGTTCACTTTAATTTAAAGAAACAGAACTGGTAAAATCCAAGACCATTCGTTAAGCATTTCAAAGTTTCAAATGTCCTTTGTATCTATCTATATAAAGCTGTACTCAATATCCAAGTTACTACTCGTAGGATTGATTTTGTATTATTTCTTCATTTCAGTCTCTGATCGTTAATTAAATGTACGAGAGGGTTTGGTATCAAGTCAAATTGTGCTGAAGCACCATGGAGTTTCCACTGACAATATTTTTACAAGGCGCTTCTAGAAATTCTCACATTGATGGTACTGAAGATGGTATATTAGTATTTCGTTAGCAAAACACAGTATTGATATCAAAACAAAAGAAACAACTGAGAAGGTCAGAAAAGACTCCCCACCCACTCCAACCTCACTCCCCGGGAGGCTCGTGCCCTCTAGGAGTAGCAGGTTCCTACTTGCGCCGGGGAAAAGCGCGACGCTCTGAACCGCCAGGGCGTTCCCAGCGAGGGGCTGCTGGCTGCTGGGCGCCTGCCAGCACCTGGCGCGGTTCTGGGGAGGCACTGGCGACTTGTGCCTGGGACTGCTCGGCTCTGGGATTACAGGCAGAAGGCTCTGAGCCGTCGCAAGGGTTTCCTGTGTGTCAGCAACTTCACTTTGCGGAGATAGCTGGCGGAAGATCGAAGGAGCGCTCGCGGGCCAATCGCTCGCCAGCAGCCACCTCTGCCCGAGCGCGCACCCCTAGCTCTCGCCGCCAACTCCCGGAGCTGCGGCCGGGCACCGGCTGAGTTCACCCGACCCGGCAGAGACCTACACCCTAGCGGACGCCCCTGGCTCCCGGCAGCGCCCTGGAGAGCGCAGGCGGGCCGCCGGGCGGGCCGGGCGGAGGCACGCCCCTCGCCTCCCCGCGGAGAGCAGACTCGCCCCGGTGCCCAAACTCCGCCCACCCTAGCCCGGAGCCCGGCGCTCCCGCCTGCCTCCAGCACTCGGGACCGAGGCGGGCCTCGGCAAGGGCCCCTGAGCTGCACGGACGGCGAAGGGGACGCAATCCCGAAGCGCATGGGTCTGCGGTCCCACGCGTGGCGATGGCCCCAAGTGGCTGAGCGCATGGGCCGGCGAGGACGGAGCCCTGAGCGAGGCGCCGCGAAGGCGAGCTGCTCTCTTCTAAGGTAGGCAGGAATAAGCCGAGACCAAGTTGATCTTTGGGAGGAGGAGGAGGCTGGGGAGCGCCCTCCCCACTCCGGAGAGCAGGGGGAGCGAGTTTGCCTTGACCTCGCTGCGTCTTGGACGCGCTCTGCAGCGCGGACCCGCGGCCCCTCGGGAAAGCGCAGTCGGAAAGTTGGTCGGCGACTGTGCCCTTCGCGCCCTGTTGTGTAACCGCGGCGCCGCCAGCCCGACCGGGAAGTTGCCGTCCGGACTGGCATCCCGCTTCGGTCGCGGCCCCGGGCAGATTTCATGGCCCGCAGCGGACACGGGGCCGCAGCCGGCGTGGGCGAGCCCCCGCGCGCCCCCTCTTACGGGCATCGCCCGCGCCCGCGCGCTTCTCCTCGCCGGCTTCTCCGATGCTCTCTGTACCCCTTGCCTCCGCCGCCCTCTCTCCGCCGCTTGCCCCCTGGAGCCACCGCCTAAGTCGGAAAGGAGAGAATGACCGAGGTGCTGTGGCCAGCGGTCCCCAATGGGACGGATTCTGCCTTCCTGGCCGTCCCGGGCTCGCCCTGGGGGAACAGCACCGTGGCCTCCACCGCCGCGGTGGCCGCCTCCTTCAGTTGCGCCCTGACCAAGACTGGCTTCCAGTTCTACTACCTGCCTGCGGTCTACATCTTGGTGTTCATCATCGGCTTCCTGGGCAACAGCGTGGCCATCTGGATGTTCGTCTTCCATATGAAACCGTGGAGCGGCATCTCCGTGTACATGTTCAACTTGGCGCTGGCCGACTTCTTGTACGTACTGACCCTGCCAGCGCTCATCTTCTACTATTTCAATAAGACAGACTGGATCTTCGGGGATGTCATGTGCAAACTGCAGCGGTTCATCTTCCACGTGAACCTCTACGGCAGCATCTTGTTCCTGACTTGTATCAGCGCGCACAGGTACAGTGGCGTGGTGTACCCGCTCAAGTCCCTGGGCAGGCTCAAGAAGAAGAACGCCGTCTACATCAGCGTGCTGGTGTGGCTCATCGTGGTGGTGGCCATCTCCCCCATTCTCTTCTACTCGGGCACCGGGATCCGGAAGAACAAAACCATCACCTGCTATGACACCACCTCAGATGAGTACCTGCGAAGTTACTTCATCTACAGCATGTGCACGACCGTGGCCATGTTCTGCGTCCCCTTGGTGCTGATCCTGGGCTGTTACGGATTAATTGTGAGAGCTTTGATTTACAAGGACCTGGACAACTCGCCCTTGAGGAGGAAGTCGATTTACTTGGTGATTATTGTACTGACTGTCTTTGCTGTATCTTACATCCCTTTCCATGTGATGAAAACGATGAACTTGAGAGCCCGGCTGGATTTTCAGACCCCAGGAATGTGTGCTTTCAATGACAGGGTATATGCCACTTACCAGGTGACAAGAGGTCTGGCCAGTCTCAACAGCTGTGTGGACCCCATTCTCTATTTCTTGGCAGGAGACACTTTCAGAAGGAGACTCTCCCGAGCCACCAGGAAGGCTTCCAGAAGGAGTGAGGCAAATTTGCAATCCAAGAGTGAAGACATGACCCTCAATATTTTATCAGAGTTCAAGCAGAATGGAGATACCAGCTTGTGAAAGCCATGAGAATCCCCAAACACCTCACTTTTGTAACATGGTAGGATGCTTACCCAGAGCCAAGTACTTCCCCACCCCTTGAAGTTTCTGTAAGTTGTGAGAAAATTCAATATCCCAAGTAGATTTAAAAAAAAAAAAGTAGGAACACCCACATCCACACTTAATTTGAATTTGCTTTCAGTCTCCTTTCTTTCTCATTGTGAGTATAATAAAACAGTATACCTAGTTAGACTTTTCTCTCCTGCCTCTAAAATTCCTGTTGAAAGTGCATGTGCACATGAGAATGGGAGCGATTCCCATATTAATAATTTCTTCAAGAAAGGTAGTAACCACCTGAAAGTTGATTTTGGGATTTGCTTAGCCTTTGTTGCTGGTAATAATCCATAGAAGGAAGAAATGGAACTACATTCTCAAAAACACTTACCATAGTATTGCAACATACTGAACACAATTCATTCAGCATCAGTTGAACAGATCTCTGAGCCAGATGTCTTTTTTTTTTTTTTTTGTCCTAAAAGCATAGTCAGTAGCTGACTGAGTTTCTTTGGGACTGAATAGAAAAGTAAAGTCAATGGATTTAAAAGCCTAAAAAGGGAATATTTTCCACTTATTTCTTGAAAACTATTCAGTACATGTTGGGTGTTAAATGTTTGATGGCAGAAGCCTGCCAATGTTATCCTACTAGTAAAATACATTCAAAATAATCAAAATGCATGCATTTTCCTTGTAAATACCATGAACTCTTTTAGACTTCCTGTGATAAAGAGCATTTACTTGCACCAGAGCTCTGCAAAGCCTGAGGACTTTGTGTTCCAAGACGAGTGCTTAGTCACATCTGTAAAAACAGTTCTAAAAATCACAGATAAATTGCAGACCAAATTTTAAGTGAAGTTGAGTAACTGCTAGCAAGTTGAGAGATGGTGGGCAAGAGAAGTGTATTTTCAGAAGGTTGACAGGTACCACAATAAGTTTACTCTCAAATGTATGAGGCAATGGGGAGTTGGGAGAAAGCATTTCAAAATAAGAACTTTAGTTTAAATTAAAATCACCATGGAAAAGATTCTTTTTTGTCTCTTCAAAGTGTTTGAAAACCATTTAATAAAATATCAAGCAGAAAAAGGCAGAATTTGTATAGCTTGTGTTAATATAATGAAAAAGTACAGTATTTTAATGAATCTTGCATTTTGCTACTGAAAGAAAAAAATACATTTAAAGTGAAACATGAAGAATTAAATTTACTTAAGGTACTACAGCTCTGAAAAGTAAGCTCTAGGAAATACCAAACCCCTAATAGTTAAAGAGAAGAAAATTGGTTAGTGTTTTTTTTTTTCAATATTTGCTTTCTGTTAGGCATTGATAAGAATTTGTAAATACTCCAACTTTAATAATTTTCAATTAATAGTGATTATCGCATTTCCAGCCTTGTAAATGGTCAAATTCTATATAATGAGATTGATGAGGTAAGGTAATACAATAACCCCCAACAAACAAATCCAGCGTCCAAGGAATTTTTGGTTGTTTAATTTAGCTCAGCAAAAGCTATTGTCAGAGTTTGCACCTTATGGTAAAATAGCTTCTTTGAAAGTACCTTGTAAGAAAAGCAATGTGGAGTTGTATAACAAAGCAGGAAAGAAACTAAGGTCCCTGAGGGACATAATGACAGGAAACTTGGGGCTTGATTTTGGTTCATGCAACGCCCAGGTAGATTGAGGCTTTGCAAGACCTTAGCATTTGCTTCAGGTTACCCAATCTCCATCCACTAAGACTGAAGAAGAAAAACTGTGTTCAGCCTTCCAAGACAGTTGTTGTTCTTAATGTTCAGGCTTAATGCATATAGGTATAGCAACAAAATCAAGTAGAAACATATTACAGCTCATTTTGAGGAAAGAGGATTAGCAGCATTCTCATACAGGGAGGATTACACAATATTGTTTTAGAATCCACAAGGACAAAACCTAAAGTACGTGACTGTTGTATTGACCTTTCCAAACATGTTTAGTGAGACTAGAGCCAAATGATTAAACTGATCAACATGGAAATTTCACAGCCTATTCCATACTTGAACTCACAGCCTAATGCTAGTACATATTACACAATTTAGTTTCTTCCTTTTAGGTCTCAGGATGCGCAGCCAGGTTTAGAGGATGTGTTAAGTACCTTGTGTCAGGTTCTAGGGAACATTCTTTGTATTTGTACGGAGAAGAGGAAGGCAGTAACTAGAAATGCCCTTTTACTACTTGGCATGTTTTTCTAAAGTATTTCTTCGATAGCTTTGTACATCCCATAGTGGACAATGAGGACATGTGAATGTATGCCAAGTAGTAACAAGAATGAGCTTGCCAACTCCTTTCAGTCCAAAAGAAGTCTCTGGGAAGATTTAGGCTAACGGTGAAAAGATGCAGAGGGTCAAGAGAAAGCAGTGATCTATTGACTGAAACGCTGCTTCATGCCACATGGTGATATGAATAAGTATTTTAACAGTAAAGGAAGGGATCTGTTGTCAGGTGAAAGAATAGCTCTGATTGTAGAATTTAGCTACTGAATTCCACACTACAAAAATATTTTAGTGCCAAGTTCAAGGTCTTTTATTGCTTACACATTGACATTTTTGAGTCTTTGGACCTCAATTTGTAATAAAAAGTAATAAAAAAAGATCAACTAAGAAGAAATATAGCACTCAAGTCAGCATTCCAAATTAAAACCCTGACTTTCAGCTCAGCCATCTGTGGGACTCTTGACACTTTTGAGACCACTCCTCACGGATTAAAAAGGTTCAGTGACATCCATTTGTTGCGGCTTTAGGGAATGTGATAAAGCATGAAAAGTAGACCTCCAGAAGTGCATGAAACCTGCTACTGTATTTTCCAGGACTCTTCAGTCCCTAGCTAAAAGTTCTTACATGTTTCACCAACTGTCTTGTGGAACTGTGACTTCGAAATCTTCATCAACTCAGACAGGACACTGGGCTGTCTTTGGTACTATAATTGTCAGTAAAAGATAGGATACTTATTAGGATCCATGAAAGCATTTACTTTCCTGGTCAAATTGTAACTATCATTATAATATTTATTAATGTAGCTCACAGTCCTTCAGTTGTACAGTTTGAAAAGCTTTCTTGAAAGATCCAACATACTTATGTAAATTAATTTATTGTAATGTATAACATTCATAGATCACCTGGTGTATTTTGCATAATATATAGCACATAGATGAGAGTTGTATATTACAATGCTTTTTAAATATCAGTATCTTGAAATGTTTAAGGCTTCAGATATTTTTTGGTCTAAAATATGAAAATCTGTCTCATGATACAAGTGACTGATTTTCCTAGAGATGCTTTTGCGTGTTTACCTTTTATTTAGGTTTAGTTTGGCATAGACACAATTTGGCATCAGACCATCATAAAATCAATAATGAATATAAAATATCTTAGACAGGTTCTGTATTGTCTATATTTTATATATTTTACAGAAAAGTTTATATTTCCTTTTCAGGAAGTTTAGAATTGTGCCACAAATATGTTAAGAGCTTCCATTTCTAAAGGCGAAAGACATATTACATTCAAAGTTGATCTCCTGTGCTTTAGAATTCTAGTGGGATGTGCATTATAGATACAGCATTCAAATTTAAGAAAAAACTTTAGGGATATGGGGAGAGCAAAAGGCAGCTGTTGCAGTCACTTACTGCTGCTCAATTCTTAAATGTGTGCATTGTGCTTCTTCATAAAGTGAAATAGTATATTCTTAATTTTCTGTGAGATGGAATTTTTAAAGTAACACACTACCAGTAGGTTCAGAACTGCTATTGATTTTAATTTTTTTGTTCAACTGATAACTTTAAGTCCAAGTTTTATAGTGAAACTGTATATTATTTGGCTGCTGAATTCTGTTATAATTTTTATTCTGTTGTACATTGTATTATACATCATCACAAATTAATATGAAGGTGAATATGTTACATATCAACATTTGTGAATTTGAATTTTATTATGTTTTACTGCTTTTGCAAAAATGTTTATTTTTATATTACAAGTGACATTCATTTAGATAATTGAATGAGATTTCTTTGTGATTAATAGTGCCATTTAATAACCGGTATGGAAACAGTGTTACTTGACATTTTGAGCTTTCTCAGGTTTATCTAAATTAGTGGTAGCTTAACAAAAATACAGAATAATTGTGCATAATTATGTTTTCATAAAAGGAAAGCACATTTCCTATAATAGCATAGTATTGTTTGCATGCAGGAGTATGCAAAGTGTGTGTGTATGTGTGTGTGTGTGTCTGAGGCATGTCAGCCAATTTTGTATCTGCTATTTATAGTAACAGCAGAGCTTCATAATTGTGGTCACTAGAATTGTACTTACCTTAAATAACTAAAGATGAAAATGCCTCAATAAAACTATGAAAAGTGATTTGGTGTTTTTTTATGTTATTGCTTATAAATGTCTTTGAATTTTAACACATAATATTATGCAGGCTATCAGGAACTGTAGGATACTTTGAAGTAACTCAGGTATTTCACTGTGCATGGAATGGACTGCAAAAATGCTACTATTAAAGGAAGAACTCTAGTGCAAGATAATTTATAAGATTATCATGAATTATTTGTTATCTAACCAATAGAGATGTGATGTAATTCTTTAAAGCAAAATAATGAATACTATCTTAACATGTACTTCTCATACTCATGTTCTTAAAACACTCATGTGTTTAAAATGTTGGCTGTCCCCTTTCTCATGTAATTTTCAATCTGTGGAGGTAATTGTTGCTAGTATTTCTTTGTGATTTCTGTTTATTAGCCTACATTGCCTGCTTCTCAGGTGTTTTTCAAAACAATGTATCTGAAGCTACAGTGAAAGCAGGTGTGTAAGGGAATGGACGCAGGGTTAAAGCATTGCCTATTTTTCTGAGTGAGAAGGTAAGTGCACATGTGCTGTATTGAGTTTTCTTGAAGTCTACTGAGATCAGTTTCCTGTAACAGAAGCCTGTGTGTAAAAAATACAAATATTCTGCAACTCTTAAGATCTATGTTAGTTGATATTAACTCCTTAACTAGATGTACTAACCAGACTTCATGATTTGGAATCCTCAGTTATTAGCTTTGGTAGAGTTTTATGTGTATGTATGTGTGAATATGGGGGTGAGTGAGTGAGTTTGTTTATTTAGTGCAAATGTAAGAATTATGATTTTCTTTTAAATTTAAGAAGAATTTACCCCAAAGCTTTGAGCTTCCTTTGATTTTCAAATAACTTTGAGGTAAGAGTCAGAGAACCATTTCAGTTAATATGCATTTTAATGCCATCCTTTACTTTAATGAGCTGGGATGTTTATGCTCTTTTCAGGTTTAGAATTTTGCCCCTAAATATAATCAGTGCTTCCATTCCCAAATAAAAAAGCTTTTCCTAAATTCAAAGACCTGCTATGGTTTAGAAGTCTGATGGAATGGGGCATTATAACCACAACAGATGTCACTAGAAATCTATGTTAATGTTAACACTGTGCGTACTTGCTTAACCCTGCATGGTTATATTGCTTTAGGCAGGTCCCTGGGGAATGACATGCCCGGACAGAATGGCTGCTGGAACCAGCCCTCCGAACAGTATCTGTGCATGGAGTCAGGCCTGCGGGCTGAGTAGCTGACAACACTGCAGCCCCATAGGAATGCAGGGAAGGCAGGTAGGGGCTCCTTGCACTGCCAGGAGGCCAAAACTGCACACTTTGTCCTAACTACATGATGGGAAGAAACCACCTGTGTGAAGGCAGAAACTAATTCATGACAGAGTGAAGCAGAGATCCTGGGGAAATCCCACTCTATCACGTTGGTTTAAAGGTGAGATTTTCACATTCTCAGGTTGATCAATAAAAATTTTCATATGCAAAGGACACAGTGTTCTAACTGCTACTGAAACATTCCTCCCACATCCCAGGACTTCAAACTGTGTCTTAACCCATGAATGGGTCATGAAATCAATATGGTAGGTTGTAATTAACACAGTATAAAAAATTAAATAGAATGGAATAAAAGAAATTAGAGTTCATAACTTAGTACAGCTTTGTGATTTTAATTTCAGACACACATGCATGCACATAACACAATATGTGTATATTTGCATGTACTTCTGGCCTGTATTGCAGTGGATATTTTAATTCTTATTGTGGACTTGGTAAACAAATGTTTGAAAATTCCCCAGTACTCTATTCAATAGAAAATTAAATGGAGTTGAAGGAATTTAAAGGATAAGAGATTTTTATAAAAACTATTTTATTTTGTTTTAAAGATTTATTTCATTTTTTCTTTTTTGTTGTTGTTGAAAGATTTATTTATTTGAAAGCTTTACAGAGAGAGGTAGAGCCAGAGAGAGAGAAAGAGAGAGAGAGAGAGAGGTCTTCCATCCATTGGTTCACTCCCCAGATGACCATAGTGGTCAGAGCTGAGCTGATCCAAAGCCAGGAGCCAGAAGCTTATTCCAGGTCTCCCACACGGTGCAGGGGCCCAAGGACTTGGGCCGTCTTCCAGTGCTTTCCCAGGCCATAAAAGAAAGCTGGATCCGAAATGGAGCAGCTGGGAATCGAACCAGTGCCCATATAGGATGCCAGGCCCTGCAGGCTGGGGCTTTAACCTGCTGCACCACAGTGCCGGCCCCTATTTCATTTATTTTAAAGGGACAGGGAAAATACATGAGAGAAAGAGAGGGAGAAGTCTTTTTTAAAATTTTTTTTTTTAATTTCACAGGTAGAGTTATAGACAGTGAGAGAGAGAGACAGAAAGGTCTTCCTCCCATTGGTTCCCTCCCCAAATGGCCACCACGCAGATCCAAAGCCAGGAGCCAGGTGCCCCTTCCTGGTCTCCCATGCAGGTGCAGGGGCCCAAGCACTTGGGCCATCCTCCACTGCCTTCCTGGGCCACAGCAGACAGCTGGACTGGAAGAGGAGCAGCCGGGACTAGAACCAGGTGTCCATATGGGATGCCGGCATCAAAGGCGGGGGATTAACTAAGTGAGCCACGGTGCTGGCCCCGGGAGAGGTATTAATACACTGATTCACTCTCCAAATGTCCATAACAGCCGGAGCTGGACCAGTTTAAGGCCAGGAGCCAGCAGCTTCTTCTCAGTCTCTCACAAGTTGCAGGGACCTCTGCTGATTTCCCAGGTGCATTAGCAGGGAGCTGAATTGGAAGCAGAGCAGCTGGGACTCAAACCAGCACACCAATATGGGGTGCTGGTGTCACAGGTGGTGGCTTGACGTGCTGCTTCACAACACTGGCCCCAACTCTACTCTAAATAAATACAAAGATACTCAGTTGGTAATTTTGTTATATTCTGTTGTTCTTTTAATGTTATTTTCTTGAGGTGTTTCTGGTTGGGATTTTCCAAAGATTCATTTTTCTTCTGTTTATGAATGTAATAATTATACATATTTATGGAGTACAGTGGGATATCTCAACACATGTATAAAACATGATAATTATCATTTCTGTTTTCTTCTCATTTCTTCACATTTGGAAACTTGGAGCTCCTTTTAGATATTCATAAAATACAAATATTGTGAATTTTAATCATCCCCTGTCCAGAATTTATTCCTTCTGCCTTATCATGTTTTAACTGCCTCTCTGTATCCATACTCCACTCTTCCCAGCCTCTACTAATCACTGCTTGGCATTCAGATTGACTTTTTAAACTATGAAATATGAGAGAGAACACGTGGCACTGGCACTGGTCTTTCTGTGTTACAATGACCTCCGGCTCCATCCACTTTGGCGCAAATGACACAGTTTCTTTCTTCTCATTGAATAATATTCCATTTATATACCACATTTTCTTTCATCATTTCATCTGTTGATGGGCACCTTGGTTAATTCCATATCCTGGCAACTGTGAATAGTGAGCAATAAATATGGGAGTTCAAGTTAGCAATGCGATTAATAATTTCATCTTCTTTGATATTTCCCAGGATTGAGGTTGCTGGATCATTTAGTAGTTCTACTTTTGGTTTTAAAGAAATTTCCCTACTATAATACTATGCTCTATAGCAGGTATACTAACTTGCATTCTTACCAAAAGTGTTTTGATAGCTCCCCTTCCTTGGTATCCTTGCCAGTACTTGTCAGTTTTTGTAATTTTTTATGTAGCCATTCTAACTGCAGTGAGTTAATATCTCACAGTAGTTTTGAATTGTATCTTTCTAATAGCTAGTAGTATGGAGCATTTTTGTGTATTTGTTGGTCTTTTGTATTTCTTCTATTGATAAATATTTACTCAGATCAATTGCACATTTTTAAACAGGAAATTTTTAAAAAAAAGATTTATTTTATTTATTTGAAAGACAGAGTTACAGAGAGTGGTAGAGACCGAGAGAGAGGTCTTCCATCTGCTGATTCACTCCTCGGATGGCCGCAACGGCCAGAGTTGTGCCGATCCGAAGCCAGGATCCAGGAGCTTCCTCTGGGTCTCCCACGTGGGTGCAGGGGCCCAAGGACTTGAGCCATCTTCTACTGCTTTCCCAGGCCATAGCGGAGAGCTGGATCAGAAGAGGAGCTGCCGGGACTAGAATCGGTGCCCATATGTGATGCTGGTGCTTCAGGCCAGGTGCTGTGCCACTGCACCCATCCCGAAACAGGACAATTTTTTTATTTGCTGTTAATTGTCTGAGAGTTCTATATATTCTAGATATTAAATCCTTTGTTGGATGAATGTTTTACATATAGTTTCTTCCACTCTATTTTGTTGCCTCTTCCCTCTGTTGATTATTTCTTTGCCTTGTCTTAGTTTTATATAATCTTAGTTTCTTTTGCTGTGTCTTAGTTTTATATAATCTCATTTGGAGTCTTAAAAGCTTCACCCACACCAACTCTTAAAGTGTTTGGCCTATATTTTCTTCTAGCGTTTTCATTGTTTCATGTCTTACATTTAGTTCTCAATGAAACTAACGAAGCATGAAGCATACATCTCAGGATGGCCATTTGCAATTAAAGATAGTGTAATTAAAACTCAGACTTATGTTAACAGTGATAGCTTAACTTTTCATAAGTTTCCCCTGGTTTGAACAGTTAACAGCAAAACAGTAAAGCTGCATTTTAAGAACATGTAAGAGCACCGGCTTTTCAGTGAAAAAGCCTTAGGTTTGAACCCACCTCTGCTACTTACACCTGTGTACCTAACACAAGTTATTCACACCCTGTCATCTGTGTGTTCCTCAGCTGTAAAGTGGGCATAGTCACATGTGACTTGTAGAATGTTGGAATAATTAAATCAAGCATGCAGAGCACACCACACACACAGCAAACGGTTTATGTGCCATCCTTGAGGCCACTAACCTTTTTACCACTCCAAATGCTGTTATGTTGTTGTTGTCATTGTTCTTCTACATTTCAATTGTTTTCTTTTATGCAATAGAGGTTTTGTGGGCCTCCTAGAAATTCATATACTGTGGGATTGAGAGATTGTTTGTCTGCATTTAATATTGTTCACTCTCCGTTGAATGACAGAGATCAAATAACCAGCCAGTATTCAGTTTGTTGATGCTTTGTACCGTGACATGCACTGTGTAGGACAGAGATGCACAATACAAAACAACATCCAGCTAAAAATATATGAATAAGAAGGATACGTTGACCTCTTTAGTTGGGTCTACTGACTTAGATTCTCACCAAAATTGTGAGATAGTTTCCCTGACCTCCCCTCTCAAGTTCATGGTTTATTTTCATGGTCCAGAGACTGATCTTCAGATTTGCAGATCCAAAATCTTTATCTCAACAGTTCACCTAGAGTTCATCAACTCTGGAGGACTGACTCATAACAAGCAAACTGACAAGAGAATCATTTACCTATGAGACTGCCAATTTTCAAGTGCACAACAGCTATATCCCAGTTGCAGTAACAGACATTTGTCTTTTTGTTCAAGGGGGATCTAATTATGGATCACAAAGTAGCCTACACAGCTTGAAATAAGAACAAAGGGAGGTGATATTTGTGAAAAGCATTTCCAGTACACAGAGCAAATAAAAGAACTTCCTATCCCTGGAGATACCGGCCATGACAATCTGCATCTATCCTGTGCTCTGCCTGCCTGGGACAGCTTAGCCACACACTGATACACTGATAGAAAATTTCACTTTTCATTATTTTTTTATTTGACAAATAGAGTTATAGACAGTGAGAGAGAGAGAGAGAGAGAGAGAGAGAGAGAGAAAGGTCTTCCTTCTGTTGGTTCACTCCCCAAATGGCCGCTATGGCCAGCACTGCGCCGATCTGAAGCCAGGAGCCAGATTCCTCCTCCTGGTCTCCCCTGCAGATTCAGGGACCCAAGCACTTGGGCCATCCTCCACTACACTACCCTCCCGGGCCACAGCAGAGAGCTGGACTGTAAGAGGAGCAACTGGGACTAGAATCCAGCATCCATATGGAATGCCGGCGCCGCAGGCGGAGGATTAACCAAGTGAGCCACGGCGCCAGCCCCACTTATTTTCTTTTAAAGTTAACCATCACCATTATGACTTCTTTGCATAAAGTATGCCTAGTAACATATGGATAGAATATTCTCTCTTAGAACTTGACTGATCTTCCAAGAAATTGACTAACCTGGGCCGGCGCCGCGGCTCACTAGGCTAATCCTCCGCCTAGCGGCACTGGCACACCGGGTTCTAGTCCCGGTCGGGGCGCCGGATTCTGTCTCGGTTGCCCCTCTTCCAGGCCAGCTCTCTGCTGTGGCCAGGGAGTGCAGTGGAGGATGGCCCAGGTGCTTGGGCCCTGCACCCCATGGGAGACCAGGATAAGTACCTGGCTCCTGCCATCGGATCAGCGCAGTGCGCCGGCCACAGCGGCCATTGGAGGGTGAACCAACAGCAAAGGAAGACCTTTCTCTCTGTCTCTCTCTCTCACTGTCTACTCTGCCTGTCAAAAAAAAAAAAAAAAAAAAAAAAAAAAAAAAAAAAAGAAAGAAAGAAAGAAATCGATTAACCTGAGACCTGATGCTGAAAGAGCCACATGGAGAGATTATTTGGTAATATCCTGAAAAGAAAATGTGTTTCTTTCTTTCTCTCTCTCTCTCTGTGTGTGTGTGTGTGTGTGTGTGTGTGTGAGAGAGAGAGAGAGAGAGAGAATGAGAGAGAGAGAGAGAGAAACCAAAGAGCCTCTTAGCCACTCAATGGTACCATCTCAGTCACTAGAAGCAAGTGAAGAAGGATTCAAACATGTAGCTCCAGTGTTCCCAGCTGAGGCCTTAGAAATCATGTAACAAAGACAAGCCATCATTTTTGATACATGAAATAAGACTGTGGTTGTTTTATGCTACTGGCTTTTGGAGTAGTTTGCTATGCAGACATAAACTATTGGAATAGTGTAAAATGGATTACAGTTGTGGCTAAAGATATGGTCATATCTGTAAATGTCATTGCTTTGTTTGTTCTCTTGTAGGTGTGATCAGGGTATCAATGGGGGTTGTGGTGGGATTGATTTAGGAATGTATGTATGGTATATCTCCAACCGTGGCTGATACTCAGTTAAACACACAGGTACAGATTACTGTATGATTGGCCAGACATCCATTCAGATTGGTTAATTAGTGCCTAACTGTGGTTAAATATTTCTATTATAATTTTTCCTCCCCAAATGGTTCCAGGGATCTATCAAGAATTTAAATTGGCACAAAATAATTCACAAATGGAGAATAGTTAACAGGCAAGTTGTATCAAGAAGAGAATTTCACACACAAAAAAAGGAATTTTTGTTGAAGTAGACTCAGATATATTCTTGTTATTATGCTGGATTTAAAGGTAGGATATAACTTAATTTTCAAGGATAACAAAGGAGAAAGAGGGTGGAGAAAGGAAAAACTGAACAAATTCGGGGAAAGAGGATGGACTTGGTCAGTTAAAGAGAGAAAACAGATTCACTCTTAGCATAATGAAAGAAATTAAATTTAACTAGACAGAATAAATCCATACTATAAAAGAACAAGTGGAGGCCGGCACTGCAGCTCAATAGGCTAATCCTCCACCTGTGATGCCGGCACCCCGGTTCTAGTCCCAGTTGGGGCACTGGATTCTGTCCCGGTTGCTCTTCTTCCAGTCCAGCTCTCTGCTGTGGCCCAGGAAGGCAGTGGAGGATGGCCCAAGTCCTTGGGCCCTACACCCGCATGGGAGACCAGGAGAAGCACCTGGCTCTGGGCTTCGGATGAGCGCGGTGCGCCAGCCGCAGCAACCATTGGGGAGTGAACCAATGGAAAAGGAAAACCTTTCTCCCTCTCTCTCTCTCACTGTCTATTTTGCCTGCAAAACAAACAAACAAACAAGTGGAGATGTTTGCATTCATTGCAGTAGGCAAACAGAAATCTAAGAAGATTTTTAATCAGGGGGATGATATTGGAAGGGGTCTGGCAAGAGGGCAGAGAGACTTGCTAAGACTGGTTTGCTTGGAGAAGGACATTCACAGAATAGCTGGTCATGAAGTGAGGGGGTAGAAGCATAAAATACCCTTTTAAAAAGAAACAAGCATCTGTGGTATCTAAATACAGTGAAGAGAAAAGCGAAAGTCAGCGACTACTGAAGTTCCATTTGGAACATCAAGACTAATTGTAGTGATTTTTACAGAAATCGATGATCAGAAATGGGGGCAAGAAAGTATGAGTGCAATAATGGTTATTCTCTTTTTCTACAACTCAACTTAAATGTGAGCCTCTCTTCTGCTAAAGTGTAAAAATTTAATTGCACTTTGTTCAGTCCCTTGGATCTCCTTGAAGTTACAACTGAAGTCCATGAGCCAATCGAGTTTTTAATATGAAGGAAGCAGATGCACGTGGTCATCTCCCAGTAATCACAGCATGTGTGGTGGGCTGCCTCTGTTCAGTGCACTCCTGCGACACCCTCTGTGACTATTCATACAAATCCTTCATTTCTGGCTAAGTGGACTCTATGCCCTCTAGGATTAACATCACCTTGTTGCTGAAACATGGAGTAGACTTGGAGTACCCTGTGAACTCTCAGAAAATTCTCTTAAATTGCTCATAGTCCTGTCTATTCAGAAATTTCTGAATTCCCACTGTCACACCAGGAGAAAAGGCTCATGTCTCTAGTTTTCAGAGTTCCTTAAAGCAGCAAAAATCGGAATTGGAAGACTGAGTAAAGAATCAGTGAACATGAAGATAAAGCACTGAAATTACCTACTCTAAACAAAAGAAAATAAAGTTAGAAAAAGAAATGAACAAAACCTCAGGGATCTGTAGGACTATAATAAAGGAAGAAAAAAATAAAGAGCCTAGCATTCACAATATCAGAGTTCTATACTAGGAAAAAGAGGACAGGATTAAAAAATAATACTTGAAGAAATAACTGCTAAAAACTTAACGAATATGGAAAAATACATAAATCTCTAGATTCAAGAACTTAAGAGAACAGGATAGGCCCAGAGAAATCTATACCAAGAGTCATCACAGGGACCAGCGCTATGGCGCAATGGATTAACGCCCTGGGCTGAAGTGCCGACATCCCATATGGGCGCCAGTTCTAGTTCTGACTGCTTCTCTTCCAATCCAGCTCTCTGCTGGGGCTTGGGAAAGCAGTAGAAGATGGCCCAAGTCCTTGTGCCCCTGCACCCACGTGGGAGACCCAGAAGAAGCTCCTGGCTCCTGGCTTTGGATTGGCACACCTCCAGCCATTGCAGCCAATTGGGGAGTGAACCATCGGATGGAAGACCTTTCTCTCTCTCTCTCTCTCTCTCTCTCTGCTTCTCCTTTCTCTGTATAGCTCTGACTTTCAAATAAATCAATCAATCTTTAAAAAAAAGAGAGTCATCACAGTTATACTTTTGGTACCTAAAGATAAAAACAAAACAAAACACCTTGGGGCAGGTAGTTTTCGCACCTGAGTTTTGGGTAGCAGATGATTGATTTCTTTCTCTTGCATTATGTAGTCAGTCATGTGGAATGAAACAAAATAATTTAAGAAAAATTTTGTTTTTCCTATAATTTTCTTCTAGGGGGAAAAACCCATGATGTCATTGAAATATTTAGCTCTTTTTTTTTTTAATCTTGACATCAGACTTTACAGAACTTCTAGATTCTTTAAGAATGGCTACTTATTGGCCAGCGCCGCGGCTCACTAGGCTAATGCTCCGCCTTGCGGCGCCGGCACACCGGGTTCTAGTCCCGGTCGGGGCACCGGATTCTGTCCCGGTTGCCCCTCTTCCAGGTCAGCTCTCTGCTGTGGCCAGGGAGTGCAGTAGAGGATGGCCCAAGTGCTTGGGCCCTGCACCCCATGGGAGACCAGGAGAAGCACCTGGCTCCTGGCTTCGGATCAGCGCGGTGCGCCGGCCGCAGCGCGCTGGCCGCAGCAGCCATTGGAGGGTGAACCAATGGAAAAGGAAGACCTTTCTCTCTGTCTCTCTCTTTCACTGTCAACTCTGCCTGTAAAAAAAAAAAAATAAAAAAAATAAAAAAAAAAAGAAGAAGAAGAAAAAGAATGGCTACTTATTGACCACAAATGATCCTAAGGCACTGATGGACTATGCTCTGGGAGTTGGCCAAAGCGTGTAGTACCACAAAATGTGGTGTTTTAAGTAATTTGTGTCCAGTGTTCCATCACCAAGTGCTACCTGTAGTACTTTCTTTGCCTCAGATATGAATAATTGTATCTTTTTGTTCATGGTGGATACCCTTTCTGTTGATTTCAACTTACACATTACCTTTACTTCACATGCCTAGTAGTCATACATTTCAGTCATTTGACTACATAATTGCCACTGTTTAATGAAATTTGTGTAATCAGGTCTGTAAAATTAAAAGTATAACTTGCATTGCTTCCTGAAGATGATTCTTTTTCTTTTTAGGACTTATTTTATTTACTTGAAAGGCAGAGTTACACAGAGAGAGGGAGAGACAGAAAGAGAAAGAAATCTTCCATCCATTGTTTCACTCTTAATGGCTGCAATGGCCAGGGCTGGATCAAGTCGAAGCCAGGAGCCTTGAGCTTCATTTGGGTCTTCCATGTATGTGGCTGTGGCCCTCCCTGCACATGATTCTGTCTGTTGAATATTTACAAGGAAATACCCAAAAGGAAAATGCTTTCATATTTATAGATTATTTAATTGAGCTAATATTAAGTGAGTAGCAATAAATGTATTTATCCCCCCAAAAAAATTAAAAGCAGCAAATATGTGAAAAGCAATTTTAAAGATAGTAGATTTTTCATGAGAAACCATAAGGGCTGGAAAGAAGTGGAACAGTATTTTTCAACTGCTGAAAATACTGCCAATTCATAATCTTACACCCTGTGAAATATCTTTCAGGAATAAAAAGGAATCAATGCATTCTCATTAATAAAGAAAACTAAGATATCTACCTTAATATAATGCATGAATGGAGTTCTCAAAAGAGAAAGGAAATGTAAAATGAAAGAAATTTAGAATGTATAAAAATAGGAGCTGGCATTCATGTTTCAGCTGCTCCACTTCTAATCCAGCACTCTGCTAATGCACCTGGAAAAGCAGCAGATGATAGCCCAAGTGCTTGGGTCCCTGTCACCACATGAGAGACCCATATGAAGCTTTTGCTTCAGCCTGGCTCCATCCCCACCATTGTGGCCACGTGGGGACTGAACCAGTGGATGGAAGATATTTCTCTCTTTCACAGTCTCAGCCTCTCTGTAATTCTGACTTTCAAACAAATAAATACATCCTTAAAAGAATGAATAAAAATAAATTAAGAACACAAGCAAAATTATGGGTAAAGAGAATAATAGATTTTCCTACTTCTGCATTAAAAAAATTTCTTGATCATTGAAGCAAAAATGATAATCCTGTTTGATTGATTCTAAGCATACATACAGAAGATATTTAGGATGACTATAAATGTGGGTAGGTAAAGGGACATAGAAGGAGGTGAGATTTGCACACTTTACTTGAACTAATGACAAAAATATAATGGGATAAGTTATGTATATATAAGGTAATATCTTTAGCTTCAACTAAAGAAATTATACAGATATACTCAAAAGCAATAAAGATAAAACAAAATGCAATTCCAAAAAGAAATATTTAAGTAATCATGGAAATCTCAAAGAAAACAGAATTGTAAAGCAGAAATAGAAACCAAAAAATAAAATCATTGTCTTAAGCACAAATATATGAATAATTTTGTTAAATGTATATTATATAATGGCAAATATTTGATGACATGGATATGCTTATTCTAGACATTATGAATGTATATATATAATATATCTGTACTGAAACATTATGTGATACGCATAAATATGTTATATTTTTACATGTCTTTGTTTAATTTTAAAAGAATGCAACTGGTTTAAATGCATCAGTTAAGAGACATAGATTGACAGACTGGACTAAATAATAAGGACCAGTTTATGCTGTTTATAAGAAACTAACTTCATATATAATAATATAAGCATTGAAAATGAAAGATTGAACATGAATAAAAATGTTCATTTTTAAAAGGCAAGAGTGGCTATCCTAATATCAGATAAATTAGACTGCAAAAAAAAAGATAATTAGCAAAGACAGAAAGTGACATTATATAATGACAAGGGTAAATCCATCCAACAACATGGCAATAATAAATATGTTTGTATCAAGTAAATATTCTACAAATTTATGAGGCAAAATGTCAAAGATCTGAAAGGAGAAAAGGACAAATATACAACTATATTTGCAAAATGTAATAACCCTCCCTTAATGATTAATAAAACCACTAACAAGGGTGTAGAGCTCAACAATTCAATCAACCCAGAGGATCAAATAAATATTTGTAGAATATTCCACACAAAAAAGCAGAATGCATATTCTTTTCAAGTGCTCATATATTGGGCCATATCCTGGGCTACAAAACAAATCTGAATAAATCATATAGAGTAAAAGTAGAGATCAATTAGGAAAAGACAGCAGGAAAATATCCAAGCACTTGGAAACTAAACAATGCACTTATAAATAATCCATGGGACAAAGGAGATGTTTCAAAGGAAACAAAAAAAAAAAAATACATTGAACTGAATGAAAGTGCCACATGTCAAAACTTTGGGGCACAAAGAGCATTTATTATAAAATGTTGTGGCTTAATAGTGAAAAACAATGCTTCCCCCACTTCGAATGGAATGAAGGCAAAAATACTGCCAAAGCAGATCTGAGGGGAAATTTGCAGCATTAAATAATTAATTAGGAAAGAAGAAAAGCCTAAAATCAATAATCGAAGTTCTCAAGAATCTAGAAAAAAGAACAAAATAAATATAAAACAAACACACGAAAGTAAAACATGCACTTACGAACAGAAGTCAATGGAACTGAAAACACAGACCAACAGAAGTGAAACACTGAAAGAAAAATCACTAAAATTGACGAGTTTTAACAAGGCTGACAAATAAAAAAAGAAGACACAGTACTCAATATCACAATATCAAGAATGCAGCAGGAGAAAGAATATAGACCCTGATGATATCATAAAGGTAATCTAAGAATGCTACACATATAACATTTGATAAATTATTTACACATAGAATGACATGTGCAATGAAACAAAATGTTATAGATGAAATTCCTCCAAAACCACAAACATAATGCACCTCATTCCACATGAAATACAGAATTTGAATAGAGCTCTGACAACTAAGGAAAGAAAAATTGTAACATAAAAATCCCTAAAGATGAAATATCCAAGCCCAATGTTTTGCTCGAGAAATCAACCAGGTGTTTAAAGAACATTAACACCAGTTTGATATAACTTCTCCCAAAAAATAGAAGAGGAGAGAATATTTCTCAATTCATTATATAAAGTTAGTATTACCCTAATGACAAAACTAAGTACAAGCTACAAAGTAAAGAAAACTATGGAAAATATCTGTAATGAATAAATATGAAAATACTTTCCAAATAAGAATTTGGCATTATATGAAAACAATTATTAAGATCAAGGATTCTTGGGATTCAAAGATGATTCAATATTTAAAAAAATCTATCTATGTTCACTATAATGGTTTTATGGATGTGTACTTCTGTCAAAATTCATCAAATCATGAACTTGAAATATGATAGTTTATTGTATGTGTTATACCTTAAGCTATTTATAGAGAGAAAACAATCCATCTATGTAATCATGATATTAACACGCTAATGCAGAAAAATCACATGATCATATCATTGGCTCAGAAAAAATAATTTGACAAAATACAATATGCATTCATGATAAAAAAGAAACTCTCAGAATAATCAGAACAGATAATCTCTTCAATTTGATTAATAGCACTATTAAAAACAATGCTTACTTTAAAAGATAGAATGTTTTCACGATAAGATTAGGAATGAGACAAAAATGACCACTCCCTAATTCAACACAGCACTGAAAGTTCTAGCCAGTTGAAAAATAAGCAAATCAAATAAAAGACACATATTTTGATAAGGAAATGACAAAACCGTCTTTGTATTTGTCGATGACTTGATACCTATGTAGAAAATCTTGGGAAGTCTTAAGAAAAAAGTCCTACAATTATTGAATTCCAAAAGGTTACAGAATACAAGTAAATACAAATATCAACTGTGTTGCTATACTAACAAGAAACACATGGATGCTAAAATTTGTAGTACAAAAGCCTGGGGCAGGGATGTGGTGTAGTGGTTAAGGTGCTGATCAAGATGCTCACATTTCATATCAAAGTGCCTGGGTTTGTATCCCAGCCCCACTCCCAATTCCAGCTTCCTGCTACTAAGCACCCTGGGAAGCAGCAGGTGACGGCTCAAGCATGTGGATCTTGGACAACCACATGGGAAGCCCCAGTTGAGTCTCAAGCTCCTAGCTTCGCCTATAGTCAGTCCTGGTTGTTGTGGGCATTTGGCAGGTGAACCAGTAGATGCAAGATCTCTCCCTTCTGCCTTTCAAATAAACTTAAGAAATTTAGAAAAAAATGCAGGGTATCAAATCACTTAAATTGACTGATGAAGCAAAACAGTTATACATCTATCAGAAACATATATAGGACTTGCATGTTTAAACTACACAATACTGTGGAAAGAAATCAAAGTACTAAATAAATGGTGACACATACCATGTTAATGGATTTAAAGACTCAATTAACATGTCAATCCTCTCCAAATTTATATGCAGATTTAATGCACTATATCAAAATTTCAGTAAGACTTTTTGTAGATATGAACAAAATTATTCTAAAATCTACAAAGAAAGGCAAAAGGATTAGAATAGCTAAATTTTTTGAGGAAGAAGAATAAAGTTAGAAAAAACATGGCTGCCCAATTATATGGCTGTAATAATCAAGGCAGTGTTATATTGAAAGAGGGAAAAACATAAATAAATAGAGCAGAGAACTCTGGAATACACTAACAGAAAAAAACACCCAACTGATTTTTTGATAAAAGTGCAAAAGCAATTACATGGAAGAAAGACACCCTTTTCAAGAAATGCTGCTGACGCAACTGGACAACCGCAGCTAAAAACATGAAACGAGGCTTAAATGTGAAACATAGAACTGTAAAACAAATAGAAAACCAAAGGAGATGTTCAAAATCTTGAAGTAGCAAAAAAGATGTAGGAAATATCAAAACAAGATCCAAAAAAGGAAAATTTTGTAAGTGGGATTTTACCAATATCAGAATGCATTTTCTGTGAATGTTTCTGTTAAGAGGATAAAAACACACACTACACTTTGGGAGAAGTATTTTCTAACTTCAAATCTGACAACAAAAGACTGGTATCTGTTAAAAATTCTCAAAACTCAATAGCAAAAGTACAAATAAGCCAAATAAAATGTGAACAAAGCATAAAAATATAGAATCAGCTAATAAGCATGGGAAAACAGTTTTAACATCACCAGTCATTAGTGAGCTTCAAGTTACAGTGAGATATTACTACCCATCGATCAAAATGACTAACATAAAAAAATAGTGACAGCATCAGATACCAGTGAGGTTGCAGTGAAATTGATTCACTTATGTCTTGATGGTGGGAATGTAAAATGATGCAGTCACTTTGGAAAACTGTTTGGCCAATATTTCTTTTTAAAGTAAACATCAACTACCATACGACTTATATTTCTCTAGATATTTATTCCAGAGAAATGAAAAGCTGTATCTACATTAAAACCTACAAAAAAGTGTTTAAGCAGAATTTCATTCATAGTAGCAAAAAATCAGATGCAATCCAGGTATCTTTTAGTGGATGATTGGTTAAATAAATGCTGGTGCAATTACATCACGGAGTATAAATTATTGATCCAGCCAATGACTTGGACGAATCTCACAGAGAATCATGCTGATTGGGGTAAAATTCTCAAAAAGATGCATACTGTATTATTTTGCCTATGTGATATTTTTGAGATGAGAAAGTTATAGAGAATCAATTAGTGGTAGTTAGATACTAAGGAAGGAATGGCAGAGGATGGGAAGTGAATGTAATTATACAAAAACAACATGAGAAATCATGAGAAATTGTTGAACTGATGGAAATGTGAATATCTTTTTTTTTAAGATTTATTTTATTTATTTGAAAGAGTTACAGAGTGAGGTAGAGCCAGAAAGAGAAAGAGAGAGAAAGGTCTTCCATGCGCTGGTACACTCCCCAGATGACCACTAGAGCTGAGTTGATCTGAAGCCAGGAGCCAGGAACTTCTTCTGGGTCTCCCATATGGGTGCAGGGACCCAAGGACTTGGGCCATCTTCTACTGCTTTCCCAGTCCATAGCAGACAGCTAGATCGGAAGTGGAGCAGCTGGGACTCAAATCGGCGCCCACATGGGATGCTGGAGCTGTAGGCCATGGTTATAACTCACTGTGCCACAGCACTGGCCCTGAAATGTGAATATCTTAACTGTATCAATATCAGTATCCTGTTGGTTATATTATATTACAGTATTGCAAGATATTTCCATTAGCAAAAACTGAGTACAAGGTACATAATATAATCTATATTGTCTCAATTTTTTAAAAAAAGACCTTAAAAATTTTGTTTTTAATAAATGTTTAAGTAAAAATATAAAAAGAGAATGACAATAGTCAAATCAGAAAATAGATGTCAACAGATGAGTGGAAAAGCAAATTGTGTAGATTTTTACAATGGATTAATATTTAGCAACAAAATAAAATCCACCTCTAATTGTATATACAACATGGATCAATCTATATAATTCTGAAAGAAACAAGATGCAAAAAAAGCACATTCTGTATGGTGATGATTATAGGATATTTTGGGACAAGGAAACATAACCTATAGCAACAAGAGAATAAATTAGTCATTGCCAAGGGTCCAAACTATGTGAGGATAAGGGGTTGGCTGCAAACTACTGAAGGAAATTGTTTGGCTGTTGAATATGTTCCATGTGACTGTGTGTATACATTTGTCAGTGTGCACTAAAGGTAACTGTGCACATTGTTCCTCAATAAAATTGGTTTTAATGAAAGGAGTATGAGTACAATTATAAAATCAGAACTTAGTTATATATTTTGCATCAGAAATTGTAGTGAGAAAGAAATGAGTGGAAGAAAATAGGTTGGCAAACACATGAAGGAGACCTGTATTCTGGTAGCACCTCCTTGGCCAGTTAGCCTCATAGAGGAGGCTACATGGAGAGAGGCTGAGGTTCAAAACAGTGGCCACATGAGGAAGATGTGGGAAGGCCCAGGGGAACCAATGTTTACAAAACGTATCTGTAGGATGGCTACCTTTTAATTTACCACATCTCTGAGGGCAGCCAGTCAGGGATGGAACTGGAGCAGCAGAGTAACATTTACTTGATTCCCAGTAATGGTAATAGTACCAGGTCAAGCGGAGTCTTGAGAGAGGGAGCTAGCCGGTAGTGGAAGGCTGAAACTAAGACAAAATGCTACGGGGGAAATCCAGCTTAGAAACCTGGATGGATCAGGTCGAGGACAACTAGAGAAGGACAGGGAGGAGGGGTTGTAGGAAAATCCATGGTGCCATGTGTCACAAAACCCATGGATGACCCTAAGACTGAGAATGAACTACTTCCTTCTGAGATTCCCACATCAATCTCTTCTCAGCTTGATCAGTTGGTCTGGCAGCTAGTAGTCTGTCCTCTTCACGGAGCTGCTTTGTGAAACACTGTTATTTTGTAACTGGGTCTCCAAACCTGAATTTTCATTGAAAGACATGGCTCTGCACACCAAATGCATGAGAGGTGCAAGTCTCTTCATGTTCTTCTCCCGTTTGACTTCCCTGGTTTCCCATAACTAGGTCAATAGGCAGAGAAGCCACTGGGTTGCAGTACAGAAACTCAGACACTGAAGAATCCTGTTAGAAGACAGATACTACAAAATGGCAACTGAGTCTATGTATAAAGCACAATAAACTCAGAGTAAGTCTTATTATATACATGCTTACCATATTGGATGACAATATTCTATAACATTGAAGACTCGGACTCAAGTGAGGCTCAGCTTTCTCACCCCCAATGATGCTGGTGATAACACCTATTGCAATGGATTCTTGTGAGATATAAACGAGATCTGAGTAGTGAGGCTCTCTGGGCAAGTTTCTGGCACTTACTACGAGTTCAAGGAATGGTTTAATTAATAGTGAATGCTGGAATATGAAGCTGGGGACCTATGAAATCGAGTTGGACTCATGCTGTTTGAAGATATCAGTATAATCAATTGTAGAAAGAGAGAAGCATAAGAGGTTTGGAGTCAATCGAAAATGACTCAGTGGTGCAAACCAAGACAGAATACCCAGAGCAGCAAAGAAGGGAAGGGAAATCTTGAGTGTGTAAAAAATCCAGAAAGCAGTAGTGGTCCTCAGGAGTGATGGAGAAAAGAGAATGAGCCTGAAGGGAGAGAAGCGGGAATGAGCTTCACAGCGCGATGATCAGAGTCGAGGGGAAGGGGATCCACAGGACAGGGGGTGAAGAAGGAAGAACTAAGGAACTCTGTTTTCAGGAACAGATCAGGAGAGCCAGGTGCCCTGAAAGGCCAAGTAGCAAAATGTCTGATTCTAAAGCAGGATGTTGTTGAGTTTGTACCTTTATTTATATTGTTGTTGTTGTTGTTGAAGACTCAAACTCTAAACGAACAAGCTGCCCCTGGTTGCCAGGATGTATGACTCCTGCCGCTTCCAAATCCAATTCTGGCAAGCACAGTCATTCCCCATGGTATTCCTGTTAGCATTCATGCAGTACTCATTAGGACTTGAAATCTTTTCAGGCTTGTCAAATTCCATTATATAGCACAGCAAATCTTAACTTGCAGGTTGTAGTGTTTCTTTTTACATCAGCCTGGTTTTAAAATCAACTGTTGAAAATAATATTAATCTTTTGGTGTTCTTATACTAAACTTTTCTGCATAATGACAAAAGGAACACTTTCTTATTTGGTTAGCAATTTTTAAAATCCTCCTTGTTCATTTCACAAATAGTTGAAATAACAGTAATTGATTTGTTAACTCATTTGTGTGTAAATTTAGAACTTAATCCAACTTGGACATTGCTTTCTATATCAATTTCATATTAGAAATAGCTGACCATTTTTTTGAAATTTGATAAAAGCAAGGAAATAAAAATAGCACAAATATTAAGGTCACAAAATTTATTTCTTTATGTAAAAATATAATTTGGAGGGAGACAAAACTAGAATTGATCATAATTTATAGTAGAGGAATAGTACTATGAAACTATACCAATTACATAATTTAAGCATTGTGAATTCCCAATAATACATCCAACTTCATATTATTACTATGCCTTTCAATATTGCTTAAAGTCTAACTTGCCTTTGTTATGAAAGATACCCTTAATTAATTTTCTCTTTTCAGTTGTTTTTTAAGGAATATTTGATAGTGATTCTTAAAATACTACATAACATCCAAACAACAGCTGAACATCTTCTTCAACAACTTCACAGTTTCCAAATCTATAACAAATCAGAAAAACTTATACTAGTGTCCAATGTTGTGGCTCAGTGGGTTAAGCTGCTGCCTGTGATGCCAGCATCCCATAAGTGTGCCAGGTCCAGTCTCAGTTGCTTCACTTCTGATCCAGCTCCCTGGTGATGTGCCAGGAAAAGCAGCAGAGGATGCTACCCATGTGGGAGACCTAGATGGAGTCCCCGCCTCCTGACTTCTTCCTGGCCCACCCCTAGCCATTGCAGCCATTTGGGGAGTGAAACAGTGCATGGAAGATGTCTCTCCCTCTCTCTGCAACTCTGTCTTTTAAATAAATAACTCTTAAAAAAGAAAAAAAAAAAGCTTACTTTTAAAAAAATTTTTTGCAATTATGTTTGATTACCATTTATAAAAATCCATCAAATGCTCTGAATACTAGTGTATCACAAAGATCCCACTGACCATTTTGGAGATTAAAATACAATTTCTCAAAATCTGAAAATTATATTATATGATATCTATTTACCTAAAGATTGCTGCTTTTTTTAAATGGCAGGCATAATGATGCAGAAGGATAAGCTACCACTTGCAACACAAGCATCCCACATTAGAGTCCCAGTCCATTCCCAGCTACTCTGCCTCCAATCCAGCTCCCTGCCAATGTGCCTGGGAAGGCAACAGAAGATGACCCAAGTACTTGGGCCCATGCGACCCATAAGGAAGACCCAGTAGAGTTCCTGGCTCTTAGTTTCAGCCTGACTCAGACCTTGGCTGCTGAAGCTACTTGGAGAGTGAGCCAGTGGATGGAAGATATCCCCTTCTCTGTCTCTTCCTCTCTTTCTCTCTGCCTTTCAGATAAATAAATACATACTTTAAAAAAAAAAGACTTGAACATTTTAACAATAATATCTAGAATTTTCTTTGATTTTGTGCATGACTCTTTAAAATATTACTTTAAAAATTTATTCATTTACTTAAAAGGCAGAGTTACAGAGAGTAGAGGAAGAGAGAGAGACAAAGAGATAGAGATAGAGATAGAGACAGAGACAGAAAGAGAGATCTTCCATTCACTGGTTCACTCCCCCAAATGGATGCAATGGCAGGAGCTGGGCTGATCCAAAGCCAGGAGCCAGGCGCCAGGAACTTCTTCTGGGTCTCCCAGGAGGGTACAGGAACCCTAGCACTTGGGCCATCTTCTACTGCTTTCCAAAGCCTCAGCAGAGAGCTGAATTAGAAGTGTTGCAGCTGAGACTCAAACCAGTGCCCACATAGGATGCCGACACTGTAGGTGGTGGCTTTATCCACTATGCCACAGCGCTGACCCTCAAAAATATGAAAAATTAAACTTCAGTCTAAAATAAGAAAAATTTGGTTTTTGAAGTAAAATTAGAGACTATTCCAAATTCAACAAAGCATACCAAATACATATTAATTGAAACATGATGGCATCAGAAATTGATAGGCACTATGGGAAGATTTTCAGGAGGCAAAATCAGTAGGAATGCTTGTAATCAGAGGGATGAGTGACACTGAGAAGTCTATGCCTCAGGTCATGTATAAATTTTTTTCTTGGGCAATGAACAGGGTGAATGATGGGGCCATTTGTCAGCTCTGGGAGAAAGGATAGGGGAGTAATGATTTTTTCTTCTGATTAACTGAACCCCAAACTGGACTTGAATAAATGTAATTTTGTGTTTTCCAGTGCACTCATTTGCTTTTATTTAAAAGTGCCTGGATATAAATAGAGCAACATTTAACTAAAGCAATATGTTTTAAAGGGCAATTAAAATTGTCATACAATTACTAAACATGATTGCTGGAGTTATCTGGTCCCATGTACCCAACTGGGCCACGCATACAATTTTGTGAAGCAATGATATTCTATTTTATGCATTCATCAGAGAGATTTTTTCTAAAACCTTTATTTATTTATTTGAAAGTCAGAGTTACAGAGAGACAGAGAGATTGATCTTCCATCTGCTGGTTCACTCCCTAGATAGCCACAACAGTCAGGGCTGGGCCAAACCGAAGTGAGGATCCAGGAGCTTCTTCTAGGTCTCCCACATGAATTTCAGGGACCCAAGCACTTAGGCCATCTTCCACTGCTTTTCCCAGGCCATTAGCAGAAAACTAAATTTGAAGTAGAGAATCTGGGATTTGAATCAACGTCCCTGTGGGATGCTGGCATCTCAGACAGCAACTTTACCTGGTATGCCACAATTCTGGTTTGAACAGAGAGTTTTTAAATTGCCTGCTGTGTATCAGGCATTATTCCAAGAAGTAAGCATATGGTAGAGTCAAAACAGGCATAAGTTCTGCTTTCAAACTGCTGATAATCTAACAGGAGAATATAAATGATTAGTAAAATGTACATGATGAAAGTAAGTTCATCTCATATTGTAACAGTGCTGTAAACAAAATACAATATAGTAAGTAACATGGCTGGTGACAATGTGATTAGCATGCAAAAGCATGGGACCTGATGTCTCTCTGACGGATTGACATTGCACCTGGGCCTTGACAGATGGAGAGCCGGTCATGTGGACATCTGGGGAAGATCTTCAGACAGTAGATTCCAGACCTTCCATACTGGAGCAGCAACCTTATTGGAAGATGTTGGAGGGGACTTCATTCAAAGTAACATTTGCACAGAAAACATATTCTGTTGGCCAACAGTGCATATTTATTTGATGTGGGATATGAAGATATCATCCATCAAAGCACACTTTATTCTATCAGTAGTTCCATGCAGACAGATAGTAAAATTAAAGGCACAAACGCAGGAGCTAACTTGGCTTTCCCAGCGACAGGCAGAAGGCCAGAGAGAATGGAACATGGCAAAGAAGGCAAAGATTTTGTGCACATTGTGCCTGGCCTGGAAGAGCACAATAAGAGACTGGAAGGTCTTAAATAGAGAACTGACTGTGGAAAGGGTGTTTGTTGTATTTATTAAGTGATCTTTGGTGCAATCATTATTATTAGTTGTGACTGATAGAAAAATAACACATCTACAAAGAAAGAAAAGAGCAAAATAGTTCTTGTTACATTTTCGATGTTTTAATGTAAAATCTTCTTTTTCAACCCTTGTTGAAGTCAGTGATGTTGTATTACTGCACATTGCACTTTCTAAATGAATGCAGGGTTAGTCTTCAGAAGGAGAAGCAGCGTTATTTCAAAACAGATTTTGCTGACGCTGTTCTGAATAGGTCTTCTGCTTGTCACCTACATAGTAATACTTTTAAGATTTGTTGAACTTCTGAAGATAACTGGTGTAGCTCAAACACAGTAGGAAAGTAGGCAAATTCTAAGATTGGTGAACCTTTGTATTTGTCTTGAGACATCAGTAATGCTTTTCCATTAATGATGCCAAACTTCTGATGATGTCGAAGCAATTTCTTAGGGGCAGAGTGCACTGTTAGATTTTAAAATTGTTCCTTCAGTTTTACAAATAGGGGAAATCTCTCATTTGCCAAAGCAATTGCAGGTCAGCCTGTGCAAATACAGCTATGAATTTCCCAAGAATGTCATGATGATTTTCTTACATTCAATTGTATATATAAGAGAAAATTGCTTTTTAGATTACAGATCTGTGAAAAATCAAAATATGATCATTAAAATTAAGAGCTTTTTTCAAATTAAAAAAAATCTTAAATACTTTTAGGGTTGGTAATTATTTTTAGGTGGAGTTAATGCCAGGTACTTGAATTAATGGATTGGTTAGTTGATCCATTCATTTTTCATTAATTTACAATTACATGCTTCTTGCTGTTTGGAATGATATCCAGAAGAAAACAACAAAATAGTCACTAAATGGATGGTCTATATAATCAGATTAGTTACCTTCTAGTTAATGGAGAGAAGGAGAAACATAAGATAATTTCTAGTGTGAGAATTCATATAAGAGAGCAAGAGGAAAGATTGCACAAAAAGCCATGCAGGTGTTAGAATGCCAGAGAGCCCTGTGGATCCTTACACAGTTGGAGTCTTGAGAAGACTGAGCGCTGCTGGTTGTGCCCCTTCCTGTCTGGATATTTCCAAAAAATGTACAGACAAGTTGCTTCAGTAGCATGCACCTCACTGAGGACAGGTTAGGGTTAAAGTTTACAACCAAAGAGCGAAAACTACAGTTCCCAAGATAGTTTTACCATAACAGTTCTATAACCTTAAAAGGAAATGTTTTTCCCTCATAATCAAAAAGAACTTTGATTCATTCCACACTCTATTATTTTATCTTTAGTGAACAGACATTTTAAATTGCATCCTGCAAGCTTCTGAAAGCTTTTCAGAAATCCATCATTCGTTTTCGCTCTGTAGCGTGACTGGATCCTCCCTCGATGTTCTCTCTGCTACACACCCAGGAGGCCCTCACAGGCGATCATATGATGACTTATTTAAAAGAATTTTGGAGGTAAAATCTGACCGGTCTGCTCAAATTGAGGCATGAATTGCCTACAAATGCCTTAATTGTTTTACTATATGAAACTGAGAAAAATATAAGAGGGAAAAAACTTTTAAGTTGCAGAATTTTATAGCTATCATGTTTTGTGACACTGTAATTTGGCTCTTTTTTCCCCTCCTTCTTTCTCCATTTCTTCCTCCACTTGCCTTCCTGTGCCCTTGCTGAATACTTCAGTCCTAACAGCATTTGGAGCAGAGCAAGGTAGCCTGGAAAAGAATATAGGATAGACTAGATCAGGGTACCACAGCCCTAGTGGGTGAGAGGGTAGCTATGAGGGCAGTCCAGATGGAGGGAGGTGGCAAGGCAGGATGTGACTCAACCTAAAGAGGGTGACAATGCTACAGGGGATAGTTGTCCCTGCATGGCCCAAGTGAGGACAATATAGACATTAAAATAAATATGATGACAGTGAGGGATGATAGCTGGTTGGAGAACATTGGAAATCATAAGTCCACTCAGGTTACGAATTAATACATGAATACATTGACAATTTGAGGACTGGAGTGATACCACAATTTCAAGGTGTTGGCCTCAGAATACTGATTATAAAAGGGAAAACTAACTTTACAGTGAAGTTGTGCAGACTCTGCCTCAATCTAATGATCAAAGTAAGCTGGTTTAACAGGGAAACCAGTCAAAGCAGTACCAAGGATGCAACACAGCATGACTTCTGTGATATTCCTGCCGAAGATGCACAGCCCAAATATAATCATAAGGAAACATCAGACAAATGCAAATTGAGAGCATTCTACAAAGTAGCTGGAGTTTTCAGTGCCAAGGGCATGATAACCAAAGATAGACTGAGAAGATTGTTGCAGTGGAAAGAGACTAAGAGATACGACAATAAAATGCATGATTTTCTTTTTTTACAAACATCTATTTTCAGTTAACTTTATACTCACAAGATAAGAATGGAAATGGGAAAGGGAGGAGGAAAAAGGGTGGGAGCATTGGTGGGAGGGAGGTAAGATGGAAAGAATCACTATGTTCCTAAATTTGTATATATGAAGTATATGAAGTTTGTATTCCTTAAATAAAAATAAAAAATATGTAACACAAACTCTACCACCTTACATATATACACACACATACATACACAAACACACACACCTTGGAGTACTACTCAGACATAAAAAATGAAATCTTGTCTTTTGCAACAAAATGGATGCAAATGGAAACCATTACGTTTAGTGAAATAAGCCAGTCCCAAAAAGACAAATATCATATGTTTTATCTGATATGTGGCAGTTAATAAAGAATATAAAAAATACAAGAATGAAACTAACATGATTTGATTATTGTGTTTAGCCCTTGTGTATACTCCTGTGTGCTTTTATTTGTTGAACATTATTGTTAGTTGTGTTTTAAGTATGTGAGTATAAACCAAATGAAATTATGTTATTAGAAAAATTAAAGGAAAAAAAAGAAAAGAAGGAAGTAGTTGGGATTGAGCAAGGGAGGGAGAGAGGGAAGTATAATTACCTACTTAGTATTTTATCTATGAAATACATGAAATCTGTTCCTCTTTATTTGAATAAAAAGCTTTTTTTAAAAGAAAGAAAAGACACATGATGTGATTCTAAATTGCATTCTTTTGTACAAAGGTCATTATTACAACAATTAGTGAAATTAAAATGGAATCTGAGGATTAAGTTTTAGTGATGTATTCATTGTGACATTTTATTTTAGTTATTATGATTGTGTAGGAAAATGCCTTTGTTTATGAGAAATGCACACTATAGTATTCTAGGATATTAGGTGTTAAGTTGGCAATTCCCTCTTGGGGGAAGTTTATTAATTCTAATTTTCTGTTCATGATTCTATAAAAATTATAATTTTGAATCTGCTTTAGCAATCAATAACAATCCTGTAGTATTGAGTGTGTACATTTTTCCAGTAAATATTTTTAGTATTTGCTTAATCAAATTACATAACCTAAAGAGTATTATAAAACATTTTTAAGCCCTTATCTCGACTGTTGAGGGACAGTTTTCTTTTCATATTATTTGTTGAACTCTTAGTATAGAGTTAATCATATGTGTATAAAGTTAATTGAAAATAGATATTAGTAAAAAATAAGAATGGGAATAGGGAGGGAGGAGGAAGAGGGGTGGGAGTGTGGGTGAGAGGGCAAGTATAGTGAGAAGAATTACTGTTTTTCTAAAGTCGTACTTAGGAAATTCATGAAGTTTGTATCTTTAAATAAAAGGTTTCTGGAAGAAAAAATAAAAGAAGAAGAAAAAGACTTAAAACCTTGTAGAACTAATCATTTCCCTATCTGGAATTCATTAAATTTGCATTTTCTAAAAATAAAAAAACAAACATTTCTAGGTAAGACATTTAACCCCCAAATCAGAGGCAATAATCACAATAATTAATTATTAAGTGATCTTATCTCTTCTAGAGATAGATGCACACATACATACTTACACTTTTATAATAATGCAGTGCTCAGGGCTGGTTCTGTGGTGTAGAGAGTAAACTTGCTGCCTGTGATGCCAGCATCCCATATGTGTGCCAGTTCAAGTCCTGGATGCTCCATTTCTGATCCAGCTCTCTTCTGATGGGCCAGGGAAAACAGCAAAAGATGGCCCAAGTCCTTGGGCTCCTGCACCCATGTGGGAGACCCAGAAGAAGCTCTTGGCTCCTGGCTTTGGGTTAGCCCGTCTGTGGCCATTGTGATCATCTGGGGAGTGAACCAGCAGATGGAAGACCTCTCTGTCTCTGTCTCTCCCTCTCTCTCTCTCTCTGTACCTCTGCTTTTCAAATAAATAAAATAAATCTTAAAAACTAAATAAAAAAATTGCTTGTGACATCATACATTAGATTTTATTATCATAATACCATTTTACAAAGAAGGAGACTAAAGCCTAATGTGTTGCACAAATTTATACATGTTACTAAGAGAAAGGTATGCTTGGCTTTGGGAAGTGTACTCACATTGTCCTTGCTCTTGAGTCTCTAACATGCAGTTAGAGTGTTCTTGGGTAGCTAAAGCTGTCTTTAGAAAGCCACAGAGCCTTCAGTGATTATCCGTCCTCAACCATGCTGCTTTACCCCTCCCAAACATCAGTATTTCTGATGTCAGGTCAGAAACCATAACTGAACAAAAAGAATATCAAGGCTTTTATAGGTAGAAATACGGATGCCTCACCTGAAGAATGGCAGGGAGGGTTGATTGAATTCATCCGAATAAAATCTTTTCGACAACATTCATTCTCTCCAGTGAATGTTAACTTTCTGGTTTAATCCCCTACACCAAAATACAGAGCTCTTAAAGCCAGGGGCTCCGAATCATCTTCACCTTCCCTTAGCCACCTCAATTACCCAAGGCATCTGTATCTTCATCAGACAGGGAGGTAAAAATAGGTAAGAGAAACATTTGCTATCTTTATAATGGCTAATCTTCCTTATAACCTTTAATGGTTAATCAGTCATAGAATTCACATGATTTCAATTTAACTTAAAATAGTTTTAGAATGTCCACATTTTAAAATTCACTTGCTTGTTGATTTCTTTTTGAAAAACAACTTTCTTAGCTTATTAATCTTACTTTATATATTAAATTTCTCTGATAAATTTAGATGGGTTAAAGTCTAGATGCTTTGCTAAACTAATTTAATCAAGAGAGAAAGTATTTCCAAACTGACTTTCAAGTAAAGAAATAAATTTATTGAGATTGTGTGTGATTCCTAGTTTTACTATCAAAGTTTAATGAAATTATCATTTCTCTTATAAAATTGCAATTTTCTTTATTCTGTTAAATCAGAAACTTAGATTTTTCCCCTTGAAAGTATTGCCACAGTTTCTGTTAGAATCATATGTGATGCACGATATCTTCATAGTGTTACAGTTAAATCAAGGAGCTGTGTGGTATTTCAGATGGATGGTTTTAAAGCTTACAAAACATGTGTTACATCTGATCTGGTGAGTGAATCAGCAAGACACTAATGAGGTTAGAGAGGGGATGTGACTGGCCCAGTCATAACTGAAGAGATAGTTGGCTAAATTTCAACACAAAAACATCTTGAATTATGATTCTCAGATGTTGTGCAGAATTTGAGAAGTGGGTCATCTCTTTCAGAACAAGTAGTTTGCCAATTGGGCAATTATTACTCCAAAACTAAGCAACAGACATCTGTGCTAATAGCATGGACTTGGTGTAGGGATCTAATTAGGGGCAAGTGCTCTGGAGACTGATACTGGAGTTAGAATCCTAGTTCTGCCACTTACTAATCTGAGGCAAACTTTGTAATGCTCAATTCACTTCCTTGTGAAAGAAAAAGAGGGGAGAAGGAGGAAGAGGAGGAGGAGGAGGAGAAGAGGATGATAGTACTTTCCACTAAGCATTACGTGAGCAAATCCCTATTAAGAAAAATCTTTAGAAAACTTCCTTGCATGTAGTACTCAATAAATCTTATCCGTGAACAACTCTGCATGTTGGTGACTTTATATTTGTAACAGACATGTATGTAGCAACTTTATTTTATAAATGGTTCCATAACTGACCTTTTCAGTCTATGTAAATATAGAAATTTAGTTAAAGAGTTCATGCCTGCATTTTGCCTCAATATCTGGGAAGATAATACTATTGAGAATGGCATTTCTGGGGCAAGCTGCTGGCTGGCTGGTCTCCATTTGCTTCTCCAGATGCACCATCCCCTCTTGCATGCCTTGCTGTGCCCAAGACATTGACCTCTACCTTCTCTAACCCCCAACCTTCCTTGCCCTCTGGTTTCTGGTGAGTTGGGCCAATGGCAGGCATCTCGATGAGGTGGGAGGGTTTGGAGGACAAAAGGATGATTTCTTATCCATTCCCTCCCAGATCAAGGTTTTAGCTATGAATGTGTTCTTCCATCTAAGTGGCAGCCTTCTTAAATGACCATAGTTCTTACTGTTAACTTCCTTTTCCTTTTGATTTAGTGATGTTAGCTCTGATGGAGGGTGCCATGCTTCATAATCAAGTGGCATCCTTTGTCTTTTTATTAAAGACCACTCAACAAAATGTTTTTCTTTTCTTTAAGATTTATTTATTGGGGCCTGCACTGTGGTGCAGTGGGTTAAACCTGCAGCACCAGCAACCCAAATGGGTGTCGGTCCCACTTCCAATCCAGCTCCCTGCTAATGCACCTGGGAAAGCAGCAGAAGATGGTCCCAGTCCTTGGGCCCCTGCAGCCACATGGGAGATCCAGAGGAAGCTCCTGGCTCCTGGCTTCAGTTTGGCTCAGCTCCCACTGTTGTGGCAATCTGGGGAATGAACCAGCAGATGGAAGACCTCTTTATGTGTCTCTGCCTCTCTGTGTAGCTCCATCTTTCAAGTAAATAAAAATAAATCTTTGAAAAAAATAATTATTTACTTGAAAGGTGAAGTTACAGAAAGAGAGGAGAGACAGAGAGAGATATCTTCCATCTGCCAGTTCACTCTCCAAGTGGCTGTATAAACCAGGGCTGGGTGAAGCTGAAGCCAGGAGTCAGGATCTTCTTCCAGGTCTCCCACGTAGGTTCTGGAGCCCACGTACTTGGGCTGTCTTCCACTGCTTTACCAGGAACATTAGCAGGGAGCTAGATCGAAAGTGGAACAGCCAGGACTAGAATTGGTGTCCATATGAGATGCGAGTGCTGTAGGCCATGCCTTAATCATTGCACCACAGGGCCAGTCCCCAATAAATTTTTTTCTATTGTAGGTTCTGATTGATCTAGATTATTTTGGTTTATTAATACCTTTTTCCTAATTTGTTAGTGATCTTAAGGTCAACTGAAATTGTCCTATTTATGCTATTTACTTCAGATAATAACTAATTAGTATCATAAAATAAATTAACATAATGCTAGATCTTTCAACTTCTACTTAAATCTAAAAATCTCTTCTCTATATTGTAAGATTTTTTTTTTAAAAAAGAGCTCATATAATTTACTAGTACTATTCAGGAAAGATATTGGGTACTAACTAAAAGTGAATTCTAAATTGGAATGAAGAACAGGACAAAATCTTAAGTGGGTGTGTAACCAACTCTGTTTCCCTGTTAGGAAGTTTTGTTTTGGTTTGATTTCAAAGAATTCATTCACTCATAGTTATTGGTACTCTCATCACTGGCATATAATACATATATCTGTAATTTCATTTTATTATAAGTAAATTATCACACTAGAATCAGGTATTTTGAGACTTGAAGATATATCTTTAAATGTATCAGTAGCTAAGTGCTTCTTTATAATTAAGAGGATGTAAGATGGAACAGTGACTTTTTTTTTCTTTCCTGAAGCCTTGGAGGCCAGACTATTACCATGATACAAGTGAAGCAAACACCCTGATCTAAAGGAATAGTATGATACACAAGTATAGCCTCCTTAAGAATCTGACTTGGGCTGGCACTGTGGCTCACTAGGCTAATCCTCCACCTGCAGTGCCAGCATCCCATTTAGGCGCCGGGTTCTAGTCCTGGTTGCTCCTCTTCCAGTTCTTCCAGTCCAGCTCTCTGCTGTAGCCTGGGAAGCCAGTGGAAGATGGCCCAAGTGCTTGGGCCCTGCACCTGCATGGGAGACCAGGAGGAAGCACCTGGCTCCTGGCTTCAGATAGGCGCAGCATGCCGGCTGTAGCAGCCATTTAGGGGGTGAACCAATGGAAGGAAGACCTTCTCTCTGTCTCTCTCTCTCACTGTCTAACTCTATCTGTCAAAAAAAAAAAAAGAATGTGACGCACTGAGCTAACTGCGCTGACATTTTGTATGAGCGTTCATAGAAAATTGAGTTAAAAGATGTTTATTTGAGGAGCTATGTGTTTGGCTCAGTAGTTAAAATGCTGCTTGGAATGCCTGCATCTAATGTTGGAATGCCTGGGTTCAAGTCTTGGACACATGTCCATATTCAGCTTCCTGCTAACAACTGGGGAGGGAGCGGATGATAGCTCAAGTATTTTAGTCTCTGCCACCAACTTGGGAGACCCAGGTGGAGTTATTGGCCCAACCTTGAGTGTTGAGGGCATGTGTGGCCTGAACGAGCAAATGGAAGATCCCACTCTGTCTGTATCTTTTTCCTTCACTGTCTCTCTGCTTTTCAAATAAAATCGAAGTAAATAAATAGTTAAAAAAGATGTCTATTTTTGTGGAAAAACTGAAATCCATACTTAGTTTCATAAAAAGCATTTCCAAGAGTTCTTCAATACCCTTTCATATGTATAGATTTCATTTTGCTTGCAAAAAACTTATTTTAGTTCCATTTCCATGGACTTTTTGAAGGGCCCTTATATAGGATATTTAAGGAAAGCACAGCCATAGCATTATGATAACACTACACAGCACCCTGGCTGAGTCCTACCCAATCCTTCCATCCCAATAAAAGATAAAATACCTCTCAAACAGTAACCAGACAGGAAAAAGCAACTTGGTTCAGCTATACTAGAGAGGATCATTAGTATACTCATGCTATATCAGCAAACAAAAACAAAAACAAAACAAAACCTTGAGCAGAACTGCTCAATTATGAGCAATGATTATGAGCAATGGAAATGGAAATGCTATGTCAAATATGCAAATATGTCACAGCAAAACAAAATAAGAAAGAGGAGGAAGGAAACAAGAAACAAAGGAATGTCATTTTCAAAAGAGAGATAAAGACCCCAATAAAACAAACTTCCAAATGTAGGAAAATGCATCACATTAATACCGCCTTACAGAATACCTTAATAAGAACAAGAATTCAAGAGTTCAAAGAGAATTTCATGAACAATGAGAATCAAGAGAATGGGAGTGTTTGTAAGTTTAAGAAGACTAAAGGAGGCTATAACCAGAATCATAGAATAAAATGCTGAAAAGGCAAAGAGTGAAGTAGACTTCAATAGAAATGAACACATATAAAAAGAAGGGTGACCACCTGAAGCAAGTGTGACTACTACCAAACAGTTAAATTTGGATCGTTTTTAAATAGTCATTTTCACTTTTGTAACTAATTTAAGTTTTATGATTAACATGTTTTGATTTTGCAACAAAAATATTGATTTGCTTAAGATATTAGGTGGTGTCGAATAAGACATTGTGGACTTCGGCTGACACACTTGTCAGTATTGTTGGTGTGCTCCAGGCTCTCCCCACCTGACAATGGAAGAGCCCTATGCCCCCCTGCACGCCAGCTGTGGTCCCAGAGTGCTGAGAGAATAACACCCACTTTACACAGCCCTCCATCTAGCTGCCGACAGCTCCAGATGAAGTCGTTCCACTTGTGTTTTGTGCTATTTTTCACCGTTTCTGCATTAAATTGACTGCAAGTTACCCACTACAGAGGTGGGCTAAACTCTGTACTTGTGAGCTGCCTTCCCTTCCTAGTCTCATTGTCACACCACCCTGAGGTCCCTCACTTATCTCCAGTAAACTACTCACATTCAATTCCTTGTCTTAGAATCCGCTACTTAGAATCTAATATGCCCATCATATATAAAACAATTATAATAATGAAAATAATAAAGATTGCAGTTTCTAAAGCATGCCAAAATGATTGTGAGTAGTGATATGATTATTTCATACTTTTATTTACTGTTTATTTATTTATTTATTGACAGGCAGAGTGGACAGTGAGAGAGACAGAGAGAAAGGTCTTCCTTTGCCATTGGTTCACCCTTCAATGGCCGCCGCGGCCAGCGCGCTGCGGCCAGCGCACCGCGCTGATCCGATGGCAGGAGCCAGGTTCTTATCCTAGTCTCCTATGGGGTGCAGGGCCCAAGCACTTGGGCCATCCTCCACTGCACTCTGGCCACAGCAGAGAACTGGCCTGGAAGAGGGGCAACCGGGACAGAATCCGGCGCCCCGACTGGGACTAGAACCCGATGTGCCGGTGCCGCAAGGTGGAGGATTAGCCTAGTGAGCTGCCGCGCCGGCCTTTAGTGTTTATTTTTAAAATTTCCAATTATACAGAAAAATTCATTCAAGTGATACAAAAGATACAGGGTAATATAAAACCACGCAGCAGATATCATCAGTATAAAATAGTAACCAATATCTATAACTTCACAACATAATATTGCCAGAACATTCTGCCCCTTGAAGCTATTTCTTTTATCCAATATACATTAAGCAAGTCCATGAAGACTCTGGAGTTCAGCCACTCACTATTGTATTCAAGTTTATTCATTTTCTCTGTTTCTGTCTTTTACTATCAATTATTTTGATACTGTTGATCTCTTAGAACTGTCCTGTCATATCATCATTCAGTCTATCTCTGTGCTTAGAAAATGCATTCTGTATATCAGCAAAACCCATTTTCTGAAAACATATGAGCAACCAATATAGAAACACAGAGTAAGAGAAAATTGAAAACTTGTTAATACTTTTTTATTTCAAGTCAGTAATTTTACCATTTGTATACAAAAACACAGCAGGATTTGTTCAAGGTCAAAGAGCTAATTAAAAGCAATGAAGACTAGAACCAAACGAAGTCTCTTGGATTCCAGCCCAATTATTTACAAAATAACTTCTCATTGCAGATCTTTCAAACCTACTTTCCTACTCATAAGCCCAGGAGACAGTGACATGAGGTTGACAGCAAACAGAGAGCACGGAAAAGTGCATCTTAAAGAGGTAAAGATCAGGATGGCTCACTAAGGATTTGCTGTAATTCACTGACTTCTAATAAGGGGAAATAAGTGGGTCTGATGGATGGTAGAGGAACATTTGTGCAATGAGTAGCAAGTCTGACAGGTTCAATCAAGTACATCTGTCCATGTCAGGGCAGTTTCTCTTCTAGGTTAAGGTTCAGTTGCAGTCCTTGCCACAATTTCTCTTCCTCTTTGATTTAGGAAGTGCAATATTCTACAATGAAAAAGAAAAACATACCATTAAAACTTATAAATGCCAGCTGGCGCCGCACCTCACTTGGCTAATCCTCCGCCTGTGGCGCCTGCACCCCAGGTTCTAGTCCCAGTTGGGGCGATTCTGTCCCGGTTGCTCCTCTTCCAGTCCAGCTCTCTGCTGTGGCCTGGGAGTGCAGTGGATGATGGCCCAAGTGCTTGGGCCCTGCACCTGCATGGGAGACCAGGAGGAAGCACCTGGCTCCTGGCTTCGGATCCACAGAGCGCGCCAGCTGCAGCGCGCCGACCATCGTGGCCATTTAGGGGGTGAACCAATGGAAAAGGGAAGACCTTTATCTCTCTCTCTCTCTCTCTCTCTCTCTCTCTCACTAACTCTGCCTGTGGAAAAAAAAAAAAACTTATAAATGCCTTCAAATAAGATATTTCTTCCACAGTCCCAAAGTCATTCCAAGGTTGGAGCCTTCAAAAGTAATTGCCTATAAATTCAGAGTAGAAAACAAAGCCACAGTTATCTTTCACTTTTTTTGAAGTACAAAGAAAAGATAAAAGTTAAAATAACTCTGATTGATGAGTTGCTGTGTGTTTTAGATAATAATGGACTTTTATCATTTTAAGAAGAGAAATAGAAATGCAAAATAATTTATTATTTGATAGTTAAGGTCAGATGAAGTTACGAGGTTCACATATAGAAGAATACCACAGTAATGATAGTGGCATATTATGACTTTTTGTATTTTTCTACCTGTCACAATCTTCTAAAGCTAAACTTTGAAGTCAAAGTTCTCATGTCCTGAATTCTCCTCAAATTGTTGAATTATGCTGTATAATTGTGTAGTGATAATCAGTGTGGTAATTTATACATTTTTTAAAAGAATTTGTATATGTATTTGAATGTCAGTGTTACAAAGAGAGGAGGAGACAGAGATGGGAGCCTGCCTTGTGGCATAGTGTGTAAAACTG
Source organism: Oryctolagus cuniculus (assembly GCF_964237555.1). Taxonomy (NCBI): domain Eukaryota; kingdom Metazoa; phylum Chordata; class Mammalia; order Lagomorpha; family Leporidae; genus Oryctolagus; species Oryctolagus cuniculus. Next base: position 128,192,716 of record NC_091435.1, on the reverse strand, counting down.
CGCCCTGCGACACCAGCGTCCCATATGGGTGCCACTTCAAGACCTAACTGCTTTACTTTTGATTCAGCTCTCTGCTAATGTGCCTGGGAAAGCAATAGATGATGGCCTGAGTGTTTGATACCCCACACCCAAGTGAGAGACATGGATGAAGCTCCTGGCTCCTGGCTTCGGCCTGGTCCAGCCCTGGCCATTGCAGCCATCTGGGGAATGGACCAATGGATGGAAATGAATCTCTGTCTCTGGCTCTGGCTCTCTCTGCCTTTCAAGTCTTCTGAGTCTCCCACATGGGTAGCAAAGACTAAAACACTCTAGCCATCCTTTGCTGCTTTTCCAGGCCGTGAGCACAGGGTTGGATCGGAAGTAGAGCAGCTGGGACTTGAACAAGAGCCCATAAGGGACTCTGGCATCACAGGTGGCAGCTTCACCTGCTATGCTACAATGCTGACCCTCATTGTGGTAATTTAGAGATGAGTAAAATGCTATTGCTGCAGACAAGGTATTTAAATTATTTGGGGGGAAATATAGTTAGCATAAAAAATATCAAGGTAAATTAGTGCTATTTGGGATGGCCAGGAGTAGAGGGGGTAGAGATGAACAGATGGACTGATTTTTACTTTAGCCTAGGAAAACCGACTAGAATCTAAGCAGCTGCCAGGCTTGGAGAAGGGAAGCTCCCCTACTCTGGCAGAGCTCCACACTCAGCAGTGAAACATCAGTCAGTGCTCCTCTGTTCTGTTCTTACCAGCATCAGAATCAACATCAGGAGGCGACTATTTTTTCTTCAAGAGAAATGAAAAGAGACTGCAGCAGCCTGTGTTACTGGTGATGTTGTCTGAGGGAGAACCTTGCAGATCTCATGAATTTTGAGTCTTTTTTTAAAATTTTTATTTATTTGAGAGGCAGAGTAACAGAGAGAGAGGGCGAGACAGAGAGAGGTCTCCTATCTGCTGATTCATTCCCCCAAATGGCTGCAACAGCTTGAGCTGGGCTGATCTAAAACTAGGAGCCAGGAGCTTCTTCCTGGTCTCCCACACTGGTGCAGGGGCCCAAGCACTTGAGCCATCTTCTACTGCTTTCCCAGGCCATTAGCCGAGAACTGGATTTGTAGAGGAGCAGCCAGGACACAAACCAGTACCCATATGGGATGCTGGTGCCGCAGGCAGAGACTAGGCTTACTATGCCATAGGACCAACCCTGGACTTTGAGTCTTAAAAGAAAAAAATATGTCAACTCAGAATATTGTACCCTGCAAAGATAGCATTTATGAATGAAGGTGAAATAAATACCTTCCAAAACAAACAAATTGAAAGAATTTGTCACTATCATTCAGCCTTACAAGCGATGTTTAAGGATGTGCTACACACAGAAATACAGAAATATAGTCATTATTATGAATAATATGAAGGCAGAAAATCTCCCAGTAAAAGTAAAATAGAAATCCAAACAAAAATAGGAGTATTATTTATGGAAAAATGGCAAGACCAAGTTATTACGTATCAAAAATAAACTTGAAGGTAAACAGCCTAAATTCTCCAGTTAAAAGATACAGACTGACTGAAAGGATTAAAAAAAAAAAAAACCATCTATTGGCTTCCTGCAAGAAGCATACCTCAACAACAAAGATACACACAGATTGAAAGTGAAAGGATGGAAAAATATTCCATACTAATGGAGAGCAAAAAAGAGCAGGAGTAACCATCCTTATATCAGACAAAATAGATTTTAACACAGAAACTGTTAAGAGAGACAAAAAGGGGATTATGCAATAACTAAGGGATCAGTTCAACTGGGAGATGTGACTATAGTAAATGTTTATGCACCCAGTACCTGGCACTTGTCTATTTAGAAGCAATTTTAATGGATCTAAAGGGAGAGATGGACTCCAATACAATATTAGTGGAGGACTTCAACATCCCACTTTCATCAATGGACAAATCAACCAGACAAAAAAATCAACTAATCTACACTATGGACCAAAGAACCAAATTGATATCTATAGAACATTTCATCCAACAGGTGCAGAATAAACATTCTTTACATCAGTGCATGGAACTTTCTCTAGGGCAGACCATATGCTAGGCCATAAAAAAGTGCTAACAAGTAAAAAAAAAAAAAAAAGGAAAGAAAGAAATGCCATACATCTTTTCTGACCGCAATAGAATGAAGCTGGAAGTTAATAATATAAAGAAACTCCAGAAAATATGCAAACACATGGAGATGAAACAACATGGTCCTGAAGAAAGAGGGAGGCAGAGAAGAAATCAAAAAGGAAATTAAAAACTTTCTGGAAATGAATGAAGGTGACAGTACAACATATCAAAATTATTGAATACAGCAAAGCAATGTTAAGAGGTGAGTTTATAGCAATTGGTGCCCGTATCAAGAAATTGGAAAAGCATCAAACAAATGACCTATCAATACATCTCAAGGACCAAAAAATATAGACTCAGGCTAAAGTTTTATCAGTCAAGACTCTTTTTTAAAATTTATTATTTTTTTAAATATTTATTTGTTTGAATGGAAGAATGAAGAAGAGAGGGAGGGACACACTCTGGTTCAACCCTCAAGTGGCTACAACAGACCAGATATGGTCAGGTCAAAATCAGGAGCCTGGCACTCCATTTTGGTCTCCCATGTAGGTGGCAGGGGCCCAAGCACTTGGATCATCATCTACTGCTTTCCCAGGTGCATTAGCAGGAAGCTGGATCTGAAGAAGTGTTGCTGGTTCTGAAAATGATACTCGAATATGGGATGTAGGCATTTCAAGTGGTGGCTAAACACATTGTGACAAAATGCTGGCCCCTAAGTCTTTTTTCTCTCTTTTTTTAATTTGACAGGAAGACAGTGAGGGTGGGGAAAAGAGAAAGAAAGAGAAAGAGAGAGAGAGAGAGATCTTTCATCTGCTATTTCGTTCCCCAAATGTCCACAAATGGTCAGGGTGGAACAGGCTGAAACCAGGGTGCAGGAGCTCAAACTATGTCTCTTATGTGGGTGGCAGGAGCCCAATTTCTTAATCTTTCACTGCTACCTTCTAGGATCAGCCTTGGCAAGAAGCTGGAGTCAGGAGCTGGGGCCAGACATAAATCCAGGTACACCAATGTGGGACATAGACTTCTTAACTGCTGGGTCAAACACCTGCCCCTCTTTATGATCACAGAAGCCAACTTGAAATCATTCATTCTGCTGATACAGACCATTGAAACTTCACATAGTTTTACTTCCTGATTTTGGTCAGTGCTGTATTCACTAATAAAGATTATGATGGGAACATACAAAACATCTGTATCTTAGTTTTTAACTTATAGAAACAACAACAAAAAAATCGAGAACTGTTTCAAATCAGAAGAGACTTAAAGCAAGCTTTTAGAGTTTTTGTGAACATTAATTATGCAGGGTACATTTTCTTAATTATCACAGCTAATTAAAAGTTTGAATATTATCCACTGCTTTATTTAGAGCAATCTTTTATATTTTTCATCTGACTGGCTCCCCAGTAAAGTCAACTGAACTTACTCTTCATAAATTTTAGGGGCCGGCATTGTGGTAGCTGGTAAAGCTGCCACCTGCAACAAAGCTGAAATTATAAATTGGAGAAATCCAAAGGTGATTTTTCTGATTACCTTAAATTAACTGATTATCTTAAATTAAGCATTTCAAGATACATCAATGGATGCATAAGTTATTTGTTTAAAACTGGCAAAATAATTATGAAAATCTAAAAATTGTTTCTAAATTGTTTTCTAGAAAATATTTAGAATTTATTTCCTGTAGTGTGCCACATTAGAATTATTTACTGTGAATTCTAAACCCTGAACTGAATCCACCTTGCTATTAAAAATATTTATCCTTACATTATGACTTACTCACAATTGTCTATGATCGCAAAGCTGCTGAGTTTGTTGTCAAGAACATAATCTGGCAATTATAGCACAGTGCCAATGTTAAAAAATGGTAATTCTGTAAATGCTTATTTCCAGTTTCCCAAAACTGTATTGCTAGAATTAAGGAAAGAAGTGAAAAATTCATTCTCAGAGAAAAAACATTAAAGGGAGAGAAATTCTAGTTTCTCCCTCACTTAGATGAAAAATAACCAATCCTTTGAGACATTTCAATAGTTGGTGTTGTGTCAACAATATCATGAGAGTATAACACATGTAGTTTTCCTTTGGCTGTTAGGGATTGGATATATACTGTCAGCATTAGCAGAAAACTTGTGGTAGAAGGTATGTTTCTGAAATATAACTGCCAAGACAATTACTCACCACCTTATCTTAGCTGATTTGCAGTTTGCTTATCACACAACCATGATTATTAGAATCACCTTTTATCAGGTAATAGGTACTTGTATAAAATATCTCTTCCTTGCTATTAACAATTGCAGGTAATTGCTAAAGCTAATGACTAACTTTTCTACCCCATCTAGGTATCTTCTTTAAGTTAGTTCACTTGTAGGGGAAGGCTCTTAGCACAGTGGTTAGAACACTGCATTCCATATTGGAGTGCCCTGGGAGACAGCAGGTGGTGGGTCAGGTAATTGGGTGTCTGCCACCCACATAGGAGACATGGATAGTGCACCAGGCTCCCAGCCCTGGCTGTTGCAGGCATTTGGAAAGATCTCTCTTCTCTTTCTTTCTCTCCCTTTTTCCCTCTCTGTGCTTAAATGAAAATAATTCAAAATTAAATAAATTAATTACTTCTCTGCAATGTGCTGTCATTCCTTTTGGGTGAAGTGCCACAGAGATATAGGAAGCATGATCTTAAGTCCTGACTCTAGTATAAATTGTCTAGCTAGACCCTGTCATATTTTGTATACCTGTTTCCTATTCTTTGAATCCAAGATTTTCCACTGGATTGTGAATAAACTCACTGGAAATTTTTGAACTAAGGAAATTCAGGACTTACTAGTGATTATGGAATTGGTGAGTGCACAAATTCCAAACATTTAACCACTTAAAATAGCCAAATCATTAAACTGTTGAGTAATATAGGATCAACTCTGGTAGAAAAATTTTTTACATTCAGGAATTCATGCACCAAACCTCAAATTCCCTGTTAGTGTCAATATTTTTCACCTTACATTATTTGATTCCCTGACAGCCAAGTTGTCAAAAGTACCTTGTCTTAGTTTGTGACAAAGATTGACCTGCTCCTAAAAGAATGAATTTGTGCCTCTTTCTGTCTCAACTCATGAAAATGGACAAAAACACAGAACTCTGTTTTACTACCTGGATTCTGTTTTATATTTTAAATTACATTGTTGATTATTTTAACCCTCCACTAATTAAACTGAAGGAATCTAAAAGGTGAACATAAAGTTTTTTTTTTGTCAAAGAGAATCACTACAGGGATCTGGGGATTAATTTGAACACCAAGGCAAAAGGAGTCCCATAATTCTCCGTGCTATTTCAAGCAATAATGTTGAACATTTATAGTCTTTACACCAATACTTTATATCATGTATTCAGGTCCATTGTGGACATTAAAAGAATCTTATATGTATTTCTGATAACTCTTCATGCTGCCAAGGTTATTTTACTATTGTCATAAATATCAAAACCATTATGGGGACTGGCGCTGTGGCCTACTGGGCTAAGCCTCTGCCTGCAGCTCCAGCATCTCATATGGGTGCCGGTTCCTGTCTCGGCTGCTCCTCTTCCAAGCCGGTTTTCTGCTCTGCACTGGGAAAGCAGTGGAAGATGGCCCAAGTGGGTAGGCCTCTGCACCCATGTGGGAGACCCAGAGGAAGCTCCTGGCTCCTGGCTTTGGAACGGCCCAGCTGTGGCCAATGCAGGCATTTGGGGGATGAGCCAGTGCATGGAAGACCTTTCTCTCTATCTCTCCCTCTGTCTGTAACTCTTCCTTTCAAATAAATAAATAAATAAATAAATAAATAAAATCTTTAAAAAATTAAAAAACATTATAAAACAATCTCAAATTGGTATGGTAGAGACTTATCCAATAAGAAATATAGTAGAGAAATAAAGTTAAGTCAACAAATGTATCTAAAAAATAAGCACAATATTCAAAATCTTTAAGATAGACTACTTCAACTTCAGTTCCACCACTTGATTTTTTCACTTCAACTTTAATTTATGTCTTCCTATCTCTTGAATTTGGCACATTTTTGGACTATATTTTTGGTCTTGTCAGTGAAGTTTCCCTTGATCTCACTCTCCTTTCCATTTTTTTCCATTTTCGCAGACCAGCAGTTGGCTTTTCTGTAAAAATAGGAAAGGATTTGAAAAATTGTCCTTGTGCTTTGTGGATATCTTCAGATAAATGTCTCATAAAAAAACTTAAATTCGACATACTCAACACTGTGCTTTCTTCCAAACAGGCCACATCCTTTTCTGAACTTCTGTATTTCTGATCAAGCTACCACCGTTGTTTCATTACCCAACCTCCTTTTCCTCTTTCTCTTCATAATGTTAAGTCATGTAGGTTCCACCTCAAAATTCTCACATCCTTGTCAGCTTTTCTATTCCAAGTTCAATTGCTTCATAGCTAGTTTCCCAACTTCACTGCTTTAATCAGTTCTAAAACCACTTCTTAAGTAATTGTTTTAAAGAATAGGTCCAATAGTATCATTTCCTTAGCAAACTATCTTCAGTGTTTCTCACTTCCTATCTGTCGTGGATTTAATGGGGTTTGGTTCCCCGAACTCAGGCAGGGGTTTAAACCCCAGACACTTCTGTTAATGCTGAACGTATTAATGTTAATTTTGATGGAGATTAGGGGAGGATGCTTGATCTAATTCCGGCCTGTAGAAGGCAAGCCCAGGGGAAAGTTGTTAGATCATTGGAGGCATGCCTCTGGAAGTTAGTTCTCATGGGAAGGTGGGTTATTTAAGCTGAGTTTGTCCCAGCTTCCCTTTCTGCTTCCTGCCTCAATGCGTGATTTCCCTCCTCACATACTCTGCCCTTGGCAGCCTCCATCAGACAGCAGGCAAATGGGGCCACCTGATTTTGGACTGTGAACCTCTAAAACTGTATGCTGCAATAAAGTTTCCTTCACCAGTAGCTCCTCTTGGGTATGTTAGTTCAAGTAATAACAATCTAACACATGATCTAATGAATTTAAATTCCGTCCCTGTCTTTCAATATGATCCAAAATGTTATCTGACACTTGCCATGTTCTACACACTGATGTAGACTTAAATCCTCACCAAGATCGGCATCTCTTCTCTGAACAGCTTTGAACTTTGCCCTTTGTTGACTTTGTTGTTTCCTAAGAATAATCATCATTCCTGTAGCCTGAAACAGCACTTGTAATATAACTGCCTGTGAAATGGAAATGATTGCATTTCTCTGCTGACCAACGTGGTAGCCAGAAACTACACAAGATTATTGAAATGTTGACATGTAGTGCAACCAAGGAACTAACTTAATTTTATCTGATTTAAATTAAATTAAATTTCCACATGTGCCTGGTGGTTACTGGACAGTGCAGGTCCAGGTGCTGTTTCATCCTTCCTAACTCTCTACATTCTGCAATACTCATGTCAATCATCTATACTTGGATGCCTCCACTGGTTTTCCTGGTTGAAATAATTCCTTTCTGACCACACAGCAATTTATATATTTCCAAAGCTTTTATTATTACCAATAAAATACTTTGAAAAAAATTATTTGAAGGCTGAGTTCTGGACATTCATTGCCATACACTTGCTGTGTATCTTTGTACAATTTTCTTAATTTATTGAACCCATGCTTTAATAACTTATAATTGATATCTTGGATTTATTATGAGGAATAAATAAGGAAAACAAAAAATCACTCATCACTGGGGATGCTAAGGTAAATGAGATAAAATCTCTACCATTCTGGATGCATTGACTACTGTGATGATGCTTCCTATGTCATGTATTCTTTAGAATGTTGAGTATTGAAGAACAGAATTTTTTTTTTTTTTATGGTTTTGGCTGGTTAAGGGCCTTGTATAAGATTAGGTGTGCAAGAGACTACCAAAAAATATTTGTTAAGTCAATGTTAATCTGTCTGCTGTTACCACTTTCTTCCCCCCTTTTAAATATGGATAGAATTAACTTGTACTCTCCAAGGACATCAATTTTACTCAGTCTTATGTCAGCTACTTGTGTGCGTATTTTGTCCATCCTTCCTTTATTCCCAAAACTAATCAATAAACATTTGAGAATATTCAAAGTTCAACAGATGTATGTATGAAGAAGTTAAAACAGAAATTCTTGTTATTCTCTACACATAGATTCTGTTGTGCTAAACAGTACACTGTGTTCATATATTCCTTTCCCATGCTGACTTAGGAATATTTTTCTATTAAGTAGAATATCCTCTGTATGATACAGAGTAAAACAGAATTTATAATGCTCTGAACATTGCTAACACATGGCACATCAATTTAAATTACTGCTTATATAATTGAATATATTTCATGTGTTCATGTGTTCTTTATATAGTTTTTGTATATAATAACTAACAGCTGGGGCCGGCGCTGTATATAGCAGGTGAAGCCACTGCCTGAGTGCCAGCATCCCATATGGACGCCGGTTCAAGTCCTGGCTGCTCCACTTCTGATCCAGCTCTCTGCTGTGGCCTGAGAAACCAGTGGAGGATGCCTTGGGGCCTTGGGCCCCTGCATCCGTGTGGGAGACCCAGAGGAAGCTCTCTGTTTCCTGGCTTCAGATTGGTGCAGGTCCGGCCATTGCAGCCATCTGGGGAGTAAACCAACGGATGGAGGACCTCTCTTTCTCTCTCTCTCTCTCTGCTTCTCCTTCTCTCTCTGAGTAACTCTGACTTTCAAACAAATAAAGAAATCTTAACAAAAAAAAAAAAAAAACTAACAGCTGTCTAGTGTACACCCATTATAAAAGTTACTCAAAATATTTTTGGTGAAATGAAGTGATTTATCCAGCCTTGCTTTTTTTCTTAATCTTATTTTATAATTATAATTTCCATTATTTTAATGCTTTATTTTAATGTTTACTACATATATAAAATCATCATTACTTCTTTGAAAAATACTTAGTGTTTCTGGATAGTGAAATTCTGTTTAAATTGTGCTTTAAAGTTATCGCTGATTTTTTGTATTAGAATTGTAAGTTGTGAAGTACAATAAATAGCAAATAATACGTAACTCATGAAAGTATTTTTTAATGTAAAAGGAAAATGTGATTAAAAGTACTAAAAATAAAAATTATGTCAATTAGAGTAAAAATTGAACACATAGTTTTTATTATGTAAAGTAGCAAAATAGAAGGAGTAGTACTGAAACTTGTGGAAGTTTAAGAATATGACTGAAGTTTTGAATAACGCAGAACTGAATGAGTTTCATTTATTGCCTAATGTTTCCTATTAATTAAAAGCCTATGAAAAACACATTTAAACACCAAATAAAATTTCAGGTTGAGATCTGATAATAGCAGATCTTAAAATTATTTATTATTGCTAAGTAAATTTTAAACTTGATGGAATTTAATAAATGTTAATATAAATATTAATATTTTCCAGAATTCAATAGACAGTACATGGACCTGTCAGTCATGCATTTTTTTCCAGAGAAGAAAGCTCCATTAATCAGGTGGACTTTTGAAGGAAAATCACTGTAAAATGCAAGACACTTCTGTCATATTTGCTGTAATGCATGTGATTTATGTAGTGTTATTATTCCCAAGCTTAAGTTTATAATGCTTTTAAACAGATTGGATGGTTTCTGCACTATCAATTGGGTGAGCTTCTGGAGTCTGCTTTTATTTCTACAACCCCTACTCTTAGTTACTCTTATAATAGCAGAAAATTAACAAAACTTCATTGCTGGGTGATTGCTTGCATAAAAATGGACAGAACTTTCTATTTCTCCACTGATTTTATCTTCTTTTGGAATGAAAATGCTTTAAGGAGAATGTTTTCACTTAGGGAATGTTGAAAGATAAATTGCATCTTTGACATGGGAAACTAGAAACATATAAAAGATACCTTAAAATATTGCATGGATATTTATCAGAGAAGTTGAAGAGGAAATGGATGGAATTTCATTAAAATGCCTAACCTAAAAAGCTCTTTATCTGTTGAAATCAGTTTTCACATTCCTAGCTAGAATCTTATCTATTTATTGGAATGGTTTCTTTTGAATAATGTTAATGAGTGTCTTTTTTTAGTAACTAAATATGAAATGACTATAAGAAGTCAGGATTACCAATGAAAATGAAAATTTTATTTCCTTGGAATCTTTTATGCTTTTGACTTGCGGTCACTATTTATTTCTGCATAGTTTTCTAAACTCATTTTTCTAAATAAATTTAAAATGATCTCCAAGCTTACAGGGACTTAATGCTAAAAGAGCTTTTCTGTCTCTGTGCCCTCCTTTCAAACAGGGTAAAACAGAGACTCACAGAGAGAGACCTGATCAAAATGCAGAACTTTGGAGACACCTCCCACTTCCTTGCTGCTTTTCCAGGGTTTTGTTGTAAGAGTTTCAACTGCTCAATTTCCTGTCAGTCTGGAGATTTCTTTTTTTTTTTTTAATTGCTCAGCTTCCTTGTCTCATTTGCTCATCTTCTGAATAGACTTGACTATCTACTCTTGATTTTTTTCCCCCACATAACTTTAGATTTTTCCATTTCTTCCATTCAATTTTGACAAATTCTAATATTTTTCACAATACTTTAAAAACCATTGCTTTGGGGCCGGCACTCTGGCAAAACAAGTAAAGCCGCCGCTTGCAGTGCTGGCATCCCATATGGGCGCCAGTTCTAGTCCCAGCTGTTGCACTTCTGATCCAGGTTTCTCCTATGGCCTGGGAAAGCAGTAAAAGATGGCCCAAGCCCTTGGGCCCCTGCACCAGTGTGGGTGACCAGGAAGAAGCTCCTGGCTCCTGGCTTCGGATTGGCTCAGCTCCGGCCGTTGCAGCCAATTGGGGGAGTGAACCAGAGGATGGAAGACGTCTTTCTCTCTGACTCTCCTCTCTCTGTGTAACTCTTTCAAATAAATAAATTAATTAAAAAAAAAAACACACTGCTTTGACTTCACATTTAAAGCCAGATGTATATGAATTGGGTTTATACTATGCACTATTCTGTTCACTATATCTGTTAAATAATTTCTAATAAATACTTGCTGGTCACGAGCTATGTGCTAACATTATTCCCTTTTTGTAGAACTTTCCTCTAATACTTTCATTGTCTTTGTTATGATTTTTAGCTAATCTTTTTCTCTCAAAGCCTATAATTGTTCCTGTGTTTTCATTTTTTGCTATTGAATAGCAGTCAAATCCCTCAGAGTCCACGAACTTAACTTGCCTCTGATCTAAATATTGTTCAATTAATTTTGTTTTGTTGTCTTCTATTTTAAGTTTTACTTTGTTTATCATATTCTCCCTATAGATGTTCAATCAGGATATATCATTTCCAATTTTTTTATATTCCAAATTAAACTGAAAAGACTTTATAGTACAGGCAAACTAGGATACTTTACTTTTAATTTTAGCTGAAATATTGCTCAGCCATACCATAGGGTCATCCTAATTTGATTCAGGACCATATTATAAATAGGGCTCAAACTTTGTATTCTGGACCCACTCTGCCTGGTTCAAATCCTGGATGAGGCACTTAGTCTTGAGAAGTTTCTTAACCAATCTGTGCTTTTTTATCTTGAAAATAAATACAAAGGTGAAGAGATTGTTGAAATATCTGAAAAGGAATTCAGAAGAATGATCTAAGATTGCCTAAAAACAGTGAGAAGCAAATACATGAGTTAAGGAAATCCATACACGACATGGATGAATGATTTTACTGGGAGATAGATACTGAGGAGAAATCAAACTGAAATATTGGAAATGAAGAATTCAACATGTCAAATAAAATATAATGTAGAAAGCCTTAGCAACAGACTTGGTGAGGAAGAAGAAAAAATACCTGTGCTAGAAGAAAAAGTTTTGGAAATTACTCAAACAAAAAGGAAGAAGACAAAATTAGAAAAACTGAAAATAATGTTTGAGATTTATGGGATACTATCAACTGATGTAGCATATATGTTTTAGGATATATTGAAGGTTTGGAATGAGACTTCTTCAGTGAAATAATAGAAAATAACTTCCCTAAAAAGATGTCCCTAAAAAGAAAGGGACATCCAACATATGGGAGACCTGGAAGAAGCTCCTGGCTCCTGGCTTCAGATCAGCGCAGCTCCAGCAGCTGCGGCCAACTGGGGAGTGAACCATTGGATGGAAGACCTCTCTCTCTCTCTCTGCCTCTCCTCTCTCTATGTAACTCTGACTTTCAAATAAATAAATAAATTTTTATAAAAAGAAAGGGTCATCCAAGGACAAGAAGCCCATACAACTCTAATAGGCATGATTAGAAAAAGATTTTAAAATATGCACAGTAGAAACACCAGAATATCCTCAGAGAATTTCCAATTAGACTGACAGAAAATTTCTCATACGAAACTCCACAGGCTAGGAGATAATGGAGAGCCATAGTCAAAGACCTTAAAGAAAAATAAATGTTAATCTATAATATTGTATCCTGTAAAGTTCCCATTATTATATGAAGATGAAATAAAGACCTCCTAAAATAAACAGAATTGAAATAATTTGTCACCACTACTCCAGCCTTATAAATGATATTTAAAAATGTGCTACAAATAGAAATACAGAAAGGCATCAATTTGATAGAATGTGAAGGCAGAAAATCTCCCAATTAAAATACAATGGAAACCCAAAGTAAACAATAGGAAAATTTATGGAAAAATATCAGGATGAAGTCATTACTTATAAATAATAATGTTGCGTATAAATGGTCTAAATTTGCCAATTGAAAGATATTGGCTGAATAGATTAAATAATAAGACCAATTTGTTTGCTGCATGCAAGAAATATGCCTCATGAAAAAGATACGTGTAGACTGAAAGTGAAAGGGTAGAAAAAGATATTTCATGCTAAGGAAAGCAAAAAAGAGCAGGAGTAGCTATCATAATATCAGACAAAATAATTAAAACAAAAAATTATTAAAAGAGACAAAGAAGGACATTATGTGATAAATAAAGGATCAATTCAACAGGAGGATGTGACTACAGTAAATGTATATGTCAGTTTCCAGGGCACCTGTCTGTTTAAAATAAATGTAAATTGATGTAAAGGGAGACATAACCTTTAATACAGTAATAATGAGGGACTACAACACCTTACTTTCTTTTTTTTTAACTTTTATTTAATGAATATAAATTTCCAAAGTACAGCTTATGGATTACAATGGCTTCCCCCCCATAACGTCCCTCCCACCCGCAACCCTCCCCTCTCCCACTCCCTCTCCCCTTCCATTCACATCAAGATTCATTTTCGATTCTCTTTATCTACAGAAGATCAGTTTAGCATACATTAAGTAAAGATTTCAACAGTTTGCTCCCACACAGAAACATAAAGTGAAAAATAATAGATGATTTTTTAAATGATGATGAAATCAGATCAGACCTATTGTCATGTTTAATCCCAGTGAGAGTCAAGTTGGGAATTGATAATTTCTTCTTCTTTTTTTTTTTTTTTTTTTTACAGAAGATCAGTTTAGTATACATTAAGTAAAGCTTTCAACAGTTTGCACCCCCATAGAAACACAAAGTGAAATATACTGTTTGAGTACTCGTTATAGCATTAAGTCTCAATGTACAGCACATTAAGGACAGAGATCCTACATGAGGAGTAAGTGCACAGTGACTCCTGTTGTTGACTTTACAAATTGACACTCTTGTTTATGGACTCAGTAATCTCCCCATGCTCTACAACACCTTACTTTCATCAATAGATCAACTAGACCAAAAAAACCAACAAAGAAACAACAGAGAGAATCTACACTATGAACCAAATGGACCTAATTTGAGATAGAGAGACATATATATATATATAGAGAGAGAGAGAGACAGACAGACAGACAGACAGAAACAATTAAATCTATAGCTTCAGAATACACATTGTTTATATCAATGTGTGGGATTTCTTCTAGGAGAGACTGTATGCTGGCCATAAAGAAGTCTCAACAAATTAAAAAAAAAAAAAAAACTCAAGAATCTCTAGAACATATGCAAACACATGGAGACTGAACAACGCTCCCCTGAGTGAACAGTGGGTCACAGAAGAAATTGAAAGAAAGGGAAACCAAAAAGTTCCTGGAAACCAATAAAGATGACAACACATAGTTTCAAAACTTATGCCTTTCTTTCTATCTCTCCTCTCACTGTCTGTAACTCTACCTCTCAAATAAATAAATAAGATCTTTAAAAAAAAAAAAAAACTTATGGAATATTGTAAAAGTGGCCTTAGAAGAAAAATTTGTAGCAATCAGTGCCTACATCAATATATAGGAAAGGCATTAAATAAATGATCTAACAATGCATCTCAAGGACCTAGATGACAAGAACAAACCAATTCCAAGATTAGTTGGAGGAAAGCCATAATTAAAGTTAAAATTAGAGAAAAATAAACAAAACTGAAACCAAAAAGCAACATGAAATATCAGTGAAATCAAGAGCTGGTTTACTTAAAAAATTAACAAAACCAATACATCATTGGCCCAACTAACCAAAAAAAGGAAGATCCAAGTTAATAAAATCAGAGTTGAAAATGAGATTCCAAAAGCTACTACAAAAATAAAGAGAAACATCAAGAATTACTACAAATTACTATATGACAACAATCAGAAAATGAGGAAGAAATAATAGATTTCTGGAAAGATATAATCTACCAAAACTGAATCATGAAGACACAGAACTCCTAAAAATACCAATAACAAAGATGGAGATTAAATCAATAAAAAAGACCCTTCCAGCAAAGAAAAGCCCGGGACTGGAAGGCTTCATTGCTGAATTCTACCAAACTTAAGAAGAACTAACTCTAATACTTCTCAAACTATTCAAAACAATTGAAAGGGAGGAATTCCTTTCAAACTCTTTCTATGAAGCCAGAATAACCCTAATCCATAGATCCTAAACCAGAAAAAGAAGCAACAGAGAAAGAGAACTGTAGACTAATATCCTTGATGCACATAAATGCAAAAATCCTCAATAAAATAACAGTTATTTGAATCCAACAACACATCAGAAAAATCATTCAGTCCAACCAAGTGGCATTTATCATTGATATACAGGGATATTTTAACATATGCAATCAATAAATGTGATATTTCACATTAATAAATTAAAGAATAAAAACCACATGTTTATCTCAATAGAACCAGAGAAAGCATTTGGTAAAAATAAAACATCCTTTCAGATAGAAAACTTAAGTAAGTTGGGTATAAAAGGAACATTCCTCAACACAATCAAGGCAATATATGACAAACCAACAACAGCAACATATTGAATGGAGGAAAGTTGGAAGCATTTCCACTAAGAACAGGAATGAGAAAAGGATATCCACTTTCATCATCGCTATTCAACTTAGTCCTGGAAGTTTTAGCTAGAGCCATTAGCCAAGAAAAAGGAATCAAATTGGAAAGGAGGAAGTAAAATTATCCCTGTTTGCAGATGACTTGATTCTATATATAGGGGGAACAAAAGACTACAGTAAGAGACTGTTGGAACTCGTAGAGAGTTTTGTAAAGTTTCAGTATATAAAATCAACACACAAAAACCAGTAGCCTTTATATACACAAATAATGCCCTGGCTGAGAAATAACTTGTACCAGTAACATTCACAATAGCTACAAAAAATTTTGAATACTTTGGAATAAATGTGACTGAGGGTGTGACAGATCTCTGTGATGGAAATTACAAAACACTAAAGAAATAAATAGAAGAAAACATGGAAGAATCTTCCATGTTTGTGAATTGGAAGACTTAATATCATCAAAATGTCCATACTACCCAAAGCAATTTACAGACTCAATGTGACCGCATTCAAAACACCAAATATTCTCAGATAAAGAATAAATGGTGTTAAAATTCATTATGGAAACATGGTAAACATAAAATAGCTAGGCAATCTTAAACAACAAAAACAAAACTGGAGACACCATAATACCAGGTTTCAAGACATACTACCTTGACATTATAATCAAAACCACCTGGTACTGGCACAGAAATAGAGATGTGTACAAATGGTACAGAATAGATACCCCATAAATTAACCCAGGCAGCTACAACCAACTCATCTTACATGAGCTAAGATCAAGGACAGATCTTCAACACTCGTGCTGGAAAACTTGGATCTATGCATGCAGAAATATGAAACAAGAGCCCTACTTTACACCTTACACAATAATCAACTCAAAGTGGATGAAGGATATAAATCTATGACCTGATACCATCCAATTACTAGATGAAAACATTGGGGAAACTCTGCAAGACATTGACATAGGCAAAGACTTCTTGAAAAAGACCCCAGAAGCACAGGCAATAAAAACAAAAATAGAAAAATGGTATTACATCTAGCTGAGAAGCTTCTGAATTGCAATGAAAACAATCAACAAAGTGAAAAGGCGACCAACAGAATGGGAGAAAATATTTGCAAGCTATGCTGCTGATGAGGATTAATATTCAGAATATATAAGGAGCTTAAAAAACTCAACAAGAAAGCAACGAATCAAGTTAAGAAATTGGCAAAGGATATGAACAGACATTTTTCTTTTTTTTTTTTTTAAGATTTTATTTATTTATTTGAGAAGCAGTTACAGACAGCAAGAGAGAGAGACAGAAAGAAAGGTCTTCCAGCCACTGGTTCACTCCCCAAATGGTTGCAACGGCTAGAGTTGTACCAGTCTGAAGCCAGGAGCCAGGAGCTTCCCCCAGGTCTCCCATGTGGGTGCAGGGGTCCAAGGACTTGGGCCATCTTCCACTGCTCTCCCAGGCCATAGCAGAAAGCTGGGTGGGAAGAGGAGCAGCCAGGACTAGAACAGGCACCCATATGGGATGCCAGCTCTGCAGGCGGAAGATTAACCTGCTGAGCCACAGCGCCAAAGCACGAAATTCAAATGACCAACTAACATATGAAAAGGTGCTCAAGATCACTAGTCATCAGGGAAATGCAAATCAAAACCACAATTAGATTTTGCCTCACCCCAGTTAAAATGGTATCATCGAAAGTTCAAAACAGAATACATGCTGGCAAGGACGTGGGGAACAAGGTACCCTAATGCACTCTTGGTAGAAATATAATATAGTACAATGATTATGGAAGACAGTATGAAGATTCCTCAAAAATCTGAAAATAGGTCCACCATATGACCCAGCCCTCACACTCCTGAGAATTTATCCAAAGGAAATGAAATCAGCATATTAATGAGTTATCTTTACTCTCATGTTTATTGCAGCTCAATTCACAATAGCTAAGATATGGAATCAACTCAGAGGTCCATAAATTGATGGCTGGATAAAGAAAATGTGGTATATTTACACTACGGAATACTATTCAGCCATAAAAAGATTGAAATCTTGTCTTCTGAAAAAAAAAATTGATGCAACTTGAAACCATTATGCTTAGTGAAATAAATGTGCCCCCAGAAGACAAATATCAAAAATCTTCCATGATTTATGATAACCATTATACAGAGTACAAAAATGTAGTGTATATTAGTGAAATTGGCATTTTGAAATTTGATTATTGTTTACAGTCCTTGTCTATTTTCTTGAATAACAGTGGTTTTTCTGCTTACTACTTGTTGAATACTTTATTTAGTTGATGGTGAACTGTGATTATAAAATAAACTGAAAGTATGTCATGTAAAAATTAAAATGAAAAGAAAGGAAGGAAAAAGGAGAATGGGAGCATAGGTGGAGGGAAGGGAGATTGGAAGTATTATTATGCTCTTAAATCTTTATATTTGAAATCATGAAATCTGTGCATCTCATGTAAATAAAATTTTAAAAAATAATCAGAGCTTCTATCTCAGATTTTATGCTAAGAACTGTATTTATTAAACTCATTTGGCATTCAGTGTGCAGCTCAAATAGACCAGAGCTGGAACTCAACCTTTGAAATGGCCCCAAAGACTAATAACTCCTATTTCAGAATCATCTTTAAGGTCTGAGATGCAAGAAATACTTAAGAACATCTAAACCATTCTCAAGTCTTTTGGAATATCCACTTTCTACTTCTTCTCACAGATGACCTTTAGCTTCTGCTTGAACCCCTACTTGTTAAGATTTTTCTGGTTCTAGCATCAAATAAGAGTGTGGCCTCACCATTGTGTGAATAAGTTTCTTAATTTTTTAAAAAATATTTTATTTATTTGTTTGACAGGTAGAATTACAGACAGTGAGAGAGACAGAGAGAAAGGTCTTCCCTTCGTCGGTTCACTCCCCAAATGGCCGTGACGGACAGAACTGTGCCCATCCGAAGCCAGGAGCCAGGAGCCTCCCCCGAGTCCCCCATGCAGGCGCAGGGGCCCAAGGACTTGGGCCATCCTGTACTGCTTTCCCAGGTGACAGCAGAGAGCTGGATCTGAAGAGGAGCAACCGGGACTAGATCTGGCATCCATATGGGATGCCAGTGCCACAGATGGAGTGTTAACCTAGTGCGCCATGGCGCCGGCCCCAAGTTTCTTAATTTTGATCCCAAATTCTTGCTACCATAGAGTTAAGAATTCAAAGCAAAGTCATACATACAGTGCACAAGTCAGAGAAGAACTGATTTAAAAGTGAGAGAGTGAATGTACATTCAATCGTTGTGAGTGTGGGCAATTCCACATGGAGAGATATACATTGTGAATATTTCAGAGTTGCTTATGAGGAGAAAGCATGGGAGGAAGCCAGAGAAGGACCCATAAACCAAAAAGCAAAGAGGTCATTCCCATGTGTCATCATCACTTTTGTGGGGTAGAGGGTAGTTCCTCATTGAATATGAACCAGCTGGAGTCGCGGCAGGGTTTAGTGCACATAAAGCATTCTAGGAGTTTCATGGTGCCTTCACATAGAACTTAATATCCATGTGGCTATAATGGTGTCCCTTTCTTCCTGTTTCTGAATGAGACACAGGTGTATCATGAGAAAGTGGTCGTAATGGATTGACATGTAAGGAGTGGAGTTACAATGCAGGAATGGCAGAAATTTTGATTCCAGTTCAACTATGCCTACCTAGTCCACCCACTGAGTCCTCCCCCATACCACTACTTGGAATAACAACTAAACCATTGCCATGGGAGAAAAATGCATGTATAAGGTTCTAAAGAGAAATGTAAGTTTTCTTAGAGTACTGATTTTGACACTAGCAATGCCTAAAGGTTTGATACAGCTTGTACATCTTTTAAGGTAAAATAGCATTTTAAGGCACTGATTTCCTATCAATTATTTTTATTTATTTATTTGAAAGCCAGAGTTACACAGAGAGAGGAGAGAGAGAGAAAGAGAGAGAGAGTGAGCTCTTCCATCCGATGGTTCACTTCCCAATTGGCTGCAACAGCTGAAGCTGCATCAATCCGAAGCCAGGAGCCAGGAGCTGCTTCCAGGCCTCCCACGTGGGTGCAGGGTCCCAAGGAGTTGGGCCATCTTCCACTGCCCTTCCAGGCCATAGCAGAGAGCTGGATTAGAAGTAGAGCACCTGGGTCTCGAACTAGTGGTCATATGGGATGCCAGCACTGCAGGCAACAGCTTTACCCGCTACACCACAGTGCTGGCCCCCTTCCTATCAATTTTTAAAATTTTAATATTGAACATTAAGAACCTTATTTCAGTACAGTCCAGTGAAGAATCTGAATTAATCTTTTTGTTAAACAAAATTCACTGAGAGAAAGCATTGTGGCGCAGCAGAGGAGGCCACTTCTTCTGACTCTAAAATCCCATGTGAGAGTGCCAGTTAGAATCCCCACTATTCCACTCCCAATCCGGATTTCTGCTATTGTGCCTGGGAAGGCAGAAGATGATGGGTCTACTACTCAGTCCCTACCACTCTTGTGGAAGGCCCCTGATGTTCCTGGCTCTTGACTTTGGACTGGCCCAGCCCCAGCTGATTCAGGCATTTGGGGAGTGAACAAACCAATGGAGGTTCTCTCTTTCTCTCTCTGTCACTTTCTCTCTTTGTCTTTCTACCTTTCAAATAAATACAACAATAAAAAATCAAAGAAGTCGCAGGCCGGCGCTGTTGCGTAGCAAGTAAAACCGCTGTCTGCAGTGCCCACATCCCATTTGGGCACAGGTTCAAGTCCCAGCTGCTCCACTTCTAATCCAGCTCTCTCCTATAGCCTGGGAAAGCAGTAGAAGATGGCCCAAGTCCTTGGGCCTCTGCACCTGCATGGAGACCTGGAAGAAGCTCCAGGCTCCTGGCTTCAGATTGGAGCAACTCCGGCCATTGCAGCCAATTGGGGAGTGAACCAGCAGATGGAAGACCTCTCTCTCTCTGCCTCTTCTTCTCTCTCTCTGTATAACTCTGACTTTCAAATAAATAAATAAACCTTAGAAAAAGAAAAAAGTCACTGAATAAGCTACATATTCTATGAAATATGTTTACACATTTCAGCAAGTGACAAAAAATTCTTATTCAATATTAAGAAATGTAATATTTTCCTCTTCATAGGTGGTACATATTCATTTTTTGAATATGAATGAGGCAAACAGATTATGAAGAGGAGAATATCAATGATTTATAAACCCTGGTGGAATGCTTTTAATGTTTATATTATAAAAGATATGTGCAATAGAATTGAATTTATCTGTTTAAGGTACAAAATTAAAAGCATACCTATAATTCATTGTTTTTCTTAACATTCAATATGTCCCAGACACTCTTACTTTCTGTTAAAAATTATCATTAATACTGACATAAGATTCCTTCATGCAATTGGATACTCATTCTATGACTGATGAGAGGTTTTTTCATTTTATTTGAGGTTGGCAGTGGGGAGAGGGAGGGAGAAACTCCCATCTGCTAGTTCTCCTCTCAAATGCCTGCAACAGCCGAACCAGACCAGAGCTGGAGCCGGGCACTGGCAGCAATCCAGTTCTACCATGTGGATGACAGGAACCCAATTACTTGAGCCATTATTGCTGCATACCAGGGTGTGCATGAGCAGACAGATGGAGTCAGGTGCTTGATCTTGGATTGGAAGCCCACGTGAGACATTAACTGCTAGACTAAAGGCTTGCAACCAGTGTTGGATATTTAGGCTCAATTTTCACATTAATTAATAAAGATGTTGGTTACATCTTTGTGTGTATATTGTCTATATCTCAGACAATTTTTAAGCAAACATAGAAAAAGGATTGTTAGATGATGGCATATAAATTCTTACAAAGCAGTTGACATATTGCAGGGGGACTCTATGCATTTTTGTTTTGTTTTGCACTATTAGAATGGAACACAACTTGTATAAATTATCTTTTTCCAAGAGACAGCCTATATTTAACTGATACTGATACTCACCACCAATCTTTTTATGCTCTGACTTTTCATTATTGAATTCTTAAAGTTGAGGCATGTTTCAATTGACTGCACATATGTTCAAGCAGCTTTGTTTTATTTTTGTTTTTGTGTTTTCCAGTAATTCAAGTCAGTGAATTGGTTTTAGAAGCATGTCCTATTTGCAAGTGTTTTCTGGTACCCTATACAAACAAACCTTTACTAGACAGAACCATCCTATTTCCTGATGATGGAACTATTACTCCATTTCCTCCTGCATTAACTTTTAAGTAGAGAAGACTAAGGCTAGGATAGTTTCTTTTCTTTCACAGGTGATTTTTGTTTTTTATCTATATGCTTTTAAGATTGTTCTCCTTTGTTCATAGATTTTTCTGACAGTTTATTAATCATTTTAGATATGACCAGTTCTGTTGTTCCGTTTCAGTAAATAACAGTTAGTCATGTTTTTATTATTGCCGTGGTGTGACTAATTTTGATTTCTTCCTCAGAAGAGCTAAGTCACCTCTATTCAAAAATAAACTGCTTTCTGTACTGCAAAAGAAACAGTCAGGAGAGTGAAGAGACAACCGACAGAATGGGAAAAAATATTTGCAAACTATGCAACAGATAAAGGGTTAATAACCAGAATCTACAAAGAGATCAAGAAACTCCACAAAAACAAAACCAACAACCCCCTTAAGAGATGGGCCAAGGACTTCAATAGACATTTTTCAAAAGAGGAAATCCAAATGGCCAACAGGCACATGAAAAAAATGTTCAAGATCACTAGCAATCAGGGAAATGCAAATCAAAAGCACAATGAGGTTTCACCTCACCCCGGTTAGAATGGCTCACATACAGAAATCTACCAACAACAGATGCTGGCGAGGATGTGGGGAAAAAGGGACACTAACCCACTGTTGGTGGGAATGCAAACTGGTCAAGCCACTATGGAAATCAGTCTGGAGATTCCTCAGAAACCTGAAGATAACCCTACCGTTCGACCCAGCCATCCCACTCCTTGGAATTTACCCAAAGGAGTTTAAATTGACAAACAAAAAAGCGGTCTGCACCCTAATGTTTATTGCAGCACAATTCACAATAGCCAAGACCTGGAACCAACCTAAATGCCCATCAACGGTAGACTGGATAAAGAAATTATGGGATATGTATTCTTTAGAATACTATACCGCAGTAAGAAACAACGAAATCCAGTCATTTGCAACAAAATGGAGGAATCTGGAACACATCATGCTGAGTGAAGTAAGCCAGTCCCAAAGGGACAAATACCATATGTTCTCCCTGATCGGTGACAACTGACTGAACACCAAAAAGGAAACTTGTTGAAGTGAAATGGACACTATGAGAAATGGTGACTTGATCAGCATAGCCCTGACTGTTAATGGACAACTTAATACATTATCCCTCTTAGTATTTTTTTTGTCTGTTCTACTTAATATGACTGGTTTAATTCTGTAATTATCACACAGTTATTCTTAAGTGTTGAAAATTAACTGAAATGTGATCCCTGTTAAACATAAGAGTGGGAATAAGAGAGGGAAGAGATGTATAATTTGGGGCATGCTCGGGCTGACTTGCCCCAATTGGTAGAGTTGGAAACATACCAGGGGATTCCAGTTCAATCCCATCAAGGTGGCATGTGCCAATGCCATCTCACTATTCCAAGTGATCAATTTCAGTTCACAATTGATCATAATGAAAGGACTAAGAGTCAAAGGGAGCACATAAACAAGTCTAGTACCTGCTAACACTAACCGATAGAATAAATAAAGGGGAGAGTGATCCAACATGGGAAATGAGATACTCAGCAGACTCATAGAATGGCGGATGTCCTAAATAGCACTCTGGCCTCAGAATCAGCCCTAAAGGCACTGGGATCTGGCTGAAAAGCCCATGAGAGTATTTCAGGCATGGAAAGCCAAGACACTCTGGCAAAAAGATCTCTGTGAGTGAGATCCCAGTGGAAAGAACAGGTCTTCAAAGAAGAAGGTGCCTTTCTCTGAAGGGAGGAGAGAACCTCCACTTTGACTATGACCATGTCTAAACAAGATAAGAGTCGGAGAACTCAAGGGGCTTCCATAGCCTTGGAAACTCATGACTGGTGCATAGGGAGATTACTGATGCCATAAACAGGAGTGTCAATTTGTAAAGTCAACAACAGGAGTCACTGTGCACTTAACTCCTCATGTAGGATCTCTGTCCTTAATGTGCTGTACATTGAGGCTTAATGCTATAACGAGTACTCAAACAGTATATTTCACTTTGTGTTTCTATGGGGGTGCAAACGGTTGAAATCTTTACTTAATGTATACTAAACTGATCTTCTGTAAAAAAATAAAAGAAAAGAAAAAAAATAAAAAAATAAACTGCTACCTTTCAGTGAAGGAATGGCAGGTACATCCAAGGGGTCCTCTTATCTTCTCTGCTCGGAGGCTTCCTACTCTGTTCACCTTTCTTTCAAGCTTATACATTAAGTAAAGATTTCAACAGTTTGCACCCACACAGAAACACAAAGTGTAAAATACTGCTTGAGTACTAGTTATAGCATTAATTCACACTTAATGTGTTGTTCAGATTTCATTTCTTTTGCAGCAAAATAAACTTACCTTTTAATTATAATTTCCATAAACTTGAAAAAGTATCCTCAGAGTCTGTCTTTAATGTTTTGGTAGAATCTGAGAAAGAGTGATGTTAGTCTTTAAATGCTTGATAGAATTCAGCTGTGAAGCCACAGCTGCCAGGTTGTTCTTTTATAAGAGACATTTTGTTGCTGATGTAATCTTACTCACTGTTGATCTATTCAGATTTTCTACTTCATTGTGATTCCATATTGGTGCGCTATATGCATCTGATACTTAATGCATTTCTTTTAGGTTATACAATTTGTGTCATAATAGTCTCAAATGATCTCTTGTATTTTTGTGGTATCAGTTGTAATGTCTCCTCTGCACTTTTTATCTTACATGTTTGGATCTTCTCTCCTTACACAGCTAAGGCTTTCAAACCAGTCATATCCTATTAGGTACCATGGACCAAGAATTATTTAAAGATTAGTTTAAATTTTTCATAAGTTGAATTTATAGCCTCAGATACTTATCATGAAAGGTATTATTTATTCTGTCAGTGACAATTTGTAGAAATTAATATTTGATTTATGTCCAGTTTCAGCATGATTATATACACAGTCTCTGTTTATGTGTGTATACTCAGGAGAAGCCTGCATGTGTACTTATTAAGTCTGACCTGCAATGATAATTTAAAACCCTAAATTTCTTTCCTATATTCCATTTTAGTCATGACACTACAGTATTTTTAATAATTAGTTTTCTAAAAATAAAGATGAAAATCATTTGGTTTCATTCTATTTCTCATATATATCTATTTAATTCAGTATTTAGAATTCTAAATTCCATTGAAATGATTACTTTCCATATGTAACATATTAGCTACTAATATGTCTCATTGCATAAAGAATGAAACCTTTCTTTTTAATTTTTATTTATTTGAGAGGTAGAAAGAAAGAGGGGAGAAGACAGAGAACCAAAGAAAACTCCCATTTGCTGGCCTACTCCCTGAATGCCCCCCAAAAAAAGCAAAGGCTGGGAGACTGGAACTCAATCTAACCCTACTACATGGGAAACAGAGGCCCAATTTCTTGAATCATCACCACTGTCTCCAAGGTCTACGTTAGCAGGAAACTGGAGACATGAGTTAGAGACAGGTTTCAAACTTGGGTACTCCAGTATGAGACAAAGGCATGGAACCACTAGGCTAATACCTGCCTCTGTCACTCCTTTCTTGGGCAAGTGCTGAGCACGTACTGCTTGCTATGTAGTTTACTAGGTGTAAAATAAACAGTAGTAGAATAAGTTAAGTCATGTTATTTATGAAGCTTTTGTTCTGGTTTATAAAGAAGGATGTACATATAAAGGCAAAATTTAAAATTTATACATAAATATGAAGGTACTTCAAAAAGTTCATGGAAATGAAATTAAAAGATAAGTTTGTTTTGGTGCAAAACTTTAAAATCCACCAAGAGATTTTTCATAATATGCATGTTACCATGAACTTTTCAAAGACTCCTTGAATGCCTAGATTTCACTTTTTTTTAACCTAAGAACAATCTTTTAATTCCAATTTCCTTGAACTTTTTGAAGTACCCTTGTGTATATATATTTTTAATAATGAAAAGGTCATAAAAGAAATTAATGTAGACATTCCTCATTAGGAATGCAGACTTTAATCTACCAAATTCTCAGGGCAGGAGAACAATGAAGGAGTTGTGGTTACCTTCCATTCTGCTTTGCCTGTCAGTGATTTCTAGATATCTTATTTTGTGAGCACTTAATTGTTCAGTTTTTTCATCAAAATGTAACTATTATTTAGCTACTCAATTTAAGTATTTTCTAATAGGTTTTATAGCTTGTAATTTTTGGTTAATAACAAAGATGACACGTTAACACAGAATAAAATTTATTTGGAAATATAAAAAAAGAAAATTGATTAACTGCAAGAAAAATGACAAGCAGAAAATAAGGGACAGTAAACAACAGTTCTCTGAGTCCTACCACATGCCAGTCATGTGACTTGCTATCCACTGTGGGGACATATAGAGTTCCTGCTCTCATATTTCTCAGTCTGGTGGGGAAGTAGGCAAGCAAACTAACCAAATTATTCCATAGAATGATACAGATATGATAGAATAATTTATTGCAGCAGAAATAATTGTTCTGCTCATAATTTAAGAGAAGAACACTATAAATCTTTATGTTTTTTTCACCTTCACTGGCGTTGATGCACTAGGGCCTAAAACTGAAAGTTTATAGGCTGGTAAAAAATAAAAATAACTAAAAAGAAAAACAAAACATGACCCAAAATTAGCAGAATGAACCCACTCAATTTTCCAATGGCACACCAGGCTTGAACTGAAACACTGAAAATGCAAACGTGATGAACTGAAGTGCACAGATTCTTCCTCAAATTCTTTCTCAAAGTTAGGTTCTTTTTCTTGAGGCTCTTTGTCATTTATTTAAACCTGCAGTGGGATGAGTGAGAATAGATTCCTAATAATGTTTGATAGTAGGTTTCTCATTTTTAGATAAGAACTCAAAGTCAAACTTAGCACAATTCTTAAAAATAACAAAATAAGAACATTTTTCTTGTGCCCAGTCAGGTAAGGAGAATTCACACCAGGCCACATACATTGTGTATAAGCCTGTGAAGAGGATATTCAGATGCAGTGCAGAGCAGGAACCCAAAATTCATGCCAGGAATTTGAGAAGCCAAGGGAAAGTTCCTATGATGTGATGTTTTTCAGTTCTGTTACTACTAGACAATAGGAGTCTCATGATGGGTTTATTATCTTAAAACACAGCCACATCCCCGAATAATAAAACCAGAATCTTTGGTCATAGGACCTTGTGCTGTGTAAAGCTCTCCAGTCCCTGCACAGCCAAGATGAGAACAATTGACTAGAAAAAAATACCCATGTGGCTGCTAATAGCCCATCTATGTGGTACTGGTGGAGGTGGGGGGGCCAGTGATATCGTGAGCACTCCAAGCAGATGAAATTGTAAGCAAAGGACGATGTGTTCAAAAACTACAAATTCAGTCAGTGGGCATTACATTTCTGTAGAAGTGGGGAAGTTTAAAGGGACACACTGGACAAGCTGAGTAGAGTATTTGGCACATCCTCAATGCCATGCTAAGCTTGGCTTTTATCCCTGAGAATCCACTGAAAGGTTATAATCTGGTTGCTGGGGAGTTTCAGAATCTCATTTGCATGTGAAAAAGAGCATTTTGGCTGAAGCTTGGAGAAAGAACTGGAGAGGAAATCAAACAAGACTGATGACAGTGTGCACAGTTAGCATTCCGGATGGAAGATGAGGAGGCCATCCTAGGGGAAAGAATCTGAAAAAGGAAGTTCAACAGATATTATTCAGGTTAAACTGATCCAGTTTGAACAGTAATAACCATGAAGTGCATCTCTCAGATCCCCTACAGTGTTGAATATAATTGTCCAGTGGACCCATTTCTATCCTACTAGCTCTACCACTTCATTTACTATGAGGACATATTTCCATTGGGCCATTCCTAGCCCATGAATGAGCATGACTGGGGAGAATTACTGTAGGCTCTTCTTGATGTATACAAAATTCCCATGGGCCACAATTTCCTCTAAGAGACTTTGTCTCATGACTCCTCATTGACTTACTTGAGACTTTCTTGTTTTCTTACCCTCCTATCTGATACTCCCTTCTTTCTGTGTTTGTGCCTCCCTCCCCAAATTTCACAAATTGAAATCTTAATCCTGGATGTGATGTTATTAGGAGAAGAAGCCTTTGGAGGCCAATAATTTTGAGTGGGATTAGCATCTTTTTGTGAAGAAATCTCAGAAAGATCCCTTGCTGCTTATGCCTTATGAGAACACAGCAATAAAGATGGTTATCCATCTACAAACCAAGAATCAATCTGCTAGCAACTTGACCTTAGATTTCCTGGCCTCCTGATATTTTAGAAATAAGAGTTGTTGTTTATAAATTACCAGTTCTATGGTATTCTGTTATAGCATCTCACAAGAACTGGTATTTCTCCATTACCTTCACAGATACCAGAATTGCATCTCCCCTGTTTCCTTCCATCCGTTTCCTCTTCGTAGCTGTTTCTAATAATTGTTTCCACATAGCATCTCCTATTTGTATCACTGTCTGCTGCTTAAAGAATCCAAACTAGCACAGTACTAATTAGCTTCCGGGAATAAGGACAAGGAACACTCTAAGGATTATTCAGATTCCGATGGGCAAATTGAATGGATTCTCAGGTTAATTACAAAGAGTAAGAAAAGAGGACGAGAAAGATAAGTTCAACATTGTACATGATGTCTTTTCAGGATTCTAAACATTCAGGGACAGATTCCTATGGGAAACTGTGTATTATGAATATACAGGGACAGATTAGAGAGTCACCATGCATAAGTGGTAGTTTGTGCTATGGCCTCGGGGGAGAACATCAAGGACACAGGTCACTGTGAGGAGTAATCCAACTATAAAACTTAGGAAAAAAAAATGGAGAACACAATAGAGGGAGCTGAGTAATGTCTATAAAAGTGGGGGGAAATATATATGCAAGCCCATAAAATGTGCTTTATAGAATTATGAAGGGAAAAGTGAGTAAAGGTAAATCCAATACTCCAGAGAGCAATTATGTTAGAAAATAAAATGATTCCTTCAGCACCAAATATATTAAATAGACTAAGTATGGGTTGTTTAATGGAGTGATTATAGGAAATACCCAAGTAAAAAATGTTTAGGAGGGAAGTGAGGAGGGTAGACTTTGTATGCAGATAGTTTTGAAGGGATGAGAAGGGGTAAATTGTTAGAGGGAGGTTCCAGAGAGGTGTTTGCTGCTTCTCAAAATGATACTTAACTGGATTCACAGGCAAGCAGCAAGAACTCATGACTTAGACAGAAAAAGAGATGGAGATAGAGGATGTAGAGTTATCATGAAGATATAGAAGAGGATTAGAATAAAAACGCAAATGATGGCGACTTCCCCGGCCCCCGCTCTGTTGCTCTGTTGGGACCGGGGAACCTCGCCCGGGAGCAGAACCCCAATAAAAGCCTGTGAATTAATTGAAAAAAAAAAAAACGCAAGTGATGGGGTCAACCTAGAGCAACTGAGACAATGGCATCTTTGACTCAGACCCAGATAATGGAGACAGACACCTACATTTCAAGGTGGGAAGGCAAGACTGTTTCCACATGGTATTTTCAATTTCTTCTATGAGAAATAATGCTGGGAGAGGGAGGTGGTACTGAAATGGAAAATATTTAAGATCCCTTTGAAAATGAAGATATTTTGAAAGGTTGTGTTTTAAAAATGGGGTATTGAAGTTGAGGATTTTGGAGTTTTCTAATGATGAGAATGAAAAACGATACAGTAAAGGAGATGAAGAAAACAAGAAGCTGTAAGGATGACTTGCTCATAGGGATATCAAATCTGATTCTGACCTGAGTCAGGTTGAGGAAATTGTCCATGCTTCTCCAATGACGTCAATGATAATGAGATTGTGATAAGGCCATCAAGAGTAAAATGTGTTTTAGGCTAGTGGAATGAGTCTCAAAAATAGGATGTTTCTGAGGAGGATACCCACATAATGGTCTACTTAAAACAGTGGGAGTCTCAGAGAATGTCATCTGATCCTTACCCGGGAGAATCAAGGCATTATGGAGAGATGGGAAGCCTCCCCTTCAGAGGATTTCAAAGAAAGTTGTATCCTCCTGAAAGTGCCAGGCTGCTCATGATAATGATAGTGATTATGTTGATGACAGCATTTACTTTCTGGACACTGCCCTAATTATTTTTGTTTTTATTAACTATTTATGGCAAGCAGTAAGGGGGGGTAATCACTGAAGAAGCTGAGAATATAAAGGTATTATTTTTTATAAAATATGTAAACTTCAGAAAAGAAAAATAGAAAGAATGGGAAAGTCAGTGGTTGTGTTTAAAGTTTGACCAAAAATAGGATTTCTGAAACCTGTTTTCTTATGAGCATCATTGACTAAATACCAAGGATGGGATACAAAGATAACAAGGACCAGCTAAAGTGACCTGGTATATAACTAACTTGGGTTTCACCCCTAAAGCTTATGTTAAACCAACAGTGCTTTTGAGATAGAACAATAAGCCAAAATGGTTCATTTTTTACTGTTTTAAGACCCAGATTAAGAGAAAACTGAAGTCAGCTCCTTGAGTACTTTCCCCTAGGCCTGCACTCTCATCTTACATAAAATGTATCACAAACATGGAAGCCTGGGAGCCAAATTTGGACAGTGTGTTAAAAGTTACCAGTTTTCAAAATTTGAATTAGTTCCCCACATTTAAAAAGTCAGAGGCTTTTGCATAAGAGTGAAAGGAATAATATAAATGTGAAAAGAATTTCGAATATAGCAAAAATTGGCCTTGTTGAGTAGATTAGGCAACTTTTGTACTAGTTGTTCCGTAAGTTTCTCAGTTTTAGCACAGAGAATTCCACTTCAAACTGGATTAGTCAGATACCCTAGAAGATAATGTTTTTAAATTGACACATTGTGCTTTGGAATTCACCAGAATTGCTACCAGACTAGCATTAATTATCTGACTGGCTGTTGTAAATCTCTGAGTTTTCTAGATTCCTTCTATCAAAGGAAAGACTTATTAACAGCCTATTTAATTCTCCCACTCCAGAGCAGTACCTCCCAACAGAGAAGTGATTGGCCAACTTCCAAAATCTTAGGGGAACACAGGAAGAACAGTAATCCACATAGATCAATGTTTAGAGAGGATAAAAGTCCATAGGCCAACCATAAAGATTATGTCTCCATCCCATTCATTCTAAACATCTAGCTCAATAATTGCTATCTTTGATTCCTTAGTTTCTTGTGGGTGTTCCTAGGTGGAGAGTTAGCTGTGAGTTACCTATAGTAGTTGCAATCTAGCTGAATATATTTGGAGTAATTGATTTTCACAACAATGAGAAAGGAATGAATGAGAAGCACTGGTGAAATTAAATAGGCTAAGTTTTCCTATGGGAAAAATGAGTCTAAAGAATCATCCTAGAGACAGAGACACTTACAATCAAGAGTCATGTCCAGGGAGTATGGCTGTAGGGTCTAAAACTCAGTATGCTGTTGCTGTTGGTGCACAGTACTCCAAGACTTGCCAAGAAAGATGCCAGCCTTAGCTTGTGAGCCAAAAGAGAACAAAGAAAACTGGTATGTCATTGTTCCAGAAACATCCAGCCCTAAGGAATACAAGAGATTTATGGAAGTTAGAAACTCTGTGCTCTCACTCATCAGCGACTTCCTCTTATTCAATTCTGTTTTAGAAATATAAATACTGCACAATGTCAAATTATATAGCACATATAGCATACACTAGATCATTTAGATATAGAAATCTGGATGGTTTAAAAATATTGAATAGTAACAGTGCTTCAATTAAACAGCATTTTTATAGTATTAAGAAATGGATAGTACCTTAAAACTACCCTCAGAACATTCTCTAGAGTAAAAAGTAGGTTATTCCTAAAAAATAAAAATATTATCATTTTTATAAATAATATTTCAGATTAAAAACATTTGCTTCAGGTAACATTCAAGAAATCAAAAGGCATGGCAAAGAAATAATAGTGCAAATACTGGTATGGCTGGGTAATTGCTGTAATATGCCCTCTTGCTTCCTTAATTCAAGGATTGAAAAGGCAAAGTTGGCAGTGTTTATTACCTACAGCCCTTCCAGCTGTCGTTGAGGCTCCCAGGCATTTCCAGGACACCTGCCACTTTGGCACCAATGCTGTAGCACCAGATACTGATTTTGAGTTAGGAAAGAAAATGCAATAGTTTATATATGGGATCTACCAGGGCTAAATGGGTTGTTTACTATATAAAAGGAACAAGTAAGAGGATTATTCAGAAAACCAGAATAGATTATAAGATTCATTCCATTAAAAAGAAAATTTAAATTTCTAGAGATTAGTAGCTAGAAATGAGAGATATTTGTCAATATTTGTTGAAATATTATGAAAAAATTATTTGATCTTTGATCAAGTTTTATTTGTCTGGAACCAACAATTATTTTAATAATTAAGCTAATTTGAGAATAAACAAGCTGAAGCTGTTCATGCTATTTTACTGGAACAATTAGTTTTCTGATTTTTGGCATAACAATAAATCTAGTCACTTGAATCTGTTATTCTTATGAGAAATACAAAGTAAATGTTCTCTTTTATATTAATTTACCAGTTTGATATGTAGTGGCGGCTGTGTTCTTTTTTTCTCATTTCTTATAGCCAACATTTTGGTTTTTGTGTACACAAGTTCCTTTTTAAAAAATATTTATTTATTTATTTGAAGTCAGCTTTACACAGAGAGAAGAGGCAGAGAGAGAGAGAGAGAGAGACAGGTCTTCCTTCTGATGGTTCACTCCTCAATTGGCTGCAATGGCCAGAGCTGTGATGATCTGAAGCCAGGAGCCAAGGGCTTCTTCCAGGTCTCCCACCTTGGCCCCTCTTCAACTGCTTTCCCAGGCCACAGCAGATAGCTGGATAGGAAGTGGAGCGGCAGGGTCTCGAACCAGCACCCATATGGGATGTCGGCGCTTCAGGCCAGGGCGTTAACCCGCTGCGCCACAACACTGGCCCCTATAGCCAACATTGTTAATGAGAGAAAGAAAAAAAACTATGTAAAATAACATCTAAATGGCACTAATAGAATCAATAAAAATGGGGTAGATTTGACTCACTAGAAATCACCTTACTAAATAAAATTGATGTTAAGATAGTTAAGCCAGAAGAAAGAATAGGTCTTGACTTAATTCATTGAGGAAAAAAAGAGTTCAATCAATGCTAGAAAATGTATGTCCAAACTTCTTACTGTACCTGCTCGTAGTAATGGTTCCTCCACTTCCATCGGTGGCATCAGCAGGCCTGGTGTTTCCCAATCCTCTACCCAGAAACAGAAGCAAACTCAGGGCCACTTTTTTCAGATTCACCATCCAACAGTGAGTGAGCCATCCAGATTCGTTGAATCCTGGCCCTTTCCCCAATAGTAAAAAATGATTTAAGCCAGATATCTCCTGACTCTCTACACACTGCAAGAAGACAGTAAGTTTATAATTGAAGTTCTGAAAACGTCTTACCTGGGATGCTTTCTGTTGTTGTTGATGGTAATGAATTGAGTTCCTGATATATTCTGCGCATTAATCATTTGTCAGATGTATAGTTTGCAAGTACTTTCTCCCAGTCTGCTGGCTGTCTCTTTACTCTGTTGATTACTTACTTAGCTATGCAGAAGCATCTTTGTTTAACAAAATTCCATTTGTTCATTTTTTGCTTTTCTGGGGAGTCTTATCCTAAAATCATTGCCTAAGCCAATGTCTTGAAGTGTTTCCCATGTTTTTCCCCTTACTGTTTCATAGTTTCTGGTCTTACATTTAGGTCTTTGATCCATTTTGAGTTGATTGCTGCATAGGGTGAGAGATGGGGTCAAGTTTCAATATTCTGTATAAGATGAACATTTTGAAGCCCCTTCTTACTATAGACTATTCTTATGGTGTATCTCTTAAATGGTTTTGTTGCTTAAAGCAAAGATTACAATGCCATATGTGTGGTACTCAATGCATATACAATTCTTGTAACAATTGTATCTAAAAAGTGGAAAGAGTAAGATTTTCTGTGAAAGCAAGCATTTAGTATTTTACTAGAAGGGATGAAATTTTATATCAGTACATTGTGAAAAGCCATTATTGTGTACCATAATTGCTATATTTACCACCAGGAAAGGTATGCAAAGAGATTTTTCCCAAACTATTAGGAATAAAAGCAAAAGATTCTAAAAACTCTTTAAGTAATCTATGGCAAAACAATAAGAGAGAAACAAAAACACTAACCAGAGGAAACAGGAAACAAATAATAAAATTGCATATTTAAGCTTCATTGTATCAGTAATTATTTTTAATATAAAGCACTAAATACATTGAAAGAGACTGGCAGAGTGCAGTACAAAATAAGACTCAAGTATATGATGTCTATAACAATTCACTTCAAATATAAGTAGCTATGTTGAAACTACAAGAATGGAAAAGATACAGTAGGGACATAAGTAAAAATAAAGACTGTATTAGCAAAGTAGACCTCAGAGCAAAGAAAATTACTAAGAAAAAAAGGAAAAGTTAATGATAAAAGAATAAACTCACCAAGAAAATACAGCACTAAACAACAGAGCTTGCCATGGAACATTTCATCAACATTAACCATTTCTTAAGCCAAAAAGAAACCTTAATCAATGTGAAACAAATGAAATAATAGTTTCTTCTGTAACAATAATGAAATAAAACTAGAAAGTAATAACAGAAAGTCAAAAGAAAAATCTTCCAAAGCTTGGAAACTAAATAATGTGTGTCCAAACAATACATGCATCAAAGAGGAAATATCAAAGTAAACAAAATTATAGAATGCACAACTTATCATAAAAGAACAAAATTCTGTCATTTGTGACAACATGAAGCAACTGGAGAATATCATGTTAAGTGAAATAAGCCAAGCACAGAAAGACAAATACCACATGATATCACTCATATATGGAATCTGAAAAAAGATGCTATAACATAAGTAAAGAGTAGAATGGTTGTCAAAGGCTGAGGTGGTTAGGGGTTAGAGGAATGGGAAGATGTTGGTTAAAGAACATAAAATTCTGCTTAGTATATATTTTTAAATGTTCATAATAGGCTAGTATTTTGTTACAGAAAGTAGTTGCGTAACTACTTAGGGCTGCAGTGAGCTTTGTGTGAGCAGGTAGGATGGATAAGAAGAAAGAGAAATGGAGAATGATGGTTAATTGGTATGGGGTTTCTTTTTGAAGGGATAAAAACATTCTAAAACTTGTAGTGCTTTAGATTGTAGTGATGCTTATACAACTCTGTGAGCATACTAAGAATCATTGGATTCTATCTTTAAATGGGCTGGTTATATGATATGTGAATTATATTAAGATAAAGTTACTAAACTTTTTAAAAATAAAAATAAAACAGGAGTTGTCATTTAGCCTAGCAGGTAACAAAATCATGTCTCATTTTAAGTGCAAGGTTCAATTTCTCCTTACTGTCGCCTCCTGCAAATGCAGACCCTGAGAAGCAGCAGTAAAGGCTCAAGTAGTTTGGTTCCTGCCACTCACATAAAAGACCTGGATTGCATACCGAGCTTCTGGCTTCAGGCCAGCCTAGTCCCAGCTCTTGTGGGAAACTGTGGGAGTGAATCAGCAAATGAGAGTTCTCTATTGTTCTCTGCCTCTCAAATAAATTAAACAATTATTTAGTACAATAAAATGTGTAGGATGCGGTTATATCTGTGCTGAGAGGGAAATTTGTAAGATTAAATCTTTGCAACAGGGCCAGAGTTGTGGTAAAGCAGGTTAAGCCACTGCATATGATTCTACCATCCCATATGAGTGCCAGTTCTCCTGACTAGTGGCCAGTTATTTTCTACCGTCCTACAATTTAGAGTCATACTACAAGATTTTTCAAGATCCCTACATTATACCTGAGTTTAGCAATCTGTGATTTGATATACACACAGAGTCTCTGCCAGCTTCCATAAGAGGGAAGGCAGTAATAGTCTTTCTCTCTCTCTCATTCTCTCTCTCTGTTACACACACACATACACACACATACACACATGCATCCATACACACACATACACACACAGCTATTTAGAGTATGGTATCTGGCTATCCTTCTGTTCCTGTTACCTAGAAATAGCAGAGGGACCTTGGGTGCCCCCTGACAATTCTCAAAGAAGCATGCCCAGTAGAGTTGAATTGGCTGCCACGCACAGTGATTCAGCAATCTGACAACAGAAAATATGAAGGGGAGAGGAAGATTTTTCTTGTTGGATTCGGGTAAAACACATTTTTTGTTGTGCACAAATGAAGAAAACCCTAGGAACTGTTAATTTTGTTCTTTATTTTAAATCTTTACTACTGAGTGCCACTTGGTGATATCACACAAAAATTCATGTTTTCCTAATTGAGAATTTAGAATATTGAAACTGTTTTATAAGTTCATACCACAAATCAAGCAAAATGGTATTTACAGAAATATATCTATATTGCAGGCCGGCGCCGCGGCTCACTAGGCTAATCCTCCGCCTTGCGGCGCCGGCACACCGGGTTCTAGTCCCGGTTGGGGCGCCGGATTCTGTCCCAGTTGACCCTCTTCCAGGCCAGCTCTCTGCTGTGGCCCAGGAGTGCAGTGGAGGATGGCCCAGGTGCTTGGGCCCTGCACCCCATGGGAGACCAGGAAAAGCACCTGGCTCCTGGCTCCTGCCATCGGATCAGCGCGGTGCGCCGGCCGCAGCGCGCCGGCCGCGGCGGCCATTGGAGGGTGAACCAACGGCAAAAGGAAGACCTTTCTCTCTGTCTCTCTCTCTCACTGTCCACTCTGCCTGTCAAAAAATAAAAAAAAAAAAATTAAAAAAAAAGAAATATATCTATATTGCAAGACTAATGATACATAATAATTTATTTTTGTCATGAAATATGTAATAAACCTAATAGGCATTTAGGGAAGACAGAAAGCTGTGTTAATCCTGTTGTATAAAAGAGGAAGAATGGACAGAAAAGAGGAAAGGATTGTATCTTGAGTTGTGCAGCAGGGTAAAACATGGCATTGCTCCCTGAGACCAAACTATACCCATCTCAGCCCATCTGCTGTAATAAAGTAATGCAAACTTGGTAATTTACAAGCAGTAGAATTTATTTTTCACAGCTCTGGAGGCTGAGAAGTCTAAGATCAAGGTGCCAGAGGTTCGGGGTCTGATGAGGGCTGCCCTCCGATCCCAGGATGACTGACAACTTGTGGCTGTATTCCCCAAAGCTGACTGACCCTCTGCCCTCATATGGGATAAGACAGAAGGTGGGTGAGCAGAAGGGGCTAAAGCTTCCCTCAAGCCCATTTATAACTATACTCACTTCGCACATGAGAAGAGAGCCCTCCTGGTGTAATCACCTCCAAAAAGTCCTGCTTTCATTCCTTTGCACTGGAGATTAAGTTTTTTTTTTTTTTTTTTTTGACAGGCAGAGTGGACAGTGAGAGAGAGAGACAGAGAGAAAGGTCTTCCTTTGCCATTGGTTCACCCTCCAATGGCTGCCGCTGCCGGCGCGCTGCGGCCGGCGCACCGCGCTGATCCAATGGCAGGAGCCAGGTACTTATCCTGGTCTCCTATGGGGTGCAGGGCCCAAGCACTTGGGCCATCCTCCACTGCACTCCCTGGCCACAGCAGAGAGCTGGCCTGGAAGAGGGGCAACCGGGACAGAATCCGGCGCCCCGACCGGGACTAGAACCCGGTGTGCCGGCGCCGCAAGGCGGAGGATTAGCCTAGTGAGCCGCGGCGCCGGCCAAGATTAAGTTTCAATATGAATTTTGGAGGGGACATAAGCATTCGAACTATAGCAACAGATTTCTGAACAATACCCATTTTATTAAAATATACTATAAAACTCTCCTCAAATTAACAGGTTAGAAATGCTAACCTAAATTGAACTCTATCCATCTTTCCATCAACTGTTGATTGTATGAATGGCTCCATGAAGTAATGACATCAAATGGCCTTTTCAAAAGTAACTTTATCCAAGAACATGCTGGTCTGTTGCAGGGGACAACTGCTTGTAACTCCTTGAGTAAGTGATTTTTTTAGGAGACAAAAAGTACAACTCTCTAAGAGGAAACTTGAAATCAGTAGTACAGAGGGAAACAGAAAGACTTTCAAAGCCTAGTTCTAAATTCCTTTCTGAAATTCACATGAACACTTTAGCTCCAGAACAATGTTTCCAGAAACACAATCTATCAATAGTGACATTTATAGGTCAATTTCTATTAGCTGGGGAATTTGGTCTACTCTTATTTTACAGTATAGCTGGCAGCCAAAAGAAAATCATATATGGCATGTTTTGACTTGGCTCTAAGCTTTCTCAAAGCTTCCCTTTCTTTTTCAGCTGCAGCTCTGAAACTTACCTGCCACTCTTTTGGCCCAGAGCCATTTCATCACTAAGTCTGCGGTGTACTGTGCTTCTCGCTGTTTTCCCGCCTGCCTCCTATTTCAAACTTTGGCACAAGTAACAGAGTGCTGATAGCGAAGCCAGAGAATGTTAAGATGAGATCACTTGGGAGGAGACAGGAGAGGAAAAGTATGGACCTTCTCAGGTAGGGGCTGGAAGGCCCAGGCATGTGGAGAACCTGTGGAAGCTGAAGAATCCACAGGCAGAACAGGCAGATTCTTTCAGTCAAGCCACAATCCCCACAGAAGCTGAGACAAACTCCTGGCCAATAGATCTGGAGCTTTCTGCCTTCTGGGACAGAGACTACTGAAGAATCTGGCTCATTGCCCATTCATTTATTCCTTTATCCACCCATCCCCTCCATAACTCATTTGATCAGCTGTTGATGAACATTTTATATTACCTAGTATACAACAGTGCTTCTAGAAATTTAATGAACACTCAAATTACCTGGAAACCTTGTTAAAACACGGTTTCTAATCTACATTGTGTAGTTCCACTAAGCTATCAAGTATTGCTCATTTTACTTCCCTTTTCTTAGATCAGTGGTTTCCAAACTTGCCAGAAAAATGTAAATTCTCAGGCTAACCAAGACCTATTGAACTTTTAGGCTGAGATCCAATAACTCATTAAATGCTAAGCCCTCTGGGTGATTGTAACACATGCTTAAATTTCAGAACCACTGAGTCCAGACTCAAAGTTCCTCGAATTTGGCTGCATATTAGAATCACCTGGGGAGCTGTGGACAGAATTGTGCTCCACCAAGTGATACATGGAAGTCATGACCCCCAATATCTGCAAAGGTGATTTTACTTGGAAACAGAGACTGCACATGTAATTAAATTGTGGTCATACTGGACAAATGTGGGTCCCATATCTAAGTGACTGGTAGCCTTCAAAAAATGCAATTTGAGGATGCACAGGGAAAAGGCCATGTGACAGAGGAGGCAGAAATTGGAGTGATTCCAGCAACGCAAAGAGTTTCTACCAAATACCAGAAGGTCTAAAAGCAGCAGGAATTGCATTCTTCCTGGAACCTTCAAGGGAAGCATGGTCCTGCCAAATCCGTGATTTTAAACTTACAACCTATGGAACTATGAGAGAGTACATTTCTGTTGTTTTTATTATCAAATTTATTAATACATATATTTGAAAGACAAAGGGAAAGAGAAAGAGACAAAGGAGGTTAGAGAGACTGAGAGAGACTGGTTCACTCCCCAAAGGCACACAAAAACTGGACAGGGACAGGTCAAAATCTCCCACATGAATAGCAGGGACCCTTGTACCTGAGTCATCACCAGCTATTTCTCAGGGTGTGCATCAGCAAGGAATTGGAATTGGAAGTGAAGTGGGCCTTAAACACAGAGACTCAAATGGAATTTGGACATTTCAAGCAGCATCTTAAATGCTGCACCAAATACTCACTCCAACTTCTCTTGTTTTAAGCCAATTAGTTTGTATTGCTTTGTTTTGCCAGCCTAGGAAACTAGTACTGAGTTTTGAAAAACAAAACACCAATATCCCAATCAAGTAAAATTAAATCTGAATCTCAGAGTTAGGATCTCCACATGATAATTTTAGAATCTCTCTCAAGGAATTCCAACATTTAGTCAGAGTTGAAATATGCAACTCTGAACATTTTTAGACATGCATGGAGTGTTTATATTCTTGCAAAAAGTAAAACAAAAAATACCAAAAAAATCATAAGGAAGTGAGTATTAGAGTAATGTTATCTATGACTTGCAGGTGTATCAAAATCATCTGTATAGGTAAGAAGTGTACTATGACTATTACTCAGAGTTTGACTAGGGAAATGCTGATACATCCATATGACCTGTAGTCTACCAGTAAAGCGGGTGATGGGTTCCATCTGAAACCTAGTAACTAGAATCTCAAACCTAGTAACTAGAATCTCCTAGGATGGGGCTTGGGTAGTGCAAGTTGTTGAGCTCCCTTGAGGTAACACTTTTGCATAATAAAATTTGAAAGCCTACTGTACAGAGAAGACCTAGCAGGCTACAGTCTCTGGGGAGTGCCTTTCTGAAGATGAGAAAAGAGCCTGTGTGAGGATTGGCATCAGCAGGAACTGGTGACAAATTTTGCTGGAGAAAAGGAGAGTCAATTCTGGAAGCTGGTGCACTTCTGGTAGGCTAATGAGAGAGTGTGGAAAGCCTTGAGGAAGCAGCTTCAGCATCACCTGGGAGTTCAGTACAAATTCAGAAGTTTGGACCTCCTGCATCCCTACTGAATCAGAGGCTGAGTTTTAAGATCCCTAGGCAGTTTTGAGTGCATGTTTTAAAATTTGAGAAGCACTGTGCTTGGGGCAGTAAGAAGCCTGTGGGAAGTTTCTGAGTAAGGAAGTGATGTGATAAAATTATGTGTAGCAAGCTTAGTATAGTGAGGGTAGTTAGAGCAAATTGGAAGGCTTGTAGAGCTTTCCATTGAAAATTTCTGCATTGACAGAAATGTTCTATATCTGTGCTGCTCGATACAGTAGCTGTCACCTCCATGTGACTGTTGAACATTTGAAATGTGTCTAGTGCAACTGAGATGCTAATTTTAAAATTTTATTTTAATGAATTCAACTTGGCATTTAAGAAGCTACATATGGCTGGTGGGTACTGCATTGGACAGCACAAGCTGAGAAGCTGGAGTCATGAAGACTGAGTAGGTAGCCTCTGGGATGGTTAGAGGGTGCTCTGATCGCACTATCGGATACCATTGTTATCCCACGTCAGTTTTCACATGTGTCCCCCCATAAGCAATCCAATTTTTTGTTGAATGAAGAAATGAAGAAACGAATTAATGATGGCTTTCTTTTGCCTACAATCAACTTTCAATTGAGAAGAATATGATTAGTCTGTTCAGTGCTGATGCGCATTGCTAGTTTCTCTTTCATTTCCATGTTTGCTATTTGCACTGCTTGACTTCTCAATGTCGCTTGCCAGACGGTCTATAGAGAAATGAGACACAAATTAAAAAGGATCTCACTGGCAAGAAAATGAGACACTATTATTTGCCTAAAATTTTTGCTTGGGATTGTTCAGTCAATATTTAATACCAATCACTCCCTGAATTCAGTCTTTTCTTCTTTTCTTTCTTTTTTTAAAAAATTTATGTTATTTACTTGGAAGGTAGAGTTACAGAGAGAGAGAGTGGGAAAGAGAGAGAGAGAGCAGCTTTTCATCCCTGGTTCACTCCCCCAATGGCTGCAGTAGCTGGGGCTGTGACAAGCCTAAGCCAGCTCCTAGAGCTTCTTCCAGGTCTCCCACATGGGTGCAGGGGCTGAAGGACTTGGGTCATCCTCCGTAGGGAGCTGGATGGGAAGTGAAGTAGCCAGGGCTTGAACTGGTGCCTATATGGGATGCCGGAATCACAGGCAGTGGCTTAGGTGGCTTAGCCCGTTATGCCACAATGCCAGCCCCTGTCTGTTTTTACTTTCAAAAATCTTCTACTTAGTGATGAAATGAGAGGAAAGATACGACAGGCCCCTGATTGTTGTTATTGTGATGTGAGTAGCATACAAATACTGAATGGAAGAATACAAAGCTGTGAACCCCAGCAGGCTGTACATTTTGCTCTGGCTTCTTTAAAGCACCCTACTTACATCCCTTACTAATCCATGATCTTCCTTATCTGCTCCATGCTATGAAAACTAAAGCTGACCTCTGAGTCTTTCTGAGGCTTCATAAGTATGTCCTACGCAGGTTCCCCCTCTTTCAGTTCTGCAATAGCTGAGCTTGTTCTTTGAGGGCTGCTTTCTCTTTATGCTCTCTTTGTCTCGTATTTGCTTTCCTTGTAAGTCACCAGTCTACTGATTCCTGTCTTCTTGAACCTTCTCCCCATCATTTAGCAGTGTGAGCAGTAATCCTTACTTTTTAAGCATGTGATGGCTGGTTTAGTAGATTCCAATAGTAAGGTCAAGTAAAAATCTTTCTGAAGCATTGGTGTTACGAGCTATATTTACAGAATTGCCATTTTTATTTTTTATTTTATTTTTTTAAAAAGATTTATTTTATTTATTTGAAAGACAGAGTTACAGAGAGAGGTAGAGCCAGAGAGAGAGAGAGAGAGAGAGAGGTCTTCTATTCGCTGGTTCACTCCCCCAAATGACTGCAACAGCCAGAGCTGAACTGAGCTGATCCGAAGCCAGGAGCCACGAGCTTCTTCCGCGTCTCCCACGCGAATGCAGGGGCCCAAGGACTTGGCCATCTTCTACTGCTTTCCCAGGCCATAGCAGAGAGCTGAATAGGAAGTGGAGCAGCCGAGACTTGAACTGGGATGCCGGCACTGCAGGCCATGGCTTTAACCTGCTGTACCACAGCGACGGCCATCATTGCCATTTTTAAAGATATTTTATTGAAGGCAGGGAACTAGCTGCAAAGGTTTCCATATGTATCTATGTATTTAGACATATATATACATATGAATGTATATACACATATACATATAATATATATACATATTATATATACATAGATATATATGTATTCATTTTAAAAAGTATTAAATACCTAAACACAGTCCCTGCTTGCAAAGATGTCAAAGCTGCTAGAAAGAAACAGAATACAAATGAATAACTTCATCACAGTATTATTCTTACAAGATTTTGGCACAAAATCATTCAGAAAGGACACGGAAGACTTCACTGAAGGGGGAAAGCTTTGACCAGGGTCTTAAGAGGTAAGCAAACATTCTCCAGACAGATGGGAGTAAGTGCTGACGATGAAGGGCAGAAAGGTATGGAGAAGCGTGATGTTGTCAAGGAAATTCAAAGGATGTGAGAAAGCATCCTCAACTGCTGAATACAGGGGCTGGCGTTGTGACTTAGTAGGTTAAGCCTCCACCTGAGGTACTGGCACCCCATATGGATGCCAATTCCAGTCCTGGCTGCTCCACTTCCAGTCCAGCTCCCTGCTAATGTGCTTGGGAAAGCAGTGTACGATGGCCCAAGTGCTTGGGACCCTGCCACCCATGTGGGAGAGCCAGAGGAAACTCTTGGCTCCTGGCTTCAGCCTGACCCAGCTGGACACCATCACAGCTATCTGGGGAGTAAAGTAACAGATGGAAGATATCAATCTCTCTCTCTCTCTGTCTCTCTCTTTCTCTGTCTCTCCTCCCTTTGTAACTCTTTCAATTAAGTAAAACATAAATTTTAAAAAAATTGCTGAATTATAGGTGAGGTTACAGAGTAGAATGCATTAAATATGCTACTAATGAATTATAACTTTATCCATAGATGATGAGGCACCATTGAAGAGTTTCAATTGGGATTAATAATCAGATTTTTGTGCTGAAAGATTAATGTGGCTAATAAATTAGAAAGACAAGACTTAGGAAGATAAGTTAATATATTATTTCAACAATTTGGTAAGAGATAGGGAGACCTGAAATTTACACTAAAGCAATGGGAATGGAGAAAGAAAGATTTGGAATAATTTAGAAGGTGAGGAAATTAATTGTCTAAATTCCAAGTAAGTTTTTTTCTTAGCAATTTTTTCAACAGTCATTCTCTAACAAATCACTAGCATTATAGAGCTGGTGACCACATAGGATGGAATGAACTTGGACTTGAAATTATAGAAGCCTTGGTCTTCATTCATCACCTCCAACTGGGTGACTCACGGATATTTAACCTGTCTCAACATCGCAAAATTGGAGGTAATTTCTACTTTGCAAGATTCTTGGGATGTTTAAATAAAGTGTGAAGACTGCCTGGCACATGTGAACATACAATTAACATTAGCTCCCTTTCCATTCTTGCTTCCAACTCTAAAGTCCATGATAGTGAATCCCTTAATGCAAAAACAAAAACAAAGAAGCCTTCTCTTTTTGAATTGGCAGACTTAGAGACAAAAATATAATTTTTAAAAAGACAGTCGATACCTTTCTTGTAGGATTAGGCCCAGTGCACCACTCTGTAATGAAATCTCCAAGTGACAGTTATGTTAAATGTAACAAACTGTAGTGTGTCTGGAGTTGACATATTCCAATCAATATGCTTGTTGTACAAGATGTCAGATTCAATAAAGCATCCCAGTGCCATTTCTGTTGTCAATTGAATTTCTGATAATAACTGAAAATCCCCAAAGTGGAAACAGTTATTTCAAAGCAAGCACTGTGCAGAAAGCAGTTCTTCATCTTCTGAAAATCTTCCAGAAATAATTTTAAATCAAGTCTGCCTCTCCACGTAAGATAAGCAATTATTAAATGCACCAATAGAAGAGGGATGCCAGAAAGGGAGATTTGATATTGATGATTGCTGTAATTATCATAAGAATCCCTTTGAAGAAAGATTCCTACACCAGGCCAACCTGCCTCAAAATCTTTGAAATTAGAAATCTGATAAGATTTTTGTCATAATGTTTGTCAGGTTTTCTGCTGTGAGATAAAAAGTGAAAATATGTCTTAGAAATTAGAACATAATTCTATAGGTAAATTTTAAAAATAACAAAAACTAAAACAATGAAAAAAAGTCTGCTAGAATCTCATTTAGTAATTTTGAATACAATGATGCATTTAGAAAATAATACAAATGAGAAAATTTGTTCTTCCAGGAAATCCTGATATTGAGTCAGAAATTACCATTTCCAAAATGTTGGCAAGCATTATAAACTGAAGGAACTTTTTGATATATGAGTCCAAAATTTTATAAATTAACTGTTCTGTATGGGGCATTGTGATTGATTAGTTTATAGGCATTATCATTTATAATGCAAACATCTTATAGTGCTGGGTCTATATTTCAGGACAAAATACTAAGCTTCACAGAGTTTTAAGAACTTGCCTAAACCCACACAGATACAAATT
This sequence comes from Oryctolagus cuniculus, assembly GCF_964237555.1. NCBI lineage: Eukaryota > Metazoa > Chordata > Mammalia > Lagomorpha > Leporidae > Oryctolagus > Oryctolagus cuniculus. The sequence goes on along the minus strand of NC_091435.1, from coordinate 128,148,005 downwards.
AAGTTTATATGACTCATATAACTAGACAGGAGTTTAAGTGATTTGCTTAAAATTACAGAGGATTTGAACCTGTGGCTATCTGGCTTAAAATTTATGCTATTATTATCTGGGTAGATTCCTTTAAGGCCCCAGTGATATCACTGAAAAAGTGAAAATGATGCCTGTTTCTGGGCTCTAACAGGAAATAGATGTGCACTAGGACTAGCTAAGTGAGCATTCTTTTTTTTTTTTTTTTTTTTTTTTTGACAAGCATAGTGGACAGTGAGAGGGAGAGACAGAGAGAAAGGTCTTCCTTTGCTGTTGGTTCACCCTCCAATGGCTGCCGCGGCTGGCGCGCTGCAGCCTATGCACTGCGCTGATCCGATGGCAGGAGCCAGGTACTTATCCTGGTCTCCTATGGGGTGCAGGGCCCAAGAACTTGGGCCATCCTCCACTGCACTCCCTGGCCACAGCAGAGAGCTGGCCTGGAAGAGGGGCAACCGGGACAGAATCCGGTGCCCCGACCGGGACTAGAACCCGGTGTGCCAGCGCCACAAGGCAGAGGATTAACCTAGTGAGCCGCGGCGCCGGCCCTAAGTAAGCATTCTAATGAATCAGATCTTTGTGATTGGGTATAATGAAGGGAACCTTTTTTTTTTTTTTTTTTTTTTTTTTTTGCAGAAAGAGAGTTATAGACAGTGAGAGAAACAGAGAGAAAGGTCTTCCTTCCCTTGGTTCACTCTCCAAATGGCCACCACGGCCGGCGTGCTGCGTTGATCCGAAGCCAGGAGCCAGGTGCTTCCTCCTGGTCTCCCATGCGGGTGCAGAGCCCAAGCACTTGGGCCATCCTCCACTGGCTTCCCAGGCCATAGCAGAGAGCTGGACTGGAAGAGGAGCAACCGGGACAGAATCCGGTGCCCCAACCAGGATTAGAACCCCGGGTGCCGGCATTGCAGGTGGAGGAATGAGCTGCGGTGCCGGCCAATGAAGGGATTCTTTACCAAAGTGGGCAAGAATACAAAGAGGCAATGCCCCCATGACAGTGATAGTGGCGATCCCTTAGTACTCTTTGAATTTAAGTGGGAGGGATTAATAAGGCCCTGTAATAAGGAATGGGAGAGAGCATTGGAAATGGAAAGAAAATTGTAAAGGGGATTTCTCTAGGAAAATGTCGAGACATTTTTTAGGAAAATAATGTCAATCTGACATCAGGTGTGGAGGATTCTGGGAGGAGTGAAATCACCATCATTCTCTTCTCATCCTGTTGTCTCCTTCAGTTGCCTATCAATTGGACATAATCTTAACACAACCCCTACAGAGAACCATCCAGACCCAGAACAAGCTGTAGAATGGCACTGGAGGGGAAAACAGACACTATCTAGTACATTAAGATTTAAGTGAGAAAAGGTTCTGAGAACATAAAATACAAGCCCTAGAGGTGACATAACAAAACTATTAGCTTACATTTTGAGAGCCTTTTATTGTAACTATTATCTTCACTTATTCATTTATAATGAATAAACTGAGAGCCATAGAGGTGATATACCATAGCCAATGTAATAAGTACCATTGATGGGATAAGAGCCAAGGGCATTAGATTCCAGATCTCATCTTAATCACCATTGAACATGGATGTATATTACTTGGGGAAACATGGCAGTATAAAAGAAATCCCTTACATTTGATTATTATTAGTAGTTATCACTACAAGTAACCCTGTGAACGATTGGTATTTCTATTTTGCAGATAAAATACAGAGTATTTCAGCTGTTCAGTTTGTTGAAAATTATCCAGACTATTTTGTATTCTAGAATCTTCCCAGGCTTCTTATGTTAGTACCATCTGAGTCATGCTGTCTCCCAAAGAACAATACATAAACACTTTAATGCCATCTACTTTGTAACCATTCATACAACATTTATTAAGCATTTACTGTATAGACTAGGCACATCTTGGGCTCCTAAAGTAAGTGAATAAAGAAATCACGGTCCCTACCCTCAAGAAATTGGGGCCCATATTGTGGCTCAGGGGACTAAGCTGCTGCCAGCAACAGCAGCATCCATTATCAGAGCACCAATTTGAGTACTCACTTATTCTGATTTCAGCTTCCTGCTAATGTACCTGGGAGGGTAGCGCAAGATGGCCCAAGTGCTTAGGTCCCTGTAACCCATGTGGGAGACTGATGGAGTTCCAGGCTCTTGGCCTTGGTTTAGACCAGCCTTGGCTATTGCAGCCACTTGGAAGTGAATCAGTGGATGAAAGATCTCTCTCTCATTCACTCTCTTTCTGTCACTCTGCATTTCAAGTAAATAAATAATTTTTTAAAAAAAATTAATAAGAAGCTCATCATCCTCATTCAATATACCATTATCTCTAAACCTGAATCATTCCCTCTGAACTGGCCTTGCTGCTTCTTCCCTTGCTCTTAAAGTCTACTAAGTAGCAACAAAAATCAAATGAACAAGCAAAAGAAAACTATGAAGCCGGCGCCGTGGCTCAATAGGCTAATCCTCCACCTTGCGGCGCCGGCACACCGGGTTCTAGTCCCGGTTGGGGCGCCGGATTCTGTCCCGGTTGCCCCTCTTCCAGGCCAGCTCTCTGCTATGGCCAGGGAGTGCAGTGGAGGATGGCCCAGGTGCTTGGGCCCTGCACCCCATGGGAGACCAGGAAAAGCACCTGGCTCCTGGCTCCTGCCAGGATCAGCGCGGTGCGCCGGCTGCAGCGGCGGCCATTGGAGGGTGAACCAGCGGCAAAGGAAGACCTTTCTCTCTCTGTCTCTCTCTCTCACTGTCCACTCTGCCTGTCAAAAAAAAAAAAAAAAAAAAAAAAAAAAAAAGAAAACTATGAAATCAGAAGTCATATCATGTCTCTTCCCTGCTCAAAATTCTTGAGTGCCATCGCATTTCATTAAAAACATAGATCAAAACCATAATGTGGTCAGAAACCCAACATCAGCTGCACATAAGAATCACCAAGGGGGCCGGCAACGCAGCTTAATAGGCTAATCACTAGCTTGGGGCACCGGATTCTGTCCCGGTTGCTCTCTTCCAGTCCAGCTCTCTGCTGTGGCCCGGGAGTGCAGTGGAGGATGGCTCAGGTCCTTGGGCCCTGCACCTGCATGGGAGACCAGGAGGAAGTACCTGGCTCCTGGCTTCGGATCAGCGCAGCACGCCGGCCACAACGTGCCAGCCGTAGCGGCCACTTGTGGGGTGAACCAATGGAAAAAGGAAGACCTTTCTCTCTGTCTCTCTCTCTCTCACTGTCTAACTCTGCCTATAAAAAAAAAAAAAAAAAAAAAAAAAAGAATCACCAAGGGATCTCATCAAAAACATCACTTGGCACCCAACTTGAGTGTTGGCTCTGCTTAGTGAATTACTTCCAACAGTAGAGTATGAGAAAGGGATGAAAGGAAACTTTACAGTGTAGACTTGGCAAATTCCATCCTGGCACAGTGATCAAGGTTAGTTAGCATCATCAGTGACAAGCCATATTGGTGCCCTTAATATGATTGCTGAGAATGGTATTTCAAGTCTGAAGTATTCTTCCCCTGAAGCCCATAATTCTACTGTAAATATAAGAAAAATATCAGAAAAACAAAATTGAGAGACACTCAAAAAAGTGCTTGGTTAGTATTCCTCTAGACCAGCCTCTCATGAAAAATAAGGACAGTAACAGACCAGAGGATACTCTGGCAACACATTGACTGAGTGTAATATCATATGCAAGATGTGATCCTAGAGTAAAATAGAATATCAGCTGAAGAGGTGTGAAATCCTAATAAAGTGCAGAGGTTAGTTAATACTGACGTTATGTAACAATGTTCATTTCTTGATTGTTATAAAGAAACATGCAGGATGTTTGTAACAGAGGACGGTTGGTGAGGATATATAAAAACTCTCTATAATGTATTTACAACTTTTTCATAAATCTAAATCTGTTCTAAAATTGAAAGTTCATTAGCTTCCCCACCCCCAAAAAATGTTGATTGGAAGAAACAAAACAACAATTACCAGTTCTTGGCTCTGCTTTATGTAATTTGAATTTCAATATTTTGAGACAAGACTGAGAGCTGTCCTGTAATTTTGAATACTTACCAATTATTTTTAAAGTGCAGTTGAGACCATCATCCTATTTAAACATTCCCATGCCAACCTCCCTAATATCATCTTCTACTCTTCTCGCCCTCTCACGATGTAGAATGGCCGTTCGGTCCTCCTTGCTATTCCCCAAATGTGCCGAGGGTATTTGAGTTGCACAATTTTTGCATTTATTATGTGCTCTCTCTAGAACACAACTTCAGTAAAAATATTTCAATAGTTTCTCTTGCTTACTACAGATGTATGTAAAACTAAAAACAAACAAAAATAGACCTGTTATCTCATTATAGGGACTGAAAATAGCAAATACCTCTCTACTAGAACAAACTTACTCTTTGTTCACTTTACCCTATTTTATTTTTTCTTCATGCACATAACTAAGATTTACTGACATTAAAGTATGTTTATGTATGTCTGGTTGGTTTTTTGCTTCCAATAGAAACTAAACTCCATGAGTACTCTGTTCAGTGTGTAAACTCAGTGCTTAGAAGAGGGATAATCATCTAGTAGATGTTCGATAAGTACTTGTGGAATGCTTGAATGAAGGAATTAATGAATGAGAAAAACTCTTGATATTAATCTTAAAAAGGCAAAGATTAATGGGAACACAGGGTGCTTGAAAAAGGGTTTCAAGGAGCAACTTTTGCAGAGTGAGGAAGTTCTTGGAAGGTCTATCAGAAGACATGCTTCTGTAAAGAACGAAAGACTGCATCTCAAAACAGCATGAGGTTAGAATTTCAGGAAGGAAGTCTTCACAACAAAGGCATCAGAAGGTCTGGGAGCTGCATGGTACATCATGACTGGAGAATGGCCAAGTGTGAGCTGGGATATACAGCTCAAGATGAGGCTTAAATGGAAAGCTTTGAAGGGACTTAGGTCATATTGAAAAAGGTGGACCTTACGCTGAAGGCAGCGGTCACTGCGATCCTTTGTACATCAAAGGAGAAGTTACCTTAATAGGAAAAAATCCACCACCTTTTCTCTATTATAAAATGGTAAGCAATTCTTCATTAACTTACTTCAACTATAGCTTTTGCACTAAATTTTTTTGTTAAGAATTGCAGTACAAATCCACATCATTTTTAGAGATGAGCAAGTTTCACTGACTGAAATGGAGAAAAGCTTTAGGTATTCCCTCTGTTAAGCTACATTTAAGATGAATCCCACAAAGGAGATGTTTGATAGTGCTGATATTTTTCAAATAAATATTTGCAAAGATAAAATCAACACTGGAAAAAGAAGACATCTGCCTTGGAGGCAGAAGCGAAATCATATTCCTCAATTTTAGTCTCCTCTCCATGGGCCCTGATGTGCTTTATGTAATTTTCAGAGTTTAACCTTGATACCCATGAAAGCTATAAGCGCTCAGGAAATTTTCAAATTCACAGGTACAAAGAAATTTTTGACAACATTCAGAAAATGATCCAATCACACATCCATCAGTGGTGACTACACATAACTTGATTACAACTACAATCTCCTTTCTGGTTTCATGGTCAAGTTTGATAGCTAAACAAAAAGCTTCTTTATTATACTATAACTATATGCCAATTATTACAAACATGCCCAAGAAAGAAGACAACATGTCTTGATATGTGGATGCTGAGCAGTCTGTTGGACTCATATATTGCTCACTAGTTAATTAAAATCCTGATTTTGCAGCATATTCATTGCATATTTAGGCCTCAGGATAATTACACTGTATAGAACTATGACTATTAAATCCCATGAATGCTGAGTTTCTAGTGTGTTGCTGTACAGTCCTTATTTACTCTTCAAGGGTAAACTGGGCCTGTCCCTAAACCTCATCTGTACACAAATGAAGAAGAGTTCCTTTGTCTCACCTCTCAGAGTTACAACACAAGATGCAGGATGTGACTGAAACAGCCCTAGAAGACCACAGTTATCCTCATGATTTCATTTCCATTTAGAATGCTTTGAGAATTGACCTTGTTGTCATAGATATATATGTGTGTATATACAATGTTATATCCAATATTTGTGAGTGAACATCTACTGTCTATTTAAATCCACGAGCCTGAAAGGAAATCAGATCCAGAGCGAGGTCTGTTTAGCATGTTTATAATCAGAAGATATTTCTTTTCCTCCTGGAATATCTAGAGCCTATGTGCATTTATGGGTGATTTCATAAGCTCAGGTTTCATACGCAATAAGGAAAAATAGGGCTTCTACAAGGTATCTCCTCTGAGGGATTACTACACAAAGTATCCTACTCGCCTCCTGAATTTTCTCTTCTTTACATGTAAAGACTCAGAAGATTTAACTGAAACATTTACCCCAAACAGTAATTAACTTCCTAATATTTAGAATCCCTTAGCTGTTTGAACTTCTGATAATGAGTTGAGGGCTTAGAGCCAGAATTTATGCTTTTAGTTCCAGTCATTCAACTCAAGAGTAAATACTGATTATCTCAAGAATAGGAGTAGTACTAGCTCCCATCCACTTTCTTAAAAGCAATTTCAATCATTATGGAATTCCAAAGCTGAGGGTAAAGGGAACTGTTTCAAGGAGGCTGCAATTTAGAAAATTTCTATAGGTAATTACTTTCTTAATTGATTATTCTCTGATAATACTTCTAATGGCCACTACATTGTCTGTTTTCAAAATCCAGTTTTGAATTTTATGCTTAGGAAAGTACATACTATCATTTCTATGCATCAAGGGTCCCAATTGCTTTTATAAGTAAAGAAATTCTTTTTACTCCCCTAAAGCTTTGACATTCCAGTGAAGAAATGAGGTTGCTGTCAATAAAATCTGTGAGTGGGCAAAGGTGGTGTTGGGTTGTGTTTGAGCATGATAGTGGCTGCCACTCTGTGTTTGACCAGAAAATTGTCATTGTCTAGTTGGGGACAATTTATCCTTTCTTAATATAAAGTTTTATTTTATTTATTTGAAAGACAGAGTTACAGAGAGAGGTAAACACAAAGAGAGAGAGAGAGGGTGCTCTTCCATCCACAGCTTCACTCCCCAATGGCCGCAACGGTCAGGCCTGGGCTGATCTGATGCCAGGAACCAGGAACTTCCTCTGGATCTCCCACATGGGCACAGGGGCCCACGAACCTGGGACATCTTCTGCTGCTTTCCTAGGCACATTAACAGGGAGCTGGATCGGAAGTGGAGCAACTGGGACTTGAACTGGTACCCACATGGAATGCTGGCGCTTTAACCCACTTCACTACAGTGCTGGTCCCCCATTTGTTCTTAATGTGAAATGTTACTGGGGTACTTTATAAAGTTCTTAGAGATTGTATGAATTTCAAAAAATTTTTCACCAAAATAAACTTATTTTAATAGCATTTCCATGAGCTTTCAAAGTCCACTCACATATTTTTATTAACTTTATCATTAATAAAGTTCTCTCTATCCCCTTCAACACTTTATCCCCGTCCATCTGTCTCTCACTACATAGGAAACTAACAGAACCATAGGACTAAGATGCCAAGCTTTATCTCATTACTCATACCTCATTTTTAGTTTCCCTGCCAAATGATATTTAAGCTTCCCTTTCAGTGATGGAAGAAATATTGCTCCCTACAGCAAACCACTTTATCTTGAAACTGGATTTCTCAAAAAATCTCATCTCTAGGTTGACTCAAAGATTCCTTTCTTTTCCCTAGTTGTCCTGGTCATTTCATAAACAGAATGGTCATCATCATTGTTTCTATTGTGTTCATCAATACTAGACATTTAAAACTTGCTATGTGAATGATATTGAATTAAGCATCTCATCCAAGCCTTCTCAAACCAAGGGAAGGCAGATGTTGTATCTCTGCTGATGGATGCCAAATTGTGAGGCTTTGAGGGATTATGTAATCTGACTAACGTCATATTAAGGGTGGTAAAACTAGGGCTTGAACATAGGGCAGGCTAATGTGGATCATGTTGACTTCAATACTCTGTTCCCAGAAAAAACAGTGCATTGTAACCTCTAAATCTACCTACTAGACTACTCTGGTATTTGTATTTAATTTGACAGTCAGTGACCTTGTTCAATGATTGTGGAACTAAACCTTTCAATGACATGTGGCACTACTGACTACTTCTCAACCTCCAAAAACCACTTATGCATCAGTTACTAACAAAATAATATTTACAGTAAGAACCCTCAACTTTATACTATAGGCATAGTTTCAGCATAATGTTCCTTATAGGTGGCCCAAATTCTAAACTTCCAAACATAATCTGTGTTCATTCTCTTCTGATAAGCACATCTAGACACTACTATGTCCTTTGATCTCTCAGTGCTCCCATGCTCAGTATCATACCCAATTAGCTGTAAAGACTTCACCTAGATTACCTTAGCTATGAAAACTGCTCAGTAAATGCTTATTGGATTCATAGAGCTGGTGATTTTAAGGAATAATATATAATTCATTCCTCATACAAAACTTGTTCATTCATACCAATCTAAAAATAGATTCTTTTTATATGTTTCTACATATAGATCTTTCACATTTAAATGTTTAATGATGTTAAAATATTTGGGGTAAAAACAGCATTTTTTATTATTTCAATGAGCTTTTGAAGACTTTCTTCACTTTTTTTTAAATTTTTTTTAACTTTTATTTAATGAATATAAATTTCCAAAGTACAGCTTATGGATTACAATGGCTTCCCCCACCCCCATAACTTCCCTCCTACCCGCAACCCTCCCCTTTCCCTTCCCCTTCCCCCTTCCATTCACATCAAGATTCATTTTCAATTCTCTTTATATACATAAGATCAATTTAGCCTATATTAAGTAAAGATTTCAACAGTTTGTACCCACATAGAAACACAAAGTGAAAAATACTGTTTGAGTACTAGTTATAGCATTAAATCACAACTTTCTTCACTTTTGTTTCCCATTGTTCTTATAGTTATTTCTGCATTTGAAGCAGTTTAAATAAACAGGTATTTAAATTTTGTTTTCAAGCCGGCGCTGCGGCTCACTAGGCTAATCCTCTGCCTTGTGGCGCCAGTACACTGGGTTCTAGTCCCGGTCAGGGCGCCGGATTCTGTCCCGGTTGCCCCTCTTCCAGGCCAGCTCTCTGCTGTGGCCAGGGAGTGCAGTGGAGGATGGCCCAAGTGCTTGGGCCCTGCACCCCATGGGAGACCAGGAGAAGCACCTGGCTCCTGCCATCGGATCAGTGCGGTGCGTTGGCTGCGGCAGCCATTGGAGGGTGAACCAACGGCAAAGGAAGACCTTTCTCTCTGTCTCTCTCTCTCACTGTCCACTCTGCCTATCAAAAATAAATAAATAAATAAATAAATAAAACTTTAAATTTTGTTTTCAGAGTGGGCATTGAGTCTAGCAATTAAGAAGCCAGTTAACATGCCTATGTTTGATATCTGGATCTTGGGCCCGACTCCAGCTTCTGGCTAATGCAGACCCTGGAGGCAGAAGTGATGACTCAATTAGTTGGATTCCTGCCATGCATTTTGAAGATCTGTTAGGTTCCTAGCTCCTATCTCTCGCCTCTGCCCATTTGAAGAGTGAGCCAGCAAATGAGAGCTTTTTCTCTCTGTCTGATTCTGCTGATCAAATTAAAAAAAATTCCAAATGAGAGCTATATCTCTGTGTCTCTCTTCCTGGCTCTTAAATAAATAGCTTTTAAAAGTAATTTTTTTCAATATGTTTCAATATAGAGGTAGAATAAATTACACCATTAATAGTAGCAATAGGTAGCAAGCATATAACTTAGCATTTGATATCTGCAACCCCCATTGCAGTACCTGAGTTCAAATCCTGGCTCCACTTCTAGACTGCAGCTTGTTTCCAATGCAGATCCTTGCAGGCAGAAGCGATGCACAAGTATTAGATCTCCGTCATTTTGTGGAAGACCTGGATTTTGTTCCCTGCTCCTGGCTCTAGTCTGAGCCCAGCACTGGTCTTTGGGGAATGAACCAGTGAATAAGAGTTCTCCCTCTTTCTCTGTCTCCCTCTTAAATAAATTTTAAAAACCACTTTTAAATTTGTACTTATGAAATGCATGAAGTTTATATTCCTTAAATAAAAGGTTTCTCTGGGGGGGGGGGAAGAGTAAAGTTAAAGTCTTATTCACATGTATGTCACTCGGAGTTACATTAAATATCATGTGAAGGTTAAAGAGTAAAAAGAAAAAGAATCCCAGGATGAAATAGACTGAAGTATTCTGCTAAAATAAGTCCTTGAAATTTAATTGGTTTATTTATTATTTAATAAAAGTTAAGATGATCCAGAGGCAGATTGTGGCACAGCTGATCAAGCCTCCCCTTGGGATACCCACATTGCATATCAGATTACCTGAGATCAAATCCCACCTTCACTTCTGACTCAGTGTCCTTCAAATGAGCACCCTTTGAAGCAACAGAGGATGGCTCAAATGTTTGGGTCACTGCCATGCATGTGGGAAATCCAGATGGACTAACAGAATCCTGATTCGGCCCTGGTTGTTGTGGGCATTAGAGAATGAACCAGAGTGAAATATTCTCTCTTTTCCTCTCTCTTTCTTCCTCTCTATTCCCCCTCCTTCCCTCCCTCCTTTCCTCCTTCTCTCCCTCCCTATACCTAATTCTTCCTAGAAAATAACAATAGATAAATAAACTTTAAAAATTAATACAAATTATGAAATAATTTGAAACAAACATGTTCCAAACAAACAAGGCAAAGAAGGTAGCCTCTATTCTCAGCAGTTTCAACCTTAGTTACATTTATTGTCGGCTGTTTATTCATTCATCCATTGCATGGAGAGTTCTTGAGGCTCCAAGTCTTAGACTAGGAACTTGAGTCAGGCTTTTGAATACCGCACAAGATCATTAGAAAAACTGACATGCATCCTGCCTGTATTTATCTTATACATGATGAAAGCACATAAATACAAAATGTACGTGAAAAAGTTACAAAATGAGCTTATGTCTCTCAGAGATCACATAATAGTGAGAATTTAACCAATAAACCTAGGGATCTGGGGAAGGGGGGGAGTGAAGACTACACTTCAAGGAGGAGCAGGAGGGAGTAGAAATAGGAGAAAGCTTAGGAAAGCTAGATATCACAGGAGCCTGAGGAAACCGTTGATCGTGAATAGGAGAGGAGCCAATAGGCTGAGAGGACAAAAAAGGTGAGGATGGAAAAATGTTCATTGAATTTAATAACCTGGTGACCTTAACAGAACAGAGCCAGGTAGTCTTGAAACAGAAGTCCAACCACATAGTCTCAAGAATGAGTAGAGGAAAGGAACTGGAGTCAGGGCATATAACCCATTCATTCAAGAAGTCCGACTCTAGAAGAGAAGAAATGGAGGCAGAGTAATCTGGAGAAACTTGCGGGGAGGGGAGTGGTTCTTTTGTTTTTTGTTCTTGTAATCAGAAGAGGCTTGAAATTATTTCAAAGTCAAGATGGAGCACTGGAATATACACCAGAGAGAAGGCATTTTGCATTCAAGATTCATAAGAAAATGGGAAAAGATGGCCCTGCTTTTGTTGCAAGTGGACACAGGAGAAAAGGCTGGAGTAGCAGAAGATAGAGCTGTATTTTTAGTTCAAGGGTATAAAATATTCCTATCTGTTGGTTCCTATTTTCTGTGTATAGCATGAGATAGAGGCCAGCACTGTGGCATAGTGGGTAAAGCCTTCACCTGCAGTGCCAGCATCCCATATGGACATGGGTTCGAATCCCAGCTGCTCAACTTCCCATCCAGGTCTCTGCTATGACCTGGAAAGCAGTAGAAGATGGCCCAGGTCCTTGGGCCCCTACACCCACGTGGGAGACCCAGAATAAGCTCCTGGCTCCTGGCTTCGGATCAGTGCAGCTCCAGCCTTTGCAGCCATCTAGGGAGTGAACCAGTGGATGGAAGATCTCTCTTTCTCTCTCTCTCTCTCTCTCTCTCTCTCTCTTTCTGGCTCTCTGTAACTCTGTCCTACAAATAAATAAATAAATCTTTTTTTTTTTTTTAAAAAAAAAGCATAAGATAGTGTCACCAGTTAAGATAAGGGATATTTGGAGTTATTGGTGAGGGTCAGAATTTGAAGATAATGGAGAAGACTTAAATGATGGCTGGGATGGGTACAAGAGCCTTGGTAAAGTAAAAGCAGCAGGTTTGCGACTCCCCCTGATAGACAAGGCACACTCTCTTCGGCTTATGACAATCCTTGGCATGCTTTAACATCCACTTCACTCATTTCATTATCTAACCAGTAACTGCACCCAGTACGCACTCTTAAAATTTTTTCTTTTATCTACTTTCATTTATTTGAAAGGCAAAGAGATCAATACAATGAGGCAGAGAGAGATCTTTCATTTGCTGGTTCACTCCCCAAATGTCCATAACAACCAGGGTTGGACCAGGTGAAAGCCAGGAGCCCAGAATTCAATCCAAGTCTCTCATGCTTATGGTAAGAATCCAGCTACTTGAATGATTACCTACGGCATCCCAGGGTGCATATAGGCGGGATGCTGGAATTGGGAACAGAGCACTCCAGTGTCAGATGTAGGTGTCCAAAGCAGCAACTTAAACTGTTTGCCAAATGCTTGCTCTGGCACTGAATTTTATAATTCTCAATCTAAAAATCTGTAACTTTTAATGATTTCTTTTCAGTTTCAATATCTCTCTTGTACTCCAGAAATCAGTAACTGACTATTGACTAGATAGTGTTTAAGTGATCGAAACCCAAGAAATTCAGAGATAAATGATTATCTCCCAAACTTGTATCTCCAGCCATTTGCATCCTGGCTGTACTACTATCCCCCACCTTGTGTGGCAAGCTATATTCTGGAGTGTACTTCTGAGTACACTCTTTCCTATTCCCCTGCATTCTTTGTCCCCACTGCTATGACTTCAGTTTATCATATCTTACTTGAACTATGAAAATAACCTTCAATACATTACTTCCCATTTCTCCTCTCCTAATACTTCCCCTTTACAGCCACAAGATCAATCTTCCCAAACATAATGTCCTTTCTGGCACATTTACTTGAATTATTGCAAGATTCTCATAATTTTTTCAATGTGCTGGCACATTTCTCTTGTGTGTCCTGCCAATTGCTGCTACCTCGACCTGGAATGCCTTCTGCCTCTGTCTTCCTGGTGAATCCCCATTCATCCTTCAAGACACAGTTCAATCCAGGAAATCCCACTGCTATAAAGGTGACACAGGCAGAGCCAAGTGGTACACCCTTTAGTATAGAGTCTGAAAGTGTTGGACTGCATGCAGCACCTCTCCTGTGACCTAGACCATGAGTCTGAGGTTAGAAAGGGCACCTTTGCAATCCAATTGTCCTCAACACTTAGTTCCTGAGCATAACTGGCATTCAAGAAGAATTTTAATAAATAGATGCCTAAATTCACAGAAACAATGACATGGCACTGAGAAAAGTTTTCCTATCTTCAAAAGAAAGAAACCTTTTTATCTATTGCAAGATTTTAATATCCTGATTCACTCTACCAGAATTAATAAGATACAACCAAGAAAATGCAACATGTTATAAAATCATCTGTGGAGTGTGAGTCTGTGTAAAGTTTTTCAATACTTGAGGAAAGTGCTTTTTCAAATTAGAAGGAAAAGAGTAGATTATTTGATAAATGATGCTGGCTTTTTTGACTACATTTTTAAAATAGCAAGTTAGAATTTTAATTATACTGATGGAGATTGTGGATTCAAAATGCTTCCACAGCTTTGGCAGCTCATGTCATGTGATCACTGACGTCATGCATAAGAGTGCTAATTGTTAAATTGAAAACAGGAGTCACTGTGCACTTACTTCCTATGCAGGACCTCAGTCCTCAATGAGTTGTATCATGAGAATTAACTCTAAAACCAGTTCTCAAACAGTAGTGTGTGTGTGTGTGTGTGTGTGTAAATTGTGGAAATCTTAGTATAGAGTTGGTTTTCTGTATACAAAGTTAATTGAAAATGAATCTTAATGGAGAATGAGACTGGGAATGGGAGAGGGAGGAGGAGGTGGGATGGGAGTGTGGGTTGGAGGGTGGGTATGGCGAGAAGAATCACTATATTCTTAAAGTTGTACTTATGAAATTTGTACTCATTAAATAAAAGATTTCTTTGGGAAAAAAAGAATCCTATATCAAATTATGTAACAAAAGAAATTTCAAATAAAATTAAAAGTTTACTGTGTCCGCCTTGCGGTGCCGGCACACCGGGTTCTAGTCCCGGTCGGGGCGTCGGATTCTGTCCTGGTTGCCCCTCTTTCAGGCCAGCTCTCTGCTGTGGCCAGAGAGTGCAGTGGAGGATGGCCCAAGTACTTGGGCCCTGCACCCCAAGGAAGACCAGGATAAGTACCTGGCTCCTGCCATCAGATCAGTGCAGTGTGCCGGCTGCAGCGCGCCGGCCACAGCGGTCACTGGAGGGTGAACCAATGGCAAAGGAAGACCTTTCTCTCTGTCTCTCTCCTCACTGTCCACTCTGCCTGTCAAAAAAAAAAAAAAAGTTTACTCTAACAAAGGAAAATAAACAAAGCATTTAGGAGAGAAGTTATATAAAATTGGGGAAAGACTACCCATGTTAAACATCACACCCAAGGCAGAAAACAGAAAGGGAAAAGTGAATGATTCAATCAAGTAAAATTATGTAGAATTCCTCTATTTTTTTAAAGATTTATTTATTAATTTGTAAGAGTAACACAGACAGAGAAGAGGTAGAGAGAGAGAGAGAGAGAGAGAAAGAGAGAGAGAGAGAGGTCTTCCATCAGTTGGTTCACTCCCTAGTTGGCTACAGTGGCTGGAACTGCGCCAATCCGAAGCCAGGAGCCAGGAGCTTCTTTCAGGTCTCCCACATGGGTGCAGGTGCCCAAGGACTTGGGCCTCTTCTGCTGTTTTCCCAGGCCATAGCAGAGAGCTGGATCAGAAGTGGAGCAGTCGGGTTTCGAACCCAGCGTCCATATGAGATGCTGGCACTTCAGGACAGGGTATTAACCCTCTGAGCCACAGCACTGGTCCCATTCCTCTATTTTTTAGAAGAGGATACCAAGAGGATAGAAGAGGATAGAAGAGGATACCAAGAAATGGAAAAATCTTCCATGCTCATGGATTGGAAGAATCGATATCATCAAAATGTCCATTCTCCCAAAATCAATTTATAGATTCAATGCAATACCAATCAAGATACCGAAGACCTTCTTCTCAGATCTGGAAAAAATGGTGCTGAAATTTATATGGAGGCACAAGAGACCTCGAATAGCTAAAGCAATCTTGTACAACAAAAACAAAGCCGGAGGCATCATAATACCAGATTTCAGGACATACTACAGGGCAGTTGTAATCAAAACAGCATGGTACTGGTACAGAAACAGATGGATAGACCAATGGAACAGAATTGAAACACCAGAAATCAACCCAAACATCTACAGCCAACTTATATTTGATCAAGGATCTAAAACTAATTCCTGGAGCAAGGACAGTCTATTCAATAAATGGTGCTGGGAAAATTGGATTTCCACGTGCAGAAGCATGAAGCAAGACCCCTACCTTACACCTTACACAAAAATCCACTCAACGTGGATTAAAGACCTAAATCTACGACCTGACACCATCAAGTTACTAGAGAACATTGGAGAAACCCTTCAAGATATTGGCACAGGCAAAGAGTTTCTGGAAAAGACCCGGGAGGCACAGACAGTCAAAGCCAAAATCAACTATTGGGATTGCATCAAATTGAGAAGTTTCTGTACTGCAAAAGAAACAGTCAGGAGAGTGAAGAGACAACCGACAGAATGGGAAAAAATATTTGCAAACTATGCAACAGATAAAGGGTTAATAACCAGAATCTACAAAGAGATCAAGAAACTCCACAAAAACAAAACCAGCAACCCACTTAAGAGATGGACCAAGGACCTCAATAGACATTTTTCAAAAGAGGAAATCCAAATGGCTAACAGGCACATGAAAAAATGTTCAAGGTCATTAGCAATCAGGGAAATGCAAATCAAAACCACAATGAGGTTTCACCTCACCCCAGTTAGAATGGCTCACATACAGAAATCTACCAACAACAGATGCTGGCGAGGATGTGGGGAAAAAGGGACACTAACCCACTGTTGGTGGGAATGCAAACTGGTCAAGCCACTATGGAAGTCAGTCTGGAGATTCCTCAGAAACCTGAAGATAACCCTACCGTTCGACCCAGCCATCCCACTCCTTGGAATTTACCCAAAGGAATTTAAATTGGCAAACAAAAAAGCGGTCTGCAGCCTAATGTTTATTGCAGCTCAATTCACAATAGCTAAGACCTGGAACCAACCTAAATGCCCATCAACAGTAGACTGGATAAAGAAATTATGGGATATGTACTCTTTAGAATACTATACCGCAGTAAGAAACAATGAAATCCAGTCATTTGCAACAAAATGGAGGAATCTGGAACACATCATGCTGAGTGAAATAAGCCAGTCCCAAAGGGACAAATACCATATGTTCTCCCTGATCTGTGACAACTGACTGAACACCAAAAAGGAAACTTGTTGAAGTGAAATGGACACTATGGGAAACGGTGACTTGATCAGCATAGCCCTGACTGTTAATGAACAACTTAATACATTATTCTTCTTAGTAGTTTTTTTGTCTGTTCTACTTAATATGACTGGTTTAATTCTGTAATTAATACACAGTTATTCTTAAGTGTTGAAAATTAACTGAAATGTGATCCCTGTTAAACATAAGAGTGGGAATAAGAGAGGGAAGATATGTATAATTTGGGACATGCTCAAGCTGACTTGCCCCAAATGGTAGAGTTAGAAACATACCAGGGGATTCCAATTCAATCCCATCAAGGTGGCATGTACCAATGCCATCTCACTATTCCAAGTGATCAATTTCAGTTCACAATTGATCATAATGAAAGGACTAAGAGTCAAAGGGAGCACATAAACAAGTCTAGTACCTGCTAACACTAACCGATAGAATAAATAAAGGGGAGAGTGATCCAACATGGGAAGTGAGATACTCAGCAGACTCATAGAATGGCGGATGTCCTAAATAGCACTCTGGCCTCAGAATCAGCCCTAAAGGCACTCGGATCTGGCTGAAAAGCCCATGAGAGTATTTCAGGCATGGAAAGCCAAGACACTCTGGCAAAAAGATCTCTGTGAGTGAGATCCCAGTGGAAAGAACAGGTCTTCAAAGAAGGAGGTACCTTTCTCTGAAGGGAGGAGAGAACCTCCACTTTGACTATGACCTTGTCTAAACAAGATAAGAGTCGGAGAACTCAGAGGGCTTCCATAGCCTTGGAAACTCATGACTGGAGCATAGGGAGATTACTGATGCCATAGACAGGAGTGTCAATTGGTAAAGTCAACAACAGGAGTCACTGTGCACTTACTCCTCATGTAGGATCTCTGTCCTTAATGTGCTGTGCATTGAGATTTAATGCTATAACGAGTACTCAAACAATATATTTCACTTTGTGTTTCTATGGGGGTGCAAACTGTTGAAATCTTTACTTAATGCATACTAAACTGATCTTCTGTAGAAAAAAAAAAAAAAGAAATTATCAATTCCCAACTTGACTCTCACTGGGATTAAACATGACAATAGGTCTGCTCTGATTTCATCATCATTTAAAAAAAATCATCTATTATTTTTCACTTTATGTTTCTGTGTGGGAGCAAACTGTTGAAATCCTTACTTAATGTATACTAAGCTGATCTTCTGTATATTAAGATAATCGAAAATGAATCTTGATGTGAATGGAAGGGGAGAGGGAGTGGGAAAGGGGAGAGTTGTGGGTGGGAGGGACGGAATGGGGGGGGAAGCCATTGTAATCCATAAGTCGTACTTTGGAAATTTATATTCATTAAATAAAAGTTAAAAAAAAAAAGCTGAAAAAAAAAGAAAAAAAAAAGAAAAAATCTTTAAAGCAATTAAAATCAAACAGAAGAATATTCTTGAAACCTGTATAATAGGAGAGTTTTTAATATTCATAATATATAAAATAGGAAATTAGGCCGGCGTCGCGGCTCACTAGGCTAATCCTCCACCTTGCGGCGCCGGCACACCGGGTTCTAGTCCTGGTCGGGACACGGATTCTTTCCTGGTTGCCACTCTTCCAGACCAGCTCTCTGCTGTGGCCCAGGAGTGCAGTGGAGGATGGCCGAAGTACTTGGGCCCTGCACCCCATGGGAGACCAGGAGAAGCACCTGGCTCCTGGCTTTGGATCAGCGCGGTGCGCTGGCCGCAGCGCGCCGGCCGCGGCGGCCATTGGAGGGTGAACCAAATCAAAAGGAAGACCTTTCTCTCTGTCTCTCTCTCTCACTGCCCACTCTGCCTGTCAAAAAAAAAAAAAAAAAAGGCAATTACATCAATAGAAAAAGTTAAACCATTTGAAAACATTTGTAGGAACCTGAAGTCTCTCCTCATTAAAATACATTAGGTTAGGGGCCCGTGTTGTGGCTTAGTGAGTAAATCCATTGCCTGCAGTACCAGTATCCCAAACCAGTGCCGGTTTGAATCCAGGCTGCTCAACTTCCGATCCAGCTCTCTTCAATGACCTGGGAAAATAGTGGAAGGTGGACCAAGTCCTTGGGCCCCTGCACCCATGTGGGAGAATCAGAAGAAGCTCCTGGCTCCTGGCTTTGGATCAGCCAGCTCTGACCATTGCAGCCATTTGGTGAGTGAACTAGTGAATAGAAGACTCTCTCTCTCTCTCTCTCTCTCTCTCTCTCTCTCTCTGCCTCTGCCTCTGCCTCTCTATAACTCTTCCTTTCAAATAAATAAAAATCTTTAAAAATAAATAAATAAAAAATAAAACACATTAGCTTAAATAAAAGACTCCTCAGAAGTTTTTTTGGTACTATGTATTTGTTTATTATTTTCTTTACTAATATTTTAGCCAGAAATCTTTTTATAGATAGGTAAAATGTTAAAGAAAGTACAGCTACATCATTGCTTTGGGTTTTATTGTTTTATTTCTATGTTTTATTCAGCTTTATCTAAGGCAAAGTGACTACTGGATACATTTTAGAAAGACTATAAAACTAAAATATGTAATCATTCTCTCCCCTTTCATCTAGGCACACTGATCACAGGAAATGAGAAGAAAACAAATGATTTTTTATTTTTCCACTCCCAGCTCACATTTATTCAATCCACAGACATTTGATAAAGATTAACAATATAAGAAACTTTTTGAAAATCTTTTCTCTCCGTTAAGTCTTATTAGATCTTCTGCTCTCCTTGGAGACAGGATTATGTTCTTTTTTTAAAATTTTATGTAAGGTATACAAATTTTATGCATTTCATATATACAGATTTAGGAACATAGTAATACTTCCCACCCTATCCTCCCTCCAGCTGGTACTCTCACCTTCTTCCTCCTCCCTCTCCTACCCCCACTGTTAATTTTTACAAAGATCTATTTTCAGTTTACTTTACACTCATAAGATTAACCCTACACTAAGTAAAAGAGTTCAACAAATAGTGTGAAGAAAAAACACTGTTCCTCAACAGTAGAAACAAGGGCTATAAATGATCATCTAATCTCAAAATGTAAATTTCACTCCAATGCATTACATTTTAGGTTAGTCTTTTGGGGGCTGGCTTATTTCACTAAGTATAAGGAAAACTATGTTTACAAGAAATCATGATAAAAAGAGGGTAAGAGTAAACAGGATAAATAGGCTAGGGAGCATCTAACCAAGATAAGAGAACCACAGAGTGATAAGAGGCCAACTGAAAATCTAAAGGAACTACATTTCTTGCTGTTGCATAACCCTTCAGGCTAAAACCAGGGCACTGCGGAGAGCACAGGCTTTGGATTAAACTTGTTTTGCTTCACACAATCTGCATCTCTCCTAACAGAGGCTTTAATATATGAAAGCAGTTGGAAAGTCTCAAGCTTTAGGATTCTTAGGTTTGTTGTTTTTCTCTGCATACTCTTTAAAAAAAATTTTGCCTTTCTTTTTAAACTTTTACAATTTTATTTAAGGTATACAAATTTCATGTATTTCATATATACAGATTTACGATCATAGTAATACTACCCTCCCTCCCATCCACGCTCCTAACCCTTCTTCCTCCTTCCTTTCCTATCCCCACTCTTAATTTTTAGAAAGATCTATTTTCAGTTTACTTTATATTCATAAGATTAACCCTACACTAAAATTAAATTAAATTAAATTAATTTATTTAATAATTTCTCCATACTCTTTTAAAAAGAGATTCTTCATTAGTGTCACAGGAGCAAGAGAGTAATGAGAACCCAAAACTAACTAGAAAAATAAACTATAAATCCTAGGTTGTGATTTCCAAATTAAACTTATTGTTCAGATTAGTATACCCAGAATCCTTTTTTAACATCTTAGAATTCTTTCAAGTGTACTGTATATAACTCACCATGGGTTTTTGTCTTTGTAACTATAATGTGATATACACAATACTAGCCTCAGAGTTGCAGACAAAGGTTTATTAAAAAGAAATGCCTGTTGGTTAGTATACCAGTTAAGATGTGTGTATTCCATGTCACAATGCTTGGATTTGAATCCCAGTGTGACCCCTAATTCTAGCTTCCTGCCAGTGCACACGCTGGGAAGCAGCTGGTGATACGTCAAGCAGTTGAGTCCCTGCTGCCCACATGGGAGTTATGGACTGAATTTCTGACTCTTGGCTTCAGCCTGATCAAGCCCCAGCCATTGCAAGTTTTTGGGTGGGAAACGGCTCTTTTTGTCTGTCTCTCTGTCCTTTAAAAAAAAATGAACAAATAAATAACTTTGCAAAAAAGGAAATGTTAATGTGAGAGGATGAACAAATTAGATTTTTGCTGTAGTTTTGACTCTGTCCTTTAGCCTCGGGATATACGATTATATTTATTTGTAAAATATTCGAATCAATGATCTCTCATGAACTGTCATGTTTTTGTGTTTAGATTTAAATTTCTACATGTCAAACTTCAAATAATACTGAAGTTCATCTTATTTTTTCAATTTGCTCATTGCAAAAGAATAATGAGGGCCACATTTTACCTAATAATTATGATATCCTCATCCATTACCAAGGTTTGAATCCTACCTCCACTCTCAATTTCAGTTTATGGCTAATGCAGAGCCTAAGAAAAGGGAGATGATGACTCAAGTAGATGAGTTCAGGTGACCCACATGGGAGGCCAGGGTTGAGTTCACAGTTACTGTCTTCTGACAGGTTCATCCCTGACTGTCATAGATGCTTAGAAAATGAAACAACAAATGCGAATTCTCTCTCTCTTTCTCTCTCTCCCTCTCTCTCTCTCTCTCTCTCCCTCTTTCCCATAAAGCCAAAGCATTTTACTGTGCAGACGAGATTATACTTTCAAAGTGGAAAATCCCAGATGTAGGGAAGTCAACAAATTAGAACACTGACATAGAAGAAGAGATACAGATGTCAATGAAATACATTCAAAAAACTCTAAAAGTTTGATTAGACTACAAAGCAGAGTGTGTTCAGTCCATTTAGTCTGAGGAAAATATTTTAGTGCTTTACACCTCAATAGAATCTGAGGTCAATACCAAGGATAAAGCCTTATGATGACCTTGAGTCATCCTCCAAGAGGGAGAAGGGATGATTACATTTAGCATCCTCTACTGGCAAAACAGTGTAGCATGTCAGATATTTCAAAAAATAGTACTCATGGAAAAAGAGTATGCTTCAGTTATCTGGAAAATTCATCTGTGTGAATTAATTTTCTGGAAGTGCTGGATAAATGGAGCATGATTGCATGTAATTGTTGAAAAGCTACTGATTTGGCAAACCCCTTCAAGTTATCCATCAAGAATAAATGGCTCATAAGTAGTTATCCAATCTCACATCCTCTCTGAGTTTTATGACTGTTACTATTTTAATTTTAGGCTTGGAAGACTCAGTTCTTGAATAAATTCTTAATGGCATCTCCTTCAAAATATTTTTTTGGGTTGAAAGAATAACTGTTGAGATTGACTTTGCCCAGGGTTGGAAGACTTATCAGCATGTGCCATTTTCTCATCAGATGCGGCAGTAACACCACTCTGGGAAAGCATTACCTGGTAATTATGAATACTTTCCAGCAGCTCAGAGTGGATATTTTTTTCAAATAACTATTACAGCTTTTGTACAGTTTTATCTTTGATCACCGTGTTAACTCCCCCAGAGGTTAAGGAAGCATAAATTTTATATCCTTGTGAAGAACCATTTTGCCTTCTCTGTAGCTCTACAACACAGCAAAGTTGTTCCAAGTCAGGGGAGAGATGGGTCCAGGAGGAGCTGAATCCAGACTCTCACTTCTAAGCATCATAGTTGTTTTGTTATTTGGTTATTCTTTCTCGTTCTATTTTTTGACTGTTTCTGGGACTTAACCTGCGACTATGAGGCAGGATGAACCAATGGGTTCACTTTAAATTCGTTGCTCAATCTCACCTTCCTCTTCACTTCCTTGGGCCTTGGAGCTAAATCCAACCACATTATTGATCCATTCTGCTGAATTGGATAACTGTTTTTTTCTTATAAAATGAGATGAGATATAACGTCTGATAAGTGCACTATGGTCATGAAACACCTTTCAATGATTTTTTTTGATAGTTGAATCAGAATTATGTAAGAAGTCACTAGTCTCTAATTCCTACTTAAGTTTATTACTTTAGTAACAACTAGTCTGAGATTATTTCAACTGACATTTCCTTTACTAATTATATCAGATTTTTTTTTTTTTTACTGCTGGCAGCCATGTTATTTTTAGTGGATTTCCATATAGCAGCTTTCAAATTCTTCAACGAAAATGAATCTTCCTTCAATATCTCTCTTATTGTGACACATCTCAGCAATTTTTAACTGAAACTTATTTTTTCTAGCTTCAACCTGGTTCACATTCTCATTACTCATTAAATAGCAAAGTTTACTTCAATCAACATAGAATTTTCTAAGAAAAATTTTATTTATTGACTGTATTTATTTGAAATGCAAATAAACACAAAGAGATCTTGCATACATGGGTATACTCCCCCAAATGCCCATAACAGCCAGGACTGGGGCAGGCTGAAACCAGGAACCAAGAATTCAATCTGGGTCTCTCATGTGAGTAGCCAGGACCTAATCATTTGAGGCATTGCTCACTGTCCCATAATGAGTATTATTAGGAAGCTGGAATGGAGAATAAGGCCAGGACTCAAACCCAGACACTTACATGTGGGATTTGGGAGTGGCAGCTTAACCATACACCAAATGCTTGCCCCTAACATATAATTTTTTATCAGCTTATTTCATATAACCAAATAAGTTAGTTTGGTTATCTGTTTGAAAGTTCTTTGTGTTTCTATTTAAGAACTTCCCGAGTTTTATCTAAATATGTAGTTTGCTGTTCTAGCTAGCTCTAATCTGTTTTGTGCATTCTTGATTCCTTCTATCCTTTGGGTAGAATTTAGAACCAGGATTTTTGTTGAAAAGCATTTGTTTTCTGATTCTTATACCTACTTTCAATCTCTTGCAAAGTTCTCCCCATGTCTTCCAAACATTCACTTAATAATTTTGCATTAATTTCTGCCAAATACCTGTGAATCTATGGTGCCCTGGGAACTGTCCTGGGAAGTGGACATACATTAGCTAAAATGACAACATAGACTCAGCATCAACTTTGTGTTTCAATAAAGGGAAAAGACCAAAAGAAAATACACAGGCATAAAAAATAATTAGAAAGTATGACACATGTTACAAATAAGAAAGAAGTGAGGGAAAATATGGTGGAAGAACCGTACAGATGATCAGAGATGTCTGTTTCCTGTACGAGTAGAATCTAGTTATGGAAGAGCAATGTAGACAGAGGGAACCCCCCTAGCAAAGGGCCCAAGGATAGAGCAGTTGATATACACAAGGCATGGATTTAAGTTCTGCAAACTTGGTGGGTTGGGAGTGTAAGAATTTGGGACTCAATCGTATACCCCCAAATAGTTAGGAGTATGATTAGTCTGCAGCAACTCCATGTCCGGATGCTGAAACACAAATTCCCTCAACCACCTCTGAGACAAGGGAGTCACCAGACACAGAAAGAAAAGAGCTTGAACAACTTCCAAGAAAATACATTTTAATCTTTCAGGTATTCAAGAGTAAGAAGAAAAAATAAGTACCTCAAAAAAATTAGTCTGTCTCATGGGATGCTTGTGGTAAAGCAAGACTCCTTATGAAAAATAGTAGAATTATATGTTTTCAGAATTGGAAAGTAACAACAGCCACGAAAACAGCATGCTAGTAAGAGCTATGCTAGAGGAAGCAATGGGAAGCAACCTGCCACCCAAGAAAAGAAAGACTGAAAGACAGCAAAGATTCACCTGCAAGTTCAGGGGGTAATGTGGGACAGAAGCTGAAGGAGCGAGTGGTTTTATACGCTCTAGCAGCAGGTGATTATAAGTTTATAGGAGGTTGAGAGAGACAGAAGCAGCTGAGTTTATGTCAGTTCAGAAAACCTGTCCATTAGACTTCACCCCAGAATGAAACTGTACATAGAAAAAGCTGTTGAGAATGGAATAAAATTAGAAAAAGATTAAGAACAATAGAGCGAATGGAACGAAGATCCTGATAAAAGTGGGCAGAAGAGAAATCCAGAGAGAGAAAACAAAAATCTTGCATGTGTAAATAATTAAGTCCTCTTCTCCAGAAAGAAATTACTTTTGCCTTTGTTTTATTGCTGATGTAACGAGCAATGCAGAAGTCTGCCAGAAACTTACCTTACAGATGGAGGGTTTTGAAGAATGACACAGGTAGTGTTAATCCTATCCCCTGAAGCACATGCCTACAACCAGTTTTAAGTTTATAATGACCACCTCCTTCATAATGGCGGTGGGTTAATTTTCCCTAACAGGCTCTCCATGGAGGTTGTAATTTGGAGTTTTCTGCTTTACTGAAGTATTTCTGACCTTACCACCATACTTCTAGGGTTTGAAACTTTCATTCCAGACTCTAACAGGTTTGGCCAGTTCAGATTCAAGCCCAGAGACATCAGGAATTGACAGATGCTCTGAGATAAAAACTACTTCAAGATCTGGGCTATGCATATCAGGAATTGACAAGATCTGGGCTATGCATGTGCAATCACCCTTAATTCTTTGTCTGGACTTTGAGTGTTGTTTGAATTCAGACGTACTTATTTAAAGTTCATGCTATTTTATTTAGCATTTTAGATTTCTATACCAGAAATAATTTGTCCAGATACTGAATCTGGCAAATTGCTTAAAATACAAAATGTACTTATCTATTTGCTGTTGCACAGCCAATCTCATGGCTTTAAATAGGTATCTGAAATCAACATCTTAGGCAAGATCTCTCTGACCTCTAGACTCTCATCTAATTACTTCAACCAGCTCTCATACGCTATTAATATCTCAGTTAATGGCAACTCCAAACTTCCATTGCTCGGGCTAAGCATACTGTAATAATTCTTCCTTCTTTTCTTTCTCTCCCAACCTTCAGCTCAGCTTCAGAAACAGTTTTGGCTCTGCCTTCAAACATGTCTAGAATTATATCATTTGTTACCTTCTCAACAGTCACTATCACGATCCAAGTTAGCATCAAATATCGTCTGGTTTATTGCAATAACTGGTGTCCTGTGTCTAAATTTTCCTGCCTCGTCTTGTCTCAATATAGCCAGCATGGCACTGTTGAAACACTAAGTAAGGTCATGTCATACCTAGGCCCAGAAACAGCATTGTGGCTTATTTCATGTACATACAGGATCCTGTAAGACTGTATCTGACACCTGTCTGACCGCATCAACTCCAATGGTACTCCTAATTCAGTATAGCTGAAGCATGCAGGCCTTCCTATTCTTCATTTCCAATTTGGCCTGGCTCTTTCCTTTATCTTTAATGATCTTCCTTTAGATATTCATGAGGCTGTTTTTCTTAGCTCTCTAACTGTTAGACTGTCATTTTCTCTATGAACCCCATACTGTCCACCCACTTTGAATGAATATCCTACCCCAGCAGTTCAACTCTACTTACCAGGCCCAGCTTTATATATTTTTAAAAGATTTATTTATTTATTTGAAAGTCAGAGTTACGCAAAGAGAGGAGAGTCAGAGAGACAGAGAGGTCTTCCACCCGATGGTTCACTCCCCAGATGGCCACAATAGCCAGAGCTGCGCCAATCCAAATCCAGGAGCCAGGAGCTTCTTCCGGGTCTCCCATAGGCGAGCAGGGGAGGGTGGCCCAAGTCTTTGGGCCCCTGCACCCATGTGGGAGACCCGGAAGAAACTCCTGGTTCCTGGCTTCAGATTGACACAGTTCCGGCCATTGAGGCCATCTGAGGAGTAAACCAGAAGATGGAAGACCTCTCTCTGTGTCTCTACCTCTCTCTGTAACTTTGTCTTTCAACTAAATAAAATAAATCTTTAAAAAAAAAAGTGATAAATGAATAAATTATTTATGTGTAAATTTAAATAGCATTATTAAAAACCTCCAAAAAAGAATATGATATCAATAGAGAACAAAGAATGATTCTGAAGAGAAAATTTGTATTCTGTCTGTTCAGTAGATGCAAATTAATTAATTTTTAGGGGCCTGTGCTGTGGTTCACTTAGTTAATCCTCCGCCTGTGGCGCCGGCACCGCATATGGGCGCCAGGTTCTTGTCCCGGTCGCTCCTCTTCCAGTCCAGCTCTCTGCTGTGGCCTGGAAGGCAGTGGAGGATGACCCAAGTGCTTGGGCCCTGCACCCACATGGGAGACCAGGAGGAAGCACCTGGCTTCTGGCTACGGATCGGCATAGTTCCGGCCATAGCGGCCATTTGGGGGTGAACGAACAGACGGAAGACCTTTCTCTCTGTCTCTCTCTTTCTCACTGTCTAACTCTATCTGTCACATAAATTAAAAAAAAACAATAATTTTTATATCATGGCCAATAACTTGAACTAATCAAATTAAATTAAATTTAAATTTAATTTATTAAATGTGCTTTAAATTTAATTTTCTTCATAACCTCTTTTATTTATGTTATACTGGATTTCTTGAGTTAGTGTCACCTCAAGACACACTTGTAAAAAATGCTTTGCTCTTCCTGGGAGTGATGGTAACTGGAGGAATTATGGTGTCAGAATCTCTGGGCTGGGACTTTGACTTCATTTCTTAGTTAAGTGTCTTGGACAAGATCTTTTAATTCTCAGTTTTCTCAGTTGTAACAACAAAATTGAAGGGATTAATCTGGACCCTGCACTTAGGCCCTGGTTTCTGCTTGGGAATTACCTTAATCCTTAGGCAAAACTGTTGTCCTTTGTCATCATCTTGAATTTCTTTACTAAGAACTCCTAAAGATAACTGGCATTTCTTGGTTAATAGTATCAGTATTTCCAATGGCTCATATAAATAGTTAGGCAATGTTAACAGTCTTTTTTATGTAGCGATGCTTCCAATTGGAAATGCCTAACTGACATACTTTGTACCAACATGAGTAGTAAATCAGGTGCACCAACTTTTATGGGTGAATGTTAAATGTCTTGTGATGCCAGTAGCTCAAGCAAGAAGACAGGAAGAGACATTCAAGAACAAATATTTCTAAGTTAGAAGACTGATTTACCGCTGGCCAGCTAAAGCCTTACCCTCATAAAACTTTTGATGGTATGAAGCATCATACTGTGAAAAGATGGTGAAACACTACCATGCAGCAAGTTTTGGGGGTGATATACGTAAGTCACTGTCAGTGCATGCATCCTTTGTCAGAGTATCATCCTTAGATCTCCTGAAAGTACAGTTCCCCAGAGAATTAAGCTTTTTGAAGATTCTACAAGACAAACATTTTATTTTTTATATTTTAGCCAAGGTTAAGTGTGTTGGCCTGTTACCAGAATGATTTTATGTAGCCAAATTCATTTTGGAAGATACCCATTAACAAAAAGATTTCAAATTGTTACGTTTGGATTGTCTTGAGTTTTAAATTTGCTTTGATTTCTGAACAATTAACATTTATTCTACTTTTAGAAATTCAAGATTATCTTTAAAATAAACATGTAGCTATTTATTACTATTTGCTTCTTATTTTCATTGACTACATCCCAGTTTTGATCCTATCAATTTCAAATTGTTATAATTAGTTGCTAACACATTTCTAAGGACACTAGAATGCTCTCAGTTGATGTCTGACATTTTATGTCACAAAGTATGTCTATAAAAGGGGGAATACTAAAATACATTATCATCTATCTGTCATTATTATCTCTGTTATTGCTTTCCACCATCCAGAAAGGTTAGAAAGCCACTTTTTAAGTTGATAGATTTTTTTGTACTAACACAAAATGTAGAATGCTTCAAGAAACTCCTGTAACACTTGTACTCTCAATATTACTTAAAAGATACCGAGAGAATCTTTGAAATGAGGTTCATATTCACACAGTATGGCATTGCATAACTGACATTGCTTCTCCTGCACTCTGCTGCTGGGGTTTAACGAGACGGCACATTTCCTGTAGCAGATTTTTCATAATGCCATTGAATGGTACTCAGTAAAGAGCTGAGCTAATTTCTTTTCTGGTATTTTCACTCCAGGCATTTGAACTTCTGAAGTAAAATCCAATACTCAATACTTCTGTTTGCCTTTGGACTGCAATTATTCATCATTCAATTTTATTTCAAATTATTTGACAACTTTGGGTAAGAAAAGAAATAAAATATCTGCTCAGTTCACCTGAGGAAATATGATTTTGATATCTTATGTGTACCTGTATATGGCCACTAGAGGGGTCTCTATTAATCAGCATAGTCTTCCCTTATAACACCTGTTTAATCCTTAAAATCTAGATTTTCTTGTGGTTTATTTTCCCCATTCATGACATAAAGTTACACTTTTATGATTTATGGATTGCTAAAAACAAGAGTAGCACACCCCAACACCTGTTTCTTAAATCATAGATACTGATTAATTCATTAAAAAGAAACTTATTGGAGATTACAGGGTGTCTGAATGGGGGAAAGATGTGCTACTTTTGACTAGAGGAAAATAGCAGGAGAAAAGCAGAGAAAGTTTTTTCCCAGGTGAGAACTGAAGAGAAGTTTGCAGTGGAAATTTTACAGAAGGAAGAGGAACACCATGGAGCAGCATGGAAGGTGTGGACGTGCAGCAATGAACAGGGACACCTTACATGACTCCTGTAGCCATGCCTGGAGGAAGAGGAACACCATGGAGCAGCATGGAAGGTGTGGACGTGCAGCAATGAATGCGGACACCTTACATGACTCCTGTAGCCATGCCTGGAGGAAGCTCCAGCTTTGCAGAGCAAGGTGAGAGCAGACTGTGGCAGCCTATGCTGCTGCTGATATTGCCTGAGGGAGAGACTTGCAGACCACACTGTCTTTCAGTCTGGGAAGCAGCCCTAATGGGAAGCAGGGTACTTGCCTAATACAGCAAAAGAAAGGCAAATAAAAATCAGACAATGTCATGGCTCTGAAAGAACTTCTAAGTTCAATCCCATTCACAATAAATACCATGGATAAATTTAACCAAGGAGGTGAAATCTCTCCACGATGGAAATTACAAAACATTTAAGAAAGAAATATAACAATATAAAAAATAGAAAACCTACCATTTTCTTTTTTTTAACTTTTATTTAATGAATATAAATTTCCAAAGTACAGAATATGGATTACAATGGCTTCCCCCCATAGCGTCCCTCCAACCCGCAACCCTCCTTATCCACTCCCTCTCCCCTTCCATTCAAATCAAGATTCATTTTCCATTCTCTTTATATACAGAAGATCAGTTTAGCATACATTAAGTAAAGATTTCAACAGTTTGCTCCCACACAGAAACATAAAGTGAAAAATACTGTTTGAGTACTAGTTATAGCATTAAATCTCAATGTACATACAGCACACTAAGGACAAAGATCCTACATGAGGAGTAAGTGCACAGTGACTCCTGTTGTTGACTTAACAAATTGACACTCTTGTTTATGGCCTCAGTAATCACCCTAGGCTCTTGTCATGAGCTGCCAAGGCTATGGAAGCCCCCTGAGTTCACTGACTCTGATCATATTTAGACAAGGCCATGATCAAAGTGGAAGTTCTCTCCTCCCTTCAGAGAAAGGTACCTCCTTCTTTGATGACCCATTCTTTCCACTGAGATCTCACTCGCGGAGATCTTTCACTTAGGGTTTTTTTTTTTTTTCCCCCAGAGTGTCTTGGCTTTCCATGCTTGAAATACTCTCATGGGCATTTCAGCCAGATCCACATGCCTTAAGGGCTGATTCTGAGGCCAGAGTGCTGTTAGGACATTTGCCATTCTATGGGTCTGCTGTGTATCTCACTTCCCATGTTGGATCATTCTCTCCCTTTTTGATTCTATCAGCTAGTATTTGCAGACACTAGTCTTGTTTATGTGATCCCTTTGGTTCTTAGTCCTATCATTACGATCAATTGTGAACAGAAATTGATCACTGGGACTAGTGAGATGGCATTGGTACATGCCACCTCGATGGGATTGAATTCGTATCCCCTGATATGTTTCTAACTCTACCGTTTGAGGTAAGTCATCTTGAGCATGTCCCGAATTGCACATCTTCCCTCTCTTATTCCCACTCTTATATTTAACAGTGATCACTTTTCAGTTAAGTTTCAGCACTTAAGAAGAATTGTGTATTGATTACAGTATTCAACCAAAAGTGTTAAGTAGAACAAACAAAAAAATACTAAGAGGGATAACATATTAAGCTGCTCATGAACAGTCAGGTTGAGGGCTGATCAAGTCACCATTTCTCATAGTGTTCATTTCACTTTAACAAGTTTCCTTTTTGGTGCTCAGTTAGTTGTCACCTATCAAGGAGAACAAGTGGTATTTGTCCCTTTGGGATTGGCTTATTTCACTCAACATAATGTTTTCCAAATTCCTAACAGGGATCACTTTCATCATACTCAGTGAATTAAGCCAGTCCCAAAGGGACAAATATCATATGTTCTCCCTGATTGGCGACAACTAACTGAGCACCAAAGGGGAAACTTGTTGAAGTGAAATGGACACTATGAGAAAGAGTGACTTGATCAGCTCTTGTCCTGACAGTTGATGTACAATGTAATACTTTATCCATTTTAGTGGTTTTTTTTTTTTTTTGTTCTAGTAACATTGGTTGAACTCTGTAATTAACACACAATTATTCTTAGGTGTTTAAATTTTAACTGAAAACCTACCATTTTCATGAATTGTAAGCATTAATATAATCAAAATGTCCATACTATCAAAAGCAATTTACAGATTCAATGTGATTAAAGTGATTCCAATCAAAATTATCAACAGTGTTCTACTCAGAATTAGAAAAAATGTTGCTAAAATTCATATGGAAACAGAAGATACTTCAAATAGCTAAAGCAATCTTTTCACACTAATTTATTTATTTTAAAGGCAAAGTTACAGAGAGAGAGGATGAGAGAGAGGGAGATCTTCCATCAGCCTGTTCACTTCCCAGATGGTTGCAACGGGTGAAGCTGCACCCATCCAAAGGCAGGAGCCAGGAGATTCTGCTGGGTCTCTCATGTGAGTTCAGGGGTCCAAGGACTTGGACCATCTTCTACTTTTTTCCCAAAATATATCAAAGCAGCTGGATCTCAAACTGGCGCCCACGTGGAATGCTGGCATGGCAGGCAGCAACTTTACCTATTATGCCAGCCCCTAAAGCAATCTTAAACAACAACAAAGTGAGAGGCATCACAACACCAGATTTCAAGACATACTACAGGGCAGTTATAATCAAAACAGCTTGGTACTATCACAAAAATAGACATGTTGACCAATGAAATGGAATAGAAACTCCTAAAATCAATCTACACATATACAATCAACTAATGTTTACAAAGGAGCTAAAATCAATTCCTGGAGAAAGGACGGTCTCGTCAACAAATTGTGCTGGAAGAAAAGAAACTTCTGGACTGCAAAGGAAACACAGCAAAGTGAAGAGGTAACTGACAGAATGGAATAAATTATTTGCAAACTATGAAACTGAGGAAGGATTGATATCCAGAATCTATAAAGGGCTCAAGAAATTCAACAACGGCAAAACAATTAATCCAGTTAAGAAATGGGAAAAGGACTTGAACAGGCTTTTTTCAAAAGAGAAAATTCAAGTGGCCAACAGACACAAGAAAAAATGCTTAGGATCCGTGACTATCAGGGAAATCAAAATCAAAACCACAATGAGCTTTCACCTCACCCCAGTTAGAATGGCTGCCACACAGAAATAAAAAAAATAATAAGTTCTGATGAGGAAGTTGGGGATAGGTATCCTAATTCACTGTTGATGAGGATGTAAACTGATACAGTCATTGCAGAAGACAGTATGGAGGTAACTCAGAAAGCTAAAAATTGATATATCATATGACCCAGCAATCCCACTCCTGGGAGTTTACCCAAAGGAAATGAAATCAGTATATGAAAGTGTTATTTGTACCTCCATATTTATTGCAGCTCAATTCACAATAGTTAAGATATGGCATCAACCCATATGTCCATCAACTGATGACAAGATAAAGAAAATGTGATATATATATATAAAATATGTGTGTATGTGTATATATATGTGTATATACACATATATAAATGCATACACATATATAAATATACACATAATAAATATACACATATATAAATAAACAAAATGGAATACAACCCAGTGGTTAAAAAAAAAAAGAAATCTTGTGTTTTGCAACAAAATGAATGCAACTGAAAACCATATACTTAGTGAAATAAGCCAGTCTAACAAAGACAAATACCATATGTTTTCCATATCTGTGATTACTAATAAAGTACAAAAAAGTAGTGTACAGGATTGAAATTGACACTTTAAAAATCAGTGATTATTTACAGCCCTTGTCTCTACTGTTAAGGAACAGTGTTTTTTTTCTTACTAGTTGATGAATTCTTTAATTAGTGTAGTGTTAATCTAATGAGTATAAAATAAATTGAAAGTACATCATTAAAGAAATTAAAAGAA
Source organism: Oryctolagus cuniculus (assembly GCF_964237555.1). NCBI lineage: Eukaryota > Metazoa > Chordata > Mammalia > Lagomorpha > Leporidae > Oryctolagus > Oryctolagus cuniculus. The sequence continues at coordinate 128,115,047 of NC_091435.1, read as the reverse complement.
AGAATAATAAATGAAGGAGAGAGAGCGGGAGCATGGGTGGGAGGGAAAGTAGGGTGGAATATATCAGTATGCTCCTAAATCCTTATATATTAAATACATGAGCTTTGTTCACCACAAAAAAATAAAAACAAAAAAAATTAAAATGAATTTATTACAACACGTGATACTCATTTATACAAATATATACGTGCACACATATACATATATGTAATCACTTATTTGATGTCATTGACAGCTGTCAGAATGTGGGATTTATGTCATATTTCTAATGGAAATGAACCCTAGAAAGTAAAATCTAAGCTGCTTCTTTGATAATGAAGTGATGACATTAAATAGCATTCTTTCCACATCAGGCAACTTAATGCCAAACCAAACTGACATAAACATATAAGGAATTTATTGAATCTGTAAACAGCAGGCCCAAGACTTAGGCTAGCTTTAGATGGGTCTTAATGTAGGGGCACCATGATGTTATAGATACCTGATTCTGTACGTCTCTCAACTTGGTTCTCCTGCATGCATTTTCTTTGTTCTTGGATATGGTTTCCAATCTCAATTTCTAGATGACCATTGCAGTTCTAGAATTTAAAATATTTCAACTTCAAATGCACTCAAGGGTTTTTTTTCCTCTGTTAACACACAAACAATATTGCTGGGACTGCTCATTGCCCAAATGTAGTTGCAACTAAATCCCCAAATCAATCAGTTGAGTCAACCTGGATGTTATAAGTTGATTGACTTATACCAAGCTAAGGCACACCTCTGAAAAGGAGGGGAGCTACAAAGCCTAAATTCTATCATAGGATGTTTCCTTAAAGAAATATTGGGTATTGGAAGATGAATTAGTACCCAGGTCTTGGATCTAGTAACTTGTACAAAATCTTCTTGTTTCATGCTTGTAATTTCTATAGAGTTGGCAAGTTCTTCCTCTGTACAACAATCTGCTTATCCAGTAAGTCAATCCAACAGGAAGACTCATTTATATAAGAGCAAGGTATGGGTGTATGAACCACCCTAGGATTTAATAATGGCCACACTTTTGTCTTTGAGAATGTGTGCACCCTAAATGTGTGAAACGTACCCAATTAATTACTGTATGCTTAGAATGCATTTTGAAATATGACTATTTAGTGATTCACTATAATATTTTTTGTTTCTCAAAATTTGGAGCACCCCATCCCATACTGAAGTCCCTAGTTCAAGTTCCAGCTCCTCTGTTTACAACCCAAATTCCTGCTAATGCACATCTGGGAGAAAGGCAAGTCAGGGCTGAAGTACAAGGAACCCTGATATACATATGGGGGGTCTGGATTGAGTTCCAGCCTCCTGGCTTCTGCCTGGCTTATCTCTGGCTGTTGTGGACTTTGGGGGAATAAATCAATAGATGGAAGATCTGTGAATTTCAAATAAAATTAAACTAATTAAATATTTTTTAACTTTTATTTAATGAATATAAATTTCCAAAGTACAGCTTATGGATTACAATGGCTTCCCCCCCCCAATAACTTCCCTCCCACCCGCAACCCTCCCCTTTCCCTCTCCCTCCCCCTTCCATTCACATCAAGATTCATTTTCAATTCTCTTTATATACAGAAGATCAGTTTAGCATATATTAAGTTACTTATATTTTTTAAAAAGATAATCTTTTCTGGGGAAAACGTGCCTGAGTGTGTGTGACTGTGTAGAGTAGGAGATAGGTCGTGAGGAAAGTAATTGGAAGTCCATATGTTTTTTACTGTTTTAAGAGCTGAATGAAAGAATGGAAACTACATACAGGCAACAGATTTATGGATCAAAAATGTCTTATTTTTTCTGTTTGTATCATTTATAGTTCTGATACTCTAAATATTTATACTAAAGGGGATTTTGTTGAGTAAATGTGATTAAGCTCATTATTTACTTAACATTACAGAAAATCTTAACTGCAGTACTGGAAGAAGTAGTATTGCACATTTTCTAGGGTCACTGAAGTGACGGGGCACTGCTCGCATTCTATACAGACGGAGGTGCACTTTACAGACACAACTGCCAACTGTTAACTCTGATCATTGCCTTTCCAGAACCGAAGTTGGTCAACTTTGTGTAATTGGAATGACTTTTGGACCTGTCATAACCAAGCCCTGTTAGCCCTTTGTGCAGCCAGGACTTTATGTCTAAACCTGTTGGGCAGAATTTTATTTCTTGGAAATAGCTCTGCTTCCCCAGAAACCACTCCCTCCTCTTGCACATGTGGCACAGTTTCTTATACTTGCCAAGAAGTTCCCTGTGGTATTCTCACACTGGGAAACTTAAGCATGGTTGTATTCATCTTTTTTTTTTTTATGCTTTTTTTTTATCTTTTATTTAATGAATATAAATTTCCAAAGTACGTCTCATGGGTTACAATGGCTTCCCCCCCCAATACCGTCCCTCCCACCCACAACCCTCCCCTTTCCCACTCCCTCTCCCCTTCCATTCACATCAAGATTCATTTTCGATTATCTTAATATACAGAAGATCAGCTTAGTATACCTTAAGTAAGTATTTCAACAGTTTGCTCCCACACAGAAACATAAAGTGAAAAATAGATGATTTTTTTTAAACGATGATGAAATCAGATCAGACCTATTGTCATGTTTAATCCCAGTGAGAGTCAAGTTGGGAATTGATAATTTCTTTCTTTTTTTTTTTTTTTTTACAGAAGATCAGTTTAGTGTACATTAAGTAAAGATTTCAGTCGTTTGCACCCCCATAGAAACAAAAAGTGAAATATACTGTTTGAGTACTCGTTATAGCATTAAGCCTCAGTGTACAGCACGTTAAGGACAGAGATCCTACATGAGGAGTAAGTGCACAGTGACTCCTGTTGTTGACTTTACCAATTGACACTCCTGTCTATGGCATCAGTAATCTCCCTATGCACCAGTTATGAGTTTCCAAGGCTATGGAAGCCCCTTGAGTTCTCCGACTCTTATCTTGTTTAGACACGGTCATAGTCAAAGTGGAGGTTCTCTCCTCCCTTCAGAGAAAGGCACCTCCCTCTTTGAAGACCTGTTCTTTCCACTGGGATCTCACTCACAGAGATCTTTTTGCCAGAGTGTCTTGGCTTTCCATGCCTGAAATACTCTCATGGGCTTTTCAGCCAGATCCGAGTGCCTTTAGGGCTGATTCTGAGGTCAGAGTGCTATTTAGGACATCCGCCATTCTATGAGTCTGCTGAGTATCTCACTTCCCATGTTGGATCACTCTCCCCTTTATTTATTCTATCGGTTGGTGTTAGCAGATACTAGACTTGTTTATGTGCTCCCTTTGACTCTTAGTCCTTTCATTATGATCAATTGTGAACTGAAATTGATCACTTGGAGTAGTGAGATGGCATTGGCACATGCCACCTTGATGGGATTGAATTGGAATCCCCTGGTATGTTTCCAACTCTACCAACTGGGGCAAGTCAGCCCGAGCATGCCCCAAATTATACATCTCTTCCCTCTCTTATTCCCACTCTTATGTTTAACAGGGATCACATTTCAGTTAATTTTCAACACTTAAGAATAACTGTGTGATAATTACAGAATTAAACCAGTCATATTAAGTAGAACAGACAAAAAAAAATACTATGAGGGATAATGTATTAAGTTGTCCATTAACATTCAGGGCTATGCTGATCAAGTCACCATTTCTCATAGTGTCCATTTCACTTCAGGAGGTTTCCTTTTTGGTGTTCAGTCAGTTGTCACAGATCAGGGAGAACATATGGTATTTGTCCCTTTGGGACTGGCTTACTTCACTCAGCATGAAGTGTTCCAGATTCCTCCATTTTGTTGCAAATGACTGGATTTCGTTGTTTCTTACTGCGGTATAGTACTCTAAAGAATACATATCCCATAATTTCTTTATCCAGTCTACCGTTGATGGGCATTTAGGTTGGTTCCAGGTCTTGGCTATTGTGAATTGTGCTGCAATAAACATTAGGGTGTAGACCGCTTTTTTGTTTATCAATTTAAACTCCTTTGGGTAAATTCCAAGGAGTGGGATGGCTGGGTCGAACGGTAGGGTTATCTTCAGGTTTCTGAGGAATCTCCAGACTGATTTCCATAGTGGCTTGACCAGTTTGCATTCCCACCAACAGTGGGTTAGTGTCCCTTTTTCCCCACATCCTCGCCAGCATCTGTTGTTGGTAGATTTCTGTATGTGAGCCATTCTAACCGGGGTGAGGTGAAACCTCATTGTGGTTTTGATTTGCATTTCCCTGATTGCTAGTGACCTTGAACATTTTTTCATGTGCCTGTTGGCCATTTGGATTTCCTCTTTTGAAAAATGTCTATTGAAGTCCTTGGCCCATCTCTTAATTGGGTTGTTGGTTTTGTTTTTGTGGAGTTTCTTGATCTCTTTGTAGATTCTGGTTATTAACCCTTTATCTGTTGCATAGTTTGCAAATATTTTTTCCCATTCTGTCGGTTGTCTCTTCACTCTCCTGACTGTTTCTTTTGCAGTACAGAAACTTCTCAATTTGATGCAATCCCAATAGTTGATTTTGGCTTTGACTGTCTGTGCCTCCCGGGTCTTTTCCAGAAATTCTTTGCCTGTGCCAATATCTTGAAGGGTTTCTCCAATGTTCTCTAATAACTTAATGGTGTCAGGACGTAGATTTAGGTCTTTAATCCACGTTGAGTGGATTTTTGTATAAGGTGTAAGGTAGGGGTCTTGCTTCATGCTTCTGCATGTGGAAATCCAGTTTTCCCAGCACCATTTATTGAATAGACTGTCTTTGCTCCAGGAATTAGTTTTAGATCCTTGATCAAATATAAGTTGGCTGTAGATGTTTGGGTTGATTTCTGGTGTTTCAATTCTGTTCCATTGGTCTATCCATCTGTTTCTGTACCAGTACCATGCTGTTTTGATTACAACTGCCCTGTAGTATGTCCTGAAGTCTGGTATTGTGATGCCTCCGGCTTTGTTTTTGTTGTACAAGATTGCTTTAGCTATTCGAGGTCTCTTGTGCCTCCATATGAATTTCAGCATCATTTTTTCCACATCTAAGAAGAATGTCTTTGGTATCTTGATTGGGATTGCATTGAATCTATAAATTGCTTTTGGGAGAATGGACATTTTGATGATGTTGATTCTTCCAATCCATGAGCATGGAAGATTTTTCCATTTCTTGGTATCCTCTTCTATTTCTTTCTTTAAGGTTTTGTAATTTTCATCGTAGAGATCTTTAACGTCCTTGGTTAAGTTTATTCCAAGGTATTTGATTGTTTTTGTAGCTATTGTGAATGGGATTGATCTTAGCAGCTCTTTCTCAGTCATGGCATTGCTTGTGTATACAAAGGCTGTTGATTTTTGTGCATTGATTTTATATCCTGCCACTTTGCCAAACTCCTCTATGAGTTCCAATAGTCTCTTAGTAGAGTTCTTTGGATCCTCTAAGTACAGAATCATATCGTCTGCAAAGAGGGATAGTTTGACTTCTTCCTTCTCGATTTGTATTCCTTTGATTTCTTTTTCTTGTCTGATGGCTCTGGCTAAAACTTCCAGAACTATGTTAAATAGCAGTGGTGAGAGTGGGCATCCCTGCCTGGTGCCAGATTTCAGTGGAAATGCTTCCAACTTTTCCCCATTCAATAGGATGCTGGCTGTGGGTTTTTTATAAATTGCTTTGATTATATTGAGGAATGTTCCTTCTATACCCAATTTGCTTAGAGTTTTCATCATGAAAGGGTGTTGAATTTTATCAAATGCTTTCTCTGCATCAATTGAGATAACCATATGGTTTTTCTTCTGCAGTCTGTTAATGTGGTGAATCACATTGATTGATTTGCGAATGTTGAACCATCCCTGCATACCAGGGATGAATCCCACTTGGTCAGGGTGGATGATTTTCCTGATGTGTTGTTGTATTCTATTGGCCAGAATTTTATTGAGGATTTTTGCGTCTATGTTCATCAGGGATATTGGTCTGTAATTTTCTTTCAGTGCTGCATCTTTCTCTGGCTTAGGGATTAAGGTGATGCTGGCTTCATAGAAAGAATTTGGGAGGATTCCCTCTTTTTCGATTGTTCTGAATAGTTTGAGAAGAAATGGGATTAGTTCTTCTTTAAATGTCTGGTAGAATTCAGCAGTGAATCCATCTGGTCCTGGGCTTTTCTTTGTTGGGAGGGCCTTTATTACTGTTTCAATTTCTGTTTCAGTTATGGGTCTATTTAGGTTTTCAATGTCTTCATGGTTCAATTTTGGTAGATTGCATGTGTCCAGGAATCTATCCATTTCTGATAGGTTTTCCTGTTTGCTGGCATACAGGTCCTTGTAGTAATTTCTGATGATTCTTTTTATTTCTGTGGTGTCTGTTGTTACGTTTCCTTTTTCATCTCTGATTTTATTGATTTGGGTCTTTTCTCTTCTTTTTTTAGTTAGTTGGGCCAATGGGGTGTCAATTTTGTTTATTTTTTCAAAAAACCAGCTTCTCGCTTGGCTGATTTTTTGTAATGTTTTTTTGGATTCAATCCTGTTAATTTCTTCTCTGGTTTTAATTATTTCTCTTCTCCTACTAGATTTGGGTTTGGTTTGCTGCAGTTTTTCTAGGTCCTTGAGGTGCGCTGAAAGCTCATTTATTTGGTACCTTTCCAATTTCTTGGTATAGGCACCTATTGCTATAAATTTGCCTCTCAATACTGCTTTTGCTGTATCCCATAAGTTTTGATATGTTGTGTTGTTGTCTTCATTTACTTCCAGAAAGTTTTTGATTTCTCTTTTGATTTCTTGAATGACCCAGTGTTCATTCAGGAGCATGTTGTTCAGTCTCCATGTGTTTGCATACTTTCTGGGGTTTCCTGAGTTGCTAATTTCCAGCTTCATCCCGCTGTGGTCTGAGAAGCTGCATGGTATGATTCTAATTCTTTTAAATTTGCTGAGACTTGCTTTATGGCCTAGTATGTGGTCAATCCTAGAGAAGGTTCCATGCGCTGCTGAGAAGAATGTGAAGTCTGTAGATGTAGGGTTGAAAGTTCTGTAGATATCTGTTAGATCCATTTGGGCAATAGTGTCAATTAAATCTGCTGTTTCCTTGTTGATCTTCTGTCCGGATGATCTGTCTATTTCTGAGAGTGGAGTATTGAAGTCCCCCAGTACTATTGTATTGGAATCTAAATCTCCCTTTAAGTCCCTTAACATATCTTTTAAATAGACCGGTGCCCTGTAATTAGGTGCATATACATTTATGATAGTTACATCTTCCTGTTGAATTGAACCCTTAATCATTATATAGTGTCCCTCTTTGTCTCTCTTAACAGTTTTTGTATTAAAGTTTATTTTGTCTGATATTAATATGGCTACACCTGCTTTTTTTTGGTTTCTGTTGGCATGGAATATCTTTTTCCAACCTTTCACTTTCAGTCTGCATGCCTCTTTGTTAGAGAGATGTGTTTCTTGTAGGCAACAAATAGTTGGGTTGTGTTCTGTGAGCCAGTCAGCTAAACGGTGTCTTTTAACTGAAGAATTCAGACCATTAATGTTCAATGTGACTATTGATACGTAGTGACTTTGCCCTGCCATTTTCCCGGAAATATTTTCTAGTATATGCTTTGAGCTTCCCATGCTCTTTTACTGGTAGGTGTTCTTCCTTTCCCTTCTTTCATATTGATGGCCGTGTTTCTGTGTTTCTGAGTGTAGCACATCTTTAAGTATCTTTTGCAGGGCCGGACGAGTGGCCACAAAGTCTTTCAATTTCTGTTTGCTATGAAAGGTCTTTATTTCACCTTCATTCACAAATGAGAGCTTGGCAGGATATAATATTCTGGGCTGGCAGTTGTTCTCTCTTAGCACCTGTGCTATGTCTCGCCATTCCCTCCTAGCTTGTAGGGTTTCTGATGAGAAGTCAGCTGTGAGTCTGATTGGAGATCCTCTGAGAGTAATCTGACGTTTCTCTCTTGCACATTTTAGGATCTTTTCTTTATGTTTCACTGTGGTAAGTTTAATTACCACGTGTCGTGGTGAGGATCTCTTTTGGTCATGTTTATTGGGGGTTCTATGAGCTTCCTGTACTAGGATATCTCTGTCCTTCTCCAAACCTGGAAAGTTCTCTTCTAGTATCTCACTAAAAAGGCCTTCCAATCCTTTCTCTCTCTCCATGCCTTCAGGAACTCCTAGAACTCGAATGTTGGTTTTTTTAATAGTATCCTGTAGATTCCCAACAATATTTTTTAGGTTTCTAATTTCCTCTTCTTTTCTTTGGTTTGACTGTATGTTTTCCTGTGCTCTATCTTCTAAGTCCGATATTCTCTCTTCTGCTTCACCCATTCTGTTTTTAAGGCTTTCTAATGTGTTTGTCATTTGATCTATTGAGCTCTTCATTTCATTTTGATTTCTCTTCACTATAACACTTTCCTGTTCTACTAGTTTCTGAGTTTCATTTTGACTCTTCCTTAAAATTTCGTTTTCACGAGAGAGATTTTCAATCTTGTCCATTAAGGATTTCTGTAGTTCAAGGATTTGCTTTTGAAAACTTCTAAATGTTCTTATCATAAATTTTTTGAAATCCGTATCTTGCATTTCTTCTATCTCATCATCTTCATACTCTTGGCTTGGGGTGTTTTGCTTATTTGGAGGCATCATAGTGTCATCGTTGATCTTGCTCCCTCTATTTCTGTGTTTGTTACTCGGCATAGTTAATTCTTCTTGCGTCACTGTGCGTTTTTTTTTTTTTTTTTTTTTTTTTTTTTTTTTTTTTTTATACTGTGTCCGTGTTAAGTGGACTGCCTGCTGTTGGAGGAGCCTTGGAGGCTTGAGATGGGTGCGGCCTGAGAGCTCTGCCTGGTTCTTCCAGGTTAAGGGTGTGCAAAGGTGACACCCTCAGGTTATGCGTGGTAAATCTCTCTCTTTTTATTTATTTATTTATTTTATTTATTCAGGGGGTAAGTAACACCGCAGGGCACGGCTGTGCAGAATTGATGGTATTTAGCTTCCAGTCTTTGGCTCCTGGTTCTTTTTTCTGCGGCTACCGTAACTCCCCTTTTATTAAACTAAATTTTCCCGGACTATCGGTGCGCGCCCTCACTATTCCGCCATCTTGGCTCCGCTTTCTGGTTGTATTCATCTTAATGAACATTTATGAGAACAGAGGTAAAACTTCTCCAGAAAATTACCAGTGAACTCCTGATTCTTGGAAACACACGGGATGTGGCAGTCTAATATCTGTCAGAGAAAGTCCATGTAGACAGCTGGTCTCCTCTCATAGCGCCCACGCTTTCTCTCTAAAATCTTACCTGCCTTATCTCTTATCTTTTTTGAGTATTCCCCAACACATTCCAATTCTAACTGATTCTCATTATGGAGACAAAAATTATATTAACTTTATAACATTGCATTATATCACAATTCATAGAAATTCATGATCTTCCAATAAAATGCAGACGATTTAACCAATGTAAAGCTAACTTGCATGTTTCCGTTGGAGCCTTCTTCTATAGTGTTTATCTGCAGTATTTCAGTATAGCTGCGTGTGTCTGAACCTAAATCCAAGAAGCACCTGATAGTCAGTCAGTTGGTTATGTGTTGAAATATCCCCCTTTAAAAAGGAGTTTAAAGATAAAACACACATGATAATCATCTTGAGAATAGAAGAAAATAAATTTATCACTTTGCCAACTTTAATAAACTCAATTTTATTTAATGACTCATTAGCAAGTAAATATTCAGTGAAAAAGTATCTGCAAAGATAACACAGTTCTCCCTTCTTATTTTCAAACTATAGGCTGGCAAAATGCAGTTCATTTACATGTGATGACTTGAGCCTTTGGTGCATATGGGTGGTATGGATTTGCTTTTATAATATTCAATTATTAATTATAAATGCTTTGATAATGTTCAATTATATGTGGATTTTCTCAATGGTTTCTGTATTCAAGGCCCTCAACTATGAGTGTGGTCAAACAAAGAATTCACAGGCTAGTAGAGGAGATGGATACAAGCCAGGAAGCATAAGCCAAGAAGCGCTTGCTAAGCCATATGTATTTATATAGTACAATATGGAATAAAAGGGAGGGGAGAATTTCATTGGTTTGGCTCAAGTCAGACACAGTCTATGCCCACAATTATGGTTCAACGGTATTACCCGAACAGATATTCCCTGGAAAAATGTCTTACAGTCATATATGTCCAGGAAGTAATATAACTGGGGCCAGTGTTGTTGTGTAACAGGTAAAGCTGCCATCTGCAACATCATCATACCATATGGGCCTGTGGGCTCATGTCTCAGCTGCTCCACTTCTAATCCAGGCACCTGCTAATGTGCCTGGGAAAGCAATGGAAGATGGCCCAAGTCCTGGGGTCCCTGCACCTATGTGTGAGATCTAGATGAAGCTCTTCATTCCTGGCTTTGGTCTGGCCCAGTCCTGGCTGCTGTAATCATTTGGGGAGAAAACCAGAGGATGGAAGACCTCTCTCTCTCTCTGTCTCTACCTTTCCCTTTGTAACTCTCCCTTTCAAGCAAATATAAAAAAAAAAATCTTAAAAAAAAAAGGATATAACATATCCTGAACCCTGCCTAACTGGGATTTTCAACCATGATTTGTTTAATTAAAAAAATAAGTAATATGGGTTTTTAGATTTACTCTCAGGAGCAATTTTTCATAAAAGTAAGGAGAGTGAGTCTAGGAACCCAAGGTGCTTTTTGGGTAATGGTAAAAAGTGTTCTTTGTTTTCTCACTTTGAGAAAGCTTCCTCTTTGTGGGCCTTCCAAGAGTTTTAGTGATGTTTTGTTCTTCCTAAGAAATGAGGCACTTAGAAAAAAAAATTCCCAGTTCTCCAAGCATCTCTCTTCCTTCCTCAAGAATTGGGCAAGAAACACTGGGATTTTTCCTACAACCGTCTTTCTTATAGAGTCAGAAAATGATGAAATGCCATGTCGGTATTGGCCACAGGCATTAAATCTATGCCTTGTCAACAGCTGTTCCAAAATCAATCTGTCATTTTGCCTTTGATAGAATTAAAACACTTAATTTCTTAATTCTATTTCAGCTCTGGATTTATTTCAATGTCACTAATGGATAAGTGATTCAGACACTGCAGTTGTTTTCATCTTACCACATGGGAAGTCAGGGTGACAATACATGCTAATTCTAACATAATGAACATTTAAATGTGCAGGAAATTACAGGGTGACTGAATACTTTATAAAAAGAAGAACTCATCTCTGCCACATATAATAAAAAGCTCAGAACTTTTTAATTTTACTAACACAATTCTGAAAATATTTTATTTTATTCATCAGTAAACATTTTTACAAGTTTGGTCAGTACATGGGGCGCATGTCTACTTTTTCCTGTTATTTTAGAAAACTTAGAAACGGCCTGCATTGTAGTGCAGGAGGTTAAGCCCCCACCTCTGCTTGCGATGCCAGTGTCCCATATCTGAGGGCCAATTCAAATTTCAGTTACTCTGCTTCCAATCCAGCTTCCAGTTAATGTGCCTGGGAAGGCAGTGAAAGAAGCCAGTCAGAATAGCGATAGTAGGAAGGTAGAGAGGACAAAGGAACCCTCTGGTAATGTGGAAAATTTTCTGAACCTCGCTGGGAACTCAGCTTGAGCTAGGAAGCATGTTGGATAATGAAAGAGACATAACTATTCCCACGATTAGTCAGGAGAAAACCATGCTGTGTCCTCAAGGTCATGAAGAAGACCCAGTGATTGGAGTTGTTTGTGACCAGTCTTGGGAGTGTGGTGAAGATAAACAGGCCCCCAAATAGAGCTTTTCAGTTGTTCTGAGAGAATGCTTGATGTTTTACATACTTAAACCCCTAGCACAAAAAGCAGTGGAATCTCTTTCCCTTCTGGCTATATTCACTGGAGTTTCTTATGTTTGTTTCCCTCCCCCCCCCCCTTTTTTTATAATTACCTAGAGATCTTTTTTTTATTATTGTTATTTATTTGACAGAGTTAGACACTGAGAGAGAGAGAAAGAGAGAAAGGTTTTCCTTCCATTGGTTCACTCCCCAAATGGCCGCCACAGCCGGAACTACGCCGACCAGAAGCCAGAAGCCAGAAGCCAGGTGCCTCCTCCTGGTCTCCCATGCGGGTGCAGGGCCCAAGCATCTGGGCCATCCTCCACTGCCTTCCCAGGCCACAGCAGAGAGCTGGACTGGAAGAGGAGCAGCCACCCCAGAACCTGGCACCCATATAGGATGTCGGCACTGCAGGCAGAGGATTAACCAAGTGAGCCACGGTGCCGGGCCCATGCTTGTTTTCTAATACACTTTTGCAAAAATTGTCTTCTCCTGTGTTCATCTGCTTCACACTCATCGTAGGCAGAGCAGTTTCCCAGGGTTCATCTCAGCTGTTACAGCAGCAAATTATGGTCCAAGTGCTTGAGTCCCTGCCTCCCACACAGGAGACATGGGTAGAACTGCTGGCTCCAGCCATCAGCTTGGCCCAAATCAGACTTTGCAACCACTTGGGGAATGGGCAGGCTGGGGATGGAAGAATTCTGTGTGTCTCTACCTCTTTCTCGCTTGTTGATGCTCTGGCTCTCAAATAAGTAAAAAAAAAAAATCTTTAAAAGCAGCAGGAAAGAAAACAGGGTCCTACTATATTTTTTAAGATAGGGTATTATTGTTTACTGTATCCTAGCAGTATTAAGACATTTCTCTATTTCACAGTTATATTATGGAGGTCATAAAGTAATCCACCACCTACTAAAAAGAACCTATTTTTACAGAGTTCTTCATAAATTCCTGCTCATAAATAAAAAGAAGTAATCTGAGATGCAAATGTGTTAAAAATAAAAACATAGCAACAAGACCTGATTTGTTCTCAGGCAAAGGTCAAGGCACTAAGGAAATAGATTAAGTGTCTAATAAGGTGATATAGCCAAATAAGCAATTTAGAATGCTAAGGGAGCCCAGAAATTCTTGACTCCATAACAGCAATACCAACAGTGTCTGAGAGAAGTTAAGCGGTTTGCCCGGAGTCAAGAAGCTGAGAAGGGGCCATGACAGAGAATGAAGTCCAGAGGGTCCCGAGAACTAATTAACAAGCTTTGGTTAAGCACTCGTCAAATAAAAAGTGTTATGCCAAGCTGTAGTGACACAAAAATATACAACATACCCCAAGGAGAATCGAGCCTTCCCTTTGGCTGGAAGCAGCCCTGTGCTGTTCATCTATCACCAGTGCAGACATTCATGGCGCTTGGTTCTCAGCACAGCTTAAAGCTTCCAGAGGAGCCAGCCCCAGCACACTTGCCTTTCATGCATGGCCGTGTTTAAATGTATGCTACATCAGAAATCACAATAGCCCTCTAATGCTTGTACTTTATTCAGAAGACTGACGCCAAATTTATTATTTTCATGTTTCATTGGATAACATCTTTTTGCAAGATAGATTTTTTTTTTATTTCAGTAAGCCACACTGTGATATTTTTGAATGTGTTTATGTACATTTTACAATTGTCCTCCTGTGGGTAGGCTCACAGCTAACTAATGATATAATAATGATGTTCTCATAACAAATCCAGAAAAAAAGCATTGAATAACATGCTTTCAAAGCTCAGGTGAACTTTAGAAAGCCTGGTAATATCACCATTACTACCATCATCTCCTCAAGGGACTTCAGAGTGTACTTGGTTATCACTTTAATTTGTAAGTTCACTGCTTAGACGTTTAGACCTTGATGGGAGTGGGAGAGTAGAAATTATCTACAGGAAGGAGAGAGGCCAGGGTTTGTTCTAAGCCAGAAAACTGATTAAGACAAAATGTGGATCTGAATTCAGGAACCTCCTTCACCACATCTTCCCCTCTGCCAGGCTGCCTCACTCTGCTAGTCACAACTCTGATGCTCCTGCCACATAATCCTTCTCTGTTAGCATCCCAGTGTATCTTTAGAAATGTACACTATATAACAAATTATGAAACCAGTGCAAAATTGGCTTTCAAGTTTTGGTGTGGTATATAAACCTGGTTAATTCCTCGCAGGGACTTTTCCATGAATACTGGGGAAAATATTTATCGAATTAGATGGAATAATTGATATTCCCCAAACTATCCTAAAATAAGAAAATTAGGGCAGACCTTTTGCCTAGTGGTTTATACGGCCATGTCCCACACGGGAGTGCCCGTGCTCGATGCCTGGGTTGGCTCCTGATTCCAGCATCCTGAGAATGCAGATTGTGGGAGGCAGTGAAGGCTCAAGTCCTTGGGTCTCTGCCACTCACGTGGGAAACCTGCACTGAATTCCCAACTACTGGGTTTAGTCCAGCCCAGCGTGGTTGTTGGCAGACTTTTGAGAAGTGAACTAGCAGACAGGAGTGCCCTCTTGCTCTCTCTGCCCTTCTATCAGAAAAGAAAATATGATGAGACACCATGCCATTTGCTACATAATCAGTTCCTTGTGTTCTGATAATGAGGATGGACCAAAAAAGCTCACCTCCCAATATATCATTATAATGAAAATTGTTGAACTTTAATTGCTGGAAACAAGGTTATACCAATAACATTTTCTTTTGTGAAGCATAAATTTTCAAATACTCTAAAAACTACAAAATAAAATAAATATTTTCCATAGTGGAAAGTAAATTTTCCTAAAAAAGGAAAGAAATATGTTAAATGGACAGATTAGAAGTATAGAATTATATTATTAGTATATGGAAGATGCGTAAAAAATAGTTTTATTCCACCAATTAATCGTAGTACCAAATTCTAAGCAAGTTTTAACAAACATTTTTGCCATAACGATCAAAGTACTCTGGTAAAAGCAAACCATAGCACTGACATGTTACTAGCTGCTTATGACTTTGAAGCTGTTAAGAATCCTATGATTTTGATTCTTTTCAAAGATCAAAAGTATTATGCATAAGTTTAGTGATTGGTTTATGGGTTTCTGGGTTTTCCTTCCTTTGTTATTTGTTAATTAACAATGAGGTGATATGATCTTTTCTATCTGTTCTCCATTCTTTATTATACTTACCTGTTTAAGAAAGTGCTTTCACACCTTTCTATAGATTTTAATTTTTTTTACAGTCACCGAAGTTGGTGCAGAGCTTAACTGACTGTGTGAATTTGTATTTAATCACATCAGTGCTTGTGAAACTTTACAACGTCTGTACTACAGTCACTCTTGGGCATCAGATAGTAATGTTTGGAACTGATTATAAATAAAATTTGCAATCATTTCTCATACTCTCCCTTTTAGCATTTAGGAAATCAAATGAAAACATATGTCAGAAATATAGAACATAACATACTATATCCTGTCTATCAGTTTCAAATAGAGTTTCAAAAACTCCACTGCATAAATCAATTTTGAAAGAGATGTATTTAACTCCTTTTTCTTCCTCTTCCCATTATATCTGCCTATCAAGGCTGAATGAATTATTTTTGCACTCTTGTGAGTTAGCAAGTTATTGGCAAAAAGAGTTGCCAATGAACATGATTGGGTAATTCAACTCATCATGCATGTCCTCCTCTCATTACAAAAAAGGAAGCAAAATAATGTTAACTTTAAATTGCATTCTAAGACCTTTACTGTTAATCCAGGAGAAGATATATATCTGTTTTAAGGAGGGTGACCATATGTTCAAATTTATACCTGTGGTTCCAGAGTAGTTATTATTAGTACCTTTTCATTTTGAAAGTTGTTGCACTTTCAACAATAAATCAAAGCATCACCCAAATTGTTGATAGTGAATCTAACTGCAAACAGCATGTGTATTAATTTGTGTGAAGGTATTAACTTTTATGTTTCTAAGGTGATAGCCACAGAAAGTTAGGGCATGCCCCATTTGCATCCAAAATGAGTTTGTTAAATGGATTTCAGTTTTATTATTATCTACAACTCAATAATATCATTTTTAAAATTGGATTAAATCAAGAGCTTTTTATATAAATCATCCATTCTCTAGTGTACTTGACAAATTTTCAGTGTAAAACGTTTAATAAAAGCACAAGGGCAAAGACAAAAGTACCAGTGATCCCACTCCCCTGAGAGCATTGTTGACATTTTTCTTTATAACTACATGCACATTTTTGGCAACATTGGGATTGTATTTTTTAGACAGTTTTGTATTCTTTCCACTTATCATATCATGAATATTTTACTTATTAACTAATCTTCAAAGTATAATTTTCAATGCCTACACATAATGTTCTAAAGTAGGTTCATGTTACTGTTTATGTAAGCATTGCCCTTACATTGCATTTCTAAGGTTCTGCCAATGCTTCCCTGTTATATAACTTTCTCTGTACTTACTTGTACAGAACATTGATTAGAATACATTTTAGCAACATTTCCTTCATTGCAAACTGAGACAAAATCCATGAAATACTTTCAAATGATTCATTACAAGATAAAATCACATTGAGTGTGGTGTTTAAGCTTCAAAGTCATTGCAAAACAAAGGGAAGGGACCATAGATGTTTGGCCTAGTGTTTAAGATGCTGGTTGGTACACCAGTGTTCTGTATCTATCAAAGTGCTTGGGTTTGAGTCCTGACTCTGCCCCCAAATCCAGCTTCCTGCTAATGCAGATCCTGGGAGCCTGCAGGTGATGGCTCACCTAGTTGGGTCTCTGCCACCCAAGTGAGAGAACAAATTGGATTCCCAGCTACCAGCTTGAACATTTCAGGAGTAAAGCAGAAGAAGGCAACTCTCTTTCTCCCTATATGTCTGTGTCCTTCTCCATTACTCAGCATCTCCAAAAACAGTTACTCATATAGTTTCTTTTCATTTTTATTTGATTCTTATGGTAATACACAGGGAATGACCTAAAAATCCTCTCTTTTTGGATGTCCCTTAGGTATTTTAATCTCAAACACCCAAAGAGGAACAAATGTTCTTACACATCTCTTCTTCACTTTTGTGTCCTGCCTGGAGAATGATGCTTTGCTTTTTTTTTCTTTTTTTTATTTAGTAAATATAAATTTCCAAAGTACAGTTTATGGATTACATTGGCTTCCCCCCCCCCATAATTTCCCTCCCACTCGCACCCCTCCCACTCCCGCTTCCTCTCCCATTCCATTCACTTCAAGATTCATTTTCAGTTATCTTTATGTACAGAAGATTCAGTATATATTAAGTAAAGATTTCATCAGTTTACACCCACACAGAAACACAAAGTGTAAAAATACTATTTCAGTACTAGTTATAGCATTACTTCACATTGGACAACACATTAAGGACAGATCCCACATGGGAAGTAAGTACACAGTGACTCCTGTTGTTGACTTAACAATTTGATACTCTTGTTTATGGCGTCAGTAATCTCCCTAGACTCTAGTCATGAGTTGCCAAGGCTATGGAAGCCTTTTCGATTCACTGACTTCGATCTTGTTCCGACAGGGTCATAGTCAAAGTGGAAGTTCTCTCCTCCCTTCAGAGAAAGGTACCTCCTTCTTTGATGGCCCCATTCTTTCCACTGGGATCTCACTCGCAGAGATCTTTCATTTAGGTCTTCTTTTTTTTTTTTTCCCAGAGTGTCTTGGCTTTCCATGTCTAAAATACTCTCATGGGCTCTTCAGCCATATCCGAATGCCTTAAGGGCTGATTCTGAGGCCAGAGTGCTATTTAGGACATCTGCCATTTTATGAGTCTGCTGTATATCCCGCTTCCCATGTTAGATGATTCTCTCCCTTTTTGATTCTACCAGTTATTATTAGCACACGCTATGCTTGTTTGTGTGATCCCTTTGACTCTTAGACCTATCAGTGTGATCAATTGTGAACTGACGTTGATCACTTGGACTAGTGAGATGGCATTGGTACATGCCACCTTGATAGGATTATATTGGAATCCCCTGGCACGTTTCTAACTCCACCATTTGGGGCAAGTCCAATTGAGCATGTCCCAAATTATACATCTCTTCCCTCTCTTATTCCCACTCTTATATTTAACAGGGATCACTTTTCAGTTAAAATTTAAACACCTAAGAATAATTGTGTGTTAATTACAGAGTTCAACCTATAGTATTAAGTAGAACAAAAAAATACTAAAATGGATAAAGTATTACATTGTACATCAACAGTCAGGATAAGAGCTGATCAAGTCACTGTTTCTCATAGTGTCCATTTCACTTCAACAGGTTTCCTCTTTGGTGCTCACTTAGTTGTCACCGATCAGGGAGAACATATGATATTTGTCCCTTTGGGACTGGCTTAATTCA
This sequence comes from Oryctolagus cuniculus, assembly GCF_964237555.1. Classification (NCBI taxonomy): domain Eukaryota; kingdom Metazoa; phylum Chordata; class Mammalia; order Lagomorpha; family Leporidae; genus Oryctolagus; species Oryctolagus cuniculus. Next base: position 128,096,928 of record NC_091435.1, on the reverse strand, counting down.
CTCAGCATAATGTTTTCCAAATTCCTCCATCTAGATGCAAATAACCGGATTTCATTGTTTTTGACTGCTGTATAGTATTCTATAGAGTACATGTCCCATAATTTCTTTATCCAGTCTACTGTTGATGGGCATTTGGGTTGGTTCCAGGTCCTAGCTATTGTGAATTGAGCTGCAATAAACATTAAGGTGCAGACAGCTTTTTTGTTTGCCAATTTAATTTCCTTTGGGTAAATTCCAAGGAGTGGGATGGCTGGGTCGAACGGTAGGGTTATCTTCAGGTTTCTGAGGAATCTCCAGACTGACTTCCATAGTGGCTTGACCAGTTTGCATTCCCACCAACAGTGGGTTAGTGTCCCTTTTTCCCCACATCCTTACCAGCATCTGCTGTTGGTAGATTTCTGAATGTGAACCATTCTAACTGGGGTGAGGTGAAACCTCATTGTGGTTTTGATTTGCATTTCACCGATGGCTAGTGATCTTCAACATTTTTTCATGTGTCTGTTGGCCATTTGGATTTCCTCTTTTGAAAAATGTCTATTGAGGTCCTTGGCCCATCTCTTAATTGGGTTGTTGGTTTTGTTGTCGTGGAGTTTCTTGATCTCTTTGTAGATTCTGGTTATCAACCCTTTATCATTTGCATAGTTTGCAAATATTTTTTCCCATTCTGTCGGTTGCCTCTTCACTCTACTGACTGTTTCTTTTGAAGTACAGAAACTTCTCAGTTTGATGCAACCCAAATGTTAATTTTGGCTTTGACTGCCTTTGCTTCTGGGGTCTTTTCCAAGAAGTCTTTTCCAGTACCTATATCTTGCAGGGTTTCTCCAATGCTCTCTAATAATTTTATGGTGTCGGGTTGTAGAGTTAAGTCTTTAATACATGTTGAGTGGATTTTTGTGTAAGGTGACAGGTAGGGTTCTTGCTTCAAGATTCTGCACATGGAAATACAATTTTCCCAGTACCATTTATTGAATAGATTGTCCTTACTCCAGGGATTGGTTTTGGATCCCTGATCAAATATAAGTTGGCTGTAGATGTTTGGGTTGATTTCTGGTGTTACTATTCTGTTCCATTGGACTATCCATCAGTTTCTGTACCAGTACCATGCTGTTTTGATTACAACTGCCCTGTAGTATGTCCTGAAATCTGGTATTGTGATGTTGTGATGCCTCCGGCTTTGTTTTTGTTGTACAAGATTGCTTTAGCTATTCGAGGTCTCCTGTGTCTCCATATGAATTTCAGCATCATTTTTTCCACATCTAAGAAGAAGGTCTTCGGTATCTTGATTGGAATTGCATTGAACGTATAAATTGATTTTGGGAGAATGGACATTTTGATAATATTGATTCTTCCAATCCATGAGCATGGAAGATTTTTCCATTTCTTGGTATCCTCTTCTATTTCTTTCTTTAAGGTTTTGTAATTTTCATTGTAGAGATCTTTAACGTCCTTGGTTAAGTTTATTCCAAGGTATTTGATTGTTTTTGTAGCTATTGTGAATGGGATTGATCTTAGAAGTTCTTCCTCAGCTGTGGCATTGCCTGTGTATACAAAGGCTGTTGGTTTTTGTGCATTGATTTTATATCATGCTACTTTGCCAAACTCTTCTATGAGTTCCAATAGTCTCTTAGTAGAGTTCTTTGGGTCCCCTAAATAGAGAATCATATCATCTGCAAAGAGGGATAGTTTGAGTTTTTCCTTCCCAATTTGTATCCCTTTAATTTCTTTTTCTTGCCTAATAGCTCTGGCTAAAACTTCCAGAACTATATTGAATAGCAGTGGTGAGAGTGGGCATCCCTGGCTGGTACCAGATCACAGTGGAAATGCTTCCAACTTTTCCCCATTCAATAGGATGTTGGCCATGGGTTTTTCATAAATTGCTTTGATTGTATTGAGGAATGTTCCTTCCATACCCAGTTTGCTTAGAGTTTTCATCATGAACGGGTGTTGTATTTAATCAAATGCTTTCTCTGCATATATCGAGATAATCACATGGTTTTTCTTCTGCAGTCTGTTAATGTGGTGTATCACATTGATTGTTTTGCACGCATTGAAACATCCGTGCATACCAGGGATAAATCCCACTTGGTCAGGGTGGATGATCTTTCTGATGTGTTGTTGCATTCTATTGGCCAGAATTTTATTGAGGATTTTTGCATCTATGTTCATCAGGGATATTGGTCTGTAATTCTCTTTCAATGCTGCATCTTTTTCCGGCTTAGGAATTAAGGTGATGCTGGCTTCATAGAAAGAATTTGGGAGGATTCCCTTTTTTTCGATTGTTCTGAATAGTTTGAGAAGAATTGGAGTTAGTTCTTCTTTAAATGTCTGGTAGAATCCAGCAGTGAATCCATCTGGTCCTGGGCTTTTCTTTGTTGGGAGGGCCTTTATTACTGTTTCAATTTCAGTCTCAGTTATGGGTCTGTTTAGGTTTTCGATGTCTTCCTGGTTCAATTTAGGTAGGTTGCATGTGTCCAGGAATCTATCCATTTCTGATAGGTTTCCCTGTTTGCTGGCATACAAGTCCTTGTAGTAATTTCTGATGATTCTTTTTATTTCTGTGGTGTCTGTTGTTACATTTCCCTTTTCTTCTCTGATTTTATTGATTTGGGTCTTTTCTCTTCTTTTTTTAGTTAGTTGGGCCAATGGGGTGTCAATTTTGTTTATTTTTTCAAAAAACCAGCTCCTCGTTTGGCTGATTTTTTGTAATTTTTTTTTTTATTCAATCCTGTTGATTTCTTCTCTGATTTTAATTATTTCTCTTCTCCTACTAGATTTGGGTCTGGTTTGCTGTAGGTTTTCTAGATCCTTGAGATGCAGTGAAAGCTCATCTATTTGGTGCTTTTCCAATTTCTTGATGTAGGCTCCTATTGATATAAACTTTCCTCTTAACACTGCTATTGCTGTATACCATAAGTTTTGGTATGTTGTGCTATTATCCTCATTTACTTCCAGAAAAATTTTGATTTCTCTTTTAATTTCTTCTTTGACCTCTTGTTCATTCAGGAGCATGTTGTTCAATCTCCATGTGTTTGTGTATGCTCTAGGGATTCCTGAGTTGCTAATTTCCAACTACATTCCTTTATGGTCTGAGAAGCTGCATGGTATGATTCTAATTCTTTTAAATTTGCTGAGACTTGCTTTATGGCCTAGTATGTGGTCAATCCTAGAAAAGTTTCCATGTACTGCTGAGAAGAATGTAATGCTTTCTGTGTAGGATGAAAAGTTCTGTAGATATCTGTTAGATCCATTTGGGCTATAGTGTCATTTAAATCTACTGTCTCCTTGTTGATCTTCTGTCCTATTGATTTGTCTATTTCTGAGAGTGGAGTATTGAAGTCCCCCAGTACTGTTGTATTGGTGTCTAAGTCTCCCTTTAAGTCCCTTAGCAAATCTTTTAAATAAACCAGAGCCCTGTAATTAGGTGCATATACACTGATAATTGTTATATCTTCCTGTTGAATTGATCCCTTAATCATTATATAGTGCCTCTCTTTGTCTCTCCTAACAGTTTTTGTGGTAAAGTTTATGTTGTCCGATATTAAGATGGCTACGTCCACTCTTTTTTCATTTCTGTTGGCATGGTATATCTTTTTCCAGTATTTAACTTTCAGTCTGTATGGATCTTTGTTGGAAAGATGTGTTTCTTGTAAGCAGCAAATAGATGGGTTTTGTTCCTTAACCCAATCAGCCAATCGGTGTCTTTTAACTGGATAGTTCAGGCCATTAACGTTCAATGTGACTATTGATATGTAGTAACTTTGCCCTGCCATTTGCCAAAGATATTTTCTAGTGTATGTTTTGAACTCCCTGTGATATTTTGCTGTGAGGTTTCCTTCGTTTATCTTCTTTCATATTGATGACCGTGTTTCTGTGTTTCTGTGTAATACTTTATCCATTTCAGTATTTTTTGTTGTTGTTCTAGTACTATTGGTTGAACTCTGTAATTAACACACAATTTTTCTTGGGTGTTTAAATTTTAACTGAAAAGTGATCCCTGTTAAATATAAGAGTGGGAATAAGAGAGGGAGGAGATGTACAATTTGGGACATGCTCAATTGGACTTGTCCCAAATGGTGGAGTTAGAAACGTGCCATTGGATTCCAATAACACATCTTTAAGTATCTTTTGCAGGGCCGGACGAGTGGTGACAAATTCTTTCAATTTCTGTTTGTTGTGAAAGGTCTTTATTTCACCTTCATTCACAAATGTGAGCTTTGCAGGATATAATATTTTTGGTTGGCAGTTTTTCTCTCTCAGCACCTGGGCTATGTCTCGCAATTCCCTCCTAGCTTGTAGGGTTTCTGATGAGAAGTCAGCTGTGAGTCTGATTGGAGATCCTCTGAGAGTAATCTGACGTTTCTCTCTTGCACATTTTAGGATCTTTTCTTTCTGTTTCACTGTGGTGAGTTTAATTACAACGTGTCGTGGTGAGGATCTCTTTTGGTCATGTTTATTAGGGGTTCTATGAGCTTCCTGTACTAGGATGTCTCTGTCCTCCTCCAAACCTGGGAAATTTTCTGCTAGTATCTCACTAAAAAGGCCTTCTAATCCTTTCTCCCTCTCCATGCCTTCAGGAACTCCTAGAACCCGAATGTTGGGTTTTTTAATAGTATCCTTAAGATTCCTGACAATATTTTTTAGATTTCTAATTTCCTCTTCTTTTCTTTGGTTTGACTGTATCCTTTCCTGTTCTCTGTCTTCTAAGTCCGATATTCTCTCTTCTGCTTCACCCATTCTGTTTGTAAGGCTCTCTAATGTGTTTTTCATTTGATCTATTGAATTTCATTTCATTATGATTTCTCGTCACTATCACAGTTTCCTGTTCTACTAGTTGTTTCATTTCATTTTGATTCCTCCTTAATATTTCATTTTCGCAAGAGATATTTTCTATCTTGTCCATTAAGGATTTCTGTAGTTCAAGAATTTGTTTTTGAGAACTTCTTAATGTTCTTATCAATTTTTTGAAATCCGCTTCTTGCATTTCTTCTATCTCATCATCTTCATAATCTTGAATTGGGGTGTCTTTTTCATTTGGGGGCATCATAGTGTCTTCCTTGTTCTTGTTACCTAGGTTTCTGCATTTGTTTGGCATTGTGGAGATATTCTTTGGTTTCTTTGCTGTGGTGTTTTTTCTCATTATACTGTGCTCTAGATTAAGTGGACTGTCTGCTTTTGATGGATGCTTAGAGGCTGTGATGGGTGTGGCCAGAGAGCTCTGTTTGGTTCTTCAGGGTTAAGGGTGTGCCAAAGGTGACTCACCCAGATTGTTCTCTTACTTGCTCTCTCTCTCTCTCTTTTTTTTTTTTTTTTGACTCAGTTGGGAAGTAATTCTGCACAGCTGAGTGGAATTGAGGGTAGTTGATGTATGAAATCAGACCCCTGTGGGTATTCGTCTGCTCTACCCCTGGGACCACACAAAGAGTTTATGCAGCCCTCAGTGTGGTCTCAAATTTCTCCACAGTCTCTCACCGGGTTGCCAAGGTTACCAAGTTTGTGTACTTAGTGAGTTCTCTTGCACCCCTTCAGATTTTCACAGCCTCAGTTCGTTAGCTCCACACTTTCACTAGGTCCTAACCTCCTGTTATTTTTCCCCACCAGAGTCAGGTTTTTCTGCTTGACTAATGGCAGGCGCCACTTTACATATGTAAAATGGCAGCTGCCCTTTGTCTTGCTTGGCTTTGTAAGGTGAGTGGAGAGAGAGGCCAGTTCCCCTTATTTATTCATTTTTTTCTCTCCTCCAGTCAGCCTGGTGAACTTTCCCCAGTGGGGCTTCAGGCCTCGTTCCCTCTAGGCTCTTTCTGCCTTTCCCCACCAATGTCTCAAGTTACCGAGGTTTTTGTCTCACCTCCCCTTCCAGCGCTGGTGCGCAGATTCTGCGGCTGGGCTGTCACACGGTGGGCGACCTTGCTCTCCCCATAGGTCCTCCGTGTCACATCCACTAGATCCAGAAGAGTTTCCTCTGCAATTTTTTCCTGAGCCTTTTCCTGAGGCTACAGTAACTCCACTTTTATTAAACTATCTTTTCCCGGACTATCGGTGCTCACCCTCACTATTTTGCCATCTTGGCTCTGCCCTTGGGAATGATGCTTTTCAATGCTTGACTTCCCAACCTGGACCCTGGGCTCATCCAGCCTTGAATCATTCTCTTGCCAGTTTTTTGCTGTCTCTTTGTACCTATGCTCAGGTCTTAGAATTTCTTGCCATGACCATTGCAATAGTTTAGGAAACTCTCTACATTTACTCCCAAATTTTGTTTATTGTCCTCAGAATTGACATGATCTTTCTGAAACAAATCCTACAATCAAATTAGCATGTTCAAAATTATCAGTGACTTCATCACCTACAAAGTAAAATCTAAGGTCCTTTAAAGGTTATATGTGACCCTTCATAATATGATTCCTTTCTCCTTAACAACTGCATGCAACACTGGGCATGCAGTTCCTCAAACATTCCAAGTCCTTTCTTACTGTTTGAATTTGTTTTTCTTCTTTTCAAGAATCTCTTCCTCCCCTCTATACACACGTAAAACTTTTATATACACTGAAAGTGTGAATCAAACGATAACTCGGGAAGGTCTTGGCACTTCTTCTCTGATACTGCTAACATCATGTTATATACACATACACCTATTATAATAGTTATTACCATAACCTAACTTTGCATTTCTGTCTTGATGTAGGGAATAATGTTTAGCAAGTTACATAAAATACTACAGATGATCAATAAATGAATGTTAACAATGAATGAATGAGCCGGCGTCGCGGCTCACTAGGCTAATCCTCCACCTTGCAGTGCCGGCACACCGGGTTCTAGTCCCAGTCGGGGCGCCGGATTCTGTCCCGGTTGTCCCTCTTCCAGGCCAGCTCTCTGCTGTGGCCAGGGAGTGCAGTGGAGGATGGCCCAAGTACTTGGGCCCTGCACCCCATGGAAGACCAGGCTAAGTACCTGGCTCCTGCCATTGGATCAGCGTAGTGCACTGGCCACAGTGCGCTGGCCGCGGCAGCCATTGGAGGGTGAACCAACTGCAAAGGAAGACCTTTTTCTCTGTCTCTCTCTTTCACTGTCCACTCTGCCTGTCAAAAAAAAAAAAAAATGAATGAATGAGTGAAGCTTAAGATTGAGGAAATATTGAGACAGATCTGAGAATTCAGCAGGGCTATGTTTCCTAGAAAATAGCTTGAATCTGGTCAACAATGCTAAGTTCATTGCCTTTGGAAGTTATGCTTCCATTTTGAATTGTCATAGATAAATGCTGTCTGATAGAAATACAATGAAAGATATAGACATATCATTGAAAATTTCTAGCAAGTATGCTGGAAAATCTAGGGATAAGTGAAACCAATTTTAACAATATATTTCATTAAATTCACCATGCCTAAAATATTATTTCAATATGAAATAATTAATATTTTAATCAACATTTTTAATATTTTTAAGCATTCATCAGATAGTTCATATTCTTCTCTTTTGCACTAATTTTTGAAATCCCTATGTGTATTTTAAACGTCTAGCTCATTTAGATTTAGACAACTACTTTTTTTTTTTTTAATTTGTATTTATTCATCTGAAAGCAGAGTGACAGAGAGAGGGAGAGACAGAAAAAGAGATATCTTCAGTCTGCTGGTTTACTCCTCAGATGAGGCTAGGCCAGGCAGAAGCCAGGAACTTCTGGGTCTCAACATGGGTGGCCCAGGCCCAAGCACTTGGGCCATCCTCTGTTGCTCTGCCAGAGTATCAGCAGGGAGTTAGGTTGGAAATGGAGAAGCCTGGACAGGAACAGCATCACAGGCAGCTTTACCTGCTACCCACAATGCCACACCCCTAGATAGCTACTTTGCAAAAATGTTTGATTCAAATGTATTTCAACTTCATAAACTTTTCACTTGAAAAATTAGATTCCCTTACCTAGATTGTTCCAAACCCATGTACTTTTTTAAATATCTAATGAAATATCCCATTTAAATTTAAAACTACTAACATTCACTAATATCGAGAATTCTGTTCCTCAGTGTAGCCACATTCACATGTTCAATAACTGCATGGCTGGTGACTACCAATTAGGCAATACAGTTCTGGAAGTTCTTTCGTGTAAGCCAGAGTCTTCCTCTCCCTGCATTTACTCACTATTTCTACTATTGTACCCTGAGGCAAAACTGTGTGTCCAGTTTTAAATATGCTTACTACATCTTTGATTATAGCACCATTCAGAAACCACAGACCTATTTGCCAAATGTCATGAATTATTGAGATGATTGTAACATTTTTAAAGAATGCAAAAAAATTTCAATGGTGTTTATCAAAAGTTAACCTCAAGAAATACAAGCTTTTTACAAGTCCTTTATTTTAGGCTTGCAGATACCTATTAAAAAGCAATTAATTTAGGAAATTAGCCATGCATAACTTGACTGATAAAATGGCTTCAAATAAGCTACAAAACCACAAACTTTTAGGAAAAAAAAGACAATGCCTGATGTGGATGAAATTCCCTATGGATTTATAATTGAAATGCCTGTGAGTGTCTTGGAAAAGATTGTGGATTAATTTATTGTCACAACAGCTTTCAGCAAGTCCTCCGGGAGTCAAACAAACCATCCATATATGATGCTCACTTGAGTTGAAACCGAAACACTAAAATATTTGAAAAACCAGTCAGTATGGAAGTAGGTGGGCTTTGGAAGACACAGCTGATGAATAATTACACAGTCCTAAAGTGGCCAATTCTTTCTTTTTTCTTCCTTCTTTCCTCTTTCCCTCTCTCCTACTCCCTTCCCTTTCCTTTCCTCCATTTCTTCCTTCTTTCTTTTTTTGCCTGCCTACTTGATCATTTTCTCTTCTTTTTATGTCTATTGAAAAGCTGCTTTGGGGATTCTAACTACTTCTCTAAGTTTGGCAAATTCCAAGCCAGTCCCAGAAAGATAAATACCTTATCTTTTTCTCTAATAGGGTACAAAAAAAGTAACATATAGGAGTGAAATTGACATTTTAAGATTTGACTGTTGTTTACATCTCTCATCTCTACTGTGGTGGAACAGTGTTTATTTTCTTTTTACTATTTGTTGAACCTTTTATTTAGTGTAGGGTTAATCTGATGGGTATAAAGTACATTGAAAGTAGATCATTGTAAACATTAAGAGAGGGAATTAAAGAATAAGGAGGAGGATGTGTGGGAGCATGGGCAGGAGGGAAAATTATCACTATGTTCCTAAATCTGAATATATGAAATACACAAAATTTGTATACTTTAAAATAAATTTAAAAAACAGGAAGTGATTGGTGCAACTTCTGAAATTGATCCTAGTCAAGGAGATTATACAATGTATAACATTTTTTTGCAATTTAAAAAATGCTAAGATGATAAATTTTATTATCACAGCTAAAATGTGAGATAATATATATGTTAAATAACTTGATTTAGTAGTTGTAGAATGTATACTTATATTAAAAATAATGTACACTCTAAATGCCCAAAATTTTATGTCAATTATGAGAAACAAAAAATCAAGATTCATTTTTACAATCATCAAAAAAGATGCTTACATCATACCTGGGTTTGATGCCAGCGCTAGCTCCTGCCTTCAGCTTCCTGAGTGCAGATCTTGGGATGTAGCAGTGATGACTCAAGTAATTGGATTGCTACCACTCACACGTGAGACCTGAATAGGCTGACCATTCCCAGGTTCAACCTAGTCCAGCTTAGCCTAGGACACTGAATAATTTTGTGAGTAAATGAGGAGATGGGAGCTCTCTCTGTTGGTCTCTCACTCTCTCTATGCCTGTGAAATAAATACATTAATTTTGTTAAGAAACAGCACAGTTTGACACAAAGATACATGTTTTTCAAATGATATACTACCAAGAAAGAGCCTTAAAAAGTAGACTGATGTTCAGATTGTGTAATATGTAAATAAAGAAAAACACATAAATTAATAAATGCAATATCTGAAAAAGAAATAATAGTAATACAGAACACACAAAAATTTTTTACTTCTATAATTATTTCTTTAATAAACTGAGTTTAAAAATATAAAAGATTCAGAACTTTCTATTCTCTAGAACAAGGGTTGGCAAAACTTGTACAGGACCAAGCAGTAAACATGCTGGGTTTGTAGATCATAGCTGTGTCTTTCACCTAGTCTTTTGTTTTTGCTAGTTTTTCTAAAGAATAGGGAAACCATTCTCAGTTCCTTAGAAATTCAAAAACAAGCAATAAGCTGCATTTACTCACATTATGTAGCTTGTGAACACCTTGTCTAAGAAAATTTTCTTGTACAGATATCAATAAGACATAAAAATTTTAAGATGCATTATTGTTTCATATTCTGCTCCCACCCAAAGGTACATTTAAAATCACAGCAATTCTCCAAAAAGCACTGTCAGTATGACAAACCCCAGTTGGCTTTTCAACTTAATGTTTCATCTTTCATCATATTATTACGGCACATTCTTATAAGCAAGTAAATTGTATCTAAAGTGAATATAAAAATAGATAATAGTTGTTGAATGTTTTCTATGTGCCTGATAATTTGCTTAAATTATGTTATTTATTGCTTTCAATAGCCATCTACAATGTAAATACTATTATCCTCATTTTAGAGATGAAAGTAAGAAACTGAATCGTTACAGAGTTTGTTCAATATCATACATTTCATAAATGAAAGTGGGAGGAATAAAATGTTTGTTACTATAGGAATTTTAGGGTTTTTTTAGATCTGAGAAGAATGTCCTTGGTATTTTAATTGGGATTACATTGAATTTGTAAATTGCTTTGGGTGGTATGGGCATTTTAATGATAATCCAAATAGTTAAAGCAATCTTATACAACAAAAACAAACCTGGAGGCACCACAACAACAGATTTCAAGACATACTACAAGACAGTTTTAATCAAAACAGCCTGGTACTGGCACAAAAATAGATATGTGAACCATTGAAACAGATTAGAAACCCCAGAAATTAATCCACACATCTTCATACAACTAATTTTAAAATTTTATTTATTTATTTATTTGAAAGAGTTACAATGAAAGAGAGTGAGACAGAGAGAGATATATATTCCATCCCTTGGTTCACTCCCATGATGGCCACAATGGCAGGGACTGGGTCAGGCTGAAACCAGGAGACTGGAGCTTCTTCCTGGTCTCCTGAGCAGGTGGTAAGAGCCCAAGTTCTTGGGCCATCTTCCTCTGCTTTTCCCAGGCAATTAGGAGGCAGCTGGATTGGATCTGGAGCATCTTTACAAGAAATGGCACCCATATGGGAAGCCAGCAACACAGGTCACAGCTTTACTGCATGCAACACGACAATCTCCAAACCCAACTAATTTTTGACAAACAAGCTAAAATCATTTCTTGAGGGAAAGCATAGTCTCTTCAACAAACTGTGTTGGGAAAATTGGATCTCATCATACAGAAGAATAAAGCAAGACCCCTATCTTACACTGTATAGATGAAGGATGAAAATTCTAAATCTATGATCTGATATAATCAAGTTACTAGAGGAAAACATAGGAGAAACTCTGCAAGATCTCTGGAAACATGTGATCTACCAAAATAAGTCATGAAGACATAGTAAACTTAAACAGAACAATAACCAAGATGGAAATTGAATCAGTAATAAAGACCCTCCAAAGAAAAGCTCAGGATGGAATGGCTTCACTGCTGAATTCTACCCATCTTTTAACAAAGAACTAATTCCAATTCTTCCCAAGATATTCAAAACAATTGAAATGGCTGAATCCTCCCAAACTCCTTTTATGAAGCCAGTATCACCTTAACTCCTGCACCAGAAAAAGATACAACTGAGAAAAAGAACTATAGACCAATATCCCTATGAACATAGATACAAAAATTCTCAACAAAATATTAGCTAATTGAATCCAACAACACATCAGAAAGACTATTTACCTGGACCAAGTTTGATTTACTCCTGATATGCAGGGATGGTTTAACATGCACAAATCATTAAATGTGATTCCATCACATTAACAAACTGAAGAACAAAAACCATATGGTTATATCAATAGATGCAGAGAAAGAATTTGATAAAATACAACAACGTTTCATGATGAAAACCTTAAGCAAATTGGATATAGAAGAAAAATTCCTCAAGGTAATCAAAGCAATTTATGAAAAACCCATAGTCAGCATCTTATTGAATGGGGAAAATTTAGAAGCATTCCTCTGAAGATATATAACGCAGACAAGGATGCCCACTCTCACTGTTGTTATTTATATAGTCCTGGAAGTTTTAGCTAGAGCCATTAGGCAAGAAAAAGAAATCAAAGGAATACAAATTTGAAAGAAGGACATCAAATTATCCATCTTTGTAGACAACATGATTCTATACAGACTCCACTGAGAGACTGTTGAAACTCATAAAATATGAGTTTGGTAAAATGATAAGATATAAAATCAGCACACAAAAATTAATAGCCTTGTATATGCACAATACCATGGTGTATTGTGTGTATACAATATGCAATATTATTAAAATAACTTTTAATATTAAAGTTATTAAAAGAACTTTAAGATCAATTGCATTCACAATAGCTACAAAAAATTAAGTACCTTAGAATAAATTTAATCAAAGATGTCTGAGATATCTATAATGAAAATTACAAAACATTAAAGAAAGAATTAGCGTAAGACATAAAAATGAAAAAAAATCCATATTCATTGATTGGAAAAATCAATATATCAAAATGTCTATACTACCATAATTCAATGCAATCCCAATCAAAATACCAATGACATTCTTCTCAGATATAGAAAAAAATGATGCTAAAATTCATAAGGAAACATAAGAGATCCAAAATAGCTAAAGCAATCTTACACAATAAGTGCAAAGCCAGATTCATCACAATACCAGATTTCAAGAAATACTACAGGGTAGTTATAATCAAAACAGCCTGGTACTGGCCAAAACAGATGTGTAGACCAAGGGAACAGAATAGAAACTCCAGAAATCAATCCATGCATCTACATCTCAACCAACTTATTTTTTGCAAGGAGCTTAAATCAATCCATGGAACAAGGAGAGTATCTTTATCAAATAGTGCTGTTAAAACTGGATCTCTAAATGCAGAAGTAAGAAATTAGTCCCCTACTTTACAACTTACACAAACACCCACTCTGAATGGATCAAAGAACTAAATTTGTGACCCAATTCCATTACATTACTAGAGAACATTCTAGAAAATCTGCAAGACGTTTGCATAGGCAGACTCCTTGTAAAATACCCCAGAAGCACAAGCAATCAAATCTATAATCTACAAATGGGATTACTTCAAGTTGAAAGATTCTGCACTGTAAAAGAAACATTCAGCAAAGTGAAGAAGCAACTGATAAAATGGGAGAATGTTTGTAAACTATGTAAATGATAAAGGGTTAATATCCATAATCTATAAAGAGCTTAAGAAATTCAACAACAAAATAACACAGTTTAGAAATGGTCAAACGACTGTAACAGGCATTTTTCAAGAAAGGAAATTAAAATGGCCAACAGACACTTGAAAAATGCTCAGCATCACTAGCCATCAGGGTAATGCAAATCGAAATCAAAATGAGGTTTCACCTCTCCCCAGTTAGAATGGCTCTAATATAGAAATCAACAAACAAATGCTGGTGAGGATGCAGGGAAAAGGCCCTCTAATCCACTCTCTGTGGGAATGTAAACTGGAGCTGCCATTTGGGAAGACAGTATGGAGATATCTCAAAAATCTGAATATAGACCCACTGTACTATCCAGCCATCGTACTCTTGGGAATTTACCCAAACCGAAAGGAATCAAAATATGAAAAAGTTGTTGTCTATACCCCCATGTTCATTGCAGCACAATTTACAATAGCTAAAATATGGAATCAATCCAGATGTCCATCAACTGTTGACTGGATAAGGAAATCATGGTATATACACTATGGAGTACTACCTAGTTATTAAAAAAAAAAGAAATTCCATCTTTTGCAACAAAATGAACACACATGGAAACCATTATACTTAGTGAAATAAGCCAGTCCCCAAACAACAGATACCATATATTTTCCCTGAAGCAAGGTAACAAGTGTATTTCTAAAATGTAGTGTATTGGAGTGAAATGGACATTTAGAGATTTGATGATTATTTATAGTCCTTGTCTCTTCTGTTGAAGAACAGTGTTTCTTTTTTTCATCATACTATTTGTTGAACTCTTTTACTTAGTGAGTGTAGAGTTAACTTTACAATCATTAAGTAAACTGAAAGTGTAGATTTTTTAAAAATTAAGAGTGGGGATGGGAAAGAGAGGATGAGGAAGATGGGTTGCAGCATGGGTGGGTAACAAGGAAGGGTAGGGTGGAAAATATCATTATGTTCTTAAATCTGAATATATGAAATACATGAAATTTGTGTAAATAAAATATTTTTTTAAAAATTGGGTCAGCTTTGGCCTCCAGGCTATCATTTCCTGTTCCTTGCACTAGAAGCAATTCCTTGATTTGAAGGTGATGAATACCTGGGGATCTGTAAAAGTACAGATTCTAATTCAGTATATCTGGTAAAGGACATGAGATTTTGAATTTTCCATAGGTGCTACTGACACTGCTGTTCTTTTGATCTCATTGTGAGTAGTAAGTTTTAGGTCATTTTGCTACACTGTCAGTTATTGCAAAATTTGTGAGAATGATTGATTTACTAAGGTACGTTATTATCTTTTCAAGCTAAAATTTATTGAACAATTAGCGTATGTCAGATATTGTGCCAAGAATTTTGTATCTACTTCAAATGGAACTGCCACCCACTTGTTCAAGTCAGAATTCTTGGTGCCATTCTTTAGACCTGTGTTATCCATAAAGTCTCATGGCATTACTCACCATTTAATTCTACTTCTAAAACATCTCAAACTCACTTTGTTTCAGAATCTATCACCATCCCCACCCACATAAATGATAACTATTTACTTAGATTATATAATAGCCTCTTATTTTCTATATCACCAAATATACCTGATCTCCTTTAATCTACTCTCCTTACAGTAGTCAGAGTGGTCTTTTTAAAATTTAAATTCTATCTTATTATTCCCTTATGTGAAATCTCTAAATAAATTCAGGGTCACTTAGCATAGGGACCAAACCTTCATACATGACATAGATAGGATGTACAAAATCTGACCTCTGCCTGTCTCTCCAAACAGTCTCCCTCTCACTCACTTGCTTGCTCACTCCTGTCTCAGGAATGTACCAAGCTCAACATGTTCTTGTTTTGCTGGAAATCCCTGCCATATATATATCATGTCTTGATCCTTCTGATTTTTTAAAATTAATCTAAATATTCCCTTATTATTCAAACCAAAATAGTTTTTCCTCCCTCCCATAACATTCTGTTCTCTTCTTTCTTAGCATTTGTTCATGTGCATTTGTATTTAGGTAAACACCACAAATGAAGAGACAGAATTCTTGAAATACGGTATACATTCAGTGAATATTGAATGAATGGTTGTCAGTGAAGCTCCCCCTAGAATATTTTCTCCATGAGGGCTAGAATTTTGCCTAGCTGCCCAGAAGTTAGGATGCTATAATTGGAATGCCTGTCTCCCACGCTGCAGTGCCTGTTTCATGCTCCAGATCTTTTACTTTGGAACCCGCTTCCTGCTAATGTGTACCCTGGGAGGCAGCAGGTGATGTCTCATATGATTGTGTCCTTACCAACCTAACAGATGTGGGCATTTGGGGAGTGAATCAGCCAGTGGAAACATGAAAACATTCTCTCTCCTCTGTTGCCTTTCAAATAAAGAAAAAATATGCTTTCAAAAAAGCTTATGCCTATCTGTTTCTGTTGTAGTTGTTCTACATAGCTCCCCAAGCAGACACTCACATCCAGTAGGCACTCAGTAAACACTGATTATACTTCACATACTGATTATACTTTACATAAAATTCTACAACATACTATTATTGTATCTATTTTATAAATGAAGAAATAAGTTCAGAAACTTAAGTAACTTATTTGTTTTTAAAATTTCAGTTAGTGTTTAATAGATTCAATGTGCTTTTTGGATACAATTCTAAGAGCATAATGATATTCCTTTTCGTTCCCCCACCCCCTCTCCTCTTCTTTCCCTCTCATACTCCTTCCTTCTTTCTTTCTAGCTTTTAATTTTTGGGATAACATATTTTAGATTTACATTTCAGTAAAATGTTTAATGCTTCACCGAATAAATTTAATAATTAAAAGACAAAAAGATCCTTAGTGGGAATGTAGACAACAGCTATAAACAATAAATGAATGGAAAATGGCCACAGTAAATTTTGAAGTAATCACAGATCATTAAAACTATAGTGGTATAACATTCATAATCACTTGTTTGACAAAGGTATTAAAATAGGTTTTACAAAACCATAGTTGCAGCAATACTGATACACACAGACATTCCTTTCTTTTTTCTTTTTTCTTTCTTGGTTTTTAAATTTTAGCTCCCACATATAAGAGAGAACATGAGGTATTTGTCTTTCTTGGTCTAGCTTATTTCATTTAACATGATATTCTCCAGTTGAGTCCATTTTGCTGCAAGTGGTAGAATTTCATTCTTTTTTTTTTTGCTGAATATTATTCCATTGTGTATATATACCAGTTTCTTTATGCATTCATCTGATGATGGGCATCTTGGTTGATTCCAAATTTTATTGTGAACAGGCTTCTATAACCATGGTAGTGCAGGTATCTCTTTGATACAACATGTTCATGTCATTGGGGTATATTCACAGTAGTGTGATTACCAGATCATATGGCAAGTCTATTTCTATTTTTTTCAAGAAATCTCTGCACTGTTTTCTACAGTGGCTGCACAGTGTATAAGTGTTCCCCTTTGTCCACATCCTTGTTAGCATTTGTTACACTCAATGTTTTGGATTTTAGCCATTCTGACAGGGGTGAGGTGATATCTTATGTGGTTTGGATTTAAATTTCCCTGACAGCTATAGATTTTGAGCATTTTTCCACATATTTGTTGGCAATTTGTATTTCTCTTTTAAGAACTGTCTAAGAACTTTTGCCCATTTTTCAACTGGATGGTTGTTTTGCTCTTGTTGATGAGTTTTTTAAGTTGCTCATATATTTGGGATATTAATTCTTTGTCACATAGGTGGTTTATAAATATTTTTCCCATTCTGTTGGATGTCTGTTCACTCTATCAATCGTTTCTTTTGCTGTGCAAAAGTTTCTGAGTTTGTTATAGTCCCATTTGTTAAGTTTTTGTTGTTGTTGTTGCCTGTGCTTTGGGGGTCTTGTACAAGAAGTTGTTCTCTTCACCAATGTCTTGAAGTGTCTCCCCTACATTTTCTTCCAGGAACTTCATAGTCTTGGGTCTTAAATTGAGTAATTGATCCATTTTGAGTTGGTTTTTGGATATGATGAGAGGTATGGATTTAATTTCATTCTGCTACATGTATAAATCCAGTTTTGCAAGCATCGTTTATTGAAGAGAGTATCCTCACTCTACTGTATGGTTTGCATATGCACCTTCATCAAAATTAAGTTGGCTGTGTGTATGTAGATTAATTTCTGGGTTCTCTATTCTTTTCCATTTATCTATTTGTTGGTTTTTATTCCAGTACCATGCTGTTTCAATTACTGTAACTTGAAGTCAGGTATTGTGATGCCTCCAGCTTGATTTTTCGCTCAGGATTACTTTGGCTATTCTGTATCTTTTGTGACTCCATATGAATTTTTTCTAGTTCTATAAAATATATCATTCATATTTTGATTGGGATTGCGTTGAATCTCTAGATTGCTTTAGCTAGTATAGACATTTTAATGATATTGATTCCATGGGGCCAGTGCTGTGGCGCAGTGTGTTAATGCGCTGGCCTGAAGCGCCGGCATCCCATATGGGTGCCAGTTCCAGACCTGGCTGCTCCACTTCTGAGTCAGCTCTTTACCATGGCTTGGGAAAGCAGTAGAATATGCCCAAAGTCCTTGAGCCCTTGAACCCGTGTGGGAGACCCAGAAGAAACTCTTGGCTCTTGGCTTAAGATTGGCACAGCTCCAGCTGTTGTGGCCAATTGGGGAATGAACCAACAGATGGAAGACTTCTCTCTCTCTGCCTCTCCTCTCTCTGTGACACTCTTCAAATAAAATAAATAAATCTTAATAAAAACACATTGTTTAGCAACATCCCTCAAAAACTCAAATATTTATAAAAAAAAAGATATTCATTCTTCGAATCTATGAACAAGGAATATCTTTCCATTTTTTGTTTCTTTGATGATATCTTTCATCAATGCTTGATAATTTTCATTGTAGATATTTCACTTCTTTGGTTAAATTTATTCTTAAATATTTGATTTTTTGGTGGTTATTGTGAATGGGATTTCTTTATTGATTTATCTTTCTGTGAATTTATTATTAACATACGAAAAAGCTACTGGTTTGGGATCTTTATTTTGTATTCTGCAACCTTACTGACATTTTAACAGTTTTTTGGTGGAGTGTTCAGGGTTTTCCATGTACAACATCATGTCATCTGCAAACATGGATAACTTGATTTCCTCTTCCAATGTGATGTCCTTTCTTTTTCCTCATTCATTGCTCTCACTAAAGCTTTCAGTACTATATTGAATAAGAATGGTGAAAGAGGACATTCTTGACTCATTCCAGATCTGAGGAGTAATGCTTTTAGCTTTTCCGCATCCACTGTGATAGTGGCTGTTGGTTTGTCATATATAGCCTTTATAATGTTGAAGGATATTCCTTGTATACCTAATTTCTAGAAGGTTTATTTGAATCTTATCAAATGCTTTCTCTGCATCTATTGAGATGAATGTATGGTTTTTGTTCTTCACTATATTGATGTGATTTATGATGCATATTTATTTTCAAATATTGAACCACCCTGGCATTTCTAGGATAAATCCCACTTGGCTATAGTGTATGATCTTTTGATGTGGTTTTGGATTCAATTTGCTAGTATTTAGTTGAGGATCTTTACATCTGTGTTCATTAAGGTTACAAGTCTGTAGTTTTCTTTTTGTATTGTGTCTTTGTTTGGTTTTGGTATCAAAGTGATGCTGGCCTCATAAAAAGAGTTTGCCAGGATTACATCATGTTCAGTATTTTGGAATAGTCTGAAGAATATTGAAGTTACTTCCTCCTTGAACGTTTTGTAGAATTTGGTGGTAAAACCATGAGGCCCTGAATTTTTCCTTGATGGAAGAATTTTGATTACTGCTTCAATCACATTGTTTGATATGAATCAGTTTAGATTGCCGGTATCTTCTTGTTTGACTCTTGGTAAGTTATATAAATTCATGAATTTATCCATTTCTTTAAGGTTTTCCAGTTTATTAGCACATAGTTTTTCATAGTAGTTTCTTAATATCCTTTGTATTTCAGTGGTGTTAGCTGTAATGTCTCTTTTTTCATTGCTAATTTTGGGGGTTTCTTTTTTTCTTTGTTAATCTGGCTTGGAGTTTTGCCTATTTTGTTTATCTTTTCTTTTCTTTTAAAGATTTATTTATTTATTTGAAATTCAGAGTACATACAAAGAGAAGGAGAAGCAGAGAGAGAGAGAGATGTCTTCCATCCACTGGTTCACTCCCCAGTTGGCCGCAATGGCCGAACCTGCACTGATCTGAAGTCAGGAGCCAGGAGCTTCCTTGGGGTCTTCCACGTGGGTGCAGGAGCCCAAGGACTTGGGCAATCTTCCATTGCTTTCCCAGGCCATAGCAGAGAGCTGGATTTGAAGTGTAGCAGCCAGGTCTGAAACCAGTGCCCATATGGGATGCCCATACTGCAGGCAGCAGCTTTACCCACTACGCCACAGCTCCAGTCCCTGTTTATCTTTTGAAAAAACCAAGTCTTTGTTTTGTTGATCTTTTGCTTTATTTTTAGTTTCAATTTCATTTATTTCTGTTATGATCCTTATTATTTCTCATCTAATGATTTTGGGTTTGGTTTGTTCTTGTTTTTCTAAGTCTTCAACATGCATCATTAGATCATTATTTGAGATATTTCTCTTTTTTAAATGTAAGTGCTTAATGCTGTAAACTTCCCTCTTAAGTTTGCTTTTGCTGTATTCTAAAGGTTTTCATTTTCATTTATTTCAAATAAATTTTTTATTTCCTTGATCATTCAGTAGCATGTTGTTTAACTTCCAATTACTTTTGGGCTTTCTGTTGTTCTTGTTGTCGATTTCTAGTTTTACTCCTTTCTGTCTGAAAAGATACATGGTATGAATTTAATCTTTTAAATTTGCTGAGACTTGATTTGTTGCCTAATATATTGTTTATCCTAGAAAATATTCCATGTGCTGATGAGATGAATGTGAATTCTGTAGCTGTTGGGTGAAATGTCCTATAAATGTCTATAAGGTCCATTTGCCGGATAGTATGTTTCAACTCCAACGTATCTTTATTGATTTTCTGCTTAATGACCTGTCTTTTGATGAGAGTGGGGTGTTGAAGTCACACCCATTATTATTGTTTTATAGTCTATCTCTCCCTTTAGGTCTAATAGTATGTACTGTGTATATATGTATCTATATACATATATATATATTTATATAGATGTATATAGTATATATATCTATATATATAAATATATATATAGATATAGGTGTTCTTGTGTTGTATGCACATTTATTTATGATTGTTATGTCTTCTTGCTGAATAGAAACTTGTTTCAAAATAGTTTTTGATTTAAAGTTTGTTTTATTTGATATCAGAATAGCTATGCCTACTTTCTTTTGGTTTCCATTTGCCTGGTATATCCTTCTGTTTCAGTCTGTGTGTATTTTGTGAAGTGAGTTTCTTGGCAGTGTATGGTGAGGTTGTGTTTTTTTTTTTTTTTAATCTATTCATCCAACCTAAGTCTTTTCATGGGTGAATTTGATCCATTTGCTTTCAAGGTTAGTATTGATGGTCTAACTAGAATGCAGGGTATCACTTGGCTTGTTGTATTGGTTTTGATTCTAGGTGAGCCCAGGAGTGTAGTCTCTGGCTGACTGTTCTGTCTTAATCAATGTCAGCTGTGTCTTTAAGTGACACAGTAGTCTAGTCTGCTGCAGTTCATATGGATAGAAGTGGGGCTTTGAGATGATTAAGGGTTTCTTTGAGTGTGTATCTTTGGCTCACAGACAGTTTAGTGTCAGTATCCCTGGTGAATGTGATAGCCAGGTCCTTTTTGGCACTAACAGAGACAAGGATGGCTGCCTCTTTGTCCTTCCATCAAGTCTGAGTGATGCCAGGGCTTGTGATACCAATTTATGTGACTCTAGGACTATATGATAGAGATGGACCCTTCATCAAGTCCTGCTAGGAGAGTCCAACTGGTGCTATGGATTATAATACCAACCCTGCTCAAGGCCCACAGGGTGGCTACAAGTATTCAGGGGATTTTTCTCTGAGGATATGAGTCCAGAGAGGTGGAAGGCAGGTAGGTTCTTCCATATGTCCACTGGGAAGACTCCAATGGCATTGAGAAAATTACAATGAATTATTATAGTCTTGGTGTTGCAGGGCATAGTGGGGTCATTTCCCAGATCTCCCAGGGTGGGAGCAAATTGTTTTATGGGCTTTCTCTGGTGTTAGTCCCCAGAAGCTTAGGGAATCTTCCTGGCTCATGTAGAATGCACGAGTATAGCTCTGGGATTAATCTTCCCCCAAATCCCTGTTTCTGGATGCAGGGTATCTGTCTTTTGCCCCACACATTGCCCTGACTCTAACTAGTAGGATGCTAGTAGGAGCAGAAGCACTTGGACTAATCTTCCACTGCTTTCCCAACACATTATCACAATCTGATTGAGAAGCGGAGTAGCCAGGACCCAAACGGGTGCTCATATGTGATGCTAGTGTCGCAGGTGGCCGCTTAGCCCACTATGTCACAATGCAGGCCTTCAAACGTATGCTTTTAATGTCTATGCCCTTCTGTAGCACCACATGTGTGGTGAGGTATATAGTAACAGATTTTCTTTAGATTTAAAACATTGTTATTCACAAGTTATTTGCACATATTCATAACAACTTATATTTCTTTATAAAATAGCAATTGTATGATATTTCTTCTCTTCATTTGCTTATTTGAATTCTTCAATTAGTCTCCACTAATTCAGGGCATACTTTCTGTAAGCCCAGTTAAGTCATAAAAGCCTTGAGGAAATTATGAGTCTTGCATAACCACTCTGGGCTCAGAGTAAGCCCACAGATTTGACATATTATTGAATTGCCTCATATTTTACATTTTATTATCCCTATGATTTACATGAATTTTACCACATTTGCTTAGTTCTTCCTTCCAATCTCCATTCTTGATGAAAATGTCCCTTGATATGTTTTATTTTAGTTGTTAGAAAAGGAAGATCTGGCCAGTGCCGCAACTCACTAGGCTAATCCTCCGCCTGCGGCACCAGCACCCCAGGTTCTAGTCCCAGTTGGGGTGTCGGATTCTGTCCCAGTTGCTCCTCTTCCAGTCCAGCTCTCTGCTGTGGCCCAGGAGTGCAGTGGAGGGTGGCCCAGGTCCTTGGGACCTGCACCCACATGGGAGACCAGGAGGGAGCACCTGGTTCCTAGCTTTGGATTGGCGCAGCACGCTGGCCGCAATGCGCCAGCTGTAGCAGCCACTTAGGGGGTGAACCAACGGAAAAAGGAAGACCTTTCTCTCTGTCTCTCTCTTACTGTCTAACTCTGCCTGTAAAAAGAAAAGAAAAGAAAAGAAAAGAAAAGAAAAGAAAAGAAAAGAAAAGAAAAGAAAAGAAAAGAAAAGAAAAGAAAAGAAAAGAAAAGAAAAGAGAAAGAAGGAAGGAAGGAAGGAAGGAGGAGGAAGGAAGGAAGGAAGGAAGGAAGGAAGGAAGGAAGGAAGGAAGGAAGGAAGGAAGGAAGGAAGGAAGAGAGAGAGAGAGAGAGAAAGAAAGAAAGAAAGAAAGAAAGAAAGAAAGAAAGAAAGAAAGAAAGAAAGAAAGAAAGAAAAGGAAGATCTTTGAATTAGGGAATGTGAGGTTTGGAAATGTGTTTTTTTTGGTGTTTCAGAACGTAAGTGTATTTACCCGACCTTATGCAACTGAAACTTTTATTTTAGTAGTGAGAAGATGCACTCTTTACCTCCTGTGTATTTTAGCAACTTTGCTTCTAAAGGAACAATTGGTACTTAGAGAGACATTAAAGAGATGCTAGATCTATTTAAAGTTTGGTGATTTTTTTTTGTTTTATTTTAGTTCTGGTTTGGGTTTTTGGTGTATAGAGAAGATATTAGCCCTATTAAGAAAATATCTGAAGATATTAGGCCTATTAAGAAAATATTGAAATACTTGAATTGCATCAAGCTAAATATCTTTAATGCAAGGTCACACCACTAAATTAATACATTCAGAGCTCTTTTATATGACAAAGGATGGGAAATAGGAGGGGCTAAAGATTATTAAGGTGATCTATACATGTAATAATTCAATAAATTTTAATGATTTATTTTCCATCTGTGTTATGTAATTGAATTTTACACTTCAAATATCATTTGGGTGGGTGTTCGGTATAGCAGTTAAGACACTGAGTAGGGAGCCTGCATCCCATAGTGGAGTGCCAGGATTCAAGTCCTGCTCCTGATAACAGCTTCCTACTAACGTGTACCCTGGGAAGAAGCAGGTGATGGCCCAACTACTGAGATACCCACATGGGAGATACAGTTTGATTTCCTGACTTCTAGATTTATCCTTGCTCAGCTTTAGCTGTTATGGGCATTTAGGGAGTGAGCCAGTGGATTGAAAAGTCTGTCTCCTCTCAAATTAACTAACTAACTATTAAAAAAAATCCTTACTCTCATTTTAGCTCCTGTGACAGTAAAGGCAGCAGAGAGGATGAATCTGTGGCCCATAGTTAAAGCAAGCATCTTTTATTGATTGCATTACTCATTTCTACAAGCTGAAAGTTGTCCTCAGAGTTCTATTCAAAATGAGCTTAAAGCCAATTACTCCTCAAATTATTCTGAAATGAGGGGCTGGCATTGTGGCAATCCAGTAAAGTTGCCACCTGTGACATCTGCATTGCACCCAGGTGCCAGTTCATGTCCCGATGCTCTGCTTCTCACTTTCTCTTCCAGCTCCCTGATAATGACCTAGGAAAAGCAGTGGAGGATGGCCCAGGTGCCTGGGCCTTTGCCACCCACGTTAGAGACGCAGATGAATCTCCTTGCTTCTGCCTGGCCCAGCCCTGGCCTTTGTGGCCACTTGGGGAATAAACCAAAGGATGGAAGATCTCTCTTTCTCTGCCTCTCCCTCTCTGTAACCTTGACTTTCAAATAAATAAATGTCTTTAAAAAAAGACCAAGAATTGGAATCAAAGATTGACTAAAGCTGTAGAATTATGAACTGCAAGTGGCAGTAGGGAAGCATTGTTAAATATGTCCCTGTCAAAGAACTGAGAAAAATGAAGAAATTAGACTCACAACTTTATTTGGTTGATGAAGTAGCTGAGTGCCTTCTCCAAATATAATTTGTGAGTCATGATTTTAAATTAGGTCTCCAGTATCTCTGACTAAAGTTTTTTTTTTTCACAATTCCACATTTCTGTTCATATCATTTGTCTACAAAGATTTTGGTGTACATTACATACATTTTTTATTTACTGATTTTACACAGATGTGCCTTCTAACAATATCAAAGAGCCTTCCTAATTGTCTGTAATTAGGACTAAACATATATTTGGTGCCATACTAATTTTTACTCTATCTATATTGAAAGCATTCTCTTACTCTTTAAAATACCACAGATTTATTATTTATAAACAAGAGATGTTCATAATGTAATAACATGCCTCAACTCAATTAAACAAAAAAAGCTTTTCTCAATTGAAAATTACATGGTAGATGAGATGTCTTCTCTATCATTTACTGCATTTTGGCTGTAGGCACGGGAGCATGAAATGGCTAACTACATTCATCACTATTCTGGACTCTATGTTTCTGTTCACCATTTCCATTAAAGCTACGTAACAGAATAAATATAAAGTACATTACTAAATGCCACTTAATATTCCCAATACAAGTCACAAAATTCAAATTCCATAAATGCAGTATGTGTGTGTGCAGTGTGTGTTATCATTTAGAATGCAAGTTTCCTTTAGCATACAAACCCTCACAATATGACTATTCTTACTTGTTATGGTGCTAAAACTTGCAAAATATTTACTATGCAAATCAAACCCTGCTGTAATGAATCAACTAATGGGAATCAGTGAAAACATTTCAGTTGTGCTAGGAAACAAGTTAGAATGCACACAGTGGTATCTTGGCTCTTCTCCTCTTGGGAACAGTTTGCTGTCTACAACAGCTTCTTTATGCCTTCCATGATGGGTTGGTCCTGTCTAGGCATGAGTTACCAAATAATATATATATTGTGTGTGTGTGTATGTGTGTGTATGTGAACCAACATGACAATTCCAAAACTTAAATGGAGATAAAAACATTAAAATAACCAAGGCAATCTTGAAGTATACAATTACAGGCTTAAACTATCAGAAATCATAACTGACTATAAAGCTAGATTCATAGAATGTTATAAAATTTAATTCATGATTTTATAATTTATTTATTTTCAGCTCATTTTTTCTCAGTTTTCCTTTATTTTTTCCTTAAGTGTGAATGACCAGTCACAAGCAATGCTGTGAACAAACAACCTTCATCTGTCACCTCTTCCACGATCTACCTCTACTGCAAACAGCCCAGCCTGTGATCTGGCCTTTCTAGGCCAGCCCACACCCAGGGACTGAAAGAGGTGGATGTAAATGCTTAGCCAATGCAACTCAATGTAGGACACCATGATGGTTCTGTCAGATCTATATTCAGCTTCACTCTGCCCAGTGTCCGTTTTGGGAAAATTCAAATTCTGATAAAAAAAAGTGGATGAATTGCTCATAAACGTGTTTAGGCAAAAAGAAGCAAAATGTACAAAGGCATATACTATGTGATTCATGTAAATAAATTTCAGAAGCAGACAAAATTATACTGGGATACCAGAGATCAGAACAGTGATTATTTTTTAATGTTATTGAATGCAAGGGGCTATCAGGAAGACTTCCTATGTGCAAATAATCTTTTATGCCTTTATATTTGTGGTTTCAGCATCTGAATACAAGTACATATGTATGCACCATGTATTCAATATGTATTCTCAGTGTGCGTGTGTATATATATACAAGAGTGCCTTAAGATTCATGGAAAATGGCATTAAAAGAAAAGTTGATTTAGGTGCAAAATACTCTGAAATCCGTGTTTATGAGGGCTCTTCTTATAGTTCACAGAAACCATATGTTATGAAAAAACTATGCATGGAAGTCAAAAAATTTTTAAACCTAGATAAATCTATTTTTTAATTCCATCATCCAATGAACTTTCTGAAGTTATGCTGCACAATACCTACACTAAGGTTTGTTTGTTTGTTTGTTTGTTTGTTTTTGACAGGCAGAGTGGACAGCGAGAGAGAGAGACAGAGAGAAAGGTCTTCCTTTGCCGCTGGTTCACCCTCCAATGGCCACCACGGCTGGCACGCTGCAGCCAGCACACCGCACTGATCCGATGGCAGGAGCCAGGTACTTCTCCTGGTCTCCCATGGGGTGCGGGGCCCAAGCACTTGGGCCATCCTCCACTGCACTCCCTGGCCACAGCAGAGAGCTGGCCTGGAATAGGGGCAACCGGGACAGAATCTGGCACCCCGACCAGGACTAGAACCCGGTGTGCCGGCGCCGCAAGGCGGAGGATTAGTCTAGTGAGCCGCAGAGCCGGCCTCCTACATTAAGTTTAACAAATGAAGAGGAGTATATAGGATTGCAAAGCAATCCAGTTTTACTGAAATTGATCATCAGGAGTGGGCTTTTGGGATAGCAGTGGTGGGACACCCACATCCCACACTGGAGTGCTTGGGGTCAAGGCTTGGACCTGCTTCTGATTCCAGCATCCTGCTGTTGCACACTCTGTGACTTAGCAGGTGATGCCTCAGGCTGTTGGGTCCCTTCCACCTGTGTGCTATACACAGCTTTAGTTCCAGGCTTCTGGCTTTGGCCTAGCCCAACCCTCACTCTTGTGAGCATTTTGGGAGTGAATCAGTAGAAGGAAAGTTCTTTCTGTCTGTCTCTGTCCCTCTATCAAATAAGTAGAAATAAACTAGTTAATTTTTAAAAAAGTAAATAAATCATAAAAATATTTGAAATGCACCATATGGTAACATAGGTGCTTCATTATTAATGCATGAATAATATGATCTAGTGCTGAGTCTAGTAACTACAATTGCAGTAGTCATCAGTATCCATGGGGACTCCAACTGCAGGTGCTTAAATCCCTTATATAAAAGCTGTAGCATTCACATATAACCTATACAATTCTCCCAGATACTTGAAATCATCACTAATTTATTTCTAGTACTCAACAAAATGTAAATGCTACATAAATAGTTCTTGCACTTATTATTTAAGGAATGATGATGCGGAAAAAATGCACATTCAGCACAGACACAATTTAAAATTTTATTTACTCATTTATTAGAGAGGCAGATGAACAGAGAGAAAGCTCCCATCCACTGGTTCACTCCCCAAATGCCCACAGTGGCTGTGGCTGATGGTGCTGAGGTCAAACTTGAGCCATCACCACGGGCTCCCAGGATCTGCACTAGCAGGAAATTGAAATCAAGATCCAGTGTCAAGACTCTAACCTGGCCGGCACCGCAGCTCACTAGGCTAATCCTCCACCTTGCGGCGCCGGCACACCGGGTTCTAGTCCCGGTCGGGGCGCCGGATTCTGTCCCGGTTGCCCCTCTTCCAGGCCAGCTCTCTGCTGTGGCCAGGGAAGGCAGAGGAGGATGGCCCAAGTGCTTGGGCCCTGCACCCCATGGGAGACCAGGAGAAGCACCTGGCTCCTGCCTTCGGATCAGCGCGGTGCGCCGGCCGCAGTGCGCCATCCGTGGCGGCCATTGGAGGGTGAACCAACGGCAAAGGAAGACCTTTCTCTCTGTCTCTCTCTCTCACTGTCCACTCTGCCTGTAAAAAAAAAAAAAAAAAAAAAAAAAAAAAAAAAAAAAAAAAAAGACTCTAACCTAAAATTCTGATCTGAGCACTGACATGTTAACTGGGATCTCAACCATCATGCTAAATGCTCATCCCCGAAATGCAGCTTTTTTCCTGAATGCTTTTGATGCACAATGGTTCACTCTATGGATGCAGAGCCCATGGCCACAGAATGCTGATTATATTTTAAGGTAGAAATTGGCATACAGAAGATTTCTAGTAATGCGTAACATCTATAATTTGATGGAAAGTCTGTGCTTTCAATTGGTGATGTGCTACCTACCTGCATAATTGAAGGAAATGCTAACTTTCAGTAAGAAATAAATTAAATATACTGAAGTGGAAGCCAGATGTGAATTCAAGATGTTACTTGTACAAATACATTAAATATCTGCTCAAGATGTTGAGTCAGTCTCTTTATATTTAATATTTATATTTTGTAGGATTGTTGTGAGGGTTAAATTAGATGGTAAAAGGAGAAAACACTAGAAGTATCTGGGATGCAGATCTGACTACCCCGTGAAGCCTTGTAGTGTCTACCTGCCCCCTGAATTAGTCAAATTTGGGTTTCTCCCAAGTCTGTCCCATTCTTAACCCAATTTCCAGGAAAGAAATATCAGAGAAAGTTGCTATATTGTACATATAAATAGGGGTGCATTCCATTGTTTGTAGGTAATTATTTTTACACAAATCTAGACCTTGATGTAATTGTATACCCTGTGAACAAACTCATACATCCCTAACAGACTGTATAATGTAGAATTCTGAACTGAAACGTAAATATATTTCTAGCTTAAATCATTAGTCATTCGGATTAGGAAATCAGCGTGTCTGCTACCACCTGGTGGTAATTTACCCAAATTCCAGGTTGTGCTTCCTTGTGTATTTGAATAGATGTCTTCATCTATACACTTCTTGATCTGTGAATCTAAATTGTGTCGCCAGACTGGAAACACATTGTGAAGTGTGTGTCTAGGTGTCAGACATCTGATCAGAGGCTTTATTTACTTTCTACAGCACAGTGACCTGTACCCAGTGGAAATTCCTTTAACACTTTCACTACAGCACTGTTTCAACCCCCTGACAATTACACCCTTTTACACAAAGTGTGCTCCAGAAAAATTGTCTACTCACTGTTTCTCATATGTAGCATGTGCTTTTATCCCAAACTTGGAATGTTCTACCTTGTGATCATCTAACTATAGATCAATCAAATTGTTTTTTGAAAATTTATTTATTTGAAAGGCAGAGTTACAGGGAGGCAGAAGCAGAGAGAGAGTGTGTGTGTGTGTGTGTGTGTGTGTGTGTCTTCCATCCACTGGTTCATTCTACAGACATCCACAATGGCCAGAGCTGTGCAGATCTGAGGCTAAGTGCCAGGAATTTCTTTTGGGTCTCCCACGCAGGTGCAGGGGCCCAAAGATTGGGGCCATCTTCCACTGCTTTCCCAGGCCATAGCAGAGAGCTGGATTGGAAGTAGGACAGTCGGGACTCGAACTGGCACCCATATGGGATGCCAGCATTGGAGGCAGAGGCTTTACCTGCCACTTCACAGCGATGGCTCCTGGAATATTCAGATGTCACTTGCTTCACAAAGTATTTCCAATTTCACCTAAAGTCTGGCATCTCTTCTTATAGCGCTTACACTTTCTACCACAATCATTTACATTTGTCTTCACTCAGTTTCTAGAAAATCTAGGATGAGTTTCCACTAGTGTTATATAAAGTTAATTTTGTGGCTTAAAATCATACATATCATTTTAGTAACTATTTGCTAAGAGTTAATTTAGAATCAGTAGTTAGGCTCTGGGATCAAACTGAGTTTGATCAATCCCAGATCTACAAATAACTGTTATGACTTTTTTAAAAAGATTTATTTATTTATTTGAAAGTCAGAGTTACACAGAAAGAAGGAGAGGCAGAGAAAGAGAGCGAGGTCTTCCATCTGCTGGATCACTTTACAGACGGCTGCAATGGCCGAAGCTGAGCAGATCTGAAGCCAGGAGCCAGGAGCTTCTTCTGGGACTCTCACGCAGGTGCAGGGGCCCAAGGACTTGGGCCATCTTCTACTGCTTTCTCAGGCCATAGCAGAGAGTTGGATCAGAAGTAGAGCAGCCAGGACTCGAACCAGCACCCACATGGCTTGCCAACCATGAGAAACACAGCCACGTACCAGTCACAGGTGATAATCTCCTGACTGACCCAATCCTCTCGTTATATATTTTAGTAAACTTTGGTTTACTATCCCTACTTTCATCTCACTGAACTCTAATTAACTACTCACTGGCAAAATAATCAAGGTAAACATGCTACTGTATGTGTTTCCAGGAGAAACAACAGAGACCCCACACAACAGAGACCCCAAAATCCAGCAGAGGGAGAGGAGCAAAGCATGCCTTAGCTCTTGCCCTGGCTCTTTGTCCAGGGAGGTGTTTGGGGAGGACTCCGTCATCCCAGGGAAATAGAAGTGAGAAGTTCTGTGGTACACTCCATTGCTGCAGATGAGCAGTAGTGAGAATTCCATGGTCCTCACTGACTTTAAATTCAGCCTAGAAAGCTAACTGGGGTCCCAGAAACTTCTGTGCTCCAAAAAAGGAATCTACATTGCCTCCATCTACCTCCAAAAGCCATAGATGCCATGTTGCAGCCTCTGTTAAACTCCATTCAGTAGTAGGGGACATCAAGCAAGCCCCAGTGCTACCAGATGACCCCAGAGTGAGAGACAGGGCACTTTGCAGGGTAGAGAGCAGGTCCCTCTGCATCCTGCACACAAGCTCCAGAAAGATACTTGCTTACTCATTGTGTGTGATCTAGGAAAACTTTCCTCTGTCTCATTCGTCTTGGCACCAGCACCAGCCAATACAAAAACCCTGAGTTCCACTTCTGCCTCTCTTAACACTGTACGCTGGGTGCCCAGGGTATAAGCCCAGTATCACCCTGTGTGCCCTGGGGGAACTGGAGACAGTGCCTTTTGTGCCCTGCAGTTCATGGACTATGGCTGTTGGTGCTACAATTCCTACAGTAACTTGCACTCATCAATGGGATCTAGAGGGATTTCTTTGCATTACTGTTCCAGGTTGATGGCTGCCAATCCACAACCCCCGGCATGTTGATATTAGACTTCTGAGTCCTGGTTAGGATGCCACTGAGTCCTGATGCTCTGAGACTGTGAATTTTGATTTCCTAACTCAGGGACACCTGTGCTTCCCCACAGGCTCTGGGAATGGACTAATCTGCAGTACCCCCAGTATAATGTGCAATCACCATTCAGGACCTCTATCAAGTTATCCTCTGAGTCCTGCAGCTCTGAGTCTGGGACTGTTGAAGCTATTTTCCAGAGTGTCCTGAGCTGAACCAAAAGGACCTGAGTAAGACCACACTACACTCTGCAGCTCTGGTCTGTGATTACATGTTCTAGAGCCCCAGAGACAGTTGTTCTTCTCCATGGGACCAGGAAATTACCTAAATGCATCCCAGTAATCCAGACTTGTACCTGACAGAGCACGATCCCCAGCAGAACCTGCATGTGAAATCTGAGTACTGAGTAAAACCTCCACTGCATCCTACAGATCTGAGGCTGTGACTGTTGGCTCTAACCCTGAGAACACCTGCACTGCCCTATGGGAACTGGGGAAGGCTCTCTCTCTATTACATTGCTTCAGGCTCATAGCTGCCAGTGCACAATCCATAGCATAACCTATATTTTTCCTGTTGGATCCAGACAAGTCACTCTTTCTGTCCTGCAACTCCAGGGTGGTATCTATTAGTATACTATTCCTCAAAGTCACTGGAACTCACTCTGTGCAGGAGCTAAGCTACCTGCACTTCACTGCTGCAGTCCCAAATTGTGTGCACAATCTCAAACATAACTCATATTCACCCCATGAAACCTGAGCAAGGGTTGGGGCTAGGGCTTTTAGTGTGATAAGCCCCAGCATTACCTATGCCAATTACCGCAAAATCTGGTGAAGGTTCCATCTATATCTCACAGTTTCAGGGCCACAGCTCTTGTTGTCATGGCCCCAATATCACTCAGGCTTGCTTGGTGGTACAACAGAACAGTGCACTGTGGGTCTCACAGCACTAGGAATATGGCTATTGCAATCATTAACCCTAATGTGATTGAAACCCAACTCTCTGAACTCTCTGGGACCTGATGTCCATGTCAACTTGAAAAACTTCAGAAAAAATACTACAACCTCCATGAACTGCTGCAGATCAAACAATGGTGGCACTCATAGACATGCCTAACATTAATTATAGATGAAGAAATCACTTTGGGTTTACTCATCAAGGCTCACAAGAGCCAAAGACAAAACAACAACTACCTAGGGAGCTTAGTGTTGTGGCACAGTGAGTTAAGCCACCACCTGCAAGGAGCACTGGTTTGATTGCTGGCTGCTTTTTCCAAGGTAGATCCTTGCTAATGTACCTGGGAAAGCAGAGGAGGATAGATCAAGTACTTGGGCTCATGCCACCCATGTGTGAAACCCAGATAGAGTTTCAAGCCCTGGGTTCTTTTTGGCCGTTTGGGGGACCAATGAATGGAAGATAACTCTCTCTCTCTCTCTCTCTCTCTCTCTTCCAATACACCACCAATAAATAGACCTTAAAAGAAAGGCAAATGCCTAACTGATGCCCCAGATTCTGTGTGAAAAAAAGGTCATTTCCAATGAAACCTACTCCACAAAGGGGAAGGAACCACTACACCAGATGTACCCCCAAAGAATGGCATGATATCTTCAAGTTCTTGAAAAAAAAAAAAAAAAACTAAATCTTCAAGGTCCTGAAATAAAATGCTTCCAAACAAGAGTGCTATATCCATCAAAGCTTTCCTTTACAAATGAAGGATAAATAGTGTTTCCCCAAATAATTGATGAAGGCATTACCACCAGAGCAGCTACAAGAAATCGGGAAGGGAGTCTTACGTTAGGAGTAAAAGGATCATAATAACCATCATGAAAACACAGAATAACACAATGTCACTAACGAAGCAGATATACAAAAGACAAAGAGAATTCAATCTTATGACAGAAAGGTACCAAAATACAAATATAAATAGTAAGAGAAAGAAACAGAGAATGTTTAAAACATTCAGTAAACAATCAATAAAATGACAGGAGTTAATTCTTACCTGTCAGTGTTAACCTTGACTATAAACGGATTAAATTCCCCAGTCAAAAAATATAGGTTGGTTCAATGGATAAAACAAAACAAAACAAAACAAAATTAAGCTCCAACTATATACTGCCTATAAGAAACTCACCCCACAGATAAAGATTCACACAGACTGAAAGTGAAGGCTTGAAAAAAAAGATATCCATACAAAGGGAAACCAAGGAGAAGCTTGAGTAGCTATACTCAGGTAAAATAGTCCTTTAAAAACTGTAACAAAAGACAAAGAAGTATACTATATATTGATAAGATCACAAGTTTAGCAAGAAAATTCAATAATCATAAATAAATATGTACCCAACACAAGACCACCCCAAGATATAAAGCAAATATTATTACACCTATAGGGAGAGAAAGACTCCAATATAATAATAGCGGAGGATGCCACCATTCCATTGTCATCAGTGGACACCAGACAGAAAAGCAACAAAGATACATGAGAGTTGAACCATGTTATACAGCAAATGGACTTAACTGATAGGTACAGAAGACTTTATCCAATAGCTATAAAATAAGCATTCTTCTCATCAGCACATGGAAAATTTTCTAGGATAAGCCATATATTAGGGCACAAATCAAGTCTTAGTAAATTTTTAAAAAGTAAAATTATACCTTATGTGTTGTTAGACCACAAAGGTATAAAACTAGGGGTGGGGGTCGGCACTGTGGTATAGTGAATAAGGCAGCAGCCTGTGACACTGGCATTTTTTATGGGCACTAATTCTAGTCCTGGCTGTTCTACTTCCAATCCAGTTCCCTTTTAATACACCTGGGAAATAACAGAAGATGACCCAAGTCATTGGAGCCCTATACCCACATGGGAGACCCAGAACAGACTCCTGGCTCCTGGCTTTGGTCTGGCCCAGCCCTGGCCATTGCAGTCATTTGGATAGTGAACCAATGGATAGATCTCTCCTCCCACCCCCCACCACCACCTTTCAAATAAATAAATAAATATTAAAAAAAAAGAAAAACTAGAAATGAAGATCAAGAATAACAAAGAGAAGTCAGCATTGTGGCAGAGCAGATTAAGGGTTAAGCTTCCACCTGAAATGCTGCATCACGTATGAGCACTGTTTCAAGTCTTGGCAGTTCCATTTCAGATCTGTTTGCCCACTAATGTGTCTGGTGAATCAGAGGAAGATGGCATGGTAATTGAGATTTTGCTACACAAGTGGGATACCTGGATGGAGTTTCAGGCTCCTAGCTTTAGCCTGGCCCAGCACCAGCTATTGATGACCACTGGGGAGTGAACCAGCTGATGGTAGATCTCTCTCTCTCTCTCTCTCTTTCTCTCTCTCCTTCTCAGTCAACTCCTCTCTACTCTTTAATCCATCTTTAAATAATAAACATCTCCTGTAACACTGGACTCCAATTCATGTCCCTGCTGCTCCACTTAGGATTCAGCTCCCAGGTAATGTGCCTGAGAAAGCAGCAGAAGATGGTCCAAGTCCTTGGGCCCCTGCACACATATGGGAGACCTGGATGGAGCTCCTACCCGCTGGCTTTTGGCTTGACCCAACCCTGGTCATTGTGGCTGTTTGGGGAGTGAATCAATAGATGGATGATCTCTCTCTCTGTCTTGTAACTCTGCCTTTCAAATAAATAAATAAATAAATCTTTAAAAGGTAAATAAATAAAAAAGGGGTTATACTTAAAAACAAAAGAAAATTTGAAAATAAATGTAAATTCAACAACATGTTCCTGAATATCCATGGATAATTTAAGAAATTAAAAAGCAAACCACAAAATTTCTTGAAATAAATGAAAAACAAACATATCAAAATCTGCAGAATACAGTAAAAATAGTAATAAGAGGAATGTTTACAGCAATAAATCCATACATTTAAAAAAAGAAAATTGTAAAATAAGAAATGGAATTGGAAATCTCTAGTAATTTAAAAGGTAAAAATAAATTTATCACCAAACTAGCACAGGTGAGAAATAATAAAGAGTAAAAAAATGAAATTGAAACTAAAAAAATTAACAAAATAAAATGTGGTTTTTGGAGAAGATAACAAAAAATTTCTAACCTAACAAAGAAAAAAAAAACTGGAAGAAATAAAATTGAAGCTAAAAAAGGAGACATTACAGAAATACAAAGGCTCATAGATTACTATCGGGACCGGCACTGTGGCATAGCAGGTAAAGCCACTGCCTGTAGTGCCAGCATCCCATATGGGCACTAGTTCAGGTCTCAGCTGCTCCACTGTCGATCCAGCTCTCTGCTATGGCCTGGGAAAGCAGTAGAAGATGGCCCAAGTCCTTGGGCCCCTGCACCAGTGTGAAAGACCCAGAAGAAGCTCTTGGCTCCTGGCTCCTGGCTTCTGAACAACACAGCCCCGGCTGTTTCAGCCAACTGGGGAGTGAAGCAGCAGATGGAAGACACCTCTTTCTCTTTCTCTCTGCCTCTCCTTCTCTCGCTAACTCTGACTTTCAAATAGATAAATAAATCCTTGTTTAAAAAAAGAAATTACTATCAACAACTATATGCTAATGAATTGGAAAGCCTCAAAGAAAGGGATCAATTTCTGAATTTATACAATCTACTAAGATTGAATCAAGAAAGAATAGAAAATCTAAGCATATCTTTAACAAGTAATGAGATTAAAGCAGTAATTAAAAGTCTCCCTATTGTTAAATCAACAACAGGAGTCACTGTGCACTTACTCTCCATGTAGGATCTCTGTCCTTAATGTGTTGTACTATGTGAATTAATGGTATAACTAATACTCAAACAATACTTTATACTTTGTGTTTCTGTATGGGTGCAAACTGTTGAAATCTTTACTTAAAATATACTAAATTGATCTTATGTACATAAAGATAATAGAAAATGAATCTTGATATGAATGGGATGGGAAAGGGAGCAGGAGATGGGAGGGAAGCTATGGGGGGGGAAAGCCACTGTAATCCAAAAGCTGTACTTTGGAAATTTATATTTATTAAATAAAAGTTTTAAAAAAAGGCCAGATAGAAGTGAAAAAAATTGTATATGTAATACATATATTTGTATATATTAAAATTTGAAATTTTTGTATCTAGCTAAAGGCAGAGAGTAATCTTTGCTTTTGCTTAGTGGATTGGTGATATTAACATGATTTATTAAATAGTCTTAGTAGCCCCAGACTAAATTAGAAATTTTTCAAATTACCATACATAAATGCATCTTTTTCTGAAAAACCAAAAGTCTCCCTAAAGAAAAGTCCATGATTTGAAAGCTTTACATGTAAATTATCTTCAATATTTAAAGGGAACTAATTCCAATACTTTTTACACTATTCCAAAATATTGAGAATGTTGGAACTTTGTCAAACTCACTCTTTTTATTATATCATAATTACTTTAATTATCCAAACCAAACAAGGACATGGCGCAGTAAGAAATTTACAAACATATTTCTTTGATGAATACTGATGCAAAAATCATTTCCAAAATATTAACAAACCAAATCCAAAAAGCATATCATCACTTTAATAGATGAAGAAAGGCCATTTGATAAGATTCAACATTCTCAAAAAATTAGATATAGAAGCAAGATAACTCAAAATTATAAAGGTTATATATGAAAAACTCACAGTCAATATGCTATTTGGGGAGAAGTTAAAGGCATTTTTTTTTTTCAGATTTACAATGAGTCAAGGTTGTCTCTCACCACTCTTATTCAATATAGCATTGGGTGTATTAGAAAAGCAATTAGACACAACAAAGAAAGAAAGAGTATTAAATTGTAAATGAAGAAATCAAAATACCCATGTTGGCGTGATTTTCTATTTGGAAAAACCTAAACACCATACCAAAAAACTACACCTCAGCGCCAGCCCCAATTACTCTGTTCTGATCAGTAACAATATATAGATGTGTTCAAATATCACAGCTAGCCCATAAAAACACACAATTATTGCTAAGAAATTTTTTAGAGAGTGCTTGTTAAAGCAGGCATCTGGCCTAGTGTTTAAAACGCCAGCTGGGATGCCTGCAACCCACATTGGAGTACCTGGGCTCAAGTCCTAGCTCCATTCCTTATTCCAACTTCCTGTTAATGCATATTCTGGAAATCAGCAGTTTATGGCTCAACGAGCTGAGTCCCTGTCATCCATCTGGGAGACCTGGAACTGAGCTCCTGCCTCAGGCCTGCCCAGTCTCAGTTGCTGTAGTCATTTGGGAAGTGAACCAGCAAATGGGAATCCTTCATCATTCTCATTATCTCCTTCCCTTTCTTCCTTCCTCCCTCTTCTCCTTCCCTCTTTTTCTCAAATAAATTAAAGAAGTAAAAAATAATTTTTTAAAGTGGGTGTAGGGACTAGCGCTATGGCACAGCAGGTTAACGCCCTGGCCTGAAGCACCAGTATCCCATAAGGGCACTGGTTCGAGACCCGGCTGCTCCACTTCAGATCCAGCTCTCTGCTATGGCCTGGGAAAGCAGTGGAAGATGGCCCAAGTCCTTGGGCCCCTGCACCCACGTGGGAAACCCGGAAGAGGCTACTGGCTCCTGGCTTCAGATCTGCATAGCTCCGGCCTTGCAGCCAACTGGAGAGTGAACCATCAGATGGAAGACTTTCTCTCTCTCTTTCTCTCTCTCTCTCTCTCTCTCCCTCTCCTCTCTCTGTGTAACTTTGATTTTCAAATAAATAAATAAATCTTAAAAAAAAAAACCATAAAGTGAATGTAAACCTGAGTGTGATGATAATATCAGATTCTTAGCAGTGCTGCTAAATTATATTCTGGTGAAAGAAGCTTTAGTCAATTGAATTGAACTCAACACATATTTGCTTATTTTCTATGATGTGCATCAACTGTGAAGAGAACAAAAGGATAATAATATCTAATTCCCATTCTCAATAATTGAGGGCATGAAATAGAGGTAAGGGTTATGAAAATGGAAGCATTCACCAATATCTACAATATAAGGCAAGAAGTAGAGAGTAACAGCAAAGGGCCACATAGAAAATGATCTGCAGGTTCAGAGGGGAGAGGTGATAACTAGTCGGAGTTCAATCAGGTGATTATTGATATTTGAGAAACAAAATATAGTATTTGATTGATTGTATTACACAAAATAAATGCCATGAGTTCCTACTTACATCAATATATATTTGACATTTACCATTTTTAAAACACTTTAATTTTTTTTGACAGGCAGAGTTAGAGAGAGAAAGACAGAGAGAAAGGTCTTCCTTCCATTGGTTCACCCCTCAAACGGCCGCTATGGCCGGCGAGCTGCGCTGATCCGAAGCCAGGAGCCAGGTGCTTCTCCTGGTCTCCCATGCAGGTGCAGGGCCCAAGCACTTGGGCCATCCTCCACTGTACTCCCGGGCCACAGCAGAGAGCTGGACTGGAAGAGGAGCAACTGGGACAGAACCGGCGCCCCAACTGGGACTTGAACCTGGAGTGCCAGCGCCGTAGGCAGAGGATTAGCCTAGTGAGCCACACTGCCGGCCAAAACACTTTAATTTCAAACAATAAATATTTACAAAAGATATTGCATACCCCCCTTCTTAATCAAACATCTGTATTGAAATAATGTAGGTTGTTTCAGGTGGCACAAAATCATAAACATTTAAGTTCTGTTTCCTCCTGCTCTAACTTGCTCTGAGACTACTATGAATTGTTGGTACTTGATGCGTGAACATCAATAAGAATCTGCTGTTTCCCATTCAAGCTACTGCTCCTAGGAAGATTCAATCATTTGTTCACTCAGTGTTTACTAATCACTGTGTTTCAGTGTTATTCTAGTTACTGGAAAATCATGAGGCGGACATTGTCTGGCCTCACAGTACTTGCAGTTTAGAGTATAGATAATAAGCAAAAATTATGAAAATCAAAGTATAAATTCAAGCTGAATAGGTGCTAACAAGGAAAACTACAGGAATGCTATGAGACAGTGAGTCATGGGTAGCTAGTCAAGGAAAGCCAATACAGAGACACTATATTTTAGCCGAGAGTCAAATACTACATAAATCTTAGCTAGATGAAGAGTAGGGGGAGAACCCCAGGTCGGTTGAATAGCATACAATAAAGCCCACATTTGCAAACAGAGCTTGGTGCATGCAGGAATTGGAGGGAAGTCCGTGAAGCAGGAGATCAGTGATAAGGGACAATGTGGGGTCTGTGAGGTTCTTGGCTATTTTATGGATTTTTTCCCAAGTGCAGCTGGAGACAGCCAACGGGAGGAAAATGAGATTATATGTATATTTTAAGAGGAATTGTAGCTGCTTGGATTGAAAAGGTAAGGAAGAAAGTCACTTAACAGTCAGTAGATG
Source organism: Oryctolagus cuniculus (assembly GCF_964237555.1). Taxonomy (NCBI): domain Eukaryota; kingdom Metazoa; phylum Chordata; class Mammalia; order Lagomorpha; family Leporidae; genus Oryctolagus; species Oryctolagus cuniculus. Next base: position 128,057,485 of record NC_091435.1, on the reverse strand, counting down.
ATGATGCCACAGAACACTGGTGACAGTAGAAGTGGTGAGAAGTGGACAGAGGGAGGCTTTACTTTGGAGGTGTAACAGAATTTACAGGACGATCTGATATGTGGCTGAGGAAAGAGGGATCAAAAAATTTTAGGTTTCAAGACATGAGTGAATGAAGGAAGCAACTTAGAGGCAGAGACAGAATTAAAATGTGTATAACCAGGAGATAGAATTTAAATATTTAAATGAGCAAATACATGGTTTAAAAGGAACAATTTCAGGGCCAGCACTGTGACATAGTGGGTAAAGCCGCTGCCTGCAATGCCAACATCCCATATGGGCACCAGTTCTAGTCCCAGCTGCTCCACTTTCACTCCAGCACTCTGCTATGCCTGGGAAAGCAGTGGAAGATGAATCAAATGCTTAGGCCTTTGCACCCACATAGGAGACCCAGAAGAAGCTCCTGGCTCCTGGCTTCAGATTGGCCCAGTTCCAGCCGTTCCAGCCATTTGGGGAGTGAACCAGTGAATAGAAGACCTCTCTTTCTGCCTCTGCCCCTGCCTTTGCCCCTTTGTAACTCTTTCAAATTAAATAAATAAATCTTTGAAACAAAAAAAAAAATTCTTCCTCATGTGACTAACTATCATTAAATGTAGAAGAAATGAGAAACACACATAGTCAGCATTAGGTAAATATCACAGCCATCACATCACAATTTCAAATAAGATCAATGAAGATACAAAAATTAATGAATTAAACTTGGAGAAACGGTATATAACCATATTGTGAAGATACACTCCCAAGGTACTGTTTAAATTATAAAAGTGTGAAATAGTGATTTCACAGTAGTGAACTTCACAGCACCCCTTTAACCAAATGATCAAGGTTAACCTCTAGTAATTTGGACATATAGACATCATGTACCCCTGTAATGGTGTAATGAGAAGTAAAATCAATGTGGCTGCTGTGACATTCTTGCCAAAAATGCAAAAATCTAATGATGAGAAGATAATAGACAAAAAAAAATTATGAGGGGGCTGATGCTGTGGCACAGAAGGTTAAGTCTGTGCTCGCAGTGCCAGCATCCCATGTAGGCACCAGTTTGAGTCCCAGATGCTCCTCTTCTGATCCAGCTCCCTGCTGGTGCACCTGGGAAAGCAGTAGAAGATGGTCCAAGTGCTTGGGCCCCTGCACCCACATGAGAGACCTGGAAGAAGCTCCTGGATCCTGGCTTTGGCCTGGCCCCTCCCGGACATTGCAGCTGTCTAGGAAGTGAACCAGTGGATGGGAGATCTCTCTCTCTCTCTCTCTCTCTCTCCCTCTCTCTCTCTCTTTCTGCTTTCAAATAAATAAATAAATCATTATAAAAAATTAAAAAATTGATAAAGACTATATAAAATAACTGAGCGATACTGATCATGATTGTCAATATTGTGAAAGATGAAGAAAGATTGAGGAAATATCATTACTAAAGTAACCTAAGAAATGGACAAGTAATTGCAGGGTAGAATCCTGGACTGGATCCTAAAACTTGACCTGGTTTGTTGTCCATAATTTTTGACAAAATTATCTTTTTTCCACATGTCACTGGGTTATCAGACTAGTATGGTGTTACTTGATGAGCTAGGTGTTAACCCCAGCTTACAGTCTTGAGAGTCCAGAGTCTTCTCACTGTTTTTTTTTTTTTCTAATATCCAGGGCCTTATACACTCAGTATATACTAGTAAAGTGATTTGATCTGTCTTTAAAGAAAATTCTCGGCATTGGTACTGTGGCATAGTGGGTTAATCTACCACCTGCAGCACATGCTTCCTATATGGGCGCCAGTTCAAATCCTGGCTGCTCTGCTTCTGATCCAGCTCTCTGCTAATGGCCTGGAAAATCAGCAAAGGATGGTCCAAGTGCTTGGGCCCTTGTACCCATGTGGGAGACATGGAAGAAATTCCTGGCTCCTTGCTTCCATCTGACCTAGTTCTGGCTGTTGCAGCCATTTATAGAGTGATTCAGTGGATGGAAGATTCTCTTTCTCTCTCTCTCTCTACCCCCTCCTCTCCCTTTCTCTCTGTAACTCTTCCTTTCAAACAAAATTAATAAATCTTGAATTAAAAAAAGAAAATTCTTTTGTCAATCAGTAAATTCCTCAAGAAAAAGAGCCGTATTAGGTCATCTATGAATGTTTACAGCCTACTTCTCAAATTCCAGTCACTAGCTAGTGTACAGAAAGAACTCAATCAAGAAAGAGCAAAAGAGCCTCAAAGAGACTGAAAATGGTAGCTAGATATACAGTGAGGACAGTGTTATTGAAGACTGAAGAAAAGATTAGCTAAGTTATTAAGAAGGAAAAAGTTATTTCCTGCAGTAGTGTAGAAGATGGGAAATATACCTAATGAAATTATAGTCATTGCTAATAACTATTCCAGGCAGTATTATTTGCAACTGTTAAATATCTTAACAGTTTAAGATAGACAAACCGAAGAAAGAACTGTTCAATTCTCAAGTAAGCTATGAAGGAAACATTGCCATCCTGAGTTACTTGTTTGGAAAATAAAACTCTCTGTCATCCCCAGGCTCCAAGTTCACAAATTATACTAAAAGTAAATTAAAATATGGAAGCAATTCCAGGATACTGTTAGTGAAACATAGCCTCATAGTTATGGTCAGTTCAGGGTGTGGTTGTAAGCCCCTTGGCTGAGACCTCAAAAAAATGTAATAGAGTACTTAATAGAGTCTCTCAGCCAGACAACAGAACTGTTAAGGCTCTCTTGATTTAAAAAAATGGGGTTTCTGCAAATCATAAAGGCATAATTCTTATATCTCTTCTACCACAAAGAAAAAAAATGCTTCTAAGGCTCTTGTCCATAGCACAAGGTATAGAAGGAGTTTCCTGAAAGAAATGTATAGATATTTTTTCAGTTTTTCATATTTCTTAAAAAAAAAATTAAGGACCACCTGTCCTGTTACTCTTGAAACATATGACTTTGGTTCTTCATACTCTTAGGCAATTACAGACAACATAACCAAAATGGAGATTCTCTGGGAGAAAAATTCAGTTCTTCTTGACCTCTTATTTGATTCCACCCTCTAGACATGTGAGACATTTGGGTATAACCCTATTGAAAAGATTGGCTGCCTTAGAATTTGAAGAGGCAGAGAAAATATGCACATGAGCTAGCACCAGGCTAGAATTACAAGCATTTATTTCCAAGGATGAATCAGATCTGGCTTCAGAAAGAATGACTGCCTGCCAAAAGCTATATTGAGCAAATGCCAAAGAAAAAGAAACTTTGAATCTCACCCAAAAAGTAAATTTACCACACTAGACCTAATGGTCAGTGTCCATCTTACTTAATCTAGGAGCAGCATTTCCAAAGCTGACCACTCCTTCTTTCTGAAGCACTTTCTTCACTTGGTCTGTTAAGACACAGTGTCTGTATTTTTATCCCTCACAGGCCACTGATTTCTCTACCTCGAGCTTTTAAAGTCCTGGTTTCATTCTTGCTCCAACTTCTTAACGTCAGAGTGTCAACAGGACTTCTTCTTTTGGTCCTTCTATCACTCTCTGCTCTCTCCTCCAATTTGTATTGTATTTAAAACAGCATTTTCTCATATGTCCACAATCCTAAAATGCATCCCAAATCTCCAATCAAACTCTTCCAAGGACTTTAGTCTCCCATGCTTCCTACAACTTGCAATCTACTTCAGGCAGCTACACCTGCCATGTCCAAATTGAACTCTTGGTCTTTCCTTCAAAATGTTCTTTCCATATCAGTATGCATCAACTATATCCTTATAGTTACTAAGGTCATAAATCTTGCAGACATCCTGGATTGCTCCCTTTATTTCAGATATCACGTTCAATCCCTGAACTAACTTTGTTGTCTGTCCGTTCAAAATATACGCAGAATCTCACCACTAATTTCAGACCAGCAGCACTGCTGCCTTGAATTATCTCAGTGACTTTCTAATTTGTTCTCTTCTCTCCCTGTCTGGGTACAATCTAGTCTCAACACAGCACTCAGGATGAAGTGGTTAAACTGTAAATCAAACTACATTGCTTCTCTTTCTAAAGCCACGTAATGGCTCTCCATTTTATTCAGCATAAAAGCCTTGCATCGGCCTTCATAGTCCAGGATAACAGGCGCCATCCACCACCCCATTGACCATCTCCTGCCCCTGAATCATTCCACCTCGGCTACACTTATCTGTTCCTAGAATTTACCAGGTATCCCCTGGCCTCATGTCTTGTCACTTGTTATTTCCTCTCTTTTAAAACATCATCCCGGCCAGTGCTGCGGCTCAATAGGCTAATCCTCTGCCTGCAGCACTGGCACACCGGGTTCTAGTCCTGGTCGAGGTGCCGGATTCTGTCTCAGTTGCTCCTCTTCTCTGCTGTGGCCCGGGAGTGCAGTGGAGGATGGCCCAAGTGCTTGTGGAGACCAGGAGAAGCACCCGGCTCCTGGCTTTGGATCAGTGCGGTGTGTCCGCTACAGCACGCCGGTCGCAGTGGCCATTGGGGCGTGAACCAACGGAAAAGGAAGACCTTTCTTTCTGTCTCTCTCTCACTGTCCTCTCTGCCTGTCAAAAAAAAAAAAAAAAAAAAAAAAAAGACACAGACACAGAGTTTCCATCCACTGGTGCACTCTCCAAATGCCTGCAACACCTAGGGCTGAGCCAGAAACTCAATCCAAATCTCCCCAATGGGTGGCAGGGATCCAAGTACTTGGACCATCACCTAGGACACAAACTCTGGGTAGCCTTCAAGAGTGTACATTAGCAGGAAGCTTAAATGAGTAGTGGAGCTAGGACACGAAATCTGGGTAGGCCAAAAGTCTGCCCCAAACATCCCATTCTCAGTGTGGCTTTCCCTGATGGTACTGCTGTTGTGCCCAGATTGTCGGATCCCCAAACGCCACCAGAGACTTGAACATACCTAAATGCAAGAGCAAGGTTTATTTCGGAAGTACAAGTGCAGCAGGGACCCTGACTACGCAACCGTGCAGTGGAGGGCAGAGTAAGGCCCCGAGCTGTGCTTGGGAGCCTCTTTTAAAGCCCGGTTACATCACGAGGGGTGCGGGGTAACAGTGGATTGGCTGGGGTCACCTCTGGTACTTCCTGATCTAACACGGTTGTTCCTGATTGGGTCAGACCCAGGAGATTTCCTTATATGGTGAACGCTAGCAAGCTGTTCCGTTATAACTTTCGGTTTCCCCAGAGTGAGGCTGCTTCTAGGGGATGTCGGGCCTGCCTCTCCAAATGGAGGCACTTTTTCGAAACATTGTTACTCCTGCCCTTCACTGCTAATTATTGCAACCCATACCACACCTACCTTCCTAAATCCTTTCCAGTTTTACTTTTTTCCATAGCATTTACTACCTCTAGTATTCTGTAGAATTTATTTCTTAACACTCCGTCTCCTCTGCTGGTTTGTTTGCATGCTTCATTAACGTATTCTTATGTCTTAGTTATTGCAGGTCGTCAATATTTACTAAATGAATATTCATTCCATGTTATAGAAAGTCTTTCAGGCTGGCGCTATGGCGCAGTGGGTTAAAGCCCTGGCCTGAATACCAGCATCCCATATGGGCGCTGGTTCTAGTCCCTGCTGCTCCTCTTCCCATCCAGCTCTCTGCTATGGCCTGGGATAGCAGTAGCAGATGGCCCAAGTCCTTGGGCCCCTGCACCCACCTGGGAGACCTGGAAGAAGCTCCTGGCTCCTGGCTTCGGATCGGCACAGCTCCAGCCACTGCAGCCATCTGGGGAGTGAACCAATGGATGGAAGACCTCTCTCTCTCTCTCTCTCTCTCTCTCTCTCTGCCTCTCCTCTTTCTGTGTAACTGACTTTCAAATTTCCTCATTAACCAAATTCATTTATCTTCTAGTTGCTCATGAAAAAATTAGTACATATAAAAATAAATAATGTCTTTGTTCTCCAATTGGTCTTCATACTGTATAAAATGTCAAGGCTTCCTGCTGAAATTTGATTTTTAAAACTAAATAAAGACAAAAACCTACAACTGTAATGAGTACACAAACCTTGTTGCTTTTCCTCATCAAGTAATCTTCATAGAAGCTATTTGGTTTAGCAAAGGAACCCCTTGAATAGCTTACTCATGCCCCTATCCTTTGTCCCAGAAGACATTCCTAAAAATGACACAAAGAATCAGGAGACTTTAACTTAGATGTTCTTTTAGCAAAATCTAATCTGTGCTTTTTAATAACTGTTAGAAGTTTGATCGGAAGAGGTTTTGATATCAAGCCATCAAAGGAAGGCATAATGACAATGCAGTTAGAAGGCACTAAATTTGAGCTCTTCATTTTGTTTTTCAGAACATGTTTGCCTGAGGTTACTGGATCTGAAATCTTCATGTGGCTACTTTTGGCCTCAAATATCTGTTTCAGGCACCCCGGGGCAGGCACTACGGTTCTTCCCACTGATGTCCAGATCAGTAAACACAACCCTCTAGCATGAGGCCCTCAGTGGGACACTTGATGTCCTAAGGGATGAAAAGAGAGCAGGTCTGGGTTTTTCCTGATCTGTGCTTTTCTCTATTGACCTACAATGTCCAGATTGTGTGTATCTTGTAGAGCAGGGGGTGAGGGGAATGTATATTTAAAGTGCTCTCTTTTTGTTCCTTATCTTACAGCTTTAGTGACAGTGTCCAATTATCTAGAAAGTAATAATAATAATTTAAGTTAAAAACATGCATAATAGTTGAAAATTAGGATTTCTAGAAAACTTCTTTTCCTGCCTAAGAAGGAGGTCTCACTTTTCAACACAAATCACTTGAGTCTGGCATTGTGGTGCAGCAGGATACGCTTCTGTTTGCAACACCAGTATCCCATATTGGACAGAGTCCCACCTGCTCTGCTTCCAAATTATCTCCCTGCTATCGTGCTTGGGGAAGCAGTGAAAGATGGTCCAAGTAGCTGGGAGACCTAAGTAGTGGAAGACCCAGATAGAGTCCCTTGCTCCTGGCTCCATCCTGACCCAGCCTGGATTTTGCAGTCGTTTGGAGAGTGAATCTTTCTGTCTTGTGTCTCCCTCTCTTATCTCTGCCTTTAAACAAAAAATTCTTTAAAAAAATAACATATGTGTAGGTACCAGTTATAAAAGGTGTTAGCTGGCTGGAGCAGATGTCTATAACAACAATAGCATTCCGTCTGTGGACATTTTAATTTTTGCCATCAATGGGGGGGTGGCCATCAAAATTTACCTACTTCTCACCCTATCCCATTAGATTTCTGATTTTCTTTCTAAGAGTCAAAGCTTCTTGTTGGCTTACTACATCACATCTGTCAAGCAAACTTGATTTTTAATAAGAATCTCCTGGAAACATCACTATTCTAACCTAAAGGAAAGTTTCTAGTGCCATGAGGATTTAGGCACCAAAAATCACCTTGTTGCAGTGAAATGAAACATTTGATTATATGCAAGAAGATGTACACTTGAGTTCCAGCTCCATTGCTTATTAGCTACATGACTTGAGATTGTAGCTTAAATTCTTTAATTATCTGATTTTAAGACAGTAGCTTAGGGGCTGGCGCTGTGGTGTAGCAGGTAAAGCCATCACCTGGAGTGCCAGCATCCCATATGGGCGCCAGTTCGAGTCCCGGATGCTCCACTTCTGATCCAACTCTGTGCGATGGCCTGGGAAAGCAGTAGAAGATGGCCCAAGTACTTGGGCCTCTGCACCCACATGAGAGATCCGGAAGAAGCTCCTGGCTCCTGGCTTCGGATGGGCTCAGCTCCAGCCATTGAGGCCATCTGGGGAATGAATCACTGGATGGAAGATCTGTCTCTCTCTCTTTCTCTCTCTCTCTCTCTGCCTTTGCCTCTCTATAACTCTGCTTTTCAAGCAAATAAATATATCTTTTCTAAAAAAAGACAGTTGCTTAAATTCTTTAATTATCTACATTCTCACTCTACTTAGTGCAGTAGAGGTAAAGCTAACAGAATAATATATTCTAATAATTTTGCAGAGTTCTCTACAAACCTAGCATCATATTATTGACTACATGGATGGATTTGGGGGACAGAGACCTTTCGATGACCTTCAGATCACACTGTCTATGTGCTGCCTACACCATCCACATTTAGAGCTATACCAATGTATGTATGCCAAAAATAGATTTTTAATAACACAAGTGACTGCCATGATCCCAGAGGAACTGTTATTAAAAATATTACTTTGATTAAAAATGTCAGTTTTGAGAAGCTTTTAATATCTTCTACCAGTGCTAAAATGACATCAATGACATTTCAATATTACTTTCAAAAGTTGGTTTTCATTTGTATCCATTTTTAACTAAGTTTTGGATCTTGTGAATTTGTAAAAGACAGTAATCCTTTAGTTCACAAAGAAATGTGTTTGAAGACCTAAGCAGCATTTATCCTGAACAGATATAAACATTGTCTCAATAGTTGAATGCTCAGATATTTTTTCATGTAAGTCATAATAACATAACTATTTCCATGGGTAATGAACATTATTTTTTTTACTTACTTTTTTTGACAGGCAGAGTTAGACAGTGAGAGAGAGAGACAGAGAGAAAGGTCTTTCTTTTTCTGTTGGTTCACCCCCCAAGTGGCCACTACGGCTGGCACATTGCAGCCAGTGCTCTGCGCCGATCCGAAGCCAGGAGCCAGGTGCTTCCTCCTGATCTCCCATGCGGGTACAGGGCCAAGGACCTGGGCCATCCTCCACTGCACTCCCAGGCCACAGCAGAGAGCTGGACTGGAAGAGGAGCAACCGGGACAGAATCCGGCGCCCCAACCGGGACTAGAACCCGGGGTGCTGGCGCTGGGATTAGCCTAGTGAGCCACGGCACCAGCCAAGAACATTATTAAGTATTGAAACTTTACCCTCCAAAAGTTAAATGTACATTTATTTTCCAGTATTCCAACAGAAGATCATGGGTCTTAATTTTAGCTTCTATACTGAAACTGGGATTTTTATCTCCAGTTCAGAAAATTAGCAGACTTGCTATAAAACCAAAAATGCATCACATTCACTTACTCAGCCAGTATCTCCAGAGCATCATTCATTTGTAGGATTCTCTGTCTCACCTTGGGTATATTGCAGTGAGAAAGATACATAATTAGTTTCTGTTCTTATAGAGCTTATATTCTCTATTACATAAAATAAAATCTTAGATGAAAATGCAACAAAATGAACTCTCTGAAAACTTAGATGTTTGTATATGTATGTGAGAACACTTCAAAAAGCTCATGGAAAATGTAACTTAAAAAAGTTTGGCTTTTGTTGGTGGAAGCTGAGCCACGGGAGCCGTGGGAGCCACCAGGGCCGGCGGACTGCCTGAGCAGCCGGACCCACCAGACCCGCCAGAGCAGCGGGACCCGGCGGAGCCACAGAGTCTGCCCACCAGCACTGGAAGGGGAGGTGAGCTAAAAACCTCTCCGTAACCCGAGATATTGGGGGGGGAAAGTCAGAAAAAGCCTGCAGAGAATGAGGCCTGAAACCCCATTGGGGAAAGTTCACCAGGCTGGCTGCAGTAGAGAAAAAATCGAATAAATAAGGGGAACCTGCACGGACATTTAGCCTCTCTCTCCACTCACCTTACAAAGCCAAGCAAGACAAAGGGCAGGCGCCATTTTACATAAGTAAAGTGGTGCACGCCATTTTGCATATGTAAAGCAAGCATTAGCCAAGCAGAAAAACCTGACTCTGGTAAGCAAACGAATACCCACAGGGGCCAGATTTCATACATCAACTACTCTCAATTCCACTCAGCTGTGTGGAATTACTTCCCAACTGAGTCAAAAAAAAAAAAAAGAGAGAGAGAGAGAGCATGAAAGCAAGCAAGAAAACAATCAGGGTGAATCACCTTTGGCACACCCTTAACCCTGTAGACCAGAGCTCTCTGGCCACACCCATCACAGCCTCTAAGGATCCATCAAAAGCAGACAGTCCTCTTAATCTAGAGTCACAGTATAATGAGAAAAAAATCAAAGAATATCTCCACAATGCCAAGCAACAAAAGCAAAAGCCGAGGTTACAAGAACAAAGAAGACACTATGACGCACCCAAATGAAATAGACACCCCCATTCAAGATTATGAAGATGATGAGATAGAAGAAATGCAAGAAGCAGATCTCAAAAAATTGATAAGAACATAAAGAAGTTCTCAAAAACAAATTCTTGAACTACAGAAATCGTTAATGGACAAAATAGAAAATCTCTCACGTGAAAATGAAATATTAAGGAGGAATCAAAATGAAATGAAACAACTAGTAGAAAATGAAACTGTGATAGTGATGAGAAATCATAATGAAATGAAGAATTCAATAGATCAAATGACAAACACATTAGAGAGCCTTACAAACAGGATGGGTGAAGCAGAAGAGAGAATATCGGTCTTAGAAGACAGAGAACAGGAAAATGTACAATCAAACCAAAGAAAAGAAGAGGAAATTAGAAATCTAAAAAATATTGTCGGGAATCTTCAGGATACTATTAAAAAACCCAACATTCGGGTTCTAGGAGTTCCTGAAGGCATGGAGAGGGAGAAAGGATTAGAAGGCCTTTTTAGTGAGATACTAGCAAAAAAATTCCCAGGTTTGGGGAGGACAGAGACATACTAGTACAGGAAGCTCATAGAACCCCTAATAAACATGACCAAAAGAGATCCTCACCACGACACGTTGTAATTAAACTCTCCACAGTGAAATAGAAAGAAAAGATCCTAAAATGTGCAAGAGAGAAACGTCAGATTACTCTCAGAGGATCTCCAATCAGACTCACAGCTGACTTCTCATCAGAAACCCTACAAGCTAGGAGGGAATTGCGAGACATAGCCCAGGTACTAAGAGAGAAAAACTGCCAACCCAAAATATTATATCCTGCAAAGCTCGCATTTGTGAATGAAGGTGAAATAAAGACCTTTCACAGCAAACAGAAATTGAAAGAATTTGTCACCACTCGTCCAGCCCTGCAAAAGATACTTAAAGATGTGTTATTGGAATCCCCTGGCACGTTTCTAACTCCACCATTTGGGACAAGTCCGATTGAGCATGTCCCAAACTGTACATCTCCTCCCTCTCTTATTCCCACTCTTATATTTAACAGGGATCACTTTTCAGTTAAAATTTAAACACCTAAGAAAGAGAATTACAGACCAATATCCCTGATGAACATAGATGCAAAAATCCTCAATAAAATTCTGGCCATTGAATGCAGCAACACATCAGAAAGATCATTCATCCAGACCAAGTGGGATTTATCCCTGGTATGCAGGGATGGTTCAACATTCGCAAATAAATGTGATACACCACATTAACAGACTGCAGAAGAAAAACCATATGATTATCTCAATAGATGCCGAGAAAGCATTTGATAAAATACAACACCCTTTCATGATGAAAGCTCTAAGCAAACTGGGTATGGAAGGAACATTCCTCAATATAATCAAAGCAATTTATGAAAAACCCATGGCCAACATCATATTGAAATGGGAAAAGTTGGAAGCATTTCCACTGAGATCTGGTACCAGCCAGGGATGCCCACTCTCACCACTGCTATTCAATATAGTTCTGGAAGTTCTAGCCAGAGCTATTAGGCAAGAAAAAGAAATTAAAGGGATACAAATTGGGAAGGAAGAACTCAAATTATCCCTCCTTGCAGATGATATGATTCTCTATTTAGGGGACCCAAAGAACTCTACGAAGAGACTATTGGAACTCATAGAAGAGTTTGGCAAAGTAGCAGGATATAAAATAAATACACAAAAATCAACAGCCTTTGTATACACAGGCAATACCAGAAAGAAACTTCTAAGATCAATCCCATTCACAATAGCTACAAAAACAATCAAATACCTTGGAATAAACTTAACCAAGGACGTTAAAGATCTCTACGATGAAAATTACAAAACCTTAAAGAAAGAAATAGAAGAGGATACCAAGAAATGGAAAAATCTTCCATGCTCATGGATTGGAAGAATCAATATTATCAAAATGTCCATTCTCCCAAAGGCGATTTACAGATTCAATGCAATCCAATCAAAATACCAAAGACCTTCTTCTCAGATCTGGAAAAAATGATGCTGAAATTCATATGGAGACACAGGAGACCTTGAATAGCTAAAGCAATCTTGTACAACAAAAACAAAGCTGGAGGCATCACAATACCAGATTTCAGGACATACTACAGGGCAGTTGTTATCAAAACAGCATGGTACTGGTACAGAAACAGATGGATAGACCAATGGAACAGAATTGAAACACCAGAAATCAATCCAAACATCTACAGCCAACTCATATTTGATCAAGGATACAAAACCAATCCCTGGAGTAAGGACAGTCTATTCAATAAATGGTGCTGGAAAAACTGGATTTCCAAATGCAGAAGCATGAAGCAAGACCCCTACCTTTCACCTTACACAAAAATTCACTCAACATGGATTAAAGACTTAAATCTATAACCTGACACCATCAAATTACTAGAGAGCATTGGAAAAACCCTTCAAGATATAGGTACTTGAAAAGACTTCTTGGAAAATACCCCAGAAGCAAAGGCAGTCAAAACCAAAATTAACATTTGGGATTGCATCCAATTGAGAAGTTTCTGTGCTTCAAAAGAAACAGTCAGGAAAGTGAAGAGGCAACCGACAGAATGGGAAAAAATATTTGCAAACTATGCAACAGATAAAGGGTTGATAACCAGAATCTACAAAGAAATCAAGAAACTCCACAACATCAAAACAAACAACCCACTTAAGAGATGGGCCAAGGACCTCAATAGACATTTTTCAAAAGAGGAAATCCAAATGGCCAACAGACACATGAAAAAATGTTCAAGATCACTAGCAATCAGGGAAATGCAAATCAAAACCACAATGAGATTCCACCTCACCCCGGTTAGAATGGCTCACATTCAGAAATCTACCAACAATAGATGCTGGAGAGGATGTGGGGAAAAAGGGACACTAACCCACTGTTGGTGGGAATGCAAACTGGTTAAGCCACTGTGGAAGTCAGTCTGGAGATTCCTCAGAAATCTGAGGATAACCCTACCATTCAACCCAGCCATCCCACTCCTTGGAATTTACCCAAAGGAAATTAAATTGGCAAACACAAAAGCTGTCTGCATCTTAATGTTTATTGCAGCTCAATTCACAATAACTAAGACCTGGAACCAACACAAATGCCCATCAACAGTAGACTGGATAAAGAAATTATGGGACATGTACTCTATAGAATACTATACAGCAGTCTAAAAAAATGAAATCCGGTCATTTGCAACAAGATGGAGGAATTTGGAAAACATCATGCTGAGTGAATTAAGCCAGTCCCAAAGGGACAAATATCATATGTTCTCCCTGATTGGCGACAACTAACTGAGCACCAAAGGGGAAACTTGTTGAAGTGAAATGGACACTGTGAGAAACAGTGACTTGATCAGCTCTTGTCCTGACGCTTGATGTACAATGTAATACTTTATCCATTTTAGTATTTTTTTTGTTCTAGTACTATTGGTTGACTCTGTAATTAACACATAATTATTCTTAGGTGTTTAAATTTTAACTGAGAAGTGATCCCTGTTAGGAATCTGGAAAGCATTATGCTGAGTGAAATAAGCCAGTCCCAAAGGGACAAATACCATATGTTCTCCCTGATAGGTGACAACTAACTGAGCACCAAAAAGGAAACCTGTTAAAGTGAAATGAACACTATGAAAAATGGTGACTTGATCAGCTCTTGCCCTGACTGTTGATGAACAACTTAATACGCTATCCCTCTTAGTATTTTTTTTTTGTTTATTTGTTCTACTTAATACTTTTGGTCGAATACTGTAATCAATACACAGTTATTCTTAAGTGTTGAAACTTAACTGAAAAGTGATTGCTGTTAAATATAAGAGTGGGAATAAGAGAGGGAAGAGATGTGCAATTCGGGACATGCTCAAGCTGACTTACCTCAAACGGTAGAGTTAGAAACATACCAGGGGATTCGAATTCAATCCCATCGAGGTGGCATGTACCAATGCCATCTCACTAGTCCCAATGATCAATTTCTGTTCACAATTGATCATAATGATAGGACTAAGAACCAAAGGGAAAAAAAATAAAAAAAAAAGAACTAAAGGGATCACATAAACAAGAATAGTGTCTGCAAATACTAGCTGATAGAATAAAAAAGGGAGAGAACAATCCAACATGGGAAGCGAGATGCACAGCAGACCCATAGAATGGCAGATGGCCTAAACAATACTCTGGCCTCAGAATCAGCCCTTAAGGCACACGGATCTGGCTGAAAAGCCCATGAGAGTACTACAGGCATGGAAAGCCAAAACACTCTGGCAAAAAAAAAAAAAAAAGAGAGAGAGAGAGAGAGAGAGAGAGAAAACCCTACATGAAAGATCTCTGCGAGTGAGACCCCAGTGAAAAGAACAGGTCATCAAAGAAGGAGGTACCTTTCTCTGAAGGGAGGAGAGAACTTCCACATTGACTACGACCTTGTCTAAATATGATCAGAGTTGGTGAACTCAAAAGGCTTCCATAGCCTTGGCGACTCATGACAAGAGCCTAGGGTGATTGCTGATGCCATAAACAAGAGTGTCAATTTGCTAAGTCAACAACAGGAGTCACTGTACACTTACTCCTCATGTAGGATCTCGGTCCTTAATGTGCTGTACATTGTGATTTAATGCTAAACTAGTACTCAAACAGTATCTTTCACTTTGTGTTTCTATGTGGGTGCAAACTGTTGAAATCTTTACTTAATATATGCTAAACTGATCTTCTGTATATAAAGAGAATTGAAAATGAATCTTGATGTGAATCGAAGGGGGGAGAGAGAGGGAAAGGGGAGGGTTGCAGGTGGGAGGGACATTTTTGGGGGGGCCATTGTAATCCATAAGCTGTACTTTGGAAGTTTATATTCATTAAATAAAAGTTTAAAAAAAATAAGTTTATTTTTGAGCAGGTGTAGCCATCCTAATATCAGACAAAATAGATTTTAACAAAAAGACTGTTAAAAGAGACAAAGAAGGGCTCTATGTAATGGATAAGGTATCAATTCAACAGAAAGACTATAATAAATGTATATACAACTGGCCGGCACTGCAGTTCACTAAGTAATCCTCCGCCTGGTTGCTGGGTTCAACTTGGCTCAGCCCTGGACATTGTGATCATTTGGGATGTGCACCAGTTGATGGAAGATCTCTCTCTCTCTCTCTCTCTCTCTGTCTCTCTGTAACTGGGCCTTTTAAATAAAGCAAGTATCAGCAAATTCAAAAAACATGAAATTGTATAATGCATCTTTGCTTATCACAGTGGGATGAAGCTGGAAATTAACAACTCAAGAATCTCGAGAACATATGCAAACACAAGGAGACTAAACAACACACTCTTGAATGAACAAGGTGATAGAAGAAGTCAAAAGGGAAATGAAAAAATTCCTGGAATGAATCAAGATGACAATACAACATTATATGATTCAGCAAGAGCAGTATAAAAAGAGAAGTTTATAGCATTTGGTGCCTACTTTAAGAAATTGGGAAGGCATAAAATAAATGAGCTATCAGTGTATATCAAGTAGAAAAACAACAACAAACCAAACACAAGATTAGTAGGAGGAAACATACCTTGGAATACATTTAACCAAGGAGAATCTTAAATACCTTGGAATACATTTAACAAAGGAGGAAAAAGATCTCTATGATGAAAATAATAAAACATTAAAGGAAGAAAGACACACAAAAAAAGCAAAAGTCTTCCATGTTCATGGATTGGAAGAATTAATATCATGAAAGTGTGCACACTACTGAAAGCAATTTTCAGATTCACTGTGATCCCAAACAAAATAATAGACATTCCTTCTCAGATGCGGAAAAAAATGATGTTAAAATTCATATGAAAACACAAGAGATCCCAAATAGCTAAAGCAATTTTATACAACAAAAACAAAGCCAGATACATCACAATACCAGACTTCAAGACATACTACAGGGAAGCTGTAATCAAAACAGCCTGATACTGGCACAAAAATAGGCATGTAGAGCAATGGAACAGAACACAAACTCCAGAAACCAATGCACGTATCTAACCAACATATATTTGACAAATAAGCTAAAATTAATCCCTGGGGAAAGAACAGTCTCTTAAACAAATGGTGCTGGGAAACGTGGATCTCCACTTCCAGAAGTATGAGAAAAGAAAAAAAAACGACCTTATACCTTATAAAAAATCAACTCAAAATTAATCAAAGACCTTGGGGCTGGCTCTGTGGTGTAGTGGGCTAAGCCTCTGCCTGTAGCATTGGCATCTTATATGGGTACCAGCTCTAGTCCCGGCTGCTCCTCTTCTGATCCGGCTCTCTGCTATGGCCTAGGAAAGCAGTAAAAGATGGCCCAAGTGCTCAGGCCCCTGCATCTGTATGAGAGACCTGAAGAAAGCCCCTGACTCCTGGTTTTGGATAGGCCCAGCTCCAGCCATTGCAACCGTTTGGAAGTGAACAAGCAGATAGAAGACCTCTCTCTTTCTGTCTTTCCCTCTTTCTGTCTGTAATTCTACCTCTCAAACAAATAAATAAAGTATTTTAAAAAATGAATCAAAGACCTAAATTCAAATGGGCAACAGACACATGAAAAAATGCTCATGATCACTAGCCATCAGGGAAATGCAAATCAAAACCACAATGAGGTTTCACCTCACCTCAGTTAGAATGGCTGTCATACAGAACTCAACAAACAGTAAGTGGTGGTGAGAATGTGAGTGGAAAAGTTTCCCTAACCCATTGTTGGTAGGAATGTAAACTAGTATAGCCATTGTGGAAGACAGTATGGAGGTACCTCAGAAAGCTGAAAATAGATCTACCACATGATCCACTCCTGGGAATTATCCAAGGGAAATGAAATCAGCATATAAGAGAGTTATCTGTACTCCCATACTCATTGCAACTCAATTTACAATAGCTAAAATATGGAATAAACCCAGATGCCCATCAACTGATGCCTGGAGAAAGAAATCATGGCATATATACAATATAGAATACTATTCAGCAATAAAAATAGTGAAATCCTGTCTTTTGCAAAAAAAAAAAAATGAATGCAACTGAAAACCATTATACTTAGTGAAATAAGCCAGTTTCAAAAAGACCAATAACAAGTATTTTCCCTGATATGTGGTAATTAATAGGATACTAAAAGGTAACGTATAGGAGTAAAATTCACATTTTGAGGTTTGATGACTGTTTATGGCCATTGTCTCTACTGAGAGGAACAGTGCTTTTTTCTTCATTCTACTTGTTGAACTATTTACTTAGTGTAGAATTAATGTTATTAGTATAAAGCAGATTGAATGTAGATCATTGTAAAAATTAACAATAGGATTAGGAGAGGAAGGAAGAAGGGTGGGTCGTGGGCAAGATGGACAGTAGGGTTTGGAGTATCACCATGTTCCTAAATCTGTATACATGAAATACATGCAATTTGCATACTATAAAAACATTTTTTAAAAAAGCTTATTTTAGTACAAAAAATAAGTTCTATGCATAGTCTTTTCATAGTGCACATTTTCAGCAAAGTTTTTGAAGACCTATTGTGTTCATAGATCTCAATTGTTTAAGATCATTTATTTATTTTAGAGACAGAGTTACAGAGAAAGAAAGGGAAGACCAGAGAGAGAAGTTTTCCATCTATGGATTCACTACCTGAATGCTTGCAACAGCTGGAGCTGGGCCAATCTGAAGCCAGGAGTCAGGAGCTTTCTCTAGGTCTCCCACGTGTGTACAAGGGCCCAAGCACTTGAGCTGTCTTCTATTGCTTTCCTAGGCCATAGCAGAGAGCTGGATGGGAAGAAGAGCAGCCGGGACATGAACAAGTGACCATATGGAATGCTAGCACCGCAGGTGGAGGCTCAACCCACCATGCCACAGCGTTGGCCCCAGGTCTCAATATTTTTGCACCAACATAAACTTATCTTTGAACTTCATTTCCCACATAATTTTTAAGTGTCCTCTTAGAGGGATACATGAATATATGTACATATATACCTAAATATGTATATATGCATATATATGTGCATATGTTTACATTTATCATACTCTTTTTGAAGCTAAGTGAGATGCAGCAGATTTTAGGATAAAGTGGGACCAGATGGAGTATAAATTCCTCATATACAGAACATATTTTTAGAGAGTTTATAGTGCCAACAAAAAAGTTATTGAATCGTTATTTTGTCTCCTCAACACTCTTCTCCCAAATTTCTCAAACTTTAAAGTTGACATTTACTCTAACATAACAACTACACACCTTAATGGGAAAATCTTACTAAATGCACCACTCACACCATGTATGTTGTTACATTATTTCCAGGCTCTTCAGTAATCATGCAATATTCATTTCTTTTCTTTTTTTTTAAGGTTTAAAAGCCAGGTTTATTAGAGTCAAAGACCTCCAGCCAGAGTGGCATGAAGAGGGGCCAGCAAGGGAGGCAAAACCCAAAGGGTCCGTTGGTACTGGGGTTTTTAAGCAAAATTTTGGGGAAGAAGAAAACTTAATATTCAATTACAAGGCGGGGATAAAATCCATCAAAAACCTGATTTGCAATCTTTTATCCTATCTGAGTGGGCAGGCAGGCACTTGCAACCTTGCTAAAGATTTTGCATCCTCAGTTTCCCTGGGACCACCCCGACTGCCTATGAACCTATCTGACTCCTCAGATTTCACTTCACCCCCCCTCAGAATGGACCCAAACTTCTGCTGGGGAAACGGGGCGATGACCACTTTGGCTGCTTCATACTAAAAAGTGGCATCTTTGGGAATGGCAGTCAAGACGTGGTTCCAGCTGCAAGTGGCAGACGCATTGCCAACTTGCTGAAACTGCTTGTATCCGACGTTTCATGTGCATGACCATCTAGAATTTCACTGTTTCAAGTCTGGAGAAAAGAGATCTAACAAGCAGATTAAACTCATGTGGTCTAAAACAAGGGACAGAGTCATTATCAGAGGACCTTAGACAGGAGCTAACTGATGAGGAAGTTTTCCCATTGAAAGGCAAATAGAAACTGACAGAAGGGGCCTGATAATTATTAGGTGAGCTTTAAGGCCTGGCCTGGTATGAGCCCAGACCTATCTATCTCTTCACATATAGTACCAGAAGAGACATCTAAGGGAGGTGTGAATCTCCTTTGAGAAGTCATGCTGTTGACTCCATTAACAAACTGGCCTGGGAGAAGAGCTGGCCTGAAGAAGGTAGGTGGCATCCTACCTTCTGCCTACAATGTTGCTGACCCTACTTGGCCCTCAAAAGCAGTGGTTACTTTGCAAGCTGAGTTGAGTGAAGGGCTTTTTTCAGCTTAAAGGCAATAGGGTCTGTGGCTCTGACCCAGGAGTCCTTCAACCCCTAGGGCAGTTCCATTACCCAACTCTTGGCTGGCAGAGCTGCCAGAGCTCTTTATAAGCTGACTTCTGCTCAAGCCCGTGCTTTCCAAATTGAAAACCAATGCCATTTGCAGTGGAACTTGTCTGTTGAGTCTCCTTGATGGCATTTATTTTCAACTTTGCTTTCCTACTTCTCTCAGCATATCATCTTCTCTGGCCCCTTCTCTGTTCCTAGCAATCTGTGTCCATCAATGGATGAAGGAATAAAGAAAAATGTGGTGTAGCCACACAATGGAATGTGATTCAGCCTTAAGAATAAAATCCTACCATCTACAACAACACAGATGAATCTGCAGGATGTTATGTTGGAAGAAACATGGAGTTCCATTTCCATCTGGTTGATCAACATTTTTCCTATACTGTCTAATCCTGATTCCTATAAAATCACTTCTCTTCTTCTAATTTTTCCTGCAATCCCCTGATCTCTTTATAAAATACATAAATATTATGTGACTGGTGTTGTGGCATAACAGGTTAAGCCACCACCAGCAATGCTGTCATCCCATGTGGGCACTGGTTCAAGTCCTAGCTGCTCCACTTTTGATTCAGTTTCCTGATAATGTGCCCAGGGAAGCAACAGAAGATGGCCAAACTTCTTGGGTCCCTGGATCCATGTAGGAGACCCTGATGAAGCTCCTGGTTGCTGGGTTCAACTTGGCTCAGCCCTGGACATTGTGATCATTTGGGATGTGCACCAGTTGATGGAAGATCTCTCTCTCTCTCTCTCTCTCTCTCTCTCTGTCTCTCTGTAACTGGGCCTTTTAAATAAACAAAATAAGTCTTTTTAAAAATGAAATATGAGGTCAGTGTTGTGGTGTAACAGGTTAAGCCACCACCTGCAACGCCTGCATCTCATATGCCATATTCTGACTTTAAAATAAATCTTGAAAAATGAAATATGTAAATATTAAATATGAACATGGCAGTTCATTCTCTAAGAGATGTAGGTTACTTGAATATGGAACAACCATTCTTTAAAAATATCACTGACCAGACCAAAAGCAAAAGTACCATCTCCACCTGTCTTTTTTTGGCTTGATCAGGACACAGATAGCAAATGATTAAATGCATGCCATTTCTACTGTAAATAACTCTTGTAAATATTACTGACAGTGAGAAAATAATATTGTCAAGAGGAAAGTTGAAATCTTTTAAAACAAATAATCATATTCGGTTGGTTCTGGAGGTTGCTGCCTATGGTGGGACATGTTGGCGAGTGCGGCGCGGGACACTGGAGCCCTTTTGCTAAGGGGTTCTGTGCAGGGGTCTGTTGGAGCTCCGCGCCGCGCCTCCTCTGGATTGCCCTGAAACACCGTGGTACTGTTTGTGCCTTAGCAGGAGGCCTGGGTGGTGGAGTGAATGGGCCGATTCCACCGGATACTGGGGCCTGGCCTGAATATCCTCATCCCTGTGTTAGACCGGATCCGATATGTGCAGAGTCTCAAGGAAATTGTCATCAATGTGCCAGAGCAGTTGGCTGTGACTGTTGGTGAGCGGGCAGACAATGTAACTCTGCAAATTGACGGGGTTCTGTACCTGTGCATCATGGACCCTTACAAGGCAAGCTATGGTGTGTGTGGAGGATCCTGAATATGCTGTCACCCAGCTAGCTAGACAACCATGAGATCAGAGTTTTGCAAACTCTCCCTGGACTAAATCTTCTGGGAGCAGGAGTCTCTGAATGCCAAAATTGTGGATACCATCAACCAGACTGCAGACTGCTGGGGCTCTGCTGCCTCCGTTATGAGATCAAGGATATCCATATGCCTCCCCAGGTGAGAGTCCGTGCAGATGCAGGCAGAGGCAGAGCGGCGAGAATGGGCCACAGTTCTAAAGTCGGAAGGGACCCGGAAGTCTGCGATCAACGTGGTGAGGGCCCGTACACACCCATGATCTGAGCCACCATGCTGGTGACATCACTGGGATTGGAAGGCAGCAGGATAGTATTGGAGTCCTTGGCCAGTTTGGAGAATGCGTTGACATACTGCTCAGCCACAGTTAGTGAAGCTGTTGCATCTCTGTAATGTTGTGTCAGAGTTGCAGCCAAGATAGGAATAGATTCAGCCTTGGCCTTGGCCTTGACCTTGGCCAGAACCACAGAGTTCCTGTTAGGTACTCTGCTAGTTACCACAGATCAGGGAGAATATATGGTGTTTGTCCCTTTGGGACTGCCATATTTCACTAAGTATATTGACCAGACATTTAAAGAAGAAGTAACTCCAATTCTTCTCAAGTTTTCAAAACAATTGAAAGAGAGGGAATCCTTCTAAATCCTTTCTACGAAGCCTGCATCACCTTAATCCCTAAATCCAGAAAAGACACAACAGTGAAAGAGAACTACAGACCAATTTCCCTGATGAATACGTACACACAAAAATCAAACTCAACAAAAATCTGGCCAACTGAATCCAACAACACATCAGAAATATCATTCACCTGGACCAATTGGGATTTATGACTGGTATGCAGGGATGGTTCAACATTTGCAAATCAAACAATATGATACATCACATTAACAAACTGAAAAACAAAAACCATATGATTATCTCAATAGATGCAGAGAAAGCATTTGATAAAACACAACACCCTGTCATGTTGAAAACTCTAAGCAAACTGGGTATAGAAGGAACATTCTTCAACACAATCAAGGTGATTTATGACAAACCCACGACCAGCATCATACTGACAGGGAAAAAGTTGGAAGCAGTCCCACTGAGATCTGGTAGCAGACAACTATGTCCTCCCTTACCATGCTATTCAATACAGTCCTGGAAGCTTTAGACAGAGCCATTAGGCAAGAAAAAGAAATCAAAGGGATCCAAATTGGGAAAGAGAAGTCAACTATCCCTATTTGCATATGACATGATTCTATATATAGGGGATACAAAAGACCACCAAGACACTATTGGGACTCATAGAAGAGTTTAGTAAAGTAGCAGAATATAAAATCAGTACACAAAAACCAACAGCTTTTGTATACACAGAAAGTGTGAAGGCTAAGAAAGAACTTCTGAAACCAATCCCATTCACAATAGCTACCAAAAAATAAAATCAAATACCTTGGAATAAATTTAACCAAAGATGTCAAAGCTCTCTACAATGAGATAAAAAAAATTATAGAAATAGAAGAAGATACAAAAAAAATGAAAAATCTTCCATGGTCATGGATTGGAAGAATCAATATCATCAAAATGTCCGCTTTCCAAAAGCAATTTACAGATTCAATGCAATACCAATCAAAATACTAAAGACATTCTTCTCAGATCTAGAAAAGATGATGCTGAAATTCATACGAAGGCACAGGAAACCTCGAATAGCTAAAGCAATCTTATACAACAAAAACAAAGCCAGGGGCATCTCAGTACCAGATTTCAAGACATACTACAGGGCAGTTAAAATCAAAACATCTTTTTTTTTGACAGGCAGAGTGGACAGTGAGAGAGAGAGACAGAGAGAAAGGTCTTTCTTTACCGTTGGTTCACCCTCCAATGGCCGCTGTGGCCGGCACGCTGATCCAAAGCTGGGAGGCAGGTGCTTTACCTGGTCTCCCATGGGGTGCAGGGCCCAAGCACTTGGGCCATCCTCCACTACACTCCCAGGCCATTGCAGAGAGCTGCCCTGGAAGAGGGGCAACCGGGACAGAATCCAGCACCCCGACCGGGACTAGAACCTGTGGTGCCGGCGCTGCAAGGTGGAGGATTAGCCTATTGAGCCGCGGCGCCGGCCAAAATCAAAACATCTTGATACTGGTACAAAAATAGATGTCTAGACTAATGGAACAGAGTAAAAATGCCTGAAATTAATCCAAGTGTCTACAACCAACTTATATTTGACCAAGGAGCTAAAACCAATCCTTGGAGCCAGGACAGTCTCTTCACAAATGGTGCTGAGAAAACTGGATTTCCAAATGCAGAATTATGAAGCAGGTACCCTACCTTACACCTTATATAGAAATCAATTCAAAATGGATTAAAGAACTAAATCTACAACCTGATACCATCAAATTATTAGAAATTATTTTGGAAACCCTGAAAGACATTGACACAGGCAAAGAGTTCTTGGAAAAGACCCCAGAGGTTCAAGCAATAAAAGCCAAAATTAACAAATGGGATTACATCAAAGTGAGAAGCTTCTGTACTATAAAAAAATTCAGGATCATGAAGAGGCAATCAACAGAATGGAAGAAATTATTTGCAAGCCATGCAACTGATAAAGGATCAATAACCACTATATATAGAGAGAGAGATCAAGAAATTCCACAACAACAACAAAAAAAAAAAAACCAGTTGAGAAATGGGAAAAAGACTTAAATAGACATTTTTCAAAAGATGAAATCCAAATGGCCAACAGACACATGAAAAAATGCCCAGGATTACTATCCACTAGGGAAATGCAAATCAAAACCACAATGAGATTCCACCTCAGCCCAGTTAGAAAAGCTTTCATACAGAAATCCACAAACAACAGATGCTGCCAAGGATTTGGAGAAAAACTTCCCCTAACCCACTGTTGGTGGGAATGTAATCTGATAAAGCCACTATGGAAGTGAGTATGGAGATACATCAGAAATCTGAGTACAGACCTACCATATGACCCAGCCATCCCACTTCTGGGAATTTACACAAGGGACATGAAATCAGCAAATAAAAGAATTATCTGCACCCCCATGTTTATTGCAGCTCAATTCACAATAGCTAAGACATGAAATTAACCTAAATGCCCATGAACTGAAGACTGGATAAAGAAATTATGGGATATATACTCTATGGAATACTACAAAGTAGTAAAAAAAGAAATGAAATCTGGTCATTTGCAACAAAATGGATGAATCTGGAAAACATGCAGAGTTCTTAACCCATGTGGTCTTTGGGCCAGAAATGGAGATCTAATGCTGGCATTGCTGCATTTGTTCTCCTCTGAAGTTATTATGATTTTTGTCTATATTTTATCAAATTACTTTATCTCTGGTAATGTAAGCTAAAATCATCATTGTTTTATGAAAATGTTATTATCATGAAGATTCAGCTTCTAATATGGGCTCCAGAGTCCCTTTCATGGGTATTAAGGACGATTTAAGTTTTCAAAGTATGAGAATTTTGACCTTTAATATGGAGTTAATATTAACTTTATTGCATCCCTTAAGAATTACCTCATATTTCAGATTTTATTTTGGTTGTAAAAGGAGTTAAAATTATAAAATTTCTTTAATTAACCTTTGGTCATTCAGTAGCATATTGCTTAATTGCCATGCACTTGTAAATCTTCTATTTTTCTTGTTGTTGATTTCTAGTTTTATTTCTTTTTAGTCTAAGAAGACATATGGTATGATTTCTATCTTTTTTTTACATCACTGAGAGTAGATTTATGGCCTAATTTATGGTCTATCCTAGAAAATATACACAAATATATGACTTTCATTGGTTGGAAAGTGTTCATTACTCAGAGTTATTTCAACATTCTGAGAAAGTTGCAAAGCAAAATTCTTTTATTTCTAACTTCCAGTGAAAGTTACAAAGCACCCTTCTTTTCCTCTCTTAAACAAATGCCTTCTGGTGACATTTCACCAGAATTTTAAGAGCAAAAAAGCTAAGGTGCCTTTGGCTGCTGGAAAAAGATACTGTCATTTTCTTTACTGGTTTTCTTTATCTTTTCCACCCAGAAGCCTAATAAGAAAACCGGGTGCTCATGCCTCATCATGCTTCCATTTCTGCCCACTGTAGAATGACTTGCTATCACTTCTGGTTTTAGAGCCCACAGTCTACCCTGAAGATCTGACAAAGAGAGAGAACTAGATGTATTCTGAGCTTGTGAGCAGACTCCCCCAAGTGTTTTCATTTCTTGGTCATCAAATTAGAAATGACTGGACCAATTCAATGTTTATTTTCTTTGGCAGTTAGGTCTACAACCTCAAGTTTCTATTAATAGCACTTAGAAATTGCATCTAATTTTCTTTGCTTGACCTAACAATTAGTTTTACTTGTCCCCATCCTTTTGCCCAAATATCCATTCTTCAGCTGTGGCAAGATGGATAGTAAGAAATAATTTGCTATTCTAAGATTCAGTAAAATATACCTAACCTAAGAAATAGTTGGATACTAACCCAAGTTTGTCTTCTACATATCTTGAATCACTATATAGTTTCATGTAGAAAGTTGGCCTTCATCCTATACATATAGCCTTTTGAAATACGTATGTATTTAGTCTTTTTAATTGTTAATTTTTATTCACTCTTTTATTTAAGCCTCTGTCTTTGTCTAACTACAACAAATACAAGCAGAGTTCCTGCTTGCAAAACACTAATATTGACCTCATTCTCTATAGCAGAAAAGGGATTTATAAGATGTCCAGAAAAGGACCATTAACTCAATGGTGGCCAATAAAGTAAGATTTGGAAATATTAAGAACAAGATGGTATCATAGAATCAAGTATAGTGGGAAAAATAAGTGTTTCATTGCAGGAACCACTGGAGAAAGAAGTCTCATTATCCCCAGATTCAAGATTCAGACTAAAGCTTTCATTTCCCCACACCTGTTTAGCTGGCAAGGGGAGACTTAAATGATACTTGCTTACCACTCAATGTTGAATGAGTAAATGAAGTTGTTACATTTGTAGTCATTAAAAACATCTCTTGCTTGAACCACTTCTATATGTCAAGACCATGTTCTGAGTTTCACTCGATTTTCTGATATCTTCATGGGGCAATTGTGAGCCATACATGATTTTCTTCTGCCTTTAATTCACCGGGTCATTAAGACTATGGTTTTCATCCCATTTATCATCTCCAGAAGAGGAAACTAAAGGTTGGCATTGTGGCGCAGCAGGTTAAGCCACTGCTTGCAACCTTGGCATCCCAGATTGCCTGTTCAAGTCCTCGCTTCTGGGCTTCCCATCCAGTTCCCTGCTAGCTAATGAACCTGAGAACGCAGAAGAAAATGGCTCAAACACTTGGGCCTCCTGCCATCCACATGGGAGACCCAGATGGAGTTGCCAGCTCCTGGCTTCTTTGTAGCCATTTGGATAAAGAATCAGCAGGTGGAAGATCTCACTTTCTGTCTTTCCCCCTCTCTCTGTCTTTAGGCTTTCAAATAAATAAAATAAATATTTTTTAAAAAAATGGAGAACTGGATGATTTTTAAGAGGAGGCAGTCTATAATTTGTGAACTGACTTGATCTCATTTTCATTTTTGCCAGAGATTTCACATGAGCTTTCACATGAATGATGCTCCCTATAAGCAGCAGAAGCGCATTAAGAAGACAGCTCTATGTATTATGGAGAGGGCTTAGAAGAAAATCACAAATGAGAAAAAGAAAGATATCATAAGTTGTTTGAGTTTTAAAATGGATGGTCCACTACATCTCACTGAAGGTACAGAAACAGATTACAATGCATACGACACTCTCCTTTTACCTAGACCAGACTTAATTTTTACACAAGCATCAAATGCACCATTTATTCCAAAAAATATACAAAAGTTAATGGTGAGTCCCAGCCACAGGCAACATTCCCAGTGGCTTCTCCCTGGTGAGAAAAGGTATACTTTGTTGTCTTTTATACCCTCTCTAGTGAGCTCATGCAAGCCCCTGGCTATATCTGTATGTGTGTGACTTCCAACTTCCCATCAACCAGCCCTTATGCACTTCGGAAATTCAGACTCTTTGCATGTGTGTATGTATAAGCTTTATAAAAAATTTTTAAATAATTTATAAAACTTTAAGCAAATAAAATCAAGACATTTTCTTTTTTAAAAAAGGTTTATTCATTTACTTGAAAGTCAGAGTTACACAGAAAAAGGAGAAGCAGAGAGAGAGGTCTTCCACCAGCTGGTTCACTCCCAATTAGCCACAATGGCCAGAGCTGCACCGATCCGAAGACAGGAGCCAGGAGCTTCTTCCTGGTCTCCCATGCTGGTGCAGGGGCCCAAGTACTTGTACCATTTTCCACTGCTCTCCCAGGCCACAGCAGAGAGCTGAATTGGAAGTGGAGCAGCCGGGACTCGAACCAGTGCCCATATGGGATGCCGGCACTGTAGGCAGCGGCTTTACTTGCTAAGGCACAGTTCCAGCCCCAAGACTTTCTATTCAGACCATCTATTAAGATCATCCCTGGATGGTCTTCAACATACTGAGATCTATTTACATCTTTTTTCACCACATCTATCACAAGCATCAAATCTATTCGGCCAGATCACATTCTTTGGTTCATTTTCAAACATAAAGCTTCAAAAGTATGCTGAAACATACATAACATACGTTTTAGCCTTTCAATCATTTTAGAATACTGTTCACAGCCTTAGGTACATTACATTGTACAACCATCACCATCATCCGTTTCCAGAACTTTTTCCTCACCAAAACTGAAGCACTATGCCCTTAAAGAACCCCCACTCTTCACCACCAGCTCTAGTCCATGAAAAACACCACTCCATGTTCTGTCTCTATTTTTTAGGTTTTTCATAAACTTATATGGCATTAATGAACAAATTATAAATTCAAATCAGGGAAACCATACAATATTTGTCTTTGGGGGATTGGTTTATTTCACTAAGCATAATTGTTTTCAATTGCATCCATTTTGTTATGAAAGCAGGATTTCATGGTTTTTTTGACAAGCAGAGTTAGACAGTGAGAGAGAGAGACAGAGAGAAAGGCCTTCCTTACGTTGTTTCACCCCCCAAATGGCCGCTACGGCCAGCACACTGCGCCAATCCAAAGCCAGGAGCCAAGTGCTTTCTCCTGGTCTCCCATGCTGGTGCAGGGCCCAAGCACTTGGGCCATCCTCCACTGCACTCCCGGGCCACAGCAGAGAGCTGGCCTGGAAGAGGGGCAACTGGGACAGAATCCGGCGCCCCGACCAGGACTAGAACCCAGGGTGCTGGTGCCGCATATGGAGGATTAGCCTATTGAACCACAGCTCCGGCCAAGGATTTCATTCTTTTAGATGGTTGAGTAGCAATCCATATGATATATTCAGACTTTGACCTCCAACTGCCTGATTAAGATTTTCAGAATAACACAGCCAAAGTAGAACTCCTAAGAGATCTTTCCCCAAATCTGCTGCTTCTTGAAGCTTCCCCACCTCACTGAGCTACTTCATTGCAAAAAAATATTAAACTATTTCTCTTCATCACCACACAGACAGTCTGGCAATAAGAACTGTGATCTCTACCTTAAAAATACACTGATCATCCAACCAGTTCTTTCCACCACTACAACAACCAGTCAGCCCAAGCCACTACTTCTCTTCCCTGGATGAAAACGAAACCCTCCTACCTGGCCCCCTTTATTCCTCTTTCCCCTAAATCTATCCTCTACCTAGCATCAGGATTATTTTTTCAAACCAAGTATCCAATCATATCACTTCTATAATTTAAATGTGTCGCTTTCCATTGCACCTAAAATCAAACTCTTTTCCCTGTTTCCTAACCTCAATGTGATCCAAATTAAGTTTAGGAATTCAAGTCCATTTCTTATCATTTTCAGTCAAATCTAATCCATGCCTTCCATTCTCTGGTTATTTGAACTACAGAAATGTCTCTATGACTATTCCTGCTGCCAGACCATCTTATTTCTGAGATGCTATAGATATCTTCTTCTTGTCACTTACCTCTCTGTTCAAATATCTCCTCCTTGAAGAATAATATTGTCTGGGGGCTGGCACTGTAGCATAGGTTGGTTAAGTCTCCACCCCTGGCGTTGGCATCCCATATGGGCACTGGTTTGTGTCCCAGATGCTCCGCTTTCATTCCAGCTCTCTGCTTATGGCCTATGAAAGCAGTGGAGAATGGCCCAAGTGCTTGGGTCCCTGTGCCCATGTGGGAGCTAAGTGCCACGTGGCTCCTGGCTTCAGATCAACCTGGATCTGGCAATTGTGGCCATTTGAGGAGTTAACCAAAGGATGAAAGACTTTTCTCTCTGTCTCTCCCTCTCTCTATCTATAACACTACCACTCAAATAAATAAATAAAATCTTAAAAAAAGAATGTTTTTGGACATCCATTCCAAGGTATGCTTTCCATCACTCTGTCCCATCCATTAATTTGATCTACTAGTACTTGCTTAGTATATCAGTTAGCTAGGGCTGCCCTAACAGAGCACCACAGATTGGTGGCTTATAAATCAGCAATTTTTCTCACAATTCTGGAGGTTAATACAAAGTGAGAATAACTTAATTAATACCCAGAATTAACTTGTAATATGTTAATTTATTTATTAATATGAATATTCCTTTGGAAGAGTGGTGACTACCAATAAAAACTCGTGATTGCTTCTTCATTTACTTCCAATGCACAATGTTTTCTGAAATACATAGAATAAACTTATTAAAAAATCAAAATAGGGCTTAAATTTCAAAATCCTAATAATTTATAATGCAAACATTTTTGAGGCATTTAGGTTCAAACAACTTCTAGAAATGCTATTAATTTGGGAAAAAGATAAAAGACAGATTCCACTTGACTTTATTTAAACTGCTTCATGTGAAAGTATGAAATCTTTCTCATTTCATGAATGTTTTGTATGGAATTTATTTGATTAAAAAGAAAGAAAAACTGTGATGTTTCTAATTAGATGATGTTTCAATAGCTTGAAAGTCCTAGTTAATCATTTAAGTAAAATTTAATTATTTCAGTTTAGTGTTATACTAACTATATCATCAACACATGATGTCACAACAAATATTTGACTCACATTCTTAGTGAGTCAAAGTGCTATATATGGATTACTTAACAGATCCAATGAGTTCTTTCTGGTAGTCTACCTTTTCTGGCTTGTTTTCACAGAAAAATGAGCACTTTAAAGTATCAAATCAGGACTAAGAAACTACATAAGCTAATGATAATCATGTCATCTCAGTTGAAAGCACAAAAAAAGGTTCCTGAAGTTTTTATTTTTTAAATTTTTTAAATATTTTTTATTTATTTATTTGAGAGGTAGAGTTACAGACAGTGAGAGGGAGAGACAGAGAGAAAGGTCTTCTGTCTGTTGGTTCACTCCCTAGATGGATGCAATGGCCAGAGCTGTGCCGATCCAAAACTAGGAGCCAGGTGCTTCTTCCCCTTCTCCCATGTGGGTGCAGGGGCCCAAAGACTTGGGCCATCCTCTACTGCTTTCCCAGGCCATAGCAGAGAGCTAGATTGGAAGAGGAGCAGCCGGGACTGGAACCAGCGCCCATATGGGATGCCGGCACTGCAGGCAGAGGATTGACCTACTGCACCAAGGCACCAGCCCCTCCTGAAGTTTTTAACCATCAAATACACACTACCTATACCAAACCAGTGTAGTGAGCTGGCCAGATTACAGGCCTCAGAACCAGTCTGAATAGGTTCCCTCCGTCACCTGTTAAATGTGGGAGATACTGGGCAAGTTTTCTAACTGCTCTTCGTGTTATTTTCTCATTCCTAAAATGGATATAATCTTCACACTTATTAAATTTGGTACTGGATTGCTATAAATTTAATTGAAGTCACTGAGATATAATGATAGCTCATTTATTTGATGCCTTTCCAATTTCTCAATGTAGGTAGTAATTGCTGTGGACCCCACCCACAACATTGCCTTTGCTGTATCCCATAAGTTTTGACATGATGTATTGTCATCTTCATTTGTTTCTAGAAATGTTTAGTTTCCCTTTTGATTTCTTCTAACCCATGTTAGCATGTTGTTCAGGAGCATGTTGAGTTTGTATGTTTTCTATAGTTTCTTAAATTGTTAATTTACAACTTCATTTCACTGTATTCGGAAAAGATACATGATATGATTTAATTTTTTTAATTCATTGAGACTTGCTTTATTGCCTAGCATATGGGCTTTCCTAAAGAAAGTTCCATGCACTGATGGAAAGAGTATGTATTCTTCAGCTGTTTGATGAAATGTTTTGTAAATATCAATTAAGTCTATTTGGTCCATAGTATAGATTAACAGTTTTTTCTTTGTTGATTTGTTGTTAAGTTGATTTGTCCTTTGATAAAGGTAGGGTGTTGAAGTCTCCCATTATTATTGTACTGGAGTCTATGTCTCTCTTTAGATCCATTAGCATTGCTTTTAAATAGCCAGGTGCCCTGGGTGACTTATTATCATCACATCTTCCTGTTGAATTGATCTCTTATTCATTATATAATGCCCTTCTTTATCTCTGTTAACATTTTTTGTGTTAAAATATATTTTTGTCTGGTACTATGGTGGCTACTCATGCTTGTTTTTACTTTCCATTAGCAGAGGATACCTTTTCCACCCTTTATCTTTTCAAACATGCATCATTGTTTGTGAAGTGTGTTTCTTGCAGGCAGCAAAAAGATGGGTCATTTTTGTAAATATATTCAGTCAGTATGTATCTTTTTTTTTAACTTTTATTTAATGCATATAAATTTCCAAAGTACGACTTATGGATTACAATGGCTTCCCCCCCATACCGTCCCTCCCACCCACAACCCTCCCCTTTCCCACTCCCTCTCCCCTTCCATTCACATCAAGATTCATTTTCGATTATCTTAATATACAGAAGATCAGCTTAGTATACATTAAGTATGGATTTCAACAGTTTGCTCCCACACAGAAACATAAAGTGAAAAATAATAGATGATTTTTTTAAATGATGATGAAATCAGAGCAGACCTATTGTCATGTTTAATCCCAGTGAGAGTCAAGTTGGGAATTGATAATTTCTTTTTTTTTTTTTTTTTTTTTTTTTTTTTACAGAGGATTAGTTTAGTATGCATTAAGTAAGGATTTCAACAGTTTGCACCCCCATAGAAACACAAAGTGAAATATATTGTTTGAGTACTCGTTATAGCATTAAATCTCAATGCACAGCACATTAAGGATAGAGATCCTACATGAGGAGTAAGTGCACAGTGACTCCTGTTGTTGACTTTACCAATTGACACTCCTGTCTATGGCATCAGTAATCTCCCCATGCTCCAGTCATGAGTTTCCAAGGCTATGGAAGCCCCTTGAGTTCTCCGACTCTTATCTTGTTTAGACAAGCAGTCAGTATGTATCTTTTAATAGGAGAAGTTAGGCCTTTTATATTCAGGGTTATTACCATAAGTAACGACTTGGCCCTACCATTATTTTTTAAAGATTTATTTATTTATTTGAAGGTCAGAGTTACACAGAGAGAGGAGAGGCAAAGAGAGAGAGAGAGAGGTCTTCCATCTACTGGTTCACTCCCCAATTGACAGCAACGGCAGGAGCTATGCAGATCCGAAGCCAGGAGCCAAGAGCTTCTTCGAGTCTCCCACACGGGTGCAGGGGCCCAAGGAGTTAGGACATCTTTTACTGATTTCCCAGGCCATAGCAGAGAGCTGAATCAGAAGTGGAGCAGCCGGGACTTCAACCAGCACCCATATAGGATACCAGCACTGCAGGCAGTAACTTTTCCTACTATGCCACAGCGCCGGCCCCCACCCTGCCATTTTTCTAAAAATATTTGTACTTCTTGCTTTAAAATTCCTTTGTACTTTCATTGGGAGATTTTTGCCTCCACATTCTTTCATAATGACGACTTTCTTTCTTTGTTTCTGTGTGTAGCACATTCTTAAGTATCATTTGTAAGGCTGAACAAGTGGTGACAAATTCTTACAAATTATATTTGTTTTGGAAGGTCTTTATTTCACCTTCATTTATAAATGAGAGCTTTTCTGGGTACAATATTCCGTGTTGCCAGTTCTTTTCTTTTAGTACTTGACTATGTCTCTCCGTTCTCTCCTAGCCTATGTGTTTTTGATAAGAAATAAGCTATGAGTCTAATTACAGATCCTCTGAAAGTAATCCGGTGTTTATCTTGAGCACAGCTTGGAATCTTTAAGTTTTACTGTTGAAAGTTTGACTGCAATATGTCATGCTGTAGATCTTTTCTGGTCATGTTTATTAGTAATTATTTGGGATTTCTTTATTTGGATGTCCTTATCTTTATCCAAATTAGGGAAATTTCCTGCTGTTATTTCACTGAACAGATCTTCTAGTACATTCTCTCCACACCTTCAGGATCTCATAAGACATGCATGTTAGGTTGCTTGATGGTATCCCTTAAATCTTGAACACTATTTTCAGTTTTCATAAGTTTTCTTTTTTTCTTTGACTGAGATATTTCAGAAGATTTGCCTCCTAGTTTATATATTCTTTCTTCTGCCTCACAAAATCTGCTGTAAAGGCTTTTGACTGTATTTTTGTTTGACGTATTGAATTCTTTGTTTCTCTTCAGTATCTCTATTTCCTGGCAAAATTTTTCATCCATGTCTTGTATGGATTTCTTTAACTCTTATATTTGCTTCTCTGTGTTTTTAAGAAACCTTATGATCATTATTTTCAACTCCTTTTTGGGAATTTCATCAATCTTTATCTTCGTGTTCTGTTGTATTCCTTTGGGGAGTGACATTTTCGTCCTTTATCATGCTATTTATATTTCTACATGTATTTTTAGGCACTTATGGAAACACTTGTGGTTGTCTTCTCTGTTGACTTTTATCTTTGAAATAAGCCTCTATGGCTTAGTGGACTACCTTTCAGTGGATATCTGTTGCTGTGGATTCGTTCTGAGAGGAGGAGTGTGGTGGGGGCAAGAGGCACGGAGTCACCACACAAACACGGGGAGTTAGGTGAAAGCACGCCAGAAGCGAACAGCTTGCAGACTCATTAATTTCAGTTGGTACAGCAGCTTATATCTGGTCTAGGGGCTGTTTATGCCCTAACCAATCACAACCTGCTGCCAGGCAGGCTCTGTTGCCATGTGGTTTCTGAAGCCATTCCTGAGTAACTGATGCTCACTTGCCAGTGGCCATCTTGGTATGGCCTTCTCATTCCACCACAGATATCTATAGGTCTATGTTTGCTCCAAGAAGATGGGGTCTCCTCCAGCTCCTGGCTGTGGGAGTCAACAGTATGTGCACACTCACTGCTGTGGGTTTGTGTTGTCCACACTGCTTGACTGACTCTCTTTTCTCTCTGTAGAATTTTCTTGGCAAACTTCTCTCCAACTTTCCCCTGGGAATGTAGTTACTCCACTTTACTCGTTCTTCTTGTGATCAAAATCAACATGACTTTCCTTATTAAGCCTTCTTGGATCTTTTTGGTATGAAGTTTATCTTAGAATTTTACACACAGTAAATAAACAGTAAATATAAATATTTTTATTAGTAGGCTAAAATGTGAGAAATTTTATTTTAACAAAAAGTGGATGCTAATATAAGAAAACAAATTATATATGATCAGGTCTCCATGTTTAATGATGCAATCTGGGGATGGCGTCATGGCTCACTTGGTTAATCCTCTGCCCGTGGCACTGGCATCCCGTATAGGCACCAGGTTCTAGTCCTGGTTGCTCCTCTTCCAGTCCAGCTGTCTGCCGTGGCACGGGAAGGCAGTGGAGGATGGCCCAGGTACTTGGCCCCACATGAGAGACCAGGAAGAAGCACCTGGCTCCTGAATTTGGATTGGCACAGCTCCAGTCGTGGTGGACATCTAGGGAGTGAACCAACGGAAGGAAGACCTTTCTCTCTGTCTCTCTCACCATCTATCTGTCAAATAAAAAAATAAATAAAAAATAAAGTTGCAATCCATATATACATATGTGTATGTGTGGCTGTGATTAAAATGGATAAAAATCAAAGGAATCTTGTGGTGTAGCTTCAATTCTGGATCCATGGTCATTTGCCAGTTTTCACCCTGATTTTGAGCTCCATTGATGAAGCAAAGGTAAACCAAATCAGCTTTTATACAAAATGAATATTATTTTATGGTTTAAATTATTTCCTAGGCTTTTTTTTTACACTCTCTCCCAATTCTTTAGGAACTCCCTCCAGTAGAGACTTGACAACCATCACATTAGTGTAAGTGCTGCTGGAAGGGCCATACCTTATCTCCTTTAATGAGCTTTAGCCTTTGTGTGACTTTTCCTGGCAGTACCTCTTGAACACCCTCCACCCTCCTTCCTTGCTTTTCACTTGGCTGCCACCACACCTCGACCTCCTGGTTCCTTCTTTATTTACCTTCTTGAATGCTTCTTCTCAGCACTCTTTGCTGGTTTCTCTCATTACCCCTTCAGTTTTAAGTGTCCAAATGTCCCAGGACTCAGAGCTTGGCTCTCTTTGCTGTCTTCTTGTGCCTCCTTAGTGAATTCACAGAGCTTCATGGCTTTAACTTCCATCTATATATTTATGATTCTGTCTCTAACCTGTGCCTTTCCCAAGAGTTGCCTATTCATTGTCTGCACCTGGATATATAATATAACTCTCAAAACAAAAGCAAAACTGTTGATTTTTTCCCACTCAAATCATTTCCTTCACAGTTGATCAGCTTAGAAAATAGTGACTCTTTATGATTCCTCCAGGGTGGGTTTGGGGGGTGCAGAACATGGAATCTTGGATCCATTCTGGACTTCTCTCCTTAATAGCCACATCCATTCTGTGTGTTCTACTTTTAAAATGCACCTAGAATCCGAAAATGTCTCTCCACTGCTATCCTGGCTAAAGCATCATCTTTTGCCTGAATTATTTCAATACCCTCCGTATTGTTTTCCCTGTTTCCTTCTTGTCCTACCAAATCTATTTTTAGCATGGCAACTAGAGTGTCTTTTTGAAACCTGAGTCAGCCAGGGTCACTACTTTACTTAAACCTGTGCTAGCCTTCTGTCTCAGAGTAAAAATGAAAGTGCCCATAATCAACTGTAAAGGTATTATTCCCCCGTGGACTGCAAGATTCCTGGGAGTTTTCTGGAGTAACTGCAACAGCACTTGGCATGTTGTAGGTACTCACTAAATATTTCCTAAATTTATAAATTTAAAAAAAGATGGATCAGGAAGAGTCAGAGTAATGCTTTTGTAAATAACATCTTAAATTTTCTCTAGTAGGAACTCTCAGTGAAGGTAAGGAATATGCACAACTTCTTGGTTTCTGGCCCTGCCTATGTGGTCTTTTCTCCATCGGATTTCTGTTCCCATTTCTTGGTTCTCTTTTCCTTGTTTATCCAACTGCAGAAACGCTATCTTTCTTACTGCGTATCAAATATCTCAGGCATGTTCCTATCTTGGGGCTTTCTAACTTGTTGCTCTCTTACCTGGAATTCTCTCACCCCAAATATCTGCAGGGCTTCTTCCTTCAGCTCCTTCTATTCTTTGTACAAATGAATCTCTTTTTCTTCAGCAAATGGAATATTGGATCCATCCTGGACTTCTCTCTTTTGTACCTACTAGATGGCAAGCTTTCTGATTCTCTTTTTAAATTTTTAATCCTACTTTTTTAAATTTTTTATTTAGTAAATATAAACTTTCTAAGTACAGTTAATGGATTACAATGGCTTCCCCCCCCCATTATTTCCCTCCCACTCACACCCCTCCCATCTCCCACTCCCTCTCCCATTCCATTCACATCAAGATTCATTTTCAATTATATTTATATACAGAAGATCAATTCAGTATATATTAAGTAAAGATTTCATCAGTTTGCACCCACACAGAAACACAAAGTGTAAAATACTGTTTCAGTACTAGTTATAGCATTACTTCACATTGGACAATACACTAAGGACAGATCCCACATGAGAAGTAAGTACACAGTGACTCCTGTTGTTGACTTAACAATTTGACACTCTTGTTTATGGTGTCAGTAATCTCCCTAGACTCTAGTCATGAGTTTCCTAGGCTTTTTTTTTTTATTTCCTAGGTTTTCTTTCAATTGTGCTATAAATTTATGCTATTCATAGTAGCAGAAATCCAACTTTGCCAAGGAAAAGGTTCTGATATTATTAAATTGTCAAACAAGAAACACAGAACTCTAAGACTGAGAACTATAGAAAGGATGAAGAATTTTCATAGATAATGATGCTCAATGATGCTCAAGCCCCTGTCATATTTTTGATAATATGTTATTTTCCACATACTAACCTAGTATTTCCTCATGTACTTGAATGACTAAACCTAAAATATAAAAAATACATGTTGAAAACTAGCCAAATGTAAAACTGTGAAAAATTGCCATTTTCATAAATGTCACTTTTGATGGTGATATCATTTGGTTTATGATACTAGGAAACCTGACAGTGGAAAAAAGTGAAATAATATTGTACCTAGAACACTATTTTAAATGATCTCAATAATTGCAATAGTGAAATGTACAGAGAAACTTAATTACATTTAGGAGACTGAAAAAGAGTATTAGTTAAAAAAGTTATAAGGCAAATAAAGTAATATCTGATACTCTAGACTTGGGCTAGACTTCATTGCTCGGTATTTTGTGGTATACTGAGGAAAAACAGATTGAATGTTGATGATAATGTGCTTAGTTATTGTCTTAAAAATGAGGAAGGGGATGCAAAGAACTTCATCATTCTTAGGAAATAAAAATTAAATATGCAACTCAAAAAGTTTATATCGCTAACTAGAAGTAAAATACACTCCCTCAGAGTCTTCATGGGGGAATTAAGATTCTGGCTAAGTTTCCACAGAGTTGCAGGATGACCATGAGAGAAAAGAGTGACTACTTTCAATAATCAGAATTGTTACAGGTTATGTGTGCATGCAAAGAGGAGAGCCTGCAGAGAGTAGGCAGCCTAGACCAAATTCCAGAGTCCACAACTGTTGACTGTGTGACTGATGAGTCAGATGATATACTAAGAATCTTAAATACCTTCTATTATTTGACCCTTAGAGGAACCTTAGAAAGCTAATGTTATTAGCTTCATTTGACAGATGAGGAATATGAAAAATGAAAGAAACTAAGGTTGAATTCTTAATTATATAGGAAAGCTATAATTTGAACCAGATGCCTCTGGTTCTAAAATTATGCTTTTCCCACTATATTAAGCTCTTTGATTTATATGCTCAGATATTGTGACACTTATATCTACATGTTTAACATTGGTCATATCTGAATAAATGTGAGCATAGGATATATACACATAGCTGATATTCACAGTCCTGTTCTTTTGGGAAAGATAGTGGTTTCTTTAATGAATAATTTTAATTGCGTTACATGATTCAAAATCAAAACAATAAAATACAGGCAGAAAAAGCTTGTCCTCATTCTTGTTCTTTAAAAATATTTAACAATTTGAAAGGTAAAGTTATAGAGAGGGAGAGACAGAGGTCTTCTATCCACTGGTTCACTTCCCAAATGTTCGCAGTACCAGGAGCCTAGAACTCTAACTGTGACTCCAGCGTGAATGCAGGGGTCATCTTCCACTGTTTCCCAGGCATATTAGCAGGGAACTGGATCAGAAATGGAACTTCCCAGATCCAGACCAGTGTCCATATGGGATGTTGATGTGGCAGACAACCACCTAACCCACTGTGCCATAATGCCAGCACTCACCTTTGTCTTTTATCTACATATGAATAATGTAGCACATCCTTCTTACACTAAATACATTTCACATGCCATTGTCATTATTTATCAGTCCTAGAAATCATCTTATATCAATCACAAGATGTCTTCTCCATTCTTTCTTATAGTTTTTAACATTCTAAAATGTTTCTGTGTGGCAATTTGACTAGTGATATATTAATATACAACAGTTTTGTTCTGATCTTCTGCAATTAAAAATAATGGTATTTCCAGTAATGTAAACATATGTAATTTCATGGCTGTATGGCTGTATTTATGGCATAGATTTTAAGATGACTAAATCAAATTAAATTTTCAAATTCATATTTTTGCTTTTTTTCCTAAGGAAGTGGCATCATTTTACATTTCTATGGACAATAGAAAAATAAGAATAGAAATATGAGTTCTGCTTCTCTACAAGCTCAATGGAAAAGGGTGCTCTCAAATACTGGGATTTTTGACAATGAAGTAGCTTAAAGAATGATTTCTATGTGGGTTTCACATTTCTCTTGTTGTTAGTGAGTGCTCTTTTTTGAACAGTTTTTCATAACATTAAGGGCAATTTGTATTTTATGGTTTTTTTTAAAGATTTATTCATTTATTTGAAAGTCAGAGTTACACAGAGAGAGGAGAGGCAGGGAGGGGGTGGAGAGGACTTCCATCCACTGGATCACTCACTCCCCAGATGGCCGCAATGGCCACAGAGCTGTGCCGATCCGAAGCCAGGAGCCAGGAGCTTCTTCCAGGTCTCCCATTTGGGTGCAGGGGCACAGCACTTGGGCCACCCTCCACTGCTCTCCTGGGCCACAGCAGAGAGCTGGACAGGAAGTGGAGCAGCCGGGTCTCGAACCGGCGCCCATATGGGATGCTGGTGCTTCAGGCCAGGGCATTAACCCACTGTGCCCCAGCCCCAGCCCCTGTATTTTATGTTTTATGAACTATCTATCCATGTCTTTTGCCCATTTTCTACTGTAACTGTTGGTCTTTTCTTCTCACTTACTAAGACTGTCTCATAAACTACAGACATTAGTCTTTTACCTAGAAGATGTGGTAAAAATATGTCCCCAAGCTTTTAGTTTCTATCTTTCTTTTGCTTGTGATATCTCATAACAATGTAAAAGGTCACGTGGTTTTACTGGAATTTCCCCAAAGTCTCCTTCTAGGATGCTTCAACAGATAGAAATTGTGCCCAGAACACAGAAACTGAGAATACAATGGCAGTTGGGTGAATGCAGTTTATTTCAACATGTACTGAGCACTTGCGGGGTGTCACGAACGGTGTACACACAATGAATAAGGTGCTGGCCCTGTCTTTGAAAAACTTCCGGCCTGATCTTGAATGTGATTGGAAAAGAGCTTAAATGAAGAGCTATCTGAGCTCAGATAAGAAACACTTAGCCCAACCTGGTGGTCTATGAAGCCTTCCTGGGAGAGAAGGATCTGTTTTTTAATTCTACTTTTTTACTGGGAAGTTAGTGCTCAGTAATCAAGTTTATCCTTGAGCTAACCTATAGGAGAAAAACAGCTTAGCTACTATCATTCTGTTGATCATTTTGTGCTCACTGTAAGTGAATTATAGGATCACTGACAGAAAATGAGATAGTTGGTAAACAAAATTGATTCACGGAAAAACAGAGAGGAAACAATGCATCCAAAAACAAGAATGTGGACTGTGGATGATAATGGTATACACAGATGTCCAAAATCAGATCTGGATTAGCTCAGCCCCAGTGCTTCTCCAGGGCTCTCCTTAGGGCTGGCCTTCTCCTTCAGATATCACTCAGCTCTCACCTACAGAGAAACCTTCTCCAGCCAATCCACATCCAGACCCCTGCCTATTTCATCAATCTATCAGTACTTATTTATAGCCGGCATTATCTCACTACACAAAATGATCAAGTTTGTCAATTTGGTTGCTTTCTCTCTGCTTCCCTTCACAGGGAGACAGGCTATTAGAGAGCTGAGAGGCCATCTAGCTTGCTCCCTGCTGTATCTGTACCTGGAATTGAATCTCATCTCATCTCTTTTCTGATGCCAATGGGTTGTTATCTGAAGAAAGCATTCCTAATTATTTACATCACCTATGGGAAATTCTGAAATAGAAGCCCGTGGGTTAAATTAAAGCAGAAACTACTTGTGACAAAATGTGAATTCAGGTTTTGCTCCATTTTGTCTTTCGTCTCTTTGGGAAAAGAGTTCAAGAGGGGGCAGTTTTTACTCTGGGAATAACAAGCAGCATTTAATTACAACAGACAGAATTAGAGCAAAGTTATTCACAGTGCAGTTACCTGAATTCTCCAGTGGTAACTTCCACTGAATCACTGTGGCTGGACAGCACAGACCTGGAAAAACTATGAAGCTCTGGGTTTCTGCCCTTCTCTGATCTGTGTAGATACGTGCAAAACTAGTTCAAGTTTTGAGCCCCCGATTTATCATATGTAAAATAATAGTGGCCATTTCTTCGAAATAAATTACAGCCATCCCTCAGTATCCATGGGGTATTGTTGCTAGCACCCCACTCAGACATCAAAATCTGCGATTTCTCAAGTTCTTCACATAAAATGCTGTAGTATTTGTATGACATAAGCACATCCTCTCTTATACTTAAATTATCTCTAGATTACTTAGAATTCTTAACTCAATGTAAGTACTATGTAAATAGCTATTGTGTTCTATTGTTCTGAGAATAATGACAAGAAAAAAAGAAAAATTCTGTTCATGTTTAGCACAAAGTAATTATTTTTCTATTTTTGATCTGAGGATCCTAAATCTGAAGATATAAACACTTAACTGTACTAAGACAATTAAAAAAGAGTGGATATAAAGATCTTGAGTATATTTTTAAATATTCTTACACTACTACAAAGCCAATCAGAAAAGTTTGTTCTATTGACATTGACATCAGAAAAGAGACAAGATTCAATTCCAGTTAAAGAGATGACAGTTAATACTGTGTATCACGAAGCAAATAATTATGAAGCAAAATAAATTTTTTTCAAATTGATGCTAAATGCTTGCTATGTTTATTTTATTAGGGAATGTCAAAGGGGTAATGTAAAATGTGACTCATAAATTCTCCACAGTGAAGACCTAATTTGGTGGGTGGTTTCCAGGCAGCAAGTAGGAATAAAAAAACAACAAACTGAAAAAGATTTTGTGATTGGGCATGATTAGTGAATCAAAAAGTACTGCTAAAAATCATGCTTTTACTTATTACTTACACTTTTTACAATATAAATTTTATAATTTTTCCTAAAAAAATCAAGATTTGAATAAAGAATATATGTATGCATGTATTCCAAAAATTGCAACAAAATCAATTTATCTTTTAATTCCCTTTTCCATGAGCTTTCTGAAGTCCTCTTACAGCATACACATTATTTAAATAATAAACCTAAATGAATGTGTTCTTCAATTAAGCTATGTTACAGACATCTGAAAATATTAATGTGAAAGAATGAAAATAAGTCACTATGGAATCATACATTCAATTTTTTACAGGTGTAATAAATATTGAGAGAACTGATAACTGGAATGTTTGTTAGTTACCCTCAATTTTACATACTTTTATGTAAATGTCATTATGAACTGCGTAACTCCATGATTTGGTCTGCCTTCATTAATTAGGCCAGTACTATGAGTTCCTTGGTTTCTACAATTCCAAGAAAGTTTAAAATAAGGAAGAAAATGAATGACATAAGGAAATACATAAAGACTGGGTAATGAATAATTTATCCAAACAAATATTTGACATTCTAGTACCTAAGACTCAAGTTCCATAGTAAAGTCACAAATCTTCCTGATGTATAATTTTCACTAAGTTCAAAAGTCTTGTTAATCCATTCTAGCATCAAGTCAAAATGAGTTCTAGTTGGGGACTCACAGAACAGTCAACTCCATGTACATATAAATCAAATGTACAAGGGCATTTCAAAAAGTTTATAGAAAAACAGGCATCTTGGTGCAGTGGGTTAAGCCACCATTTTGGATGCTGGAACTCCATATTGGACAGCTGGTTGGAGTCTTGAATACTCAACGTCCTATCCAGCACCCTGCTAAAGAGCCTGGGAAGCACTTAATGATGGTTCAAGTACTTGAGTCTCTGCCACCCACATAAGAGACCGGGATAAATTTCCTGGCTCCTGGCTTTCTGGTGGACCAGCTCCATTGTTGTGGCCTTTTGGGGAGTGTAGCAGTGCGTGAAAGATCTTTCTCTGTCTTTCCCTCTGACTCTGTCACTCTGCCTTTCAAATAAATCAATGAGTCTTTTTAAGGAAAGTTTGTGGGAAAATGGAATTAAATGATGAGCTTATTTTTATACAAAAATTTTGAAAACCATACATAGATTTTCCGAATACACATTTTCCATAAACTTTTTGAAGACTACTATATGCATGATTTCAATAATTTTATAATTTTTTTTTATTTACTTGAGAAGTAGAGTTACAGACAGAGATGGAGAGACAAAGAGAAAGGTCTTCCATCTGCTGGTTCACTTCCCAGATGGCAGCAACAGATGAAGCTGGGTGAATCCAAAGCCAGGAGCCAGGAGTTTCTTCTGGATCTCCCACATGGGTGCAGGGCCCCAAGCACTTGGGCCATCTTCCACTGTTTTCCCAGGCCATTAGCAGAGAGCTGGATCAGAGGAGGAGCAGCCCGGACACGAACTGGCGCCCATAAGGAATGCTGGTACCATGGGAGAGGCTTTGCCTACTATACCACAGCTCTAGCCCCTTTACATATTTTTAAAGATCTATTTATTTGTTTTAAAATCAAAGTTACAGAGAGAGAGGGAGAGTCAGAGAGAGAGAGGTCTTTCATCCCTTGATTCACTCCCTAAGTGGCCACAATGGCCCGGACTGACCAAACTGAAGTCACCACATAAGGTCTCTACCACATAGGGTGGCAGAGGCACAAGTTCTTGAGCTGTCTTCTGCTGCTTTTCCCAGGCCATTAATAAGCAGCTGGATCATAAGTGGAGCAGCCAGGACACAAATCACACCCATGTGGGTTGTCAGCATTGCAGGTGGTGGCTTGAATGGCTATGCACAATGCAGGCCCCAGATTTCAGTCATTTTTTGCACAAAACCAAATTTATTAATTCCATTATATATATATATATATCCCATGAATATTTTAATTAGCCCACACTTTTCAGAGATAAGATGTGGAGATGTGTAGAGAAAATATGCTAGTGGTGCCTGGAGACAAATAGAAAGTCTATTAATGTGACAGTCTTTTTTTAATACAACAGTGTAGACAATGGGTCAAGGTGTTTTGGGGGGAAAATGATGAATTATTGAAAGATTGCTCTATAAGAAGGAAGGAAAAACACAGTTACATGATGGTTGAAAATCTAAACCTTAAAAAGTCCACTAAGTTCCACCTCTGACATACCCAATGCATCAGGAAAGCGTTTTATTTTATATCATTCTATCTTAAGTACATTAATTAAGAAAATACTTCCAGTAACCAAACCGAACTCTTACAGTCTTAAAAGAGATTTGCAGAATCTCCCAGATTTTCCTCTGAGAGACACAGAGCAAACTATTTCTCACTCAAAGAAATCCAATACCCACAGGTGAGAGAGAAACCTGGATGGATTTCTGCAGTCACCAAAAGTATGTGCTGTGTTCTACTGCTCTGACACAAACAAGTCCAATTTACTGGATTAAAACAACAATTAGTCATTTTGCTCATCAATTTGCAGTGTGGACAGAACTCATGCCTGGTTAGCTGTTGTGGCTGAAAAATTGTTAGGTAAAAATCATCCAAGTGTTGTGTCATTTATTTGGGAGTTAATCCCAGCTGTTTGTTGGAGCTTGAACTGGGATTACCAGCTAGAATCTGTACACCTGGCTTCTACCCTATGATGCTCGGCCTCTCACAGCCACAGGTGGCTGGGTGGGAAGCACCACCACCCCAAGAGACACTAGTGACTTCCAGGTAGTGGGAGCTACCAGTTTCTTAAGACTTGGAGCCTGATACTGGAACAGTGTCACCCAGGCCATATTTTCTTGGTCAAGCAGCCACAGAGCCCAGAATCAAATGCTTCCATATCTCAGTAGAGGGAATGTC
Organism: Oryctolagus cuniculus; assembly: GCF_964237555.1. Taxonomy (NCBI): domain Eukaryota; kingdom Metazoa; phylum Chordata; class Mammalia; order Lagomorpha; family Leporidae; genus Oryctolagus; species Oryctolagus cuniculus. The sequence goes on along the minus strand of NC_091435.1, from coordinate 128,012,711 downwards.
AAAGAATTTCAATTCCAGTTTTCCAATACCACCAAAGATAGCAATCCTGGTTCCATTCCCTCAAGGATTATGATAACATTTTTTTGAAGGATCTAAAAACTACCTCATAAAGTTACTCAATAAATTGTTGAGATATGGGTTTCAATGATTTCAAGACCAGAGTCACAAGTCACTGGACACATTACTTTATTGGGGCCTCAAAAATGTTGACTTAATATTAAAATGTTCATTACAATATCAGTAATTAAGCAAAGCTGTGCTTCAGCATATTCTTTTTTTTTTGCAGTCTATAAGTTTTTTATATTTTATTTTGTTTAAGGTAACCAAATTTTATAATATTTCATATATACAGACTTAGGAACACAGTGATACTTTGCATCCTAACATCCCTCCCACCCACACTATCACCCTTCCTCCTCCTTCTTCTCTTATTCCTTCTCTTAATTTATTCACTTTCATGAAAGGGCTTCAAAAGTTTAAGGAAAAATATAATTAAAGATTAAGCTTATTTTAGTGCAAAAATGTGAAATCATGCAGAGTTTTTTATATAATCAGTATTTTCTATGCACTTCTAAAGACTCCTTATAGTAGCAAAAGCACACTAAGATGTTCTCTCTCTGTTCTGAGCCCTCTCAATTTTCCCACAGGCATTCACATGTGTCTCTCTAACTCATCCCAAAATATGGCTTATATTCGCCCTCTGACAGTTGGTTCATCATCTCTTCCTAAGACTGATGTGAATGCACAAATATACACTTACAATAACCAGGGATTATGTAAGCATTCTATGGTATAGTTCCTACTCAATGAAGTATATGTGGATAATATACTTAATAGTAAAATTGCCAATCCTCTTGAATCAGTTCTTCTGGGTTTTTGGTGCCCACCTAGGTCATGTATGTCAACTTGTTACTCATGATCTTCTGTTTACATGTGAAATTTTCCCAGATTGGGCTTTTTGTGCTATTTTATCTTATCAGATCTACGTAGGTTTCCCATATATCATTCAGATCATTTTATCTGTCACTAATCAAGAATCCACCCAACTCATGCACCTTAAGTACTCAGCATAGGAAACAATTGAATCAAACATTGGCTATTTGATAACAATGCAGTTAATATGAGTTCACTACAAAAAGAAAATAAATTATCAGAAGACACAGAGGTATGAAATAGGGACAAGAACAGCTTATGTCCCCATCAGGCAGTATCAGATAGCCAGTTTGATTCCTGGCTGTTCTGCTTGGATCCAGCTCTCTACTAATGCTCTTTGGAAGGCCATAGTATGATGGCCCAAGAAGCTGAGTCACCGCCAACCACGTGGGAGACCAGAAGGAATTCCTGGCTCCTGAATTCAACCTGGCCCAACCTGTCTGTTGTGGCCATTTGACCCAACAAATGGAAAATATCTCTCTCCCTCGCTTTCAAACACACACACACACACACACACACAAATATTCTGTCTCTGTCACTCTGCTTTTTGAATGAATGAATGAAAAATAAATAAATATTGTTTAAAAAAAAAGGTGGGGGCTGAAAGCTGCTATGAAGTTGCAGGGGAGAGAAAAGGGGATGCCGTAAAGACAGAACTGAAGTGTGGCCTCCTGCTCCTCTCCGTCTGTAGCACTCCATCAGTCTCTTCACTGAGCCTACTCCAAGCCGATGGCCCGGGTTATTTCCACTGTGACTTATTTCTGTTCTGAAGCTTCCCTCTCTCTTTACAATCCCTGTGGTTTAATATTGATTACTTTGTAAATAATTTACTTAGTAGATAATATTGATATTTCTGAAAAGCATTTGATCTTTTCCAATATTTATAGGCTTCAGAATGGCGGCAGCAACAGCAGGGTTCTAAATGAATGAGTCGGGGATTTTAAAATACCAAGATCAGTTGTATCGTTGAAACTTCAGAGTTCCTATTTCCCTAAGTGTGATTTGATTCCAAGTTTTCAGCCTCTGGGCTGTAGGAGGATTAAAGGCCTGCTCTGATGAGTGAATATGGACCCCGGTCAGGAGTGACAAAGGTTCAGCGATCATCTTCTTGGGTAAGAGACAGAGCAAAGAAATTGACAGGCATCTACAATTAATTCCAAAGCCTTTGTGCAAACTAGAATTGAATTTGAAATCTCTTGCTCAGAAGAGTCAACAATAGCATGACATCTATCAATAATTCATCATTTCTGAAAAAACCTTAGAGCCTTTCCAAGGGAGCACAAGTTTGGAAATAAAGACATAGAGATTCCAGTCCTACCTCTAGGATTTAATGGATGTATCTTTTACATTTTTTGTGCTCAGTTTCCTGATACTTAAAAAAGCGTTACCTAACTATTTTAATGAAACATTGCTTTTACTCTTGAGTTAATTATAATTTAATGGATTATTTTAATGTTTTATAAGTTATTTGCACTTTTTTTTTTGACAAGCAGAGTGGACAGTGAGAGAGAGAGAGACAGAGAGAAAGGTCTTCCTTTTTTCCGTTAGTTCACCCACCAATGGCCGCCGCAGCCGGTGCACTGTGGCCAGCACACTGCGCTGATCTGAAGCCAGGAGCCAGGTGCTTCTCCTGGTCTCCCATGCAGGTGCAGGGCCCAAGGACTTGGGCCATCCTCCACTGCACTCCCGGGCGACAGCAGAGAGCTGGGCTGGAAGAGGGGCAACCGGCACAGAACCGGTGCCCCAACTGGGACTAGAACCCGGGGTGCCAGCACCGCAGGAGGAGGATTAGCTTATTGAGCCACGGTGCTGGCCTGTACTTCGTCTTTGAATTCATTATTCTTCAGAAAGAATAAAAAAAAAATTCTGGACATTCTTTACAAGTGTAATTTTTTCTTATTTTACATATGTATCTCAAATCTTTCCACTCACCAGGGCTGTATAAATTCACAGGCAATAAAGATTTAAAATTATGATATGGGCAGTGAAAGTGTTGAATTCATGGAGACACAGCTATACAGTATAACTTTAGAAGATATATAAGATATGTTTTGTGATTGTTAAATGGCAGGGTTTTGTTTGTTTGTTTGTTTTAACAGATAGAGTTAGACAGTGAGAGAGAGAGAGAGACAGAAAGAAAGGTTTTACTTCTGTTGGTTCACCCCCCCAAATGGCCGCTATGGCCGGAGCTACGCCAATCTGAAGCCATTCCAGGTCTCCCATGTGGGTACAGGGGCCCAAGCACTTGGGCCATCTTCTACTGCCTTCCTGGGCCACAGCAGAGAGCTGGACTGGAAGAGGAGCAACCAGGACTAGAACCCGGTGCCCATATGGGATGCTGGCGCCGCAGGTGGATGATTAACCAAGTGAGCCACGGTGCCGGCCTGAAATGGCAGTTTTAAACATAGGTAGCAGTCACTGAATTAGTGCAACCTGTCAAGTTGTAAATGAACAAACAAGATGAAAATAGAATGGAGAATATAACCTTTCTTTCAAAATAATAATTCAGACATTTTTGGCACAATTTCATCAATCTTTCAGTGATAAAGTCACTCAGTGCTAAAGCACTATTTCTGGAGGATGTTTATTTTTGTTTTGTAGAATAAGATTTCTGATTGGCATGAATGTTCACTATCCACCCCCAAAGTTGTGATTCTCAACTATGAAGCATGAGACTTACTCGGAGGGCAGCAGCAGGCCACTTGTTTCTGCTTTGTCAGGGCCCACACCTGGAACCTTAAACTTACCTTTAACACAAACACAAGCGGTCTTCTGAGCTGCCCACTGTACCCTGGGTTTCCTCCTGTACCTAAGCCGTTTTATTACCTCCTCATGTAGAAAGGTAGATTTAGACTTGGAAAACTGAATCACTTATTCAAGTTGGTGCAGAGTTTAAGCAATGAAGGTATACCAGAGAACTAGAGAGAATTAATCACATGGCTTTCATTGTTCTTCCTTTTCAGAATCTACCTTCTTAGAGTCACCTAAGATTTTCTTGGTTCGAATGAATACTTATGAAAGAGTATTTGATTTTCTAAAGCCTTTGAAGATGATGTTTTCTTTAACTCTCTCAATTTATTGTTATGCACATTTCCATAACTTTCTTCAATGATTGATCCATTACAAAAAGCAGCTGCTATAGAACTATCTGATTTGCATACTGACTGTTTTAAACTGTTTGAATGAAGATAATGTAGTCACAATGATCTCTTTTCTTTTATTCCGTTTACTGGGAAGTCAATCAATTAATGGAGTTCACATTTTTCAGTTTCACCAAACTTTGAAATTCAAAAGGATTCAGTTTATTTTCAGATTAGGGCTTGACCAGATACCATGTTTTCTGAAGCCTTAAAATTTTGATCTCTCAATGAAAGTACATTTTTTTTGTTTGTTTCAAAGCATGTGAGTGGTTTTTACTTAGAGCATGACAAAAACCAACCGGATTATAGTTTTGAATCAGATCTCAAAGGTAATTATTTGACTATAATGCAAAGTTATGTTAATTATCACTAAACTCACTGTGACTGGAATCAACACATAGCTGCAACTGGTAGAAAGTTTTATCCACATTTAATTGAAAACCTCCTAACTGTGGACATTATATTAATTACTTTTTAACTGTAACCCTTGTGGTACATGGTAATGAGCAGTGAATATAAAAACACAATTATGAAATAGTTGTATTCTCATAATCACTCTATCCTGTCAACTGTGCATCCCGCTTTCTGGCTGTTCAGCTTGAAGTCAATACATCAAGCAAAATTTGAGCCTTAACAAAATCAGAAACATAAAGCCATTGAACATAGTCATACTGTTGAAATTCTAATTTGTCTTTCATTCAAATGAGAAAACCCAAAAAACTAATTAGCTAGTCCAGAGATAAATGCCAAGATTTGTAAAGTAGATGATTCCTGGGCTTTTTTCCCCTCTGGAGGCAAAATTCCTAGCTTCAGAAAATAGGTAGCAGGCTTCCAAGGCTTAACTGACCATTTATGAAGGACAAAGCAGCGGGAAGCTTATTGATATTCTTCTCTTTTTATTTTCTTCAAGCTGTAGGTTTGACAGCCAGTTTTCCTGAGAATTGATTTCTTAGACAAAAGATGAACTTGAAACATATTCAACTCTTGATGGGGGAGAAAAAAGTTATAAATATGAAAGGCTGTGTTTGTGTTCTGATATTGAATGAAACCCACAGCAACGACTTTCAATCTGATTAGTAAATTACATGTGTTAGTGCTATGTCTGTATAAAGTACTCATTTGCTTTCGATTGCTGTTCCGTTTCCAAGGGGACATCTTGGGAGGAGTGACCTTTTGGACTAGTATTCAAAGAGAAGAGGTAATATAAGCGACATTGCCTGAATGACTCCAGAAGGCAAAGCTGAACCCACACGCTAGATACGCCTGTGTCCATTCTGTTATTTATGCAAATGCCCCAAAAGACCAAGCACAGATAAAATCACTTTTGTTTCCCTGCATTTCTGTAGATTTTTTCCTAAACTTGAGTGGTGGATAAATATTTAGGCAAACTTTCTAGTTGCCCAGGGCATTGTGAGACCTCAAAATGTTAAGGTAGGCGTTTCCTAAGAAAACCCAGATTTGGCCTGATTAGTCTCCTTTCTTGTACCTCCTTCCCCATCAAATATATTCAAATAGCAGGTGGATTTTTCCTGGTTCCTTTCTACTTTTCTTCTCTGGTGTTCAAGACCATCTTTTTGACTGCTGCCTTCTCGAAGAAGAGCATGGATTGGGAAAGCACTGACACAAGAGTTAGGAGTCCATGGTTTGAGTCCTAGCACAGTCTTCAATAATTCTGAGATATTAGGGGAATCAGTTAACTTCTCTTGCCCTCAGTTTCTTCGTTTTCAAAAAGTTCAAAAATCTTAAGCCTGTTTATCATGGCTTCACTCATGCTACACAACTCTACCTCAGGTTCTACTTTCTGGCCATTCTAGCTGCTCACCAGACTCTCAACAGACCCCAAACTCAAGGATCTCTTAAGAGACCTTGCCCTTGAGTCTGCTTCTCAAATAACTTCTCTTCCCCATCCACATTTCCTCAGTAAGTCTCTTCTAATTCCCTAGTCAGGATTAATTTCTCATTTACTCATACCCATAATTTATCCAAGTTAACATTTTATATATTTATTATCTCTAGCAAATTAGGAGCTCAGGACTGAAAGAGTACAACAATTTTATATTTGACTTATAATGTATAATGTATCCAATGTATAATGTTTTAAAATTAATACAATACAAAAATATGGTTTAATATGGCAGAGAGAGATCTTCCATCTGCTGGTTCACTTCCTAAATGACTGCAATGGCCAAGTTTGAGTCAGAGCAGGCCAGGAACCCAGAACTCAATCTGGATTTCCCACTTGAGAGACAGGGACCAAGTGCTTTAGCTATCATCTGCTGTTTTCCAAGTTATGCATTATCAGGAAGCAAACTCAGAAATGGAGTGGCCAGGACTGGAACTCAGGCATTCCAATATGGGATGCAGGCAATCCAAGTGGTATCTTGGATGCTAACTGGGAGCTAACTGCTGTGCCAGATATCTGTCTCATCTAAATTTTAAAGAAAAAAATAAATTCATGTAGCAACAAAAAAGGAAGGAATGTTCTGTGATTATTTTTGATAAATCAGATTAAAATCTAAGCTAGAAAAATATTTAAGGAGGAAGCAAAGAAGCAAGAAGAGAGAGAATAGGAAGAAAGAAATGCAGGAATGTAGAAGGAAGAAGTGAAGGAAGAAAAAAAGAAAGAAGCGACTACAAATTTATCCCACTAAGAATAGCAATGCAAAGATCCTAAAGAATATATCACAGGGGCCAGTGTTGTGGTGTAGCAGTAAAACTGCCACTTGTGACTCTGACATTTCACATCAGAACACTGATTCAAGTCCCAATTATTTCAATTCTAATCCAACTCCCTGCTAATGAACTTGGGACAGCAACAGAAGGTGCTCCAAGCACCTGGGCCCCTGTACCCATGTGGGAGACCAGGATGAGGTTTCTGGCTCCCAGCTTTAGCCTAGCCCAACCCTGGCTGTTGTAGCCATTTGTGGAATGAACCAGCAGATGGAAGCTCTCAATCCCTCTCTCTCCCTCTTTTTCTCTATTGCTGTGTTTTTCAAATAAATAAATGTTTTTTTTAAAGAAAATGCTACAAACTAGAATCCACCTACTCAGTAAGAAAAATATATTGGGCCCAAAAGAAGTGTATGACATAAGCAATATAATTCTCTATATTATTATCTCTAAGAACAAAAAATTACATAACTATCTCCATAGTCATTAAAAAGACCGGGTTCAAGTCCCAGCATCAACACCTGACTCCAGCTTCCTGCTAATGTGTATCCTGGGAGACAGGAGGTGATGGCTAAAGTGGCTGTGCTCCTGACACCCACATATGAGACCTGGACTGAAGTCTTGGCTCCCAGCTTTAACCTAGCCCAGCCAGGACCATTCAGGGCATTTTAGAAATAAATCAGAAGATGGAAAATTTCTGTTTCTGTCAGTCTGTCTGTCTCTGGCTCTTCCTACCCCTCTCCCTCTCTCTCTTACCCCTTCAAATAAAGAGGTAGATGAAATTTTAGAAGAAAATATGAATAGAAAAAATAAATCAGTCTTCACTCAAAACTATAACCAGTCTTAGAGCAGAAACACTCAAATTCAGACTGTTCTCAAACATCACTGTTATTTTTTTAATTTTTAAAATTATTTATTGACACTTGGTAATTGTAATTATTTATGAAGTAGACTGTATGACATAATTTTATCTATACTTTTGCTTTTATACTTTATACTTGCATAATTTTATCTATACTTTTCAAAATTGTATCATTTTATTATGTTAAATTATGCTAAATATTGTGTTAACTGTAACCTTGGCCTCATAGGAAGCAAATTTTTTACCATGATGAAGCTCATAAAAATATTTGATTTGGTTCAATATTTAGAACAGAATCATAGAAATTATACATAAGGATATAATGAAAGATTATTATTATTATGTATTTCATTTATTTACCAAATATTGCTGGTCATTTACTACATGTCACTGTTTTGTAGTAGATAAATAATGTGCAATGGTCTCCAAAATCAACATAATTATCCAGATAAATAAATGGGATTGCATAGATAGCAAGTTCTATTTTGCAGTTTCATCCACCATAATAAAGAAAAAGAGTATCACCTCTACTGTAACATACAGCAAGCCCTCTGTGTGTTAGAAAGCGAGCTATAGAAACATGGTTCAATAAATCCTAACAGTTCCCTAAAGTTTGTCACAAAACCTATCCATTGAAAAGTCTCCAACCCTAAATACAAGGAGTGGTTAACCTGCAGTTTATAAAAAACTGAGAGCCATAGATAATGCATAATACCCATCATATGTACAGAACAGAATCATACAACCTTTAAGTGGGAAGGAAGTAGTGAACAACATGGAGAGAAGGAGAAAAGAGGAAAAAATCACAGTAATGGAGATCAAGTAATAAAAAAAATTCAAGGAAGTGACAGAATATTTTCTTCAGGTATTCCTATACTGGATTTTCTGCAGATTATTTATAATTCATTCATTCATTCATTCATTCATTTGAAAGGCAGAGTGAGAGAGAGAGAGGGAAAGATCTTCCATCTGCTGTTTCACACCACAAATGCCAACAACAACCAGAACTAGCCCAGGCTCAAACCAGGAGCCAAGAACTCCATCCACCTCTCTCACATGGGTGTGAGGGAAGCAAGTAGTTGGGCCATAATCTGCTGCTTCCTTTGTGTGTTAGCAGGAATCTGGATCAGAAGCAGAGTAGCTGGGACTTGGAAAAGGAATTCAAAACTGCCATAGTGATGGTTTCACCTGCTGTGCCACAAAGCCAGCAGCTATATCAGATTTATACCAGTGCCATTCATGATTGAGTCCCACTTTCTGAAATAGGTCACATTCCGTTATATACATGTTTCATACTTTCTTAAGAAATTACATTTTTGTTTTCTAGCCATAGCACCTCAGGTTTCAAAGAGAATTTTTTGAAGTCAGATAGTAAAAATGCTCATCTTATCCAATAAAGAGCTGGCTGAGTCCTATAGAATGAAGAGGAGTCCACCAAACAGACAGGAAAGGTGAGGACATTCCAGATAGTGGGAGTAACAGCTTTACTTACTGGGGGAAAAAAATGGGCATTAAGAGAACTGTCTGATTGCTTTTAGTAATACCTGACCTCAGAATCAACACTTAAGGCTTCCTGGTCTGGCTGAAAAGCCCATGAGAGCATTTCAGGCATGGAAAACCAAGACACTGTGGCAAAAATGTTCTACATGAAGGATCTCTGTGAGTGAGACCCTAGTGGAAAGAAGGGACCATCAAAAAAGGATCTACTTTTCTCTAAATGGAGGAGAGAACTTCCACTATGCTTATGGCTTTGTCCAAATACTAATGGAGTTTGTGGACCCAAAACGTTTCCACAGCCTAGAAAGCTCATGTCAAGTGCCTCAGGTGGTCACTGAAGTCATACTTAAGAGTATTAATTGTTAAATTATCAAGAGTCACTGAGCACTAACTTCCCATGCAGGACCTCTGTCCTCAATGTATTATGAGAGTTAACTGCAAAACTAGTTCTCAAACACTTTGTGTGTGTTTGTGTGTGTGTGTGTGTGCAGATTATTGAAATCTTTACTTAGTATAGAGTTGGTCTTCCGTGTACAAAGTTAACTGAAAATGAGTCTTAATGGAGAATGGGACTGGCAAGGGGAGAGGGAGAAGGAGGAAGGGTGGGAGTGTGAGTGGGAGGATAGGTGTGGTGGGAAAGATAACTATATTCCTAAAGTTGTACTTATGACATTTGCATTCCTTAAAAATAAATTTTTAAAAAATGGGAAAAAAGAGAGCTGTCTGGATGATCTTAAGGTTGAAGGTGAAGCTCCTTGCCAACTGGCAGGCATTCATTCAGGATGAGCATTTAAATTTGAGATCTCTGATAGTCATTATCAAAAGTCTCTTCTCTGGAAGAGGTCATCTTGCCCAGAGAATACTTCACTATTGTTGAAGTTAGGTTGCTGTGGGGTTGGATACCACAATTTACAATCCGAGCAGGAGAAAGGATCCCTCAAAACTTGTACCTAAGATCCTGATGCTTGGAAATTGCCTCTGCCCAGGCATCCTTTCCCCAAGCCTTCTCAGGTTTATGCTGGATGACTTATTTCTCTTTGATATCCCTGCTATTACAAGCTTTATTGTAGCATATGTGGTTTGTAGCTCAGTGGCCATACATATAATACTTCTTTTTTATTAAGATTTTTATTTCATTTATTTGAAAGACAGAGTCACAGGGAGAGGTAAAGGCAGAGAGAGAGAGAGAGAGAGAGAGAGAGGTCTTCCATCCACTGGTTTCCTAAGATAGCTGCAATGGCCAGAGATGAGCCCATCTGAAGCCAGGAGCCAGGAGCTTCTTCCAGTCTCCCACACTTGTGCTGGGGCCCAAGGACTTGGGCATTCTTCCAGTGCTTTCCCAGGCAATAGCAGAGAGCTGGATCAGGAGTGGAGCAGCAGAGACTCAAACAGGCCCCATATGGGATGCCAGCTCTGCAGGCGGTGGCTTTACCTGCTATGTCACAGCACCGGCCCCTGCATTATATCTTAACTTCAAGACTATAGGTCCCTTTATATATGCAGTTTATGCATTTGAATCTTATAAACATCTATTTTCAGTTGACCATTTTTACTTAGCAGGCCTGTTTCCTTTTCTAAATACTAGTGAATTGTATTTTTGTAAGCTACTTTGAAGCTTGCCCACAATCAACAGGAACCTCCTTAGTCTTTGATACAAATATTTAGATAGGCATGAAACTGCTATTTCTTTCTTTCTTCTTTATTTTTCTATTACACTTTCCAATCTTCAGGAATAGTTCCCATTGTCAGAGGTCACTGTCATTGCTCCAGCAGACGGAATCAATCACAGCTGCTCTCAATTCCTAGCATTTCTTTCATCTGGGCAAAAGGACATAAACTCAAGGAAGTGGCTAGGTGTTCTCCCATGATATCTGTACCTATCTTCAAAATCTATTCCCTACTGCTAGCAGCTGAGCCAATTTTTCAAGCTTATGATTGCTCTTCGTGACAGAAAAGATGAAAAGCAATGTAAAAATAACAGAGTTCTACTTTCTCTTTGTCATTTCCGAACACTGAATTATTTGTTCTAAGAAATGGATTATAACTTGCTTTCTCTCTTGATTTCCTGCACGTGACTAAAATAGTGCAAGTGACTGTCCTAGCTCTTTTGCTAAGTCCCAGCTCCCCAGGGAGATGAATGTCGTTATGATATGGTTCTTCAAACTACAGACTTTAAAAAGAGACTCCATGGTTCAGATCCTTGGTCTGTCACTTAACTAATTCGTCAACCTTTTTTGCAGAAGAAGCTGATGGCACCAACTGCATAGGGCTCTTGTGAAATTCTAACACTTAAGGATGGAAAGCCCTTTGGTTCAGGATCCAGTTTTTCACATAACATGGTTGAGAAGGGACCCACAAAGAATGCTTAAGGCCTCAGCTATCAGTGCATATCAATGCAAAGAACATGGGAAATGAACAAAATACATTTGAAATAGGAGTTACTGAAGTTCATAAATAACATTCTACAGGCTTCCTTGGGTATTAGTGAGATAGGATTATTGATAGAAATGTTGTCATTTGCAGGTAGTTTGATAAATCCAACTCTTCCCCTCTGCTGGTGAATGTACTGCTCTCAATGCAGCCTCTGTGATTGACCAAACTGACCTCAACCCCATCTCCAGAAGTGGACCCTGATCAGAGCAAGCTTTTAAACCGCATTTATCGGAGCCCATTATTTTGAACTGAGCTCCTGCACTAGGCCCAGCAGACAAGATTAAACCAAGTCAGTGTCATCTGTGCTAAGTGCCATGTAATCAACTGAGCTCTGAAAAAGGCCAGTTTTCCATAATCAGGATCCTCAACAACCAATCAGAAAAGGCTAACTTTTCCCAAGCCAGCAAGTAAAGGCTCTTCTGTTTTAACTCTATAAGGAAAATGTCTTTGAATGACAAATATGCTTTTTGTTCTATTTCCTTCTGCCTTTTTTCTACCTATAAAGCCAAACACCTCACCTCAGCTTATCAGACCACATGTTCTCCTTTATTTTAGAGACTAAGGTGTTGCCTGCTTCTAGAATCAAAAGCAAACAATCTTGATTTAAATTTGAGGTAACTGTGTCTTTTGACGAAGCTAATCAGCAAATATACCATCCATTAACCAAAACTGATTGCCTGGAGATGAGGGTGCAGCTCAGTTGCACATGGAGTCACACGAAAATGTATGCTGGAATCTTTTGGGGACAGGTCTTCCTTTGGCCAAAAATACATAGAGGAATTTTGTGTAACTGAAATGGTGGAAGGTTGGCCCGTGGAAATGTTCATAAACCATTAGTAACACTTTAGGATAAAGAAGCAACAAATCACACATTACATTGCTGAGCTGCTGGATGAAGTCTTATCTAGGGCTCAAGCAAATTTTTTATTTTATTTTATATGAACCAGTAAATCATCTTTACTGCTTAACCTAGTCCAAGTTTTCTATTAACTGATGTGAAAGCAGCCTAGTTGGAGAAATGATGGAATAGTATCGCCTCTTCAAAAGAAACAAAGACAAAATAAGTATTGTTTACTTATTTGTTTAGTAAGAGAAATATTCCTTGTGTGTTGAAATCCACAGATTCTAGACTGCTTGCATGAATAAACACAAAAATGTTCATGCTGATAAGGACAAAGAGGGCAAGAAAAGCAAAGCTACATCTCAAGTGAGCTATAGGATACCTAGTCAAAGGGAGGAACTGTTTCACTTCTACACGCATCACTATTCTCCTTCAACTAACTGCTGAACATGTCTGTAGGTGCAGAATACCAGCTGAGCTTAAAATGGCATCCACACTGCTGGGTATGTGGGGCAGGTGACTTCCTGGGATATATTGTCATGGCTTTATTTGAATTGATTGCAGAGGATTTTAAAAATGAGTTTAAAAGTAATAGAAAATGAATTTTGTAATATCATTCAAAAATAGGAAAGGAGGTAGGCCATTTTTCCCCTAAGTTTCCCTGAATGAAGTGTAGTTACATTTTTGAAAAGCTACTCTTTGCAACTGTTGAGCTATTTTTGATAATGTTCTGTTTTACATGAATTGTGTGGTTTATGTAGTTCAGAGATAATTAATGTTCTATTAAAGTGCCCAACCATAGCTGACGGTACTACAACAGGTGCACACAACATGAATGGTAAATTGTACAAGACACTCTGTAAGGGAAAGAGGACATGAGAGAGATGCCTAGGACTACAACTGAGTCACCATTCAATCAACAGCAGATTGGGACTACCTATGGAGCTAGTTTGGACAAGAGTTGTCTTACAGAAATGCCAAGAGAAATAAGCAATTGAAACTGGTGTATTACTCTACACACCTTGACTCGGGATTTTTTAAATTCTATGATGCATAGGATTCTGGAACTAAAATTTTGTGCCTCATAAATCTATTTTTAGTGTTGACATTAAGATGGTTGAGGTTATGTATGTAAAAACTTAGAACAGGGCTTGGTATAAGATAAAACCTATAAGTAAGCAGTATTCTTCTTGTAGGAGAAAATTCTAAACAAGAGGAATAAAGTGTTCCGACCCATAGGTTGGACCAGTAATGCCCTTCTGTTATTAGGTTCAACCTCATTCATTCTTCTAGACTCTTCTCAATAATGGCTACTCACTGGGGCAGACATTTGGCCTAGTTAAAACACCAGTCCTAATTTCTGTGTTTCACATTAGGAGTTCCCGCTTTTGATTCTGGCTTCCTGCCAATGCAGAGCCCAGGGAGCAGCAATAATGTTTCAAATAATTGCATCCCTACCCTCTGTGTGGGAGACCTGGATTGTGTCCCTAGCTCCTGGCTTTGATCAGTCCTAGTCCTGGCCATTGAGGGTATTTGAGGAATGAACCAGTGGATCTCTCTATCTCTCCCTCTCTCTCTCTTTCTCTCTCTCTCCTTCTTAAATAAACAAATTCTTTTGTTAAATGTCCATTTATTAACATCAGGCCACTCCTCTGAAGATGTTAATTCATGGGCAAAGATGATAGATGGAGGGCCATGTTACACAGTAATGGAAGGCCACTTGGCCACTTCCTTTCAAAGCTGAAAGATTTCTAGCCCATGCCCTAAGAGGGCCTGAGTTTAGGTCTCCCAGTCTTGAGTGCTGGGAGCATCTTCAGTTGTAACATGTTAAGTCAGTGACTTCTAGAGGAGGGTGTGGGGTAGATTGTAAGCAGTGCTGCGGGGATCAGTTCAGACGGGGATCAGTTCAGACGCCAAGTGTTGAACTGGAGCAGCTATGCTAGTCAGCATCACCCCAGTCTCTTGTAAGCATTTAATTCCTTTTACCTGTTGCAGCTCCAAGGACAGGACCTATGATGAGTATTCTCCATCAGAGAAACATACAAGGGAAACAAGTGCAGCTGACTCACCTCAACTAAACTGCACAGAAAGTGGAAGAATATGGAAAACAAATGCTGCAATCTAGGAGAGAAAGGAACAAAATAAAACTGGACACAGAAAAATAGAAGAAAATGGATTTTCAGGAATGCCGATTTTCACAGAAGCATTCCAGAAGGCTAGCTCTTTCAGGGCACTTAATGATTCAAGAGATCACAATAAATTTATTCTTATTGGAGGTTTATTTGTGTTCCATGTGATGACTTACCATGATAGTAGAATAGAAATTTAGAAAATCAGGAGACATGTAAATTATTAGACTCTGATAAGCAATATGACTTAGAGTCAAGATGCTTTAGATTCCTAAAGAGTAGCCAGTAGGCTTAGGACCAGAATTAGGCAAGGAAACTTCCTCAAACCCCACTCTCAACTCTGCTACACTGTCCAGACATGACTGAGGCGCTCAGTGGGAAATATTTCCCGCAGTGGTAGTGTGACAGAAGCTCACAGAAACTAGCTAAGCTCTAGAATGTGACTACTACCAGAGAGCCTTGATCTAAACAGCCTGCCTGTGGCGAATGCTCTGGTTGGGTCCTACTTCAAAGTCAGTCCATGGGGACCAGAACACCTGAGTTGTCACGCTTGAGCATATCAAAGGACAAA
Source organism: Oryctolagus cuniculus (assembly GCF_964237555.1). NCBI lineage: Eukaryota > Metazoa > Chordata > Mammalia > Lagomorpha > Leporidae > Oryctolagus > Oryctolagus cuniculus. The sequence continues at coordinate 127,997,635 of NC_091435.1, read as the reverse complement.
AGCTGGGAACCTAGTTGCTCCACAGTGCATTTCAGCTGAAGAACAAAAGAGTTACCACTCTCAAGGAAGTTTCCACCAAGGAGACTAAGTAGAAATTGCTAGGAACTCTACACCAGAGTTGAAATGACAATGCAACTAAGAAAATAAATGGATTTCCTAGACCTTACAATGGATAACCCCCTACCAGTTCTTATTTCTTGACATCTGGCCAAGAGCCACAGAGGCTCTTCACTGTTTTGGTTATAAGGGGGCAAAAAATGACACAAAAACTTAAGAATTTTTTAACAAATTTTTAATTATACAAATACCACCTCCCTGCATCTGAAACTAGGATTAAACAAATAATAATAAAAACCTCAGAATGAAGTCTCCCTCTCCCCAATAGAATGTGAGTGTTGTAGGAAATCATAAGAGAACTGTGAAGAGAACCTAATCTTTGGCTGTGAAGTGGGAAAGATTTCAGCCAGTTTGAAAGGTGTGACTGGACGTGAGTACCACTTGTATATAGGGCGACTTCGACCCTGGACCACTGACACCAACACACATAGGCAAGAAACACAGCAGATTTTTAGGCAGGTCCTCAGTGAGTCCTATCCTACCCAACAGAACCGGAGAAGCTGTGTTTGGAACAGATTAAGATATCATGTGGTGGTGGCCAGCACAGCGGCTCACTAGGCTAATCCTCCGCCTGAGGCGCCAGCACCCTGGATTCTAGTCCCGGTGGGGCACCGGATTCTGTACCGGTTGCTCCTCTTCCAGTCCAGCTCTCTGCTGTGGCCCGGGAGTGCAGTGGAGGACGGCCCAAGTGCTTGGGCCCTGCACTCGCATGGGAGACCAGGATAAGCACCTGGCTCCTGCCATCGGATCAGCGCGGTGCGCCGGCTGCAGCAGCCATTGTGGGGTGAACCAATGGAAAAGGAAGACCTTTCTCTTTGTCTCTCTCTCTCACTGTCCATTCTGCTTGTAAAAAATAAAATAAAATAAAGATATCATGTGGGGCATCTGCATCCCATATCAGAGTGCCTGGGTTTGTGTCCCCACTCTGCTTTCCACTCTAGCTTCCTGCTAAAGTGTACCCTAGAATACAGTAAGTAATAGCTCAAGTTGTTAGCTATTCCCAACCCCTGCCATATGAGGGACCTGTATTGAGTTCCTAGCTCCTAACTTCAGCTGGGCCCAAGCCTGATTGTTGCAGGTCTTTGGGAGTGAACCATCAGATGAATTATCTATGTCCCATTCTTCCTTTCTCTCTTGTTTTCCCTCCCCTTCAAATAAGTGATTTTTTTTGTTTTTTGAAAAAATGAGACTTTGGAGGAAGCCAGGAAGAGGGAAGAGTGTTCTGGAGAGATGCCTCCTGCTGACGTGACAATGAAGGGCAGGCTGTGAAGAATGTGCCACAAATCCAAGGCTAAAGCTTCTGGCCAGGAGTGAACTAAAGAAGACAAAGAAACCAATCCTGATCCTTTGTCACCAGGAGAATTCTGAATAAGTTATTACATACCTTTGATCATGGAGTAACATAGCAGTAGAACATTCTTCATGATTTTATGTGTATTTGGTTGGCTAATACCAATGTCTTTTTCTTGTCATTCCATGTTGGTTCAAGAATTCCATACAACAGATCTGCTCTATACCTTTCTAAGTAACCCATACGATTAAGTGGCTGGTCCGGACAGAGTGGGCACGAGAGACCAGGAATTCTTTTAAGACAGAGACTCAATCTATTTTTTACATTTGGAATATAAAATGTTTATTTGGACACTAACATCCTTGTTTAGACAGGGTGAGAAAACAGATTTAGCAAATATTTATGGAGATGAATTTCCTTTTTTTGTGCTTAGACTTCTTTTCTTTATTTTCCTATTATGTGTGTATTTTTAAAATTTTATTTAAGTTATACAAGTTTCACATATCTCATATATACAGATTTAGGAACATAGTGATACTTCCCTTCTTCCTCCTCTCGCTCCCATTCCTACTCTTAATTTTTAGAGATATGCTTTCAGTTTACTTAAGGTTTACACTAAGTAAAAGAGTTCAAAAAATAGTATGGAGGGAAAAAAAAACTGCTCCTTAACAGAAGAGATAAGGTTATAAACAATCATCAAATCTCAAACTGTCCATTTTACTCCAATACATTGCATTTAAGTAACATTAGTTACAACTGATCAGGGGAAACACGTGATATCTGTCTTTTTGGAATTGGCTTATTTCACTAAGTATAATGGTTTTCAGTTGCATTCATTTTGTTGCAAAAGACAGGATTTCATTTTATTTTTTTACAGCTGAGTAGTACTCCATAGTGTATATAGACCACAATTTCTTTATCTAGTCAACAGTTGATGGATATCTGGGTTGATTCCATATCTTAGCTATTGTGAATTGAGCTGCAATAAACATGGGAGTACAGATAACTCTGCTACCGTCTCCAATGATTAGGTCAGAAAACTGAGCACCAGACGTTTCTGATATGCCTGAGAGTATTCACCCAGTTGGTGGCAGGTAGGATTTAAATCCATGCAGCCTGGAACTAGCGTCCATGTTCTTTTATGCCACATTCACCTGCCTGGCTGGTTCCCCCAGACTTGATGCCAAGAGAAGCACAAAGGCAAACAGTAGAACGTTTGCAGCAGTTTTGGTTATTAAGCAACCAATGAATGACTTGGGAAAAGATCATACTCATCTGCAACTATCACAGACATGAAAGCACATGCTAGAGAGATCATCACAGAAAACATAGAGCATAAGAATATAAAAAGCTCTTCAAAAAGTTTGTGGAAAATCCACATTATGAGAAAATTGTACATGGATGTCAATTTTTTTTTATCAAAATAAGCCCGTGCTTTGTTTTTATTTTTCCATGAGCTTTTGGAAGTGCCTTCATATGTCAGGATACTTGAGGGATTTGCAAAACTGATTATATGTGTTAAGGCAATGCATGAGAGGAGGATGGGCAGGGTTTGGTGGGTGTACCATCTGTCGCATGAATTCCATACTCTGTAATGAAATCAAATCATATCTGATTCTATTACTTCTCTATTTTTAAATTATTATTAGCTCCATTGTATTACAGAAAAGAAGTTAAATTCTTTGACCGGACATACAAGTCTCTCCATAATCTGGTCTCAACTGACTTCCAAGTCACAGCTTCCAACACTCTTCCCCTGCTTCTCAAATCTCCAGCCACTTTGGCCTTCTTGCCTGATCTTGCTTTTTCATGATTTCCGGTTTCCTGAAAACATGGTTTGACCCATTTGCCTTGGCATTGGCAGGAGAGATTTTTTGAAATTTCAGCTCCAGGTTTGCACTGAAGTGTAATGCCTAGGCATTTGGCCCAAGAATTTGCATTTTAACAAATTCTCCGTGTGATTTATTTTTCGTGTGCATTAATATTTCAAGGCCACATCCCATTTCTTAGGATGATCCCTCTCTCCTTCCCATCTACTCCTCCACAGATCAAATACTATCTGCTTTAAAAAGTTCACCCTTTTCTTCCTCAGATAAAATTGCCTTTTTGTCCTCGGAACCTTGCACTTGCAGTACTTAAAATATTATCTTGGTGACCTAGGCTGTAATTTTGAGTAAGATCTTAGTTTATCAGGAAGTCAGTTTGGATGGAATGCTAGAGGAGATCCCCTGATGGAAGAACGAGTGTGGACATCCAAGGAGTTTGGAGTCTAGCAAAGGCACAAGAAAGTGCAATCCCAGGGAAGTGTGCTGGGGGCTGTGAAAGGCAAGGGAATGTCTTGTGAAAGGTATTTGGGGACCCACGCTGCTGGGTAGCAGGAAAAGTCGCTGCCTGCAGTGCCAGGATATGATATGGATGCCGGTTCAGGTCCTGGCTGTTCTACTTCTGATCCAGCTGGCCCAAGTGCTCAGGTCCCTGCACCTGCATAGGAGACCCTGAAGAAGCTCCAAGGTCCTGGCTTCAGATTGGCCCAGCTCTGGCCATTGCGGCCAATTGGGGAGTGAACCATCAGATGGAAGACCTCTCCCTCTCTCTCCTTCTCCTCTCTCTGTGTGTCTCTGACTTTCACATACATAAATAAATCTTAAAAAGAAGAAGGAGGAGGAGGAGGAGAAAGAAAGAAAGAAAGAAAGCTAGCTAGCTAGCTACTTGGGCACTTGGTCCAGAGACAGAGATCAGGAAAGAAGTTTCTCAGGCAATTGATATTTCCAGGTTGATTGTTGAGAAAAGAATAAGAAGTATCCAATGGAAGAAGAGAATATTTCAGCTGAAGGAAAAATCACACTGAGGCCCAGGGTGTGTGTGTGCGTACTAGAAACTGAGACTAGCATTCTTTGAAATAACCAGCTTTATGGGTCAGCACTGTGGCACAGCAGGTCCAGCCGCTGCTTGTCAGAGTAGCTTCCCATATTGGAGTGCACTTGGAGAGCCAGTTGGAGTCCTGGCTGCTCTCTGTTCCAGTTCCCTGCTAATGCACCTGGGAAAGTTGCTTAAGATTCCTTACTGCTTGGGACCCTGCCACCCACGTCAAAGACCTGGATGGAGTTCATGGCTTCTGGCTTCAGCCTGGCCTACACCTGGCTGATGCGGGCATTTGGGGATTGAGCCAGTGGATGGAAGATTTGTCTCTCTGTCTGTCTGTCTCTCCTTCTCTAAATCATTCTGCCTTTCAAATATATGAAATAATTTTTTAAAACATTTATATGAGAGTACATCAAAAAACGGGAAAAATGGAGATGGGTGTTTGGTGCAGCAGGTAAAGTACTTAAGATGCCCACATCTCATTTTAGATCGCCTGGTTCTGCTTCCAAGTCCAGGTACCAGCTAATGTGCACCCCAGGAGATAGCAAGTGACGGATCAAGTACTTATGCCTCTGCAACACACACGGAAGACAGATCCAGCCCCTGGCTCTTGCAGGCATTTGGAGAATAAACCAGTAGTTGGAACCTCTCTCTCTCTCTATCTCCCACTCTCCCTCATTCTTTCCTCCCTCTCTCTTTCAAATAAAATGAAAATAAATTTATAAAAAAATTGAAAAACTAAAAGATAATTCACATTTTTCATAAATTTTTGAAGACCCTCCATATATAATATATATATAAGAAATTTGTGTTTATCCTTTCTTCAAAATTAGTTTAAAGCCACATTAAAACTGATTTTCCAGTCAGAATAAAACAAAATCTTCCTAGAACTTATCAGATGGACTTTTGAGCCTCAAGCTTAACAGACAGTGTCTTAACAGCTCCCTCTCTTTTACCCCAGCACCCCATACTGTGTGTGTGATGAATAAATGAGTGAGTGAATGAATGAATGATTGCACAGGAGTATGGACTTTAGGGTTAATTATTCCTAGTTCCAAGTTCAAGCTTTGTCAGTTGCAGCTAAGCAACTTTGGGCAAGTTATGCACTCTTTCTGAATCTTCTCATTTGTATAATGGATGCACTAATATTTCATGATTATATAAGAAATATAAAGTACTTAATGAGATTCTTGTAATATATAAATATATATCTTATAATATATTATATATACATGTATATGTCCATATACAATAGGTATTTTTAAAGGGTAGTACTTACTATGATTCTGGATTTAGATCTGGCTCTTAAATCCCAGGTCCAATCCTTACTAAATCTTTTTGGCCATAGGCAACAGACTGAATTAGTGTGTGCTGGTTTCTCCAGAGTGTTCTCCATCCAGGAAGCGAATGCACACTAAACTCAAAGTCCAGTGCCAGGCCACAGAAAGCACTGAACCAATTATTACTATCAGCATTATTAGTACTTTCAGTTACAAGTATTTTCATCTGGCACTTCTGCTGCATACATATGTTATTTATGTTTGCACAGTTAGTATTCTGCAAGAAATAAGATCATTTTACAGCAACAAAACATCTTTATTTTAAAATCTGTTTAAACCATTCTTTAAAAATCATGACCAATTACAGACAACGGCCACAAGGTGGCTCCAGACCATTTCTATCATTTATCAAGTAATATATCACCTTTGAGGAGGAGCTGTTTTTCAAGTTCTATCTTGAGAGCAATTGGGTTTTTATATTACCCAGAAATACGGCCCTCCAAGACAAATCCTTCTTCATTGTTTTCCATTTTTTCTGCCCATGTCCTGGTTAAAGGCAGGTGCAATTTTAATTGAAGGATATATCCAGACGTCAAACTAAGGATAATTTAATCATGGTTGGCATTCACTTGATCACGTAATTTTTCTGAAATTGTGCCTTTGGCCCTTATATATTTCAGTTCATATACTAGCTAGTAATTTACACATAATACCAAGACTTTTCATTAGGAAATATTGGAATGAAGGAGTGATTTTTTTTTAAATTTTCATTTAGAAGATTTATTGCAGAATATTTCAGCTTTTGAGTTTTACTTTTCAAAGTAAATGAAATGTATAGGGCTTTCAACAATACGCCTATGATGTTTGCATTCACAGTTCAAGACTCCAAGTGATTCAGTTAAATTTATTTAGCAGTTAATGTGGAATGGTATGAGTCTAGCAGAACCTTCCATTTATTCAGCATTTCTCCTGCCTCAGTGTCACCTTTGTTTACCCTGGCAATTTTCTTTTCAGTTTAAAATGTCACAACCCTTAATTGTGGTAAAAGATCTTTTTTCATTGATCTCTCCTGAAGGTGTAAGCGAGACTCCAACACCACACTTAAATCCTCCTCGCAGGCTTGTTGGGAGTTGATTTTTAGTGTTTGTTTCTCCAAGAAATTGAAGTTTTGCTACTTCTGTCTTCCCTGGGAAAGCTGCTGACTTATACCAACTTACCTCCTGTATGGACTTTTAGATCAACTGTGAAACTGTTTCTTTTTAGCTCCAAGTTTTCATTTTTATTTGACTCTTTAAAAAAAAGACTCATTTTATTTATTTCAAAGGCAGAGTTAAGGAGAGAGAGAGAGAGAGGGAGAAAGAGAGAGAGAATCTTCCATCCATTGGTTAACTCTCCAAATGGCTGCAAAAGGCAGGGCCCCGGCCAGGCTGGGGCCAGGCAACAGGGACTCCATCTGGGTCTCCCAAGTGGGTGGCAGAGGCCCAAGCACTTGGGCCATCCTATGTGTCCCATGTTGCAGTACAGTGGGTTAAGCCTCAGCCTGCAGTGCCATTACCCAAAGTGGGCACCAGTTGGAATCCCAGCTGCTCCACTTTCTATCTTTCTCCTTTCTAATGCACCTGGAAAAGTAGGGGAAGAAGGTTCAAGTACCTGGAACCTTGTACCCATATAGAAGACCTAGATGGGGCCTCAGCTCCTGGTTTCAGCCTGGCCCAGCCATAGGTATTGCTGCCAACTGGAAAGTGAATCAGCGGATAGAAGATCTCTCACTCACTCTTTCCCTCCCTTTCTCTCTGTAACTCCCCTTTAAAATAAATAAGTAAATATTTTTTAAAAGTTCATTAACCTAGAACAACCCTGTATTTAAAACTCTCAACTTGTGCTAGTCTATTATAAAATCTACTATTCTCCCAGATGCTTTAAATGGAAGAAAACCACCCAGGCTTTCTCAGTGGTATTTCTTTGTCACCTGATTTATTCTGTTGAGAGGTGGCTGACAGGTACTAAAACTTGCAGAACTGCAGCAGGGGCTCACTTGAGACAAGCAGGGCATAATGCCTCTTGAAAGTGGCACTCACTCTCAAGGTGATGGAAGTGCATAGCCAACAGCTGAGAGTGAGCGTCACCTTCTGTTTTGCATCCTAGGTATCTCACTCACTTTACTTTAGACCTGGCCCAAGTGTCATGGTTTCTCTCTCTGCAGTCGCCATTTTCGTAACATTTAAGTGGGACATAGTGGGTGTTGTCACTATTTTCAGGATAAAGCCTGGCAGCAGGAACTGGATTCCTCACCTGCATCCCTGCCAGCGTGTCTCCCACCACCGGCTGTTCTAGGAGACAGAAAGGCATCTTCAGCTGTCTGATTCCACCCACCCCAGCAGCTGCTTGGCCTTGCTCCAGGCAGTACACAACGGCGTGTGTGTGTGTGTGTGTGTGTGTGTACTGCACTTGTCATTATCTAAGTTGTTCCTTAAATGTTTTTCCATGAAAACTTTATTGTTCATCCTTACTGGTATACTTGGATGATACAATGGTTATACTTTCAAACACAATTTAAAATGCCTGTGAGTTATTTGGTATCAACTCATTCTGATATACCAGGCTTGAAAACATTTTATCAAAGACCTACTTTTGAGGCTAAAAGAAAACTTAGCAAATTTCTTTTTAATGCCTTTTTATCTTCTGCACTTTAAAAAGATGCAGTGGATTGCAAAATCACGTTTTATAGGAAGTATTGTGAGAAAATTTCAAATGTAAATATATGAAAGTCTATAAGGAACCAAAACAAATGAAAGTAGCAATAATGGGATACACGTGATTTTTTTTCAGTCATGGTGTAGGAAAAAAAGACAATTCTAAGACTAACATGAATAGACTGTTAAGGGAGAAATTAAGAACTTAATGAATTGTTACTGAGTAAGTCAGAAAAATTACCCAAACAAAAACTTTCTGACCACATGAAGAATGGAAAGTACTAGAAGTGTCTCCATTATCTGAAACTAAAAATGTAAATATAAGGAAGTAAAGCAAAGTTTTCTGGAAAGACCATGAATTTAATATCTAACAATATTTTGGATTCTTTAAAGTTAATTAGGTTTCTTAAGAGAAAAGAAATAAAATTAACTTTGAGATGCAATGACTTTGAACAGCCCTTGTCTTGACTGTTGAGGAACAATTTTGTGTATGTGTATGTGTGTGTGTGTGTGTATGCAAATTCTTCAACTTTGCTTAGTATGGAGTTGATCTTCTGTCTATAAAGTTAATTGAAAATGGATCTTATGGAGAATGGGACTGGGAATGGGAGGGGGACTGGGAGTGTGGGCGGGAGGGCAAGTATGGTGGGAAGAATAACTATATTCCTAAAGTTGTATTTATGAAATGCATGAAGTTTGTATTCCTTAAATAAAAGGTTTATTGGGGAAAAATTCCTATAAAAAGAATGTCAGAATCCTTCAAAATCTCTCATGGCTTATGAGTAACTTTTATAAGCCATCAAATACAGCCTAGGATAGCATTAGCCAGAAATTAACCTACAGTCTGTTTTTATTCCAATTGATACTCATTTTGGTGTTTGTAAACATCATCTGCTAAAGTCAATATAAAAGAAGGCAAAAAAGGTTGACAAGTTTAGGCTTATTCCTTGGTTTTCCAATCCCATTTCCAAGTGTTGGAGACCATTATCAACAAAGATTACAATATTAGTATTAGGATTATAAGTCTAGAGGAAATATAAAAGTGAAAATAAGTTGTACCAATATATGTCAGTTGTAGCTTCCAGTGTCAACAACATGCATAATCCCAAAGTGCTGTAACTTGGACAACATTGACAAAGTGATGCTAAAGAGGTTGATGTCAAAGATGCATCAAAGAGGATGAATGATTTTCTTAAGTGTAGCTGGGGAAAGATAATATTTCTAAATTACTATATTTAGATCATATGTAATTTAAACATGGGGTGACTAAAGTAATATCTATTAGATTAAATTTTAGCAATTCACTGCTTCATACACAACCTTTAGAGTTCACACTGTTGCAATAAACAAAAAGTTTTAGGAGAATCTTCACATTAGAATAAACAATGGATTTATTTTTAAATATATCCTACTCTGTACTAAGCATATTATTTTCAGTGTGAAATTTTTTTTTTTGACAGAGTGGACAGTGAGAGAGAGAGACAGAGAGAAAGGTCTTCCTTTTGCCGTTGGTTCACCCTCCAATGGCCGCCGTGGCCAGTGTGCTGCGGCCGGCACACCACGCTGATCCGATGGCAGGAGCCAGGTACTTACCTTGGTCTCCCATGGGGTGCAGGGCCCAAGCACTTGGGCCATCCTCCACCGCACTCCCTGGCCACAGCAGAGAGCTGGCCTGGAAAAGGGGCAACCGGGACAGAATCCGGCGCCCCGACCGGGACTAGAACCCGGTGTGCCAGTGCCGCAGGCGGAGGATTAGCCTAGTGAGCCGTGGCACCGGCCCTCATGATGAATTTTGAATCATTTACCTCCTTGTGCTTGATTCCATATATTTTTTCATTACCTTTTTCCTTATAGTTTCAAATTTCTCTTCAATTGTACTTAGTCTTAAGTTAATCCTACTTATCTCTTCGATAATAATAATTTTTACTTCCTAACATTTTACTTGATTCCTTTTCACTGCTATTGTGTTTATTTTTCATATTCTTTATATTCTTGGAACATTTTGTCTTTATTTTATCTCTCTGTAAAATCTTGTAAAAATTTTAAGCACATTTGTTCTAATGCTTTCAGGTAGCTTATTATTTCCATTTTACCCAGAGCAATTGAATTTTCCAGTCTTTAATTTTCTTGGTTATCTTTTCAGTTATAATATTTTGGATGTACTTTGGAATTCTGATTTTCAGGATAGTTTTATAGGAAGTTATTTACTTCCATGTTTTTCTTGTTTTGTTTGTTTAGTTGATTGGGTTCTTTCTCTTTTCTTTGTGTGAGTGTGTGTGTTCTTTCTTCGTACTTGCCTTCTCAAGGGATGCACAGCTGGAGCAGGGAAGACCCCAATTTAGAGCTAAGTCAGGCTGGCCTGCACATCTCACATAGGACATCCTTCACCTGCTGCCTCTGAGAGCAGCGCCCTACCCGGGCACTGTCTGTCCTGTATGATCCCCTATCCCATCCTTAGAAACCTGGCAATTGTGACTTTCTTTTTCCAAAGGGGAAGTGGATCTACTGGCTGTTGTCTGATAAAAGCTGACCGCTGTAAAACAGGAAAGCGGCAGAGAGAGAGCAGTTGTCCCTGGTAGTCCTGCTGCTGCAGACGTCCCCAAACATTAGAGTGCGGGTGACTCTGAGCTCACCCAAGGATCCTATCGAAGATAAATGCAGGTCCAAGCACAGTATCATTGAGAAAATTAACATAAGCCAGGGTGCAAGACAATTCCTCTTAAATTGGCAACTCTGTCTGACTATAACTCCAGATGTTGGTCAAGGTTTTTTTTCTTCCTTCCTTTCAAAGGTTAAGGATTCTTTCTGCCCCACCCCATGCCTTTATTTCATCCTATGATTCCTGGTCTCCCAATCTTCTTAGATTGCAGGAGATAAAATTACAACCATCTATCCATGTATCATTTTTTTTCATAATATGCATTTTCCATGCACTTTTTGAAGATGCAAGTGTTTCCAAAAAAAATTTGTACCAAAACATACTTACTTATCTTTTCATTCTATTTTCCACAAACTTTTTTAAGAACACTAGTATATCTCGGGAAATGGTGTAAAGTCTCTGGAAGAGACAATAAATCTCAGAGGTTACTTTTTCAGCATGATTACTTTATTAAATGTTCAAGTTCAGAATGTAGAAAACTCGCTTGCAGACCCGGCCAAATGGATAATGTGATCATTCCTTTCAGGAGGCCTTTTTTTAATAAGCAGCATCTCCATGGAAACCATAAAGGCAAATCTTGCTTTGTGTGTATTATATCAACAGCAACAGCTGGGACAGGTTGAACAAAAATGTCTGGGGAGCAGAAGGTGGGGGAATTTGGAGAGAGTGAAGAAAATGACAGCCCAAACCAGAAGCTGTGTAACTGAGCCTTGGCTCATTAGTATTATGCTTGAAAAAATCAGTTTGAAATCTAATTTTTTCCCCAAAGATATTTCCTTTCCTTCCTATTCAAATCAAAGGCAGAACAAACCATTATGCCTTTTTTAAAAGGAAAAATAAACAGCCTAGGTATATTTTATAAATCAGTGAGCTTTGATAAATGAGAAAATATTTTAATAAATCGATTTCTTTGACAATAACCCTACAATGAAAAAGAAAACAAGAGTATCTGCACAGGCTCAAATAATAAATTAACACAAGAAGAAAGCTGTACTGGTAAGGGGTTTCTTTCCACACTTGGGAAAACCATTGCATAATGCATGTCCATGTAGCACAAAGACACAGTAACATGGAATCACTTGTTAGTCGCTGCACTACTAACAATGAAAACACTGCCCCAGCGGATGGGGTGGGGGTGCTTAATTTGGTGAATGAAGTTTTATTTTTGAATCTTAGCTTATGTCTGAAAATACGTACAGAAATTTTAGCCCACATTTTCTGAATACGTATAAACATAATTATGATTCATGAGTATAACAGCATTACCTACAAGAATTTTTAGGGAAGCATTTTATTTTGAGACAATGGTAGATTCAGGTGCAGATGGAAGATAGAACACAAAGGGATCCCCGGGACTTTTAGGTGCTTTCCCTACAAATAGGACGTCTTGCAAAAACGAGCTGCGTTCTCATCAGCAGGACGGTCTCACTGACGCACTCCATGCGTGTTCACCAGATTTCCCCAGCTTTGCTCACAGTGAGCTGGGCGAGCACTGAGTGCCTTCTAATCCCTCCCAGGTGTGGGTGTGAGTCCCTCAGCACAGGAGTGAAACAGAACAGCAGGATCACCATGAAAATCTTTGCTTTTGTGCTTTCATAGGCACATCTACTGTCTTCCTGCCCAGCTACCTCACCCCTTACCACCGACAGCCACTAATCTGTTCCCTACTTTAGAGTTTCATCAGCTCAACTGTGTGTTACAACTGAAAACAGAACCTGATGTTTAGGAACAGCTTTTATCACTCAACATACTTCCTTTGTGATCTATCCGAGTTGTCGCGTGTATGAACAAGTCATTCCTTTTTACGCTGTGTAGTTTTCCAGGGTATGAATGTGCCAGTTCTTTTAAACCATTACCTGTTGAAGAATTTCCGGGTTGTTTCCAAGTTGGGGCTATTATAAATAAAGTCGTTATAAGGATCTGTTTACAGGCATTTGCATAAACATGAGTTTTCACCCTGGTCATATGGTAACTGCATGTATAAATTTATGATAAATTTCTAAATTATTTGCTAGAATGGCTCTGCCATTGGTTTTCCCATCAGAAAGGCCTAAGTAATCCATTCTGACATATATTTTTTAAGACTGATTGATTGATTTGAAAAGCAGACAGACAGAGAGAGGTAAGAGAGAGGGAGGGAGAGGAAGATCTTCCATGAGCTGGTTCACTCCCCGGATGGTTGCAATGGCCAGGTCCATCCAAGTCTCCCACATGAGTCACAAGAGCCCAGTACTTGGGCCGTCTTCCACTGCCTTTCCAGGCTCATTAACAGGAAGCTGGACCAGAAGTAGAACAGCCAAGACTTTAACCAATCTTCTAATATATATTACTGCCATCAAAAGAGATGGCTTAACCACCGCACCTCAATGCTAGCCCTATGTTATTAACAAGCTAATTAATAGCCCTGGCTATTGCAGACATTTGGGGATTCAACTAGCAGAAAGAGGATCTCTCTCTGTCTGTCTCTATTTCTGTCTGCCTGCCTTTCAGAAAGAAAGAAAAAGAAAGAAGGAAAGGAATGAAAAGAAGGAAGGAGATTAAAAAAAGAGATGAATGGATGGACACTGATGATGGAAGGGAAGCAATGAAAGATAGTACAACAACTAATAGTGTTATCAGTTGATCAACTCCCCTCCATCAATTAATACTTGTAAAGAAAGGCAAAGAGAAGAATAAAGTGCTTGTTTTTAAAATCTTTTATCAAAAACCATCATTGCAGAATAAATAGTAGTGATCAGAATCGTAAATGGAGCTGTCATTTCTGCTTATTTTGCTGAGTGTATACTAAGAATAATACAATGCAAAAAGCTATAAGTTCCAAGACTTGCTATGTAAATTTAATCTGAATAACTATAGCTAGGGTTCAATCTCTAAGTTTGAAAGTGTTTCCATTATTTTCCATCTTTTCTTTGAATTTGCAAAGATGAGCTATTTCAAGTTTCTACTTCAATATGAAGTTTTTTAAAAACACTGAGTTGTATACTTCATTTACAAATTTATTTAAATTTTCTTGAAAGACATAGAGACAGATACAGAGTTCCTAACATCTGGTTCACTCCCCAAATACCTGCCACAGCCCTGGGAGGAACAGCAAGGTTGGGAGTGGGAGGCAGCTAAAGCCAGGAGCCCAGGAACTCAACCCCAGGCCTCCCACATGAGTGAGAGGTAGAACTCAATTACTCGAAGCATCACCATTTCCTCCCAGGGTCTACATTAGCAGGAAGCTGGAGTCAGGAGACAGAACCAGGAATCAAAGCCAGGTACTCCAATGTGGTAAAGAGCATCTTAACTGACAGCTTAAGTGTTAGACCAAATTCTGCCACTGAAGTTTCGTGTTTACTTCTTATTTCATTTCCAGAAATTAGGAAGAGAAAATGCAGATTCATATATTTTGTAAGTGAAACATGCTTCATAATTTGATTTTTTTTAATCTTTTTTAAATTTTTTATTCATTTTATTTGTTTGAAAGGCAGAGTGTCAGAAGAGAAAGGAAAAGAGAGAGAGATCTTTCCACTGATTCACTTCCAAAATGTCTACAGTGAGCCCCAGGCTGGGCCAAGCCAGACAGCAGTCCCGAACTCCTTCCAGGTCTCCTCCATGGGTCACAGGGATTCAAGCACTTGGGCCATCTTCTGCTGCCTTCCCAGGTGCATGATCAGGGAATTGGCTCAGAAATGGAGCATCTCCAGTGTGCCAATATAGTATCCCTGCTTTGCCAGTGACAGCGTAACTGGCTGCAACACTACACAGGCTCCTGTGATTTGAATTTATAAGAGTACCGCTTCTGGTAGCCAGTGAGTTCTGTCCAACATAGACCCTGTGTGTTGAAATTCAGCTTACCTATTTTCCATTTGCATAATAAAGCATTTGGAAAAGTTATTATAGCTTGTTTTCTAAGAGTCTATTGAATTATGCTGCTCATGAATGATAAGTAGAATTTCAATTTTCTTCTCAACCTATGGAATTAAGCTCCTCCTTTTTTCAATCTAAAGTTGACCAAACACATTTTCTCAGACTTTTTTCCAATGTCATTTGTTGATTTAATAAAATGCAGTTACTTATTTTATTTCTTTAAGAAAAAAAGACTCATTCCAGATTCAATTCTTTTTCCCAATAGTATGTTAAACAGATATTTCTGATTATTTCTTATATTCCAGTTACATGTTTTAGTTGATCTTTTCAGAAGCATCATCACTAAACGACTGTTTTTTTGACAGGCAGAGTGGACAGTGAGAGAGAAAGAGAGAGAAAGGTTTTCCTTTTCCGTTGGTTCACCCGCCCAATGGCCGCTACGGCCGGCGCACGGCATCCGGCGGGCTGCCCCGATCCGAAGCCAGGAGCCAGGTGCTTCTTCTGGTCTCCCATGCGGGTGCAGGGCCCAAGCACTTGGGCCATCCTCCACTGCCTTCCTGGGCCACAACAGAGAGCTGGACTGGAAGAGGATCAACTGGGACAGAATCCGATGCCCCAACCGGGACTAGAACCCAGGGTGCTGGCGCCACAGGCAGAGGATTAGCCAAGTGAGCCTAAACGACTTTTTTTTTTAATATTTCTTTTATTTATTTGAAAGACAGAGTTACAGAGAGAAACAGAGGGACACACACAAAGAGAGAGAGAGGGAGAGAGGCAGAGAGGGAGGGAGGGAGGGAGGGAGGGAGAGAGTCTTCCACCTGTTGTCTCACTCTCCAAATGGCTGCAATGGCTGGGGCTGGGTCAGGCAGAAGCCAGGAGCCTGGATCTTCTTCTGGGTCTCCCATTTGGGGGCAGAGGCCCAAAGATTTGGGCCGTGCTGTACTGCTTTCCCAGATGCAGTAGCAGGGAGCTGGATTGGAAGTGGAGCAGCCAGGACTCGATCCAGCACCCATATGGGATGCCAGCACTGCAGGTGGAAGCTTAACTCACTACACCACAATCCCAGCACCACCAAATGACTTTGAAAAAGAAAGATTTTATTATATTTATATATATATATACGTATTTAGGTATATGATTTAAAAATCCAAGGTTGAGAAGCTATGGTTGATTGATTTTATCTTCCAACAATGTCATGAATGCTCATCTTCCCACGTGTTTACTTTGTCATCATTCACTTCATATTCACAAGATGGCTGCCAGAGTTCTAGATATCACATTTTCAAGCACAAATGTCAAGAGGAAGGAAAGGGGGCATTTCTTCCTTTTGTTCTTTTTTATTCAGAAGAAGAAATTTTCTAAAAAACCTCTTCTTTGTCTCATTGGCCATTACTGGGTTATATGTCCAACCCTATCAATACCTTGATCCCAAGCAACGGTAATAAATAACAAGCTCAGGCAAAGAGCCATATGAAAAAGGGATGGGCCGCATTAGACCATAGAAAAGCCACAAATAAAAAGAAAACACTCATGCATACCTGATGATTATGGGATTTAAAATCAGAAAGCATGGTTGGATTTTATGACTATATGAACCAAACATCTGAGCGTTAGTTAGGGTCTTTTTTATAAGCCATCCAATCATCTTCCTTGTGAAGATTATATAAATTAATATATAATTATATAAATAATGCACTAGCTTCACAGTAAGTTGTTATACACTGTATGAAGGAGCAGAAGAGAGGAGCAGGAAGGCTCTGAAAATAAGGAAAAGATAAGGGAATGGAAATGCTAATTGCCTGATTTCATCAGTTTGTTCTGTGTTCACATGTTGAAGTATTGCACTGTACTCCTTGAAATTGTACAAGCATTGCATATTAACAGCAAAGGTATAAAATCTTTAAAAATGGACCTAGCATGTCAAGGGGATGCAATATATTTTAATACACCCTCTTTCTCTGCAAATGTGAACAACAAATAAATAAATATGCAGATAAAGAACAACGATGAAAATTTTAGAGCTTAAATGTCCTAGAACTGACATTCTGTTTCAAGCTCTGCAAAGAATTCTTAACATGATTTTGAGGAATCTGAATTAATGGCAATACTTTAGTTTGAAGAATTCTAATTTTCTTATATAAAATGGTTTGCAAAATTGCACCATCTTATTAAAAATATAAAGCGATGCAATATACTCACATATATACATTTACACACATGTATGTGTATAGTCTTCACAAAATTCTAATTTTTGTCTTCAGGGTTTCCTTTTGTTTCAAACAAGCTCACATGAAATTTATACACCAAAAAGTTGTCATTGCAAATATTGGAGATGGAACAAAAACTGAGTGGCAAAAGTCCATGCTTTCTCCGAGTAACCTTACTTAAAACAATAAATATTGATTTCCTCAATAAGTTTTAAACTAATGCACTATCTCTGACAGTCCACTGTTTCATTTTAAATTTCCTTATGTAAGAAAAACAAAACGCTTTAAATCTTTTAGTTGCCTACCTCTGCTAGATCACTAGATGGCGCCCACAGAATCTACTAAAATAGCAGCTCTTCATGGTGTAGAAGGGCCAAGGTCCCTGCACTCTGCTCGGTTTCTATTTATCTGTTATTTGGGCAAATATATACAGACATTTTTCATTATCACTCGACTCTCATAAGAAGTGTTAAAAATAGTCTTTTCAGATCCACTAAAACTTTGTGAAGGGCTTTCCTTCACAAGAGGTCAGTTTTCTATTCCTTTCCACAACAATTATTTATCTTGCTCTTTCCTGATTCTGATACATGCACTGCCTTGCTGTTTTAAAAACACTTGACCCATTCCCTTCCTTGGAGAATTAGCTAAATGTCATCCCTACACTCCCCGCTCAGCATCCTGCCACAACTTGCTGTCAAAAATGTGTCCTGAAAACTCTCCCCTGGCACTCTGCCTTCCAGCTACTTTGGAATTTCACAACATTTCTATCTCCTTTAGATGTTTATGCCATGAGAAAGTCTAGGAAACCAAAATATGTGTGCATGCTTTCATGGAAAAAGATTTGTCATTTTCCAAGCTCTGTTTTGGAAAGGAGAAAAACTCAGAACTTATTTTGGCTGTGAGTCAAATTCCAACTAAAGAATAACAAACATTACCCATCTCCCCCCTTATTCTGTACTACGACTTGAGAAAACACCTCTGTTCACATAATAAATTGAGGAGTAATATACTGATGATTTATTGAAGTTATTTTTTCAGCATAATCCTAAAATATGCATGTATTCATGTGTGTGAAAGTAAGCAGATGTGTATTTCTATATGGGTACATATATCCAGATAAGCCTACTTCAAAAAATTACTGGAAAATGGAAATAAAAGATAAGTTGGAGCCAGCATTGTGGCTCAGGAGGTTAAGCTGCCTGCTAGGCTGTGGTGCTTCCAATGTGTCTCTATGCTAATGCACCTTGGAAAGCAGTGGAAGACCGCCCAAGTGCATGGGCCCGTGCACCCATGTGGGAGACCTTGTTGGAGCTCTTGGCTCCTGGCTTTCACCTGATCCAGCCCTTCCTGTTGTGGCTATTTGGGTAGTGAACCAGCAAACAGAAGATCAAGCCCTCTCTCCCTCTCTGTCTTTCTCTTTCAAATACATGTTTTTTTGTTTTTTTTTTTTGTTTTTTTTTTTTTTTAAAAAGTAAGTTATTTTGGAGCAAATAAAGTGTTTTGAAATTCATGCAGGACTCACTTTCTTTTTTTTTCATATTTCGTATCTGTTTTATTCATAACAGCCCAAATTGGCAAATTATACAAATGTTATTCAGCAGGTGAACAATTAAACTCTGGTAGATCCATGTACTAGAACAGTACTCAACACTAAAAAGAAGTAACTATTGACGTACACAACAAACTGAATGGATTCCAGGGCATTATCATTACTTGGGAGAGAACAAAATCTCCGAAGATCACACTGAGGGGCCAGTGTTGTGGTGCAGTGGGTTAAGCTGCCGCCTGCAACATCACATCCCATAAGAACACAGGTTCAAGTCCCTGGTAATGCACCTGAGCAGGGCAACAGAAGACGGCCCAGCCTCACTAACAGGCGTGGTACTACAGAACAGACTGATCTTAACTGTGTTGTTATTATGTGAACCAATCAGGCCATGTAAAACCACATCCATCCAACAGTCTTCACAAGGGTCAAAGACCAATCCCCTCATTTCCTCTCCGTTGTAAAATCCTCTCAATATTCAGCTAATGCCACTCTTAGGATTATTGGCTGCTATTCTCACCCTGGCTTTTCTACTATCTTGTCTAAGTGTTTACAGGAGGTAATAATGGAAAGGACCAAAGCCTTCCCCAACCAGGCAGTCAACCAAATGCTGCTACAGGGATATACTCAGCGCTCCACCCAGCACACTGCGGCTTGAGGCATCGCCCCACGCCAATGGAGAGTAAATCGTCACCCTACGTCAGCAGGAAATAGCTCTAAAGACAGATCATCATCCCTCCACCACCACCACCCTGGACTTTTATTAGGGTTGCTTTATAAAAAACAAAAGGGGGGGCTGGCGCTGTGGCATAGTGGGTAAACCTGCTGCCTGCAATGCCAGCATCCCGTATGGGCACCGGCCCACAGGACTCACTTTCTCTCTCACTCTCTCTCTTACGCTTTCACTCTCTCTTACACTCTCATACTCTCTCATTTTGCCTTTCAAATAAGAAAATAAAAAAAGAAATAAAAGAAATCCATGCAGTTTTTTTAATATTTTTCATGACCTTTTTGAAAACCCCTTGTATACATATATTTCAAAACTTTTTTGCAACACAATAATCTTTCAATTCCATTTTACATTAAGTCATACAAAAACCCTATTATGTCTCACACACACACACACACACACACACACCCAGTATCACAGAGTTCCAAATGCAGGAACTGAGCTATTCATGATTCTGGGCTGCAAAGAACTTGTGTCAGGGTCTGGTCTGTTTTCCTAAGCAGTTGTTTTACTTTCCTGTGGATTATGCCCTGGGTGAAAACTCCTGCTTTTCCTACTGCACATGAACTATAATTATGATGTTTCTCACAGAGAATGTCTTCCTTGGACCCAGTTGTTGTCCTACCTGCTCCTTCCAAATAGCACAATGTTGCAGGCCAGAGGTGGAGGTAGACTTTCCACACCCATTTACTAGATAAAGCATTATACTTGACAGCTTAAGCTCCTTTTTATTAACTTGTGTTACCCATTCTATCCTGCGGAGGCTAAGTGAATGACTTGCCCTCAAGTTTGCTCCTTGTTCACTTGGTTGTTGCAAGTCTCTCTTCCAGCTACTAAGGAAGATCTCAGGTAACTAGCAAGGAGACTACAATGCTCAAGGAAGACATGCCCTCTGGAAAGGGTACCTGAAGATTTTCTATAGAGCAAACAGAGGTACAGATTCCACTATCTTGAGCCTCCTTCCCTAATCAATTGGAAGGAGGATGTCTCCATGACTATAAACTGGACATCTTAAGACCAATCAGGAGCCAGGTTAACACCCCGGCCTGAAGCACCAGCATCCCATATGGGTGCCTGTTTGAGACCAGGTTGCTCCACTTCCAATCCAGCTCTCTGCTATGGTCTGGGAAAGCAGTAGAAGATGATCCAAGTCCTTGGGTCCCTGCACCTACATGGGAGACCCGGAAGAAGCTCCTGGCTCCTGGCTTCTGATCGGCACAGCTCCAGCCATTGTGGCCATTTGGAGAGTGAACCAGCAGATGGAAGACCTCTCTCTTTCTCTCTGCTTCTCCTTCAATCAGGAGCCTGGTTTTATTCTGAAAATTCCCTACTACATAGAAACTTCTAGCTGAAAGACAGATCAATTTTTGTACAGTATATATTATGAGCTCTTGCTGGGCAACAGGATCCCTGAAAAGCTACAAATTTCTAGGCTCCAACCCAGATTACTGATTTATAATTTCCAAAGGTGAGCCCTGGACTCTGTACTTCTCAAAGAGATCTTTCATTTAAATGCCAGCAATTTGTCCCTCACTCCTGGATTGGCATTCAAGGCAGATAAGTTTGAACTCATGGTAATGTGAACCTTTGTTTAATCATCCCCATATCTTGGTTAAGTGATCTTCTTGTGCATTGGGATGGAAAGAGTAAATGCATATTTAACATCAAGTACATGAGGACAGCTCCAGGAGCCAGGCTTCCTGTCTCATGTTTCCTCACTTGTGACCCTAAAAACGTGATTTGATTTTGTTTGTGTTGGTTTACCTATCAGTAAATTGGGGATGATAGTGACATCTGCCCCTAATGTGATTGTAGGTATTGTTTTAACCCATGTAAAGCATTTAAAGCCGTGCTAACACTCAAGAGTTGCCCAAGAAATTATAATCCTGTTTTGATTATTTTATTTATTATTCAAAATAAAATAAATTTATTTTTATTTTGAATGATGTAATCCTACGGTAACAGAGCTGCTAAGTGTCCGAACTGAAATCTGAATCTGGACTAGATGACTGCAAACCCATACTCCTTACACCTTAAGAAGCCACGCAAAAGGGGCCACTGCCGTGACTTACTGGGTTAAGCAGCCAACTGCAGCACCAGCATCTCATGTGGGCACCAGTTCAAGTCCCAGCTGCTCCACTGCTGATACAGCTCCCTGCTAATGTGCCTGGGACAGCAGTGGAGGATGGCCCAAGTGCGGGCCCCTGCACCCACATGGGAGACCCAGAAGAAGCTCTTGGCTCTTAGCTTAGAATCAGCACAGCTCCTGCTGTTGTAGCCAATTGAGGAGTGAACCAGTGGATAGAAGACCTTTCTGTCTGTCTCTCTCTCTCTCTCCCCCTTTGCCTCTCCCTCTCTGTAACTTCACCTTTCAAGTAAAATAAATAAATCTTAAAAAAAAAAAGCCATCACCCAAAAGCCTCAAATGATGACTGAAATGACTATTTCCAAAGCCAGGAGTTTTTATCATGGAATACTTCCGACAATAATAGTAACAGCATGATGATGATCTGCGAAACAACTATTGAGAACCCATTTGTGGAATCCTTGTTAACACCAGCCCTACACTTAGCACTTGGCCTGTGTTGACTCATTTGATGGTTATAATAACCTGGAAAATTAGATATTATTTTCCCTACTTATCAGACAGGGAAATTGAGGCTCTGAGCGGTTAAACATCTTGCCAAACTTACACAATTAGTACATGGTGGAGCATGTTTTTAAACCCACGACTTTTCAACTCTATAATTTGTATCCTTAGCCGCTCTCATGAGTCGTCTCTCATTGTTTGAAAAGTCTTCCTAACAGTGATCTAAAGTTCACATTCCTGTCACCGCTGTCCATTGCTTCTGGTCTTCCTTTGAGTTCTCTAAGGTCAAGTTAACCTTTTGACATACTTGGAAATGTCATTTCTAGGCTAAACGCCCAAGCGCCTTCAACAAGCTCAGACAGCGAGGCACGTTCCCATGGTTGAGGGCCGTCCCTCACAAGGTGACATTCCGATGTCTTACAACCAGCGAAGTCACTCTTCTCTGAATGTGCAGTCCATGTCTTGGTCACTCTGATTTGGATTTCCTTGAACCACTCTGCCCACGATGAGACTGAGCAGCAGGAGGCTGAGGCTGGCCCAGGTCCTCCTCTCTCACTGCTGTTTCCAAGAACGACTACCACGCCTATTCATCAATGCAAGTGCTATGGGCTGCTTTCTGATTTAAAAGATGATGCTAGGAAGGAGTTGTTTTATTTTGCTTTTAATTATTTCTACCTTTGGGGTCTAAAAGCCTGAGGTAAATTGAAAATTAATATTTGAAATGAGTGTGCTAATTTCTTCACAAGCTGTATTTTGTTCAACAGGAGATTTTTTGAACTAGCAAAACAAATAGTTGATTGTTTATTTACTTTGAAAATCAGAGAGACAGAGATACTGTATCTGCTGGTTCTCTCCTTACATATCTGGAGCAGCTAGGGCTGGGCCAGGCTGAAACCAAGAGCCCAGAACACAATCCAGGTCAACTATGCAGGTGTAAGGGACCAGACTACTTGAGTTATAACCTGCTGCCTATCAGAGTTCATGCCAGGAAGAAGCTGGAATCGAAAGTGTAGCCAGGACTTGAACTCAGGTACGCCCAATGAAAATGATTGAAGCCAGGTTTTTATCTCGCAAGCACAAAGGAATTTGTGGATAAGGACAAGACATTGATAAAGGCTAGCAGAGGAATAAGATTTATTGGCAAATTCCAAGTATGCACTCAAGGGGCCAGCGCTGTGGCTCAGCAGGTTAACGCCCTGGCTTGAAGCGACGGCATCCCATATGGGCGCCAGTTCAAGACCCGGCTGCTCCGCTTCCAATCCAGCTCCCTGCTATGGCCTGGGGAAGCAGTAGAAGATGGCCCAAGTCCTTGGGCTCCTGCCCCCTTGTGGGAGACCCAGAAGAAGCTCCTGGCTCCTGGCTTCAGATCAGCGAAGCTCCAGCTGTTGTGGCCATCTGGGGAGTGAACCATCAGATGGAAGACCTCTCTTTCTCTCTCTGCCTCTCCTCTCTCTGTGTAACTCTGACTTTCAAATAAATAAGTAAATCTTTAAAATAAACAAAAAAAAAGTATGCACTTGAAGAGGAGTTCAGGCAAACTCTAGGGAGAGCTACAATTCTTGAGGTCAAGGGTCATCCCTTTATGTGAACTAGAGGGAAGAGATAATGCTTTAGCTGGATCTTGGGAAAGTTGGGAACTTCCAGGAACTTGGTGACTGCTCATTTCTGGCCTTTTTAGGAAGTCTTGGAAGTGTTACGGCATCAGATGCATGATGGGAGTGGGAATGGGAGTGTCAGCATGACAATGTTATTATAACAAAATTATAATAGGCTGCAGGTCATCTTGGGGACATTGTCAGCAGCCATGTTAGATTTTTCAGCCAGTGCTCATTCCAGGTGGCAGGTTTGCTACAGCACTGATTTAGGGTTGCTGGCCATAGGAGGAGTTTTAGAAGCAGCCCTGGGAGAGGGTGTGGTAACGTATTTGCTCAGGCTCATTCTCTGTTTCCTGTCTCTTATATAACACCAGAGTCCCAAGCAGCATCTTAACTGCTGTACTAAACACCCACTCCAAATAAGCAATTTTTTAAAGGCCAATACATGGCCGGCGCCGCGGCTCAATAGGCTAATTCTCCGCCTGCGGCGCCAGCACCCTGGGTTCTAGTCCCAGTCGGGGCGCTGGATTCTGTCCCGGTCACTCCTCTTCCAGTCCAGCTCTCTGCTATGGCCCGGGAGTGCAGTGGAGGATGGCCCAAGTGCTTGGACCCTGCACCCGCATGGGAGACCAGGAGAAGCTCCTGGATCCTGGCTTCAGATCAGCGCAGTGCGCCAGCCTCAGCATGCTGGCCGTGGCGGCCATTGTAGGGTGAACCAACAGAAAAAGGAACCTTTCTTTCTGTTTCTCTTTCACTGTCCACTCTGCCTGTAAAAAAAAGGGGGGGGGGGCAATACATTCTCTGTCCAGATGGGCTGTAGATAAATAAAAACTATTTTCATAAATTGGTAGCCATATCATAGAAAAAAACTTTTCAATTATTTTTATTTATATTTAAATGAAAGACTCAGAGACAGAAACAGATACACAGAGAGACAGAGATCTTTTATCCATTGGTGCGCTCTCCAAATGACTGAACAGCTGGGTCTGAATGAAGCTGAAGCAAGGGCCTGGAACTCAGTCAACTCTCCTACATGGGTGGTAGTGATTGGCATACTTGAATCATCACCTGCTGCTTCCCAGGATATATAAATTAGGAGGAAACTGGAATCAGAAGCAGGCTCAAACCCAGGCCTTCCCATATCAGATGAGATCATCCCAAGTGGCATCGTAATTGGTGCACCCAGTGCCTGCCCAGAACCTGTTTTTATTGTTACTTCATATGTATTTCTACAGGAAAATGCCAGAATGTCTAAGTAAAATAAATCCTATAATTTCATATTGTTTTTTGACTTCCATTTATTTCTTGAGAACAAATATGCTTAATGTCCACATTCCACACTTTTTGTTTTACAGGGTAAGTGCTAAATTGTTGCTCAATTTGCCTGAGCCCATGTGAATTATTTTATTTAAAGATGTTTGACTATCATATTACAGAACAAAAATCTTTATCAGCCACAATAATACCTTTTTTGGAAAACTTAAGTTGTACTATTTTAAAATCATAAGGAATTGACTCAGATTGTTTTATAAAGTGTTATATTATTAACCATGAAGAAATAAGTCACAGCGAAACCCCAATAGAGTCATCTTTGGAAATTGGTGTTATGTTAAATGTTAAAAAAAAAAAAAAAGATACCATGATGGATTTCAAGATTCCCAAGAATCATTCAGATTCATTCTTTTTATCCCATTCCAACATGGTCAGGAGGTTTGGAAGGTTTGGATGTACTAGGCAATGAGAAAAATATGTTCAGCAAGATAAACAATGGATAAAATACAATTAGTGGGACTGTTGTTTAGTCTCTTTGCATTAGCTACAGACCAACTTTAAAATACCACTCTATAATAAACTCTAAATCTAATATAGTATCTCCAGACTTTCTAGAATTCAATTGGGAATTAAGGATCAGTAGTTCAGCTTCTTGCAATGATCTTCCTGTTTATTTGATGTTTGAATTTAATGATTAGTTTTCATTTACTTAAAAAGTACTTTTATGCTGGATAGTCTAGATTTTTGTTCATTCACCTATTGGTGGACTTTTGAGCTTCCACCTCAATGTTTATTTCTTTGAATTTATGTTACCAACAGTAACTAGAGAAATTCAGTGCACTTTTAATTGGTACCTTTGACCCACTAGCATGTGGGAATGGGCTCTGATAGATCAGTTTTTCCCACCATCAACTCAACTGCCCTCAACACAAACGGATTGGCTCACAAACATGTGACTTAAAAGGAGCTAAAGAAAGCAAGTGAATCTGGGGGCTTATGTGACAACCACAGCCTACTTAGAATCAGTGAGGTAGGAGTTCCTGAGGGCAAGAGCCTAGAGGTTCTGGGAGGTCCTATGTTGTCTAAACCCAACATCTATACTTCAGAAAACACACAGAAAGAGAAATTGGGGCAACTGTGATATTTAACATGGCTTTGCACCAAGCTCAACTTCTGGGTCTAACTTAGTACTTCCCATGTATGTGATTGGATACACGCGTTTGACTACTTGGGTCCCCCAATCCAGATTTTCTATCACTTATTAATAAATCTACTGTTCTGAGCCTCAATTTCTCATCAGCGAGGGATATTAATAGTACCTACCTCACCAGGTGTACAATGATTAAATCAGATGACAGTTGTAAAGCTCACAGTGTGTGCCCAGCATTCAGCAACCATTGAGTTTTGCTTCCTTTTCTCCTGTCCTCTCACAGCCTTCCCAGTCATGATGAGTCAGACCAAGGCTCCATCTACCCAGGAAGTTTTCAGAGAAAGGATGGTGTAGGGTAAGGGCTGAGGTCATGACTCATAAGGCCACAGTTGCCAATGGCCCTCCTTAGACCTGAGTCCACCCACACTGCATTTTCGAGGGGGCACTAGCCAACAGCCATGCTGGTGAATGACTGAAACAGCAGCACAGCAGTCTCAAAATGAGCTGAAAAGCAAATGGCTCAGCCAACCAGTTTTCTAAAAAAAAAAAAAAAAAAAGCATATCACAAAAGAGCAATATTAAAACAGCAAAGTGTGGCCTCTTTTTCTGGAATGTAAAGCTTATGCAAGACTATAAACCTTGAGTGCAAACCACAATAAACGTTTCATTTAACTGTGAGGCCATTTATCATTTGGTTGTACAGTTTGGGAACAGAAGTTCATTCAAATCCTTCTCTGATAGATGAGTAAACTGAGGCCCAGAGCGGTGAAGTGACTTGTTCAGGACCCACAGTCTGCTAAGGAAGAGCTAGGCGGCTGACTCAGTCTGGAGTTCTTAAAATAGACTGAGCTCCATCCCAGTCTCTGCTTAACAAACTCCATTTCACTTTTCATTACAAACCAAGTGTCAGACAGACACATAAACACCCATCAAGTCTAACAAGCATAGCCAGTTTTCCCAAAGGTAGCGCAATTGTTGTCTGTGAATCAGCATCAGGCCCCACAGACACATTTCCCTATTGCCCCACAGGGACTGGCGAGCCGTGTAACAGGACGCAGCCAACATTGCGAGCAGGGTTTCCCAGCCTCACACTCTTGGCATTCTGTAGCGAACTCTTGACTTTGTTGAGCCTCAGAGGGCAAAGTGCAAGGAAGCAGGGGTGCTCTGTAGGATGTTCAGCAGCATTGCTGGCCTCCATCCGCCTGCAACACCCTCCCCTGTCGGCAACCAAAAATTCTCCAGATATTATCATGTGTCCTCATGGAGGAGGTGCAAAACTAACCCTTGAGAAACACTGACTTAGAGAAAAATCATGAACAAAACAATGAGTGAGCAGCCCTTAAACTGTTTTCTCCTAAATATGAGAGAGCATAAGATGAGATTATGCTTGGGTTTTGGAGTATATTTTTCAGGCAAATGAAAAAGAGGTTAGGCTTCTACAGTATGCTTATATTTAATGACAATATTGTTAGTTTCAATCAGCAGGTACTTCCTATGTATGAGAATTCGTTGTCTGATTTTATTTAAACTTATTAAGCATATTGGGGGGCCAATGCTGTGGCGTAATGGAAAAAGCCACTGCCTGTAGTGTCGACATCTCATATGGGCACTAGTTCAAGTACTGGCAGCTCCACTTGTGATCCAGCTCACTGCTATGGCCTGGGAAAGCAGAAGATAGCCCAAGTCCTTGAGCCCATGCACCCATATGGGAGACCCGGAAGAAGCTCTTGGCTCCTGATTTCAGATGGGCCCAGCTCCAGCCATTTGGGGAGTGAATCAGTAGATAGAAGACCTCTCTCTTTCTTCTCTCTCTCTCTCTTTCTCTCTCTGCCTCTGCCTCTCTGTATCTCTGCCTTTCAAATAAATAAATAAATAAATAAATCTTTTTTTTTTAAGTATATGGGAAAAAGCAGATTATCTATACTCCATAATACAATGGTACTCTAAAAAGTTGGTGGAGGGGTAGGTGTTTGACTCAGTGGTTAAATCACTGCTGGGATGCCCACACTCTGTATCAGAGTGCCTAGTTCAAATCACAATTCCACTCCAAATTGCAGCTTCCTACTGACGTACAAGTTGGGAGGCAGCTAGTGACAGATCAAGTGATTAGGTGTCACCCATGTGGGAGACCAGATACCAAACTACTGGACGGGACTTGGCCCAGGCCTCAACATTGTGGGCATTTGGGGAATGAACCTGCAGATGGAAGACAACTGTCTCTGTGTCTCTCTGCCTTTCAAATAATATGAAATAATTTTGTTTTAAAAAATTTTAGAACTCTCTCTCAATCTCTCTACACTTCAAACAAATAAAAAATTCATTAAAAATTTTCAATGTTCATAGAAACATGGAATTTTTTTTTTGACAGGCAGTTACACAGTGAGAGACAGAGAGAGAAAGACACTGAGAGAAAAGTCTTCCTTCCGTTGGTTCACCCCCAAAATGGTTGGTAACGGCCGGCATGTTGTGCTGAGCCAAAGCCAGGAGCCAGGAGACTCCTCCTGGTCTCCCATGCGGGTGCAGGGCCCAAGCACTTGGGCCATCCTCCACTGCACTCCCGGGCCACAGCAGAGAGCTGAACTGGAAGAGGGGCAACCGGGACAGAATCCGGCACCCCAACCGGGACTAGAACCCAGGGTGAAACATGGAATTTAAGGATAAGTTTGCTTTGGTGCAAAAATGTTTTTTTCATAATACACACTTTTTATGAACTTCTTGAAGACCTCTCATTTGTGCGGATTTCAAATTTTTCACAACAAAATAAACTTAACTTTTAATTCCATTTTTCTATGAACCTTTGGATGTGCCTTCATATTTTAGCTTGATGGTAGACTATTCCTAAAAGATCTGATACTTCTCCACAATAATAAGAAATTTTATATTAAATAAGAAAAGAACTTTTTATATGGGAAAACAACCTCAATAATGCAAAAGAACCACAGTAGTGAGTCTGTGGCAAACATGGGCAGGAAAGCACACAAGCAAACTATATACTCTTCCCATTCCCAGTCCTTCCTTTTTCTGGGATGTCTCGGCCAAAGGAGGGCACCAAGTTTCCATGGTAAAACACCCCCCACAACCCTCCAGGACCATGTGTACAGGTCTAATTCAGGGACTGCGATAAATGGCAGGGAGAAGGACAGCACTGAGATGTAGCAATAAGGGAAAGAGAAAGAGGAGAGCAAGCAGGAGGGAAAAGCAGAGATGAGAGGAGGTCAGTGTGAAGTAAAGCTCACTAGAGGATTCTAGTGTGACCCTGGAAAAAAAATACACACATTTTTAAAATTAGATTTTGTTGGGCTGGCACTGTGATGTGGTAGGCTAGCCCTCCGCCTGCAGCTCCAGCATCCCATATGGGCAGCAGTTCGTGTCCCAGCTGCTCTTCTTCCGATCCAGCTCTCTGCTGATGGCCTGGGAAAGCAGTGGAAGATGACCCAAGTGC
The DNA here is from genome assembly GCF_964237555.1 of Oryctolagus cuniculus. Taxonomy (NCBI): domain Eukaryota; kingdom Metazoa; phylum Chordata; class Mammalia; order Lagomorpha; family Leporidae; genus Oryctolagus; species Oryctolagus cuniculus. The sequence goes on along the minus strand of NC_091435.1, from coordinate 127,968,349 downwards.
TTGGACCCCCCTGAGCCCACATCAGAGACCCAGAAGAAGCTCCTGGCTCCTGGTTTCCGATAAGCCCAACTCTGGCTATTGTGGCCATTTGGGAAGTAAATCAGAAGAACTTTCTTTTTGTCTCTCCCTCTGTTTGTGACTCTATGTCTCAAATAAATAAATAAATAAAATCTTTAAATTTTTTTAAAAAATTTGTCAGCATGCATTATTTCTGTGGAACTTTTTCAAAATGCTTCCCTTTTCAAAAGTTTGCATCAGAACAGCAATGTGTTTGTGCGTTTTTATTCAGAATACTTAACTATGTCAAATTTACATTATTTAATCTTTTAGAACAAGAGAGAATACCAAATAGTGTATCAATCCTACATAATCAGTCCTTGTGTACAGCATACTGTTCCTGCTGTTATTTCAGGCTGTCCTTGGAGATAGCCACAGCCCAGCAATACACAAAAGGTTTCTTTTCTTCTTTCATAATTGCCTAGGACAACACATTCTTATATTTCATTTTTAATCATCTAAAGCTTTTCAGATACTCCAGAGTTACGCCTTCAATAATACAATAAATGAGATCCAAGGTTTCTAAGAGCCATATGGGTTTTTTGTGTGTGTGTGGTTGGTAACACGCTGTTTCTCTCTCATATTGGACACCAGATGTAGAGCAGATAACACAAAGAGGAGGGAATAAGAAGGCTATTCATAGGAGGACCAGATTCACAGGAGAGTGAAAATTATTTCTCCAATCCAGGAAGCCTTTTTCTTTAAAAAGTGTATCCATTCATTTCAAGTGCTGAGATAAGGCAATTTAGAATGATTTTCCCTTAGCCTAGTAATCTTAGGTAGAAACAGCACTATTAGAAGATTAAATGGCAACTCTTCCTATGCAGAGAAGGGGAGCAGAGAAACACGGGGAAAAAAAACCTCCCAACTCAAAAATTCTTTTTTTTTTAAATATCACTGTCATTACTTCTTTTTATTTATTTTTTTAAAGATTATTTATTTATTTGACAGGTAGAGTTACAGACACTGAGAGAGAGAAACAGAGAGAAAGGTTTCCCTTCCATTGGTTCACCCCCCAAATGGCCACAAGGGACAGAGCTGCGCTGATCCGAAGCCAGGAGCCAGGAGCCTCCTCCTGGTCTCCCATGCGGGTGCAGGGCCCAAGCACTTGGGCCATCCTCCACTGCACTCCCGGGCCACAGCAGAGAGCTGGACTGGAAGAGGAACAACCAGGACTAGAACCAGCGCCCATATGGGATGCTGGCGCCGCAGGCAGAGGATTAACCTAGCACACCATGGTGCCAGCCCCTAAAAAAATTCTAAAGAAACACATACTGGATTATGAACCTATCCCCAGACTTGGAGCACTGTCAATTCAATGATGGCATTTTTTCTAAAGATGTATTTATTTATTTGAGAGGTAGAGTTACAGGGAGAGGGAGAGATGGAGGGAGGTCTTCCAACTGCTGTTTCACTCCCCAAATGGCAGCAGCTCTGGATGGTCCAAAGTTAGGAGCCTGGAACTTCTTCCACATCTCCCACATGGATAGCAGAGGCCCAAACACTTCCATCTTCCAGTGCTTTTCCCAGGCTTTTAGAAGGGAGCTGCATTGGAAGTGGAGCAGCTGGGTCTTGAACTGGCCACCATGTGGGATGCCAGTGCTGCAGATGGAGGCTTAACCCACTTTGCCACAGTTCCAGTTCTCTAATGCATTTCAATGTTTTTATAAGACACAACTGGGGGACTGGCATTGGGGCATAGCAGGTCAAGAGGCCACCTACGATGCAGGCATCCTATATGGGCACTGGTTCTTGTCTCAGCTGCTCCATTTCCAATCCAGGTCCCTGCTAATGCGCCTGAGAAAGCAGTGGAACATTACCCAGGTGCTTCAGCCCCTGCTACCCATTTGGGAAACTTAGAAGAATTCCTGGCTCCTGGCTTCAACCCGGCCTAGCCCTACTTGCTGAGGCCATGTGGGGAGTGAACCAGCAGATAGAAGACCTCTCTCTATGTCTCTCCTTCTATTTGAAAGTAAATAAATAAATCTTTAAAAAAATGAATCAGTGAAATGAACTGAGACAATCTATTCTTAAAAGAGCTTCTTTATTTCTTTTCATTCCTTTTTTATGTATATTTTTAGGAGTTTCCAAAAGGAAATGTGTCTATGTATTATTTCATGAATAAGGCATTACTACAGAGTTTTAGTGCACTAGGAAAAAATGGTTAAGTCCTCTAACCACTGTGTGCTAGGACCCTGCTGTATGTCTGCCAAACTAAAGAATAGTCTTTACATAACAAGCAAACTGGATAGTACCTCTATACTCAATGGGATAATCCTTCTGAAGTGTTTCTGTTTTAAATATGACCTCGGTATTCCTATAAATTTAAAAATCTTGTGAATAAGAGCCTAAACCCAAGCAAGATTACTGATTGTTTCTTTAATAGGAAAAAAATTCCAGAAATATATATCACTACGTGGACCAGGTTGGGCATTTCCCAAGTGTGACGACTAAGAGTCAGTGCACCTCTGGATAAGGCAGCAATATGTATTATGAATGTTTCTGTGGGATGGAGGGATTTGGTCCCACGGTACCTACATCTCATATTGGAGTGCCTGATTCAAGTCCCAGCTACTCCACTGCTGAACCAGCTTCCTGCTAATGCACATCCTAGGAGGTAGCAGATGATGATGGAAGTACTTGGGTTTCTGTCACCCAGATAAGAGACCTCTACGGAGTTCCAGACTCCTGGCTTCAGTATGGCCCAGCCCTGGCTGTTGTGGGCATTTGGGAGAATGAAATAGTGAGTGAAAGATCTCTCCTAGTCTCTTGGTCTCTCTTTCTCTGTTTCTATGCCATCAAAAAATTAAAATAAATAAATAATTTGTAAAAGTGTGTTAAATAACAAACTGTTCAATCTTAAATTGTTCTGTTTATATTGACCTTAGCATTTTGTAATTATTTCACCCGAAAACAGAATAACACTTGTAGTCACAAAAATAGCATGGTAGCTAATTTTTTTTTGGTATTTGTTAAGTGTGGGGTTAATCTTCCAAGCAATTTACATGAATTGATTCATTCATTCTCACAACCACGTTGTTATTCATATTTTTCAGATGAGAAAAATGAGAGCAATTTCATAACTTTCCTAAAGCCCTACTACTGTATTTATGTCTTGCTAGAATTTCAGTTCATCACTGAACATTTATAGCTATCCTCTTCCTCTATATATCTCAATACACATATATGATGAAGCCAGGAGCCAGGAACTCAGCCCAAGTGTCCTATGCAGTGGCCCCTACCACTTGAGCCATCACCAGTCCTCTCAGGGTCTGCATTTTCAGGAAGCTGAAATCAGGGCCAGAGCCAGCACCCCAACCGAAACACTCTAATACAGGACATAGACATATTAATAACAAACAAATACCACCTTTCTATCCACCTTTTTTTTTTTCAGGAAAACAATGCCTTTTCCTATTATCTCAAAGTAAAAACAGCAATTTGTTCGCAGTTAATGAACTTACAGCAGTTAATTAATCCTTTTAGGAGACCTCTATTACTCAATTTCCACCTTGTGCTAAGACATAGATAATCAAGTCAAATATATATTGGGCGGGGCGGGGGGGAACTGCTAGTGCAACAGAGCTGGTGTATGAAATGAACTAAAAAGTTGAATTCTGGATAAAAATGCCAAGATACATAATTTGGCAAAATAACAATAGTGACCAAGAAAAGAATCCACCATAAAATATTAAATGCCTGCCAAGACCAAGTCCCTAAGGTAAAGAAATACAGACTGGGGACAGGGATGTGGCGTAGTGGGTAAAATCACCACCTGCACTGCCAGTAACCCATATGGGCACTGGTTTGAGTCCCAGCTGCTCCAGTTCGATACAGCTCTCTGCTTTGGCCTGGGAAAACAGTAGAAGATGGCTCAAGTCCTTGGGACCCTCACCTGCATTGGAGACCCGGAAGAAGATCCTACTCCTGGCTTCAGATCGTCACAGCTCAAGCAGATGCAGCCATCTGGGGAGTGAACCAGCAGATGGAAAGCCTCTCTCTCCTCTCTCTCTCTCTCTCTCTCTCTGCCTCTCCTTCTCTCTGTGTGTAACTCTGACTTTCAAATAAATAAATAAATCTTAAAACAAAAAGAAATACAGATCATAGAAGGCAGTTGTGGTGAGGGTCGGGTATGGGTGGGAGGTAAAGTTGTAGGTTTAGGACTGTTTTAATTATCAGCTCTTTAGCACTTACCTAACCAGCCTTTGAAGCCTGTGCATCTGAAATAAATTCAGGTGACAACAGGGCAGTCTAATGCCAGCCAGGGTAAATGTGTTCTCAGGAGCCAAGACCTCACCTTTTATCATCTACCCTGTAGGGAACATCCTGTGGGTCACAAGAATTATAGAATTAGAGCTATCATCCCATTTTGACAAGTAATTCAGATCTATTAAATCTATTATTCTCAAGCTGAAGATAGGTTATTTTCTGCTCATTTTTTCTTATAAAAATGACCTTACCTGAAACTTGAAAAAATGAAGTCTTATCCTAAAATCTTCTTAATGCATAAGAGCTTCTTAAGGGTAAAATATAATTTAACATAAATTTTCAAGTAGCATCTAATCTCATATTTTTTCATAAACTACCCTGTAATGATACCTTGAACTGGCATCTCTGGAAACTTCAAAGCTACTCCTTTATCATTATATCTTTATCTTCAAAATACCTGTGGGTGTTTTGAGCAGACAAGATATCATTAAGCCATTCTACAGACAGAACAACTGCGGTTGGCTTTGTATCACTTAGTAAGCTAGAGGGGTGGGGTCAGTCATTGTACAATTGCTTTAGAATATTCACATCTTTATCTTCATTTTTGAAGCCACATGTTATGTATCTGCAGAATCAAAAAAAAGTTCTATTTCTAAACTGAGTCTCTGTAAAATGCCAAGCCATTTCATCCTGATTCCAGCCTGCTTTCTCTGAGTCTTCATTGTTAACATATTCTTGTTAACTCTGCTCCCTCTTTTAGCAAAGCTGCAAGTAATACATACGGTTTTTGTAGCAAGTTTAGGAAACAATAAAATAAAAATTTTCTTTTATCTCATTATTCAGTGATGGCCACCAATGGCAACTTGTGAGGATTCAGCCATTTATTTTTCTACAATATCTTTTAAGACAGAAAACAAGATCCTACTGTTTTACATTTTTTAACCTTAGTGATAGATACTGCACCTGTTTTTTGCAATTAGTACTCCTTCTAACTTTTCTCTTGATAAATACTTTTAGGGGATGGCAGACATGCAGAAATGCAACCACATCTGTGTGCATTTGGACGAACATTCACAGAGTGAACACCTATGTACATCAGCCCGAGTCCAACAAACAGAACATCATAGAACTCTGGAGCCCAGATTACTCACCCAAAGTCACAAGGCCCTCCCAAAGTTAACTACCAGTCATATACACCTGGATTTGCACTCTGCGTAGATGATGATGGTGCACACCCTTTCATTTCTGACTTATTTTGTTCAACAACATTGTGCTTATTAGGTTCATTGGTTCATTCATTATCTGTCCATTATCTATCATAGTAATCCATTGAATGGATTACTACGATTTACTCAAGCCTGAAAGTAAAATAATTCTTCTTCTATCAGACATTTAAGCTAGTTCTCATTTTTTGATCTAATAAACAAGTCTTCTATGAACATCCTACTGTTTTTTCACATTTCAAAAATTGTGTGGGATAAATTATCAGAAATGAAAATACTTTTGATAAATTTTACTAGCCATCCTTTAGAGTGGTAAAAATATTTTTTCACCAGGAGCAAGTGATAGGGCATGCTTCCTAGTATATTCTTCATTACTTCACATACAATTTCCGTTACTGCTTATGGGTTCTAGTCAGGCCATAGTATAGCTATTAATGCAAATATATCTCAATTCCAATCTTGAATTATTTCAGAAAGACAAGGAACAGTTTTGATTTTTTTTGAAGCTAAATTTCATTCTATTCTTTTATAATATGAATTTGTATGAACAGAATTTTTTAGAGTATTACTCCCTAGTTAATAACTCCTCTTTGAAGATAATAGAAAACATGATATAGAATTGTCCAAAAATGTACAGCCTGATCTCACTGAATATTTTACCTCTCAGATATTTAGTTCTCCAGATTGTGAGAGGGAACATAAATACCGTGTTTTTTATGCTTACACTTTAATTGCTTTCTATTCCCTTAGGTGGAGAGATTTACTAGTCTAAGTAATAATTATTACTCCATGTTTCCATATCTTAAATTTTCCCCCATAAGTCTCTTTTAATGAACTTTTTTCTTATTCTAAGTAACATATGATTATTTGAACATAAAGATAAATAAAAAGAAAATGAAAATCATCTATACTTCCTTCACTAAAATCACATTTGTTTGAAGTTGTCTTGTGTCTCATCATGGTCTTATGATGTATATCTATATTGGAACAACAATTTTCCACCAAAAAGTGAATTATACTGTCTATGCAGTTTTTGTTCCACATAATATTTCACAGACAGCTTTTCATCTAATCATCTTGTGACTCAAATAGTATAATCAATTTCTGTGTATAAACGTATAATTATGTTGTATAATTTTACATGTTTTCTGCATTAAATATATATATGTCACATAACTTTATATGTGGCTTTGTATCTGATAAACTGCCAGGAAGGTGAGTGTTCCTTCTTCTAATGCACTTATTGCAGCAATTGTGCATGGTGTTGAAAGGGTCCTGAAAATGCGGGGCCCAGAGAGCCCAGATGACAACGTTTATTTATGTCATTCTCTTAGCTCTAGCCCATCGCTTCCAGTTATTTTGTTCTTTTTTTTTTTTTTTTTTTTTTTTTTAAACAGGCAGAGAGGACAGTGAGAAAGACAGAGAGAAAGGTCTTCCTTTGCCGTTGGTTCATCCCCCCAATGGCCGCCACGGCCGGTGCACTGCAGCCGGCGCACCGCGCCGATCCGATGGCAGGAGCCAGGTACTTATCCTGGTCTCCCATGGGGTGCAGGGCCCAAGGACTTGGGCCATCCTCCACTGCACTCCCTGGCCACAGCAGAGAGCTGGCCTGGAAGAGGGGCAACCGGATCAGAATCCGGCGCCCTGACCAGGACTAGAACCCAGTGTGCTGGCACCACAAGGTGGAGGATTAGCCTAGTGAGCCGCTGCACTGGCCTCAGTTGTTTTGTTCTTAGCATCTCTGTCCTACCAGAAGGAAAGATCAGTTCTTCACTTCTGACCTTTTTACATTGCAAGATGTCTAAAATTCTTCTTTCATAGTTTCTGACCAAGTGACTTCGGGGACACATTCACCTGGTTAGTTCAATCTGCCTGAGTGTTATTATTGTTTAAATCTCACAGGCATACATGCTATATTTGTTAATTAGATGTGTTGTTTATATCCATAAAATGTAGGAGAGGATGGTATGAGGAGTAGCTAACTAAAAAACAATGGTAGTCACTGCACAGAACATATGGTTTAAAATTATTGGTTAGGGTCTGTCGCTCTCCCTCTTCGTGGAGGAACGACACAGGACCCTGCGCTGTTCTTTTGTCTGCTCGGCCCTCCCCGGGTTTGCTGCTGGTTCTTCCCGGGTTGGCTACCGTCCCTCCCACCTCCGTGGAAGGGCGGTTCCCCCTGCCACTTTCCCCACTTCCGCGGGGGAGCGGCACACCGCCGGCCGGCTCTCTCGGGGGCTGCACAGGTGTTCCTTCAGATAGATGTTCCCGGTGCATGTTGTCTCTCTCCTCCTTTATAGTCCTCTTCCGCCAATCCGTGCTCTGCTGAGCACGCTGCTCTCCTCCAATCAGGAGCAGCTCCTGCAGCTTGTCAAGTTGGTGAGAGGCAGCTGGGTAGAAGCTGTTTGCTCCTCTCCCAGCGCCATACTGTGGGAGAGCAGATGTATAGAATAAGCCTTAATTCCAGTAACAGTATAGTCTGAGTTGCTCCCCACAAGGGTCTATAATAGGTCCAGTATTTTTCTACTAAGGAAGTTCATTACCATAGCTGCACAGCAGCACATTGCTTGCAGGAATAAAACTTTGTCCTTAACCTATCAAGGGGCTGGCATTGTGGTGTTTCCCTATGATGCCAGCGTCCCATACAAGCACCAGTTCAAGTCTTGGCATTATGGGAAAACAGCAGCAGAGAAATTATTATTACTTCAGTTCTTTGTCTCACATGGAAGAAGAATTTCCGAGCGGACAAGCAGAGAGATTTAAAAAAATTTATTAGAGTCCAAGACCTCAGCCAGAGCGGCATCGATAGGGGCTTCCAAGAGAGGAAAAAACCCAACGTACTCTGTGGCACTGGGGTTTTTAAGTACAATTTCTAAGGAAAAAAACTTGACAATCAGATTGGCATTCAGGTACCAGGTGGGGACAAAACCCATCAAAAGACCTGATTTACAATTCTCCATCCTGTCTGGCGTGCTCATGACAAAACAAAAAACCATCCAGAGGAGTGGGATAGGAAACTTTTCACAATAAGCTGTGAGTCGAGGAAGAGCTCCCTTGCTATTCTCTGGTAAATTTGGAGATTCTGAAGGAAGGAGAGCAGCCTATTTGTTTTTGCTAGAGATAACTTTTGGAGGAAGCAAATATTCTATACCTCAAATTCCACTAGGATCACCCTGACCACCTATTAACCCATCTGACTCTTCACACTGGCTGCTGATTGCAGTCCAGCTCCCTGCTAATGTGCTGGGAAGGCAGCAGAACAAGGCCCAAGTGTCATACACGTGGGTAATCCAGATGGAGTTCCAGGCTCCTGGTTTTGGCCTAGCGAATCCTTGGCTATTGTGACCAGTTGGAGTATGAACCAGTAGATGGAAGATAGCACTCGAGTTCTCTCTCACACATACTCTCTAACTCTGCCTTTCAAATAAATAAATAAATAGAATTTTAAAGAAAGAATATCTATCAAAACATGTATGTATTATTAATGTGCTGTTATGGTTAGCATTTGTATATTTAAAAGATTTATAGTTACTTATTTGAGAGGTAGAGTTACAGACAGGGAGAGGGAGAGACAGAGGGGAACGTCTTCCATCCACTGGTTCACTCCCCAGATAGCCACAATGGCCAGAGCTGAGCTGATCCAAAGCCACAGCCAGGAGCTTCTTCCAAGTCTCCCATGCAGGTACAGGCATCCAAGCAATTAGCCCATCTTCCACTGCTTTCTCAGGCCATAGCAGAGAGCTGGATTGGAAGAGGAGCAGCCGAGACATGATCCAGCACCCATACAGGATGCTGGTGCCACAGGCAGAGGCTTAGCTAACTATACTACAACACCATCCCTGGCATTTTGTGTACTTCTACAGACAATTAAATGGGATATATCAGTTACCTGATTTAACTTTTTACCCTGGATAAGAGAAGTAACTGTTCTGAAAACTTGGTTAAGTCTTTCTTGGCTTCAACCAGGAAAAAAACACATTGTCACTCTTAGGGTCAACTGCAATTTATTTACCAAGGCTGGTCATTGTTTGAGTATCTTAAAAGGGTATTAAGCATGACGTTATGTGTGTGAAAAGTTTGTCATCCTCATCCTTTGACAGAGCTAAATCCACAAATCATTAGGCACCAAGCTGAACTTGAGATGAGAAGTCAATATTTTTTTTTCCAGCAATCCATGTAACCTCTAGTTTAAGTGCAAGATAAACCCATCTGCTTACCAGGAGGCAGAGGAACACAAAATCCATTAATGCCATATGTATCAACAGAACTGTCACTTCAGAATCTCAGATGTTTTCAATTTTTTTCTTTATTATTATCTGTGAAGAACTTAGTGCGATGATTTCCCTTCCCTTAAAATGCATCAAACTTCTGTTTAATTATGCAAGCCTCACCTCTTATTAAGTAATTACACGCATTTTCTCATCTGCGAGTCTGCATTTCGAAAGTAACCACTTCATTTTGTTAGTAAAAGCAGAAAACTAGCCACCAAAATAGGACAATGAGATTTGATTTTCAGTTTCCCTTCCTTCTCTCGAGAGGTTCTAACACATCTTCCAGTGCATCACAAGACATGCTTACTCAGTATCTTAAATCATCCCTGGAGTTTCAGCACAACCCTTCATGAGAGACTTTGTTGTACAAAAATTATTAAATGAGTGAAAAATAACTCTTCCTCCCACAAATGGTCCTTGGTGAAATAATTTAAATCTGAAACCAAACGCTCCCATACTTATCCCAAAACCTAAGAAGAGGCTGGCGTCGTGGCTCACTTGGCTAATCCTCCGCCTGTGGCGCCGGAACCCTGGGGTTCTAGTCCCAGTTGGGGCACCAGGTACTAGTCCTGGTTGCTCCTCTTCCAGTCCAGCTCTCTGCTGTGGCCCGGGAAGGCAGTGGAGGATGGCCCAAGTGCTTGGGCCCTGCACCCGCATGGGAAACCAGGAGGAAGTACTCGGCTCCTGGCTTCGGATCTGCGCAGCGCCAGCCGTGGCGGCCATTAGGGGAGTGAACCAACGGAAGGAAGACCTTTCTCTCTGTCTCTCTCTTACTGTCTATAACTCTCTGTCTCTCTCTCTCACTGTCTAACTCTGTCAAAAAAAAAAAAAAATTAAGAGGAGAGTAAGCAACTGTAACTCAAAATCGTAAAATTACTACTTGGTTGAATTTACACTTTGGAAATCTCACTAAAAATGAGAGCTTAGCCATAGTCAACATATGGGAGTAAAACCCTTGTCCACTGAAAACAAAAACAAATTGAACAGACCCTCAGAGGGCAGGGAAAAAAGTAAGTCAGAAATTTTCAGAATACAATTTAAAAAGTGTGTTTCCTATTGATATATGGATAGATTTGTCTAAACAATAATTCATTGCATTTGTAGCTTATGGAAAACAGAATTTACATGTCCATTACCTCACTGGATCCTTACAACTTCCGGAAGAAGAAGGTAGTGTTTAAACTTCCTCCCCCGAGGACAGATGTGGAATCTTAGGGTCCACGACTCCATGTGCTGGTCAACGCAAGTCCTGTGACTCAGAGTGAGCCCTGCCGTACTACTGCTTTTTTAAAGTAACCAACAGAAAAATATTACTTTTCTTTAGACTTATTTATTTATTTGAAAGGCAGAATTACAGAGAGGTAGAGAGAGAGAGAGAGATGTCTTCCTTCTGCTGGTTCACTCCTCAAATGGCTGCAATGGCCAGAGCTGGGCCAATCCAAAGCCCGGAGCCAGGAGCTTCCTCCAGGTCTCCCACGTGGGCGAAGGGGTCCAAGGACCTGGGCAAACTTCTACTGCTTTCCCAAGCTGTAGCAGAGCGGAGCAGCTGGGTCTCAAACCGGCACCCATATAGGATGCCGGCACTGCAGGTGGCGGCTTTAATTGCAAGGCCATAGTGCTGGCCCCAGCAAATAATAATAATTATTATTATTTTAATTCAGATCTGCCTATTTCTGAAATCTAGCTTGTTTTTTCTAAACTTATTTCTCACCCCCAGGATGTGCAGTCCACATTTTCTTTAGCCTGCTGTGCTGGTTTTGGATACATCCCTGGCCCCATCATGGTTCTCTGCTGTCATGGAGACAGATGTTTCCACCTGGAATGTCCTTCATAATGCTACTGCCTGTGAAAATGGTTTTACTTATTCAAGACTAATCACCAACATCACTCTGTTGAAATCATTCCTGAATCTTAACGCCAATCACCTCTCAGACCTGAAAAAAATCTTACCTTTGTTTGAACACCTTCAGATGTCTGTTCTTATGGCACTCACCTGACACTTCTATTGTGGTTGTTTCCTCATCCTGATTAAAACTTCGCAAGCTTCCTGCAGACCGGAAGTAGGATTTATTCATTAGCAATATACCCTTGTAGCCTCTAGCAGGGATTAAATGCTTAACAAAGGATTTGTAGAGTTGAATTATAAATACCACCTAGAACGCAGCTTCCTTTCTCTCCAGTATCTCCTCTCTTCAACTCAGTGAAGGGCACCACTACCAGCTACCCATGAGCCAGCAAGTCTGGGCACCATTTTCAAATGTTTCTTGTACCTCACTCCAAATTCCAACACAAATTGTGTAAGCAAGCCTTCTACATATCTCCCTCATTCATTTGTTTCATCAACTATGTAATGTGAACATTCTTGAGAAACGTAACAATCAAATGAGGAGATTCAGAGAAAGGAGGCAATATCCAACAATGCACTTCTTTACTGGGTCCCTCTCATCACCTTTTAAACGAATTCCACCTTCTCTAAATTTTTTTTTATTTTTAACTTTTATTTAATGAATATAAATTTCCAAAGTACAGCTTATGGATTACAATGGCACCTTCTCTAAATTTACAAAACACTATGAACAGCAAATCCCTCAATTTTAATTTCATTTTCTCTCCCCCTGCCTCCTCTTCCATTTACAGACAATCTTAACCTTGCTAATCTCTCACTCCCATCTCAGCCCATTTGATCTGGCTTCCTCCTCCACCATTCATTTTGCTCTTCTATCTCCTTAGTTGCAAATGACTCCAAGGATTTCCGTGTGAGAACCTTTGGAAGAAAGGAGTCACCAATTACTTTGTTGCCTGGGGCATGTTTGCTTTTGGAGATAGCTGTTAAACTGGAGATGCCTGCTAAACACTGTGGCTAACTAAGGCTCTTATATTCTGAGTCTAGAGGGCCAGAGTTAGGTTGAAGTTGGACCTTATAAAGCTGATGGTTTTCAATAAGTAGAGGACATGCAAACACTGATCCCAGGAAAAACTCACAGTGATTCTAAACTCTGGTTGCACAACAAAATCAACTAATGGGGTTCAAACTTTCAAAGTCAGACCCTAACTTACACCAGTTTAGCCAGAATGTCTATGAGGACTACCTAGGTATTGTTTAAAAATTGCCTGGGTTACTACCATCTGTGGATTGAAGGAGCAAAAAAAAAAAAAAAAAAGGAGGGGAGGGGGCGGTGATGAATTGCTTCCAAGCAGCTTAAACGCTGCCCAGCTAGACTCAACTTAAATGTTCTCTATCATAGTCAGCAGAGAGAATGTTCACTGCAGGATAAAAACTCTTCGACAACTAAATAAAGTTGAACTTTGAGTTTCCTGAGCCTTTCTGTTCCATTCTTCAAGTTCCTTACTACCTAAAAAGCAGCAACTCCGTGTCGTTCTCTCACAGAATAGCAAAGAGCAGAGAACATTGATCATTATTCATTCAATAAATGCTTTGAAGTACTGGGACTCTGTGCTTGTTTCAGGAGACTGAAACATAAACACAGGCCCCACCCCAGGGAGTTTACAGTCTAACCAGGGAAGACAGACTCATAAACAAATAGACCAAATCAAGTGGGGAACTCCATCAAGGGGGTGGAGGTGGGTGGTGTGCAAGTAAAATGTTCAGTTTCATTGGGGTTGGGGTGGCAGACAGATTAGCCTTTATAATGGAAGGGAAGTTAGGTCTGAATCTTACAAAGATTGATACTTACAGGCAGACAAAGAGTGTTAGGGAAGATAATACTCCAGGAAGACAGAACCGAGTAAGGGAGCCTATGGGGATTGGAAGCCCGATAACTTGGAGTGTGTTTGACTGTGCAAGGGTGAGGGGCAGGGTGATGGAGAGCAGAGGGCTAATTAAAGAAATTTGTCTGGAGGGATTGGGATGCTTGTGATAAATTGCATTAAAGTCTTTCTCCTTTTTCCAGATGGCTTCCTCCTGGAGACAGTGCCTCAACAATGTGTCCTAACAAGAAGGCAGGAATGGTACATAACCAGGTTTGTATCATTCAGCCAACCTTACAGAGTCTTCTTGTATCTCATGAATTTCCACTATAATCTTTGGAAACTGTTATGGGCTGGGTTTTGGCCTAAATTAATTTCTCAGACTCTTGCCTTTTACTTAGAGAAGAATTCTAAATACAGGCCCAAACACAGCATGCAGTGTGATAAACTTTATTTACAAAGTGAGAAAAATACACAAGTTCATTAGGGCTTTATTAAGGGAGAATGGGCCAAAGAAAGGGAATTATCATGCCTGCTCTGCTCATCCTGAGTCTGGGAGGAGGAGAGAGAATGCTTCTGTTATTCCTATCTTTTTTATGAGCTTAGAAAAACAAGGTGTTTACGTGGTACCACCCCCATGTCCAAGGTAAGAGGAGGTACTTCCTGAAGAAGGGTCCCTGGATTGACAGGTAGATGTGTTATGGGAGACATACCCCTTAGGAGTCCCATCTGGGGTGCCAAATAATATCAGAGTATGGGGTGCCTTTTATGTTATCGGATGCTTATTAATAAATTCAGAATATTAATAAGCCTGTGGGTTCTTGCTTAATATTCAGAGAAGAATTCTGAGTACTGGCATAAATGAACAAGGCAGCATGGTAAGTGTTTAAGCTTTTTATTTAGTAAGAGAAATGCATAGGAGAGTGAGGGCCCTATCTAAGAGAAAGAAATCTGGATCCATACTGAGCGCGGGAAGCCAGCCGTGTGGAGAAGTATGTTTGCAGGAAGCATGGGAGGCTAAAGACGCGGGGCAGCAAGAACCCGAAACAGGGAAAGAGGCAAAAGGCCACAAAGGGCTGGGCCCACAGGGTCCCAGACCGTTAATCCACTTCCAAAGGGGAGTGGTTAATTACCCTGATTGGCAGGTGGGTACACAGGTGTGTCCAGTAGGGGCATGAGATCACACAGGGGACGTGATGAAGGCGTGGTCTTCCAGCTCACAAATCTAGTCAATTTTATCCTGTATGCCTGCCTACAACAGATGAACATGGCAACACAGAGTAAAAGAGATGTGGCTTTCAGCTCATGAACTTAAAATTATCTCTCTACGCTGTCCCACATCAGAAACCACAATACAGGCAAACAGATTATAGTCCCTGCATTTCTATGTAGGTACACGATTTCTAAAGTACAACATGGGATCACATGCACAGTTGTTTGCCCCTTTGGAATCTGGACAACAAAGGACCCCGCTCCTCTTGTTTAACAGCAAGCTTCCCATGGCTATCTAACATATTAACAGACCCTAGTTGTTCTTTGCCTACCTGTTGCATAGGAACTTACAATCCCATAAGTGTTGCTTTGGCTAAAATGTCTGTGGAGCTTTTTTTTTTTTTCAGGGTCCCTGATAACACTGGACAGAACTGGCCAACATTGTAAGTGGAACCTGCGCAGATCAGCTCAGGCTGCCCAGAGAGTTACTTGTGGTTCATTACAATGTTAAAGGGCGTCCCTCTAATGATGATACAGTAGACATCTTGGAACACTGAAGTATGTGAAGATAGGATCCCTGAAGGTGCATGCTCAAAAGACTTTTCCTTCTCCTTTCCTCTGCACCTGTCATGTTCTGTTGCTTTGTTTCTCCTGGTTCCACCCCAATAACCCTAACTCCAGGAATTCCCAAACTCCTTTCAGTATGGGGAGATTGATGTAGGATTCAGCACGCCCTGTCCATTTCTCTTTCAGGCCTGCAGTTAGTAGTAAGAATTCTGCTTCTCAGGAGATGAATCCAGTGTTTATATAATGATAAATATTTGCAGTGAGCAGGGGGCCCTGTCTGAGCACACTTTAAGCATAGGATTTCCCTGCCCCATCCTTCCCAATTCTCTTTCTCTTACTGAAACACCACTTGCCCCAGGGGGCTGATTCCCCCAAGCTTCAGAAAGACAGTGACTTCCTGCCCACTTCTGACTCACTGCTCAGACCAGCCTGACAGAGCCCGCTCCCTCCTCACCCCTCTGGTACTGCCTGGGGAGAATTGGCTGTCTGTGTATTTGTGACAAACCGTTCCACTGTCCAGCCCAACCATCTTAAATGGAAAAGAGATTGTGAGAAGTGAAAAGTGATTGTGAGAAGGGTGTTCACATGCGATCTTCATGGAAGGGGAGTGGGTAGGGACAAAAGGGTCTCCTGCTTCTGTTCCTGTTGCCTGGCCCAGAGGGCTTTGCCGACAGCACCTGCAAGGTCTCTCAACGTGTGGGCAGCACAGAGCTCTGTTCACAGTGTAAGTCACAGGCCATTTTACCAAGGACAGATGCCCTATTTAATTCAGAAAGCTTCCATGTACACTCTTGCACACCACCCCATGAAAACGGTGCAGGGCTCCTGCCCTGGACGAATTATGTCTCCCCTCCTGTTTGGAAACACCTGATGTGTAGCCCTCACTCCTCTCTGCTGCCATCTGGAAGGCAAGAAACCTATAGCTTCAGCCTCAGTCCCACTGCTTGACTTAGTGAATTTGGCAAGTTGCTTAACCTCTAGATGTCATCATGTTTTGTGTTTGTTTTTTTTCACTCCCTGAAATGCTGGATGACCTTCATCCAAGTTTCTTGGAAGAAACACTGGAACACATACATTTATTATAATCAACTAACTCATCACAAAAATATTTTCAAATTTACTTTTTTAAAATTGGATTTTTTTTATTCATATAAAGAGAACAGATTTTATGCATTTTTTTTTTTTTTTTTTGACAGGCAGAGTAGACAGTGAGAGAGAGAGAGAGACAGAGAGAAAAGTCTTCCTTTTCCATTGGTTCAGCTGCCAATGGCTGCTGTGGCCGGCGCGCTGTGGCCGGCACACTGTGTTGATCCAAAGCCAGGAGCCAGGTGCTTCTCCTGGTCTCCCATGCAGGTGCCGGGCCCAAGGACTTGGGCCATCCTCCACTGCACTCCCAGGCCACAGCAGAGAGCTGGACTGGAAGAGGAGCAACTGAGACAGAAGCCGGCGCCTCGACCGGGACTAGAACCCGGTGTGCTGGTGCCGCAGGCAGAGGATTAGCCTAGTGAGCCTCGGTGCCGGCCAATTTCATGCATTTCATAGGTGCAGTTCCAAGAAGACAATCACACTTCTCTCTCTCCCCCCACCCCCAACCTCCTCTCCTAAAATGAAGAAATGTATATCCTTCCCTTGAGAAATTGTCTCTATGACATCTATGGAAAATGAACATACAACAATTGTGTAAGTTTTAAACTATCAATTCCAAACTAAATACTTCATTTAGAATGGCAACATTTCAAAAATAGTAGATATTTATTGGTCATGTTGCTTCCCAAAAGATAAGGCAAAAGAAAATTCTAGGAAGATGTCTTACTTAGATCCTGGCCAAAGATTTACACAAAATCTTTCTGTTATTCCAACTGCTGAAGAGGTCATAAAATGTAATATTCCACAAATTCTATAAAGGCTCATGAAGATTACCTTACAGCTCAGTGCTGTTCCTAAGTCTATTTGTTCCTGATAAAGACATATTCATTTTTTTAATTCTCTTTTGTACCTTTCAGAACATGGCAGTTGTGTTCCTAGAATGATACAGTTAATCTACCTTTTGCCTAGACCAATCGGAAACTGCTCTGAATGACAAGGAAAAGGGGCAGAGAGGAGACTGCCACATGGGATCATTCAGAGAGAAGAAAGCTAAGTGGATTTAAAATTGCAACCTGTCATTGCCTTCTACAGTTCATATTGGAAGAACTGAAAACAGAGTAGCGTTTTTTCAAAAGTATAAAACCTAACGTTGAGAAACAACTTCTGGTTTAACAAAATGTGTTATGTTAGTTGTATGATTACTTGTGAGCTTAAAGGGCTCAGTATGAAAAATATCACATAACACAATGTGTGTGTGTGTGTGTGTGTGTGTGTGTCTGTTTTCCCTGACAGCTCTACTCACTGTTAAATATTAAAGGTGGAAAATAGCATAGCACTGGAATTGTCTGATGTTCTCCAATGACTGTCCAGTATTCTTTCCTAAGCTGATTATCAACTATTTGCTGATATAACTTCAAATAACTTTATTCAGGACTATTCTGCTATTTCACAGTTTGAATTGAATAAGGACAATTCATCCTCAGTATCCCCAAAGATCCTTTTCTGTTCTTTTGCCCTCTCACTGCCTGGCAGCCATACTCCTCAGCACAATCCTTCCACCGAGACACATGTATAGCACCTACATACACGTTGCTGCCATACATCTAACAGCCCAGTAATACAGTACATTGCATGGTAAGTCATAGTATGCTATTATGGTCTTCTTGCCTTACTCCTCTTTGGTAGTTAAAATAGAAAGAAAGGCTAAACACAAATTAAGCTTTAATAATAGAACACCAGGAACTATGCCACATGTGTAAGAACAACACTGATACTCTCAGCATTAGACTTTGAATTAATGGATTACAAAGACTACTTCTCTGATATCATCTCAATCAAAGACTGAAAGCCTCCCCTTCTTTGAAGCTCAGTGCCTACGGTCAGAGTCTTTGCATAGTCTGGACAGCCTAAGACAATTCTTCCACCACACAGTTTAGTTGAAGCTGACATCCACATTTACACATTATACCAGACTTGATGACAATTGGAGGCCTGCAAATTTTTACTAAATTAGCAATCTAAAGAAAGTTATTCAAAGGATGCTTTGAGCCTAGACTAGCTACACTGAATAGGGACTTGTCTCAGAGGATTCTTCTAGATGTTGACTCCTTCTCACTTTCTATTTCTGATTCGATTACCACTACTCTCTCCCATTTGATCTCATTGCCCCTTTTCTCTCTCCCACCTCCCTTCTCTTCTTTAGTGCACTTTAGCTTGAATAATAGGTATTTCTGAAAAGAGCAAGGTTTAACAAAAGCAAAGTTAATTGTTTCGGACCAGACAGAAGGATACTGTCCACTCTAGACATGGGCATTGCACCAAGAGCAACTATTCTTCATGGTGATTATATCATTATTTGATGCATGGAGAGCCCACCGGCAGTCTTAGAGGCACAGTCCAGGGAGGCTAGGAGCACAGCAGACAAATCCATTCTCTTTTGAAACTACTTTTGATTCTCAAACTACTATGGTACATTAGTCAACTTACTAAAGCAATACTTTCCTTTTGCATTTACTAGAATTTCAAGAATTATGATCTCAAAGATCTCAAAATGTTTTTCAATATTTTTAAGCTACCAATATATTAAATTATATAAAACATTTTCCTATTTTCCCCCATTAATCAGGTGAATTGTTTCTACATAATTCTTTCGCCAAGGTTTTCTCTTGGTTCAGGCAAGGTCACCTCTGTCCCAGCCCACACAGAACATCTGTATGCAACCTGAATGTTCCTGGTGCTGACAGCTCTGCTTTTCCCCAAACTGTCACCATCTGGCCATCAGCTGTGCACTTCTGAGAACCCACGCATGCAAATGCCAATCTTTTCTCTCTGGAAGGCTATGAGCTTACATTCCTCCAGGATTCTAGCCCTGTGACTCCAATGAGTCTTAAATTTTATTTACCTCAATACTCTCTTTCTCCTAACCTTTAAAATAATAATTCATGTCTATTAATAAACACAGTGCAATCCCATTTTAATTAGAAGAAATACTTTCAACTTGTGTTACCTTCAAATTGATGGTAAAATACGTATTTTCCATATAATTTGCTATGTCATATACAAGTAAATTCTACTAAGAACTAGTATGTGAGTGTGTGTGTAAAGCACTTAGGTTGAACTGTGATTCTAATCATAAAAATCCATTAATATTACATTAATCAGAATTTCATTTTCCTTATTTATTTCAAAAGAATATGCCTGCTAAAAAATAATATTCCTTTTGCAGCTTTATAAAGTGACTTTCAATGTTGTATGTGGAGATTAAAATATTCGTTCTACCATGTCTTTATTAATTGGCTAACTACTCCTTAGTAACAAGAACTTAGGTCAATTAATTAGCTAATGTGAGAAACAGTTACCAGTGCCTATCTTAGGTCAGCATCAAAAACGGAGAGATGCCCGAGGCCTGGAAACTGCCGTGGAGCTTGCACTCCAGTAGCAAAGGCAGAAAGGAACACAAATGCTTTCACTTCAGCTAAAAAGTAGAACCCTGGAGAAAGAAAGGCTCAGCAGAAACAGTACTGGATTTCTCAACCAGTTTTTGTTTCTTTTAAGGCAGGGCTAGATGCATTTACATTTGATTTATCAAGACACGCACTTTTTGCCCAGAAATATATAATTAAAAAATTCTTACCTCCTTGATACATTTTTTTTTCAAAATACATTTTGTTTCCTTTACAGTTAAATTTCATCTATGGGGTGATTCTTAACAGTTTTGGGAAATGAATGTGAGTATATGGGTCCTAATTAGAACTCCTGTGGCCAGCGCTCTGTGGTAGCGGGTTGAGCTGCCGCCGGCAGTGCTGGCATCCCATATGGGTACCAGTTTGAGTCCCAGCTGCTCCACTTTCGATCCAGCTCTGTGCTGTGGCCTGGGAAAGCTGTGGAAGATGGTCCAAGTCCTTGGGCCCCTGCACCCTTGTGGGAGACCTGGAAGAAGCTTCTGGCTCCTGGCTTTGGATAGGTTCAACTCTGGCCTTAGCGGCCACTTGAGGAATAAACCAGTGGATGGAAGACCTTTCTCTCTCTCTACCTCTGATTCTCTGTAACTCTGCCTTTCAAATACATAAATAAATCTTTTTAAAAAATTAGAATTCTGTGGGAACTTTTTTAGTTGCTACATCATCTACACACTGCAGTGTTCAGAAACTTTGGTGGACAGGGTTCGTATAACCAGATTGCTGGGCCCAGTGCTGAGTTGCTATTCAGTAAGTCTGGGTGAGAACTAGGAATATTCCTTTCCAGCTATTTCCCAGGTTCTCCTGCTGATCATCTGGGCTCCAATTTGAAAACCACTGATCCATCCCATCAGACCAGTAAGGCTGCATTTTAGAAAATTTCCCAGGTGCTTGTGATAGATCTGTCTCCTAACCACTAATCAACTCTTAACATTCTCATCTAACATCACTAGATCCTTTCAAACATGTGGTACTCATGCTCTTCACACATATAGAGAAATTGCGGTTATGCCCTTACACACACACACACACACACACACAAATACTTAAAAAATTTGTGGAAGAATTGAAGTAAAAGACAAGTTTATTTTGGTACAAAAATTTTTGAAATCATATGTATGAGGAATTTTCAATAAATTTGTGTAAAATTCCTCTTATAAAAACTATGCATGAATCAAACCATGCATCTACACCCAACTAATCTTTGACAAAGGAGCTAAAATTAATCCCTGGAGAAAGAACAGTCTCTTCAACAAAAGGTACTGAGAAAATTAGGTCTCTACATGCAGAAGTAGGAAATATGACCCCTACCTTACACCTTATACAAAAATCAACTCAAAATGCATCAAAAATCTAAATCTACAACCTCATACCATCAAATTACTAGAGGAGAACATAGGGGAAACTCTACAAGACATTGGAATAGGCAAAGACTTATTGGAAAAAACCCTAGAAGCACAGGCAATCAAAGTCAAAATAGACAGATGGGGTTACATCAAGCTAAAAAGCTTCTATACTGCAAAAGAAACACTCAGCAAAGTGAAGAGGCAGCTTACAGAAGAGAAGAAATTATTTGCAAATGATAAAATTGATAGAGAATTAATATTCAGAGTCTATAAAGAGCTCAAGAAACTCAGTAACAATAAAACAAACAATCCAGTTAAGAAATGGACAAAGGACTTGAACAGGCATTTTTCAAAAGAAGAATTTCAAATGACCAAAAGACACATGAAGAAATGCTCAGAGTCACTAGCCATCAGGGAAATACAATCAAAACCACAATGAGGTTTCACCTCACCCCAGTTAGAATGGCTCTCATACAGAAATCAACAAACAACATTGGTGAGGATGTGGAGGAAAAGGCATCCTAACCCACTATGAGTGGGATTGTAGACTGGTAAAGCCACTGTGGAAGACAGTGTGGGGATACCTCAGAAAACTGAAAACAGAAATATCTTTTTTTTTTTTTTTTGACAGGCAGAGCACTCCCTGGCCACAGCAGAGAGCTGGCCTGGAAGAGGGGCAACCGGGACAGAAGCCAGCGCCCTGACTGGGACTAGAACCCGGTGTGCCAGTGCCACAAGGCAGAGGATTAGCCTAGTGAGCAGCGGCGCTGGCCCCAGAAATATCTTATGACCCAGCCATCTCACTCCTGGGAATTTACCCAAGGAAAATGAAATCAGTATGTGAAAGAGTTATCTGTACCCCCATATTTATTGCACCTCAATTCATAATAGCTAAGATTTGGAATCAACCCAGATGTTCATCAACTGATGACTGGAATAAAAAATTATGGTCTATATACAGTATGGAATACTACTCAACAGTAAAATAGAATGAAATCTTTTGTAACAAAATGGATGCAATTGAAAATGATTATACTTAGTAAAACAAGCCAGTCCCAAAAAGACAAATACCATATATTTTCCCTCATCTGTGGTAACTAATAGAGTACCAAAATATAATGTATAGGAGTGAAATTGACATTTTGAGATTCAATTGTTTTTTAGAGCCTTTGTCTCCATTATTAAGAAACATTTTTTTCTTCTCACTATTTATTGAACTCTTTACTTACTGTAGGGTTATCTTTATGATCATTAAGTAAATTGAAAGCAGATA
Source organism: Oryctolagus cuniculus (assembly GCF_964237555.1). Taxonomy (NCBI): domain Eukaryota; kingdom Metazoa; phylum Chordata; class Mammalia; order Lagomorpha; family Leporidae; genus Oryctolagus; species Oryctolagus cuniculus. The sequence goes on along the minus strand of NC_091435.1, from coordinate 127,945,939 downwards.
ATTGTAAAATTGAGAGTGAATAAGAAGGAAAGGAAGAAGAAGGGTGAGAGCATAGGCAGGAGGGAGCATAGAATTGGAAGTATCACTATGTTCCTAAATCTGAATACATGAAGTACTTAAAATTTGTATACCTTAAACAACAATAAATAATAACTATGCATAGATTTCAAAATTCTATGCCACAATATCTATTTTTATATCAGATTCTGCAGATACATACCATTGGTGATTTCTGTGTCTAATTAGAAAATGACAATCACTATGTTTGTAAATTTGAATTTATGAGATGCATGAAGTTTGTATACCTTAAATAAAAGGTTTCTGGAGAAAAAAATGACATCAATCAATTTATGGGAAAGTGCCCTGTAATTTGATTTAAAGCAACTCTAAACTGTGTGAATTAAATGGCTGGAAGACCAATAATGTTGAAACACTCCAAATTCTAATCCTCAGACTTTCTCCCCTATCTGTAGTGCAGGGTCCTGGAACTGTCTCCCTCTCCTCACAGCCAGGTACCCACCCTGACAATTCAGTATACAGGTCCTTTTGGGACTAGGCTATGTGCTACCAAGTCTTTGTGATATTTTAGTAAGGTAAATTTTCATGGTTGAGTTGCACCAAATTGTATCATAATTAATTTTTAGCTTAGTTTTGATCTTTAAGCTAAATTTTTAAAAAATATTATTTATTTGTTTGAGAGAGTTAGAGAGGGAGAGCTAGAGGGAGAGATCTTCCAGTTCCTAATTCACTCCCCAAATGGCTACAATAGCTAAGGCAGAGCCAGGATGAAGCCAGGAGACAGGAGCTTCTTCCATATCTCCCATGTAGGTACAGGGGCCCAAATATTTGGGCCATCCTCTGCTGCTTTCCATGGCACATTAGAAGAGAGCTAGATCAGTAGTGGAGCAGCCAGGACTTGAACTGGCATCCTTGTGAGATGCAGGTGTTGCAGGTGACAGCTTAACCAGGTATAACACAATGCCAGCCCCCAAAAATATTTTTTTAATTTATTTTATTCATTTGAAAGGCAGAATGACAGGACTGTGGTGGGGGCTGGGGAGTAGAGATCTTCATTCTCTGGTTCAGTACTCAAATGGCCAGAGCTGATCCAGGCTGAAGCCAGGAGCCAGGAACTCCACATCCAGGTCTCCCACATGATGTCAGGGGTCCAAGTACTTGAATCAGCCTCCAGTGCATGAGTAGGAAGCTTGATCAGTAATGGAGTAGTGGGAACGTAAACTAACATGTTGATATGGGAAGCCAACGTCTCACGTGGCACCTTAACCCACTACACCATAATGCTGGACCCTGGACTAAGAAGAGTTTATTAGAATTAACACACACCTTGTGTGTGTGTAAAGATTTTATTTAATTATTTGAGAGGTACAGTTACAGACACAGAGGGAGAGACAGAGAGACAGGTCTTCCATCGGCTGGTTCACTCCCCAAATGGCCACTACAGCTGGAACTGAGCCGATCTGAAGCCAGGAGCCAGGAGCTTCTTCCAGGTCTCCCACAAGGGTACAAGAGCACAAACCTTTGGCCAATCTTCCACTGCTTTCTTAGGCCATAAACATAGAGCTGGATCTGAAGAGGAGCAACTGGGGCATGAATCGGCACCCATATGGGATGCCAGCACCACAGAAGGAGGCTTCGCCCACTATGCCACAGTGCCGGCTCCAACAAGATACATTTTTTAAAATATCCCTGTTAATACCTATGAGGTAATCTGAGAAAGAAACAATTGTTATTTTAATATTTACCAGTTCTATTCAAATTACAACATCTTAGAGCTTAAACACAAGGCACAAACTGGATTAATGAAATCATAAAATGTTGCAAACACAAAATATTATTTTAAAGTATCTTTAAAAACAAAAGTCAGGATAGAGCTTAAACACAAGGCACAAACTGGATTAATGAAATCATAAAATGTTGCAAACACAAAATATTATTTTAAAGTATCTTTAAAAACAAAAGTCAGGAATCCATATTCTAGATGTGCTTTGGGCAGTATTCGGCCGTGTGACCTCCCACAAATAATGATTCCCCTGGTTGTCAATTTCCATATCTGAAAGAAATAGTCTGTAACCAGAGGTACATAATATTGCAGACAGAAGGATTCCAACATAATAAAGACCCTTGGTACTCAACCTAGGGTTCCTACTTCCGTCAAGTTAATGATGCTTTATCTGTGAACAACAGGCAATGAGCCACTTTTCTGCCATTAATTCTCCCATGAACTCTCTCAAAGGGCACCAGCTTTCAGTGTTGTAGAGGGAAGAAAGCAATTGTAATATGAAAGAAAAAAAAAAAACACTCCTAAACTGATCACTTAAAAAAGTGAGCCCAACCATATTTCCAGTTAGTGGTGGGTCTAATTTTGTTCTTACCTTCAGTGTCTATTTTCTTTGACAATTACTCAAGTTTTGTACTCCTTCAACCACATAATTCAAATTCAGCAGGAAAGAAAATCTACGGCAAATTTAAGATGAGGAGACTACAAAAGAGAAAGATTTGAATATCAGGGGATTAAAGAGATCTTTGAGGCTTCACTATTTTGGACTCCTCTTCCCACCCTCAGAGTGAACTTTTTGTAGGATCTTTCCCAGAATGTTAACTGTGAGGTGAAGATTTGTGGGCAAATTTACACTAAAATAAAACAAAACCTTATTGTCCCTCTCTGTTTTTCTGTGATACAATTGGCTGCAGATATACTCCTTGCTGAAAGTGTGACATGGACAAGGTTAACTTATTTCCATAATTTTAAGTGTAAACTTTGAAAGTAGTGACCCCTTGTTTTACATGGACTCACTTTAAATGGCCCATTTCTGGTACCAATTATCCTCAGACATCATTACTGTCTATATTTTAAAATGCCTGATGGAAATAATAAATTTAACCACAGTCAACCTGCCCAGGTTAACTAAAATATCGAATTTCTTTGGCTTTGGCCAACAATGTGTCTACCAAGTGTGGCATATTTTACACTGATCAAAAGTAGTGATTAATAAGTTTCATTAATAAAAATATGAGAAAGGATTTATTAGTCATTAGATGCAATTTGGTTAGTAAAATTTTCAAACTGTTGGGCACACAATGAATGAGTGAATAATAAAAAATAAGAATAGATTGGGATTTGACAACATACACTGACCCTTAAATTTTACGGAAGCAGAAACTGAGGCCAAATGAAGTTGCAAGTTGCCAAGAATCCCTTTCCAACTCTGAATTTTTATTTGTCTAAAGAAGCTATACTACCTTGCTAAGCCTTCCATGTATTACAGGGTGCAGTAAATCTCAGTGGTGATAAATACGTTCAACTACAACCCATTTCCTCTGCAGGTAAATGCCATTCCATCATACCTTCGGAAAGTGACTGCTTAATTAAAACAACCCTATGGCTTGTGTTACAATGGGCTAACATTTAGGCTCCATTACCTTAGCTCAGTAAGCTCTACTAGTAAAATATATATTTAAAAACATTTGCAACATATGCATTAAATCCCCCTCAGAGAACATGCGTCTTTAAATAATGAGGGAAAAAATGTTTGGCAAAAGCATTTTGTGTTCTGCTGAACTCAGTATGCTGGGCAAAATGGTTTATGAAATTTAAGGCAAAAACACTGGTCTCTGCCTTTCTCTGAATTGTTTGTTCTCAGGAGGACAAAGCTTTTCTTCATTTGTGGCATTTAGATGCTCTCTGTAGTTTCCCTGTCTTCTAAGATAATGGACTTAGAAATAAGGAAAATATTCATTTACATGCTCTCGTGAGTATATTGTTGATAATCTTTTGAATATTTGTTTTCTGTGAGTCATATTAACAGTTCCATAGAAAATTAAAGGTTGAAATCAAAGAAAAGACCTCTCAATGCTGCTGACTGACCAAAGCCGCTGGGGTTAGACACAGCTCTTGAATTCTGTCTGACCCTGAAAGACCTCTCATAGGAAAAGGTTCGGGCCACCCCAACCAAGTAACTGCTACCTAAAAACGAAAGCAATTCTCAGACCCAACTGCTCCACAAAGAGATATGTAGGTAACAAACACTGTGAGCAAGCAGGTTCAGAAACACTTCTTACAACCCGTTCTGTCCACTGAAAGACTGTCAGCTATCTGTTCCTTAGGTATTCTGCATGCTGAAGACACAGAAAGCAAAGACTCTCAGGCAGGAGTCTGTGCTTCTGGCCTGTCTCAGATCCTACGGCACTGGTTTCAAGATCCCCTGGATTCCTTTTTTTTTTTTTTTTTTTTCAGATGTGTTTATTCTATCTGAGACAGAGAGAGAAAAATTTTCCATTCTCTAGTTCATTCCCCAAATGGCCTCCAGGGCTAGGGCTGTGCCAGTCCAAAGCCAGGAGCCAGGATCTTCAGGGTCCACATGTGTGCAATGGCCCAAGCAGTTGGACCATCCTCCACTGCTTTCCCAGGTACATTAGCAGGGAGCAGTATTGAATATGGAGCAGCCAGGACTCAAACCAATGACCATATGGAATACAGGTAACACAGGTGGCAGCTTTACCAGCTAAGGCACAGGGCGTCCCTCCCACCCTCCGTGGATTCTTACAGAAGTAGAGAGTAGTTCTAAAATAATTCAGCAATCCACAATTACCTTTAAGTCATCCATGATGCCCGGCTTCTGATATTCTTCATGCCTATAAATAAACCATGAATTTCCCCAGATAAAAACCACATCTGACATTTACTATGCTAATTAGCCAATCTCAAGTATTGAGACACAGACAGCTGAAGCACTTGTGCTAGTTACCTCCAATAAAGTGGCATTTTCTGATAAATTGCTTGCTGACCATCTCTGGAATATCCATTAAAGTCACTGACTGCCCCTTGATTTAAAGCCAAAGCTAATAGGCACATCTATGATATTCTACTGTTTATCCTGGAGCATTTTAAAATAGATTACAGACTTCATAACTAAGCCCTGATGATGATTATTATTAGACATTTCGAGATGGCATTTATAGTAGTCAACAGTGAAATAACGAAAAGAAATTCTCTCTGGAGTCTCTGATTTTGTTTCTTAAGCTACGGTGTATTTTCTTAGTCTGGGGAGTTAATTTTTATTTCACCATATATTTCAATCTTCCTCGGGATGGATTGATAAATACTATTCATGGCAGAAGTCCCGAACAGTTAATTTGCTTCTATGTTAATTGTAGAGCCTATTATATTTTTCTTAATCCCTGTTGATTTAAAGCACTCACAGATAGAGATGGTTTTCAAATAAAAAAAAAATGCTACTGTGCTTTTCTTTCCCCTTTTAATGCTAGTTGCTAGGCATTAGAATTGTGAAAACTATTTTTAAAATTAAAAGCACTTTCATTATCTTGCTCTTATAAATTCATATGTGTACAGAGGCATCTACTGAAAGAGTGAACAGGATTTGACACTGAGTTGAGAGAAACTGTCATTATGGCCAGCCATCCAAAGATGTGTACTTGGAGCTGGCATTCCAGAAAAACTAGCAGAGCCAGAAGGGGGGGATTTAAATGCTACTGTCCTTTAAGCCCACAATCTTGGGGAAGTCAATTGACATTTGTTGAGTCATTATGTGTCTGGCACTGTGCCGAGTACTTTCCCTGCACTCTTTTATTAAATACATTCACAATAATCCTGTTAGGGATGCCAACCATATGGAGTTGTTAAAAGACAGACCTTGAAGCCTTGAAGACCCAGGTTCTAATCTTGGTCCCACCATTTTTGTCTCAGATCTTTTCTCAAACTCAGTTTCAATATCAATATGTATTACCATTTTCCTTAAGGGGCTAGTGTGTGTGCAAGTGTGTGTGTGTGTGTGTATGTGTGTGTGTTCTTTAATGGCTGATTTATAAAATATTTTTTCTGTACCTTCAACACTTCTGACTACAAATCCGTGACTTTTCCACATCAAGCAATTCTCTGCTTCTCTGTAGATACCAACTGGGTATCTGGGACCCCAAAAACTGCCTACTACTTCAGATGCCGCTCGTAGTTACTGAGTCCCCACACTTCTGTCTGACATGGCTACCACTCAGGGTTCCTGTGTCCCATTACTCAAGTTCAAGGGTTTGCATAACTACTCAGAGAACTTAACTGTTACCTGTGTATCATAAGACATTTGACCAGGAACAGCGCAATGGCCGATGCATTGGAAAAGGTACAGGGAAGGGCGTGGATCTCCCATGTGTTCTCTGGATGCATCACTCTCCTCACACCTTCCTGTGTTTACCAATGAAGAAGCTCTCTGAATCCCAATACTCAGAGTTTTGATGGTTCCTTTACAGATGTATCATTGAGTAAGTCATTGTCCATTTATGACTAAGTTGATGCTTAGCTCCTCTCCCTTCCCTGGAGGTCAGGGTTGGGGCTGAAATTCCCCATTAGTTCCTCAAACAACAATTACCCCTATCCTGCAAAAACTACCGCATCATTATAGACTCAGGTGTTGTTGAAATGGCCGTATGAAGTTATAACAGGTGTTCCTCTCACACCATCAGCCAGGGAATTCCAAGGGTTACAGAAACTCTTGAGCCAGAAACCAGGAGCAGAAGTCAAGTGTATCTTTCCTATTATGTCATACTGGCATATCATTATCACTAAAAAGCAGCGTGTGTTTTTTTATTGTTGATGGAGTAACATTGCTATCAAAGGTATATGTTATAAGCTGAATTGTGTCTTCCCAAAATGAAGTTGAAGTCCTAACACCTAGTATCTCAGAATGTGACACTATTTAGGCACAAGGCCTTTTAACAATGTGCTAGAGTTCAAATGAGGTTGTTAGGGTGGCCCTTATTCCAGTATGGTATGCTTAGAAGAGGAATTTTGGACACACAGAGAAATATAGGAGTGTGTAGACACAAGAAAGATGTTATGAGGATGTGGGAGAAGGCAGCTACCATCAAGCCAAAGAGCGAGGCCTCTGGTGAAATAAAGTTCTCCAGCACATCAATTTTTTTTAAAAAGATTTATTTATTTATTTGAAAGGAAGTGTTACTGAGAGAGAGAGAGAGAGAGAGAGAGAGAGAGAGAGAGAGGTCTTACATCCACTGGTTCACTCCCCAAATAACTGCAACAGCTGTAGCTGAGACCATCTGAAGCCAGGAGCCAGGATCTTCTTCCGGGTCACCCATTGGGTGCAAGGGTCCAAGCGCTTGGCCATCCTCTGCTGCTTTCCCAGGCACATTAGCAGGGAGCTGGATCAGAAGGGGAACAACCGGAACTGGAACCAGCACCAATAAGGGTATTGGCGCCACAGGCGGCAGCTTAACCCACTACACCACAGCATGGCCCCCAGCACTTCAGTCTTGGACATCTATCTTTCAATACTGTGAGAAAATAAATTTCTGTTATTTAACTGATCCAATCTGTGGTATATGTTGTAGCAGACCTGGCAATGTATACAAAATATAAACATAATTATTCACATATTGTTACTGACATCAAGTTAGTTACATATTTTAGCATTTTATTTATGTTTTACTTATTTGAAAGGCAGACAGTAAGGGACAGAAATAGTCAGACACAAAGAGATCTACCTTTCTTCTGCCTTTTTCCTCCCCAAGATATGGTAACAGCTGGAGGCAGTCTAGGCTGCAGTCAGGAGCTAGAATCTCAATCCATGTCTCCCTGGCAGGTAGAAGAGACTTAAATACTTGAGCCATCACTTGAGGCTCCAAGGGGTCACATAGTTGGAATTGGAAGCAGAGTTGGGGCTTGATCCCAGGAACTCCAGTGAGGAATTAGGGTACCTCAAGCAGTGGCTTTACTTCTCAAATGCCACCCTTAAATATTTTTGAAATAAAATGTTCCATTATCAAATAACTTCAATGTAGAAATTGAAATGAATTATCAGGAAACACACACACACACACAGAGTCTTTCATGTGGCAGAATAGCAAAAGAGATGCATTTGCAAGAGTCCTTATACAGTTTATGTAAGTAGGAAGGGGGCAAGTGAAATGTAGTATTAGGAGCATGCATTCATTTAGTGTGTGTATACTTATCAACAATGTATTATGCCTTCTGTGCTGACTCCAGGTAACAGAAAGATTTATTTAACTGTCCTTCGAGAGTTCAGAGGCAGACAGTAAATTGTGCATTTTTGTGGAAACATTCCAAACTGCTCAAAGAGGTGGTGAATGATGATTTTCTCATTTCCCAGAGGGCTAAGAAAAAGAAAGCAGAGGAGTCCACAAATAAAATTCTACTATTAACTGTAGCATTAGAAATAAAGCAGAAAAATATACCTGGGAAACAGTTATAGAATCTAAGCATTTTGTAGGTACCTCTATTGCTGCTCCCCTTTAAATTATTTTTTAAAAGTGTGTCCACACCTCTCCATGTGTACCTTTGCTGTACTGACCAAGTTCCTGTTATCCTACTTCTACACTGCAATAGCTGATGACTTCCAACCTTGTGACTCTGTGATCCATCTTTCACAGAGCAGTCAGGGTGATTTTTGTAGTCCTAAATCTGATCATGCCATTCCAAATATTTCAAAGGTTTTCTATTTCTATTTGAAAAGAATTCACGGTCCTTTCCTTCACCTATAGGTTCTGTGTGATCCAGCTTCTGCCTACCCCGCTGACCTCTTTTCCAATCACTATCTTCATACTCACTTCTTTCTGTTTTGTGAGCATGCTCAGCTTCTCTCCACTTTAGGGTTTTTGCAACAGCTATTCTCTCTCTACCTAGAAAGCCCTTACTCTAGGTGTTCACATGCCTGTCCCATTCTTTGCATCTCAGCTCAGGTATAAATCTCCTTAAAGGGACATCTTGGGAGTACACATTTTAAGGTTACTCACCAGGTACCATATATCAGATAATTTCACTTTTACAGTAAAACCTCTCCTTAATTGGTATTTCCTTACTTGTTTCTTATCTGCCTGCTCCCACCTGCTCTGGAATGTAAGCACTCTGAGTCATGGACTTGCCTGTTTTATTCAGGGCTATATCCTAGCATCCAACATATCTACCCCAGAGTAGGCACACAATTACTATATTTTATTCAATGTACAGGTATAGATTTGCAAAGGTATGGCCATGGTCAAAGTCAGGGGTACCACTTACCCTGGAAAAGTGAAGCTGCAGTTGGGATATGAACACCTTGTCCATTTAACCTGTTTGAGCCTGGACTCTGAACTCTTTGTTCATGCTGTGCTGTGGATTAGGCTTAAGAGAAGCACTTCTAAAAGCAGTAGTTTTAAAACAAATGAAAATCACAACTAATTAAGAAAAACTATTTTAACTCAGAGAAATTATCTGAAAAAATAAATTCTATTCAGTTTCTCGGGGAAGGAGCCCTTGTTTTGATCTGCAGGGTCTTTGAAAGTCAGTGGTAGAAAGAATTAAGAGATGGATTCTGTTTTGCAAGTAAATGCTGACTCTGTACAAACAAGTAAAACATAAACTTCAATCCTGAATTCAATTTTAAGAAAAACTAACCTGAAAAGTCCCTTTTGGTCTGAGGTGCAATTTCCAGTTGAAGTATATTAATTAAGTTTAACTCTACTCACAAACTCTACTAACTTGATAGTTTTTTGAGTTAATCTCAATTGGATTAAAATGAAATGTTTATGAATGTTTTCACATTTCAAGGATTTAATTGATTTGACATGGGAGAATAATTCACTGAAACTCTTAAAAAGATTTATGTTAGAATGTAGAACTTGTAGGTTAACTTTGTCATAATTTAATTCCATAGTTCCTTCTTGGAGCATATGAGTTAGAACAAAATATTCAAAATATACATTAGTCAGTGACTTAGTTTTTGTTCTTTAGAAGATTAGAGGTAAGAAATTTGGCAGTAAATATGGATGGCAGTACTCCACAAATGAGCAATTATCTAGACTTGAAAGCTTGCAGAAAAAATTAATTCATCTTAGTAATCCTTTACAGATTTTAGCTCCTTTGTTAATGGACTATTTCATTATATCTAAACAAAATGTGCAGTTATTAAAGGCCATGTGAACATTTTTTTCATCCTCTCTAATGTAATGCATGGCATTTGACATTTTTGTTGTCGTTCCAGTCACTCTTCTGGTACTAGAGACAGATGAGAAGATATCTATCTGCTTTTAAGCTACAGTCTAAAAATAAATTTCCCATTCATTGACTGGTTTCATTTCTTTGTAAAAGATTTATTTCATTTATTTGAAAGGCAAAGGCCAGGGACTGTGTCTGTGTTTCTCACATAGGTGGCACTTAAGCCTGAAAGACAGAGAGAGACAGAGAGGGGGTATCTTCTGTATTTCAAATAAAGAAGAAATAAATAAATAATATTTAAAAATGTAAAAAGAATTAGGGTATTTGGCACAGCAATTAAGCACCACCAATTGTGGTGCTCATATCCTATACTGGAGTCTTTGAATTTGAGTCCTAATTCCTTTGCTTCCATTCCAATTTCCTGTTAATGCATACCCTGAGAGGCAGCAGGTGATCTATTAAGTGATTGGGTCCCTGCCACCCATGGGGGACACCCAGATTGACTTCAGTTTCCTTGTTCTGCCTGGCCTAGCCCTAGCTAGTGCAGCCATTTAGAGAGTGAACCAGTAGATGGAAATTCTCTTTCTCTCTGCCTCACGATAAACAAATAAGCAAATATTTTTCAAAAGAATGAGAAGGGGAGTCAGGGAGGAGAGAAAAGGAAAAGGAGGGAAGAAATCAGATGAAACCTAGGTACCACTGGCCCCGCCATTGTTGCAGTGTGGATTTTCTCCCTGTTCCCTCCTGCTTGCCTGAAGACTTTGGTAATTCCTATTCTCAGCACTTACTATCCTCTGAAATACAAGCAAATAAGTTAATTTATTCCCCTACTTCCTTGGTAGTTTTAAAGAGTTTCTAACACTGTCTTGCTTTGCTCCCTATATGTCAGAACTATTAATTTTCCAGAATGATGTGATTTTAGAGTTTTATCTAAACAGGCATATAAGCATTTTCCAGAAAAACAGAACTAGTAAAATATATATAAGTGACAAGAAGAAAGACAGAAGGTTGGAGAGAGCACTTTGGAGCAGTGGGTTAAAACCATGGCCTATAGCACAAGCATCCCATATGGGCACTGGTTTGAGTCCCATTCACTCCACTTCTGATCCAGCTCCCTGGTAATGCACCTGGGAAAGCAGTGGAAGATGGCCAAGACCCTGGGCCCTTGGATCCACGTGGGAGACCTGGTAGCAGCTAGTAGGAGAGAAAAACCATTGTATTCTGTTTCAAAATACTCTGAAAAAGTATCCTCAGACATCAGAATTAACCTAATTTTCTCAGGTCTGAACTGACCACAATGGCTTGCATATTTTGTCCAATGTAACTTTTTCACTTAGACTCATATTACCAGGAATTATTCAGCCTTATGAGTGTAAGGGAGTGGGGTAGTATGATGTCAAGAGAGGGACAATTTAGTCCTTTTTGGAGAGATTAACAGACATTTCTTCAGTTATAAAAGATTTCATTCCAGTATCTTTTTGAGAAATCTTCATTCTAAAATTACTAGAAACATTTAAATTCTTTAAGCTCACATTTCATGTTCTAAAACCACAAAACATTATCCTTTTTACAGAAGCACTCATTTTCATTTTGCATATATATTTCTGTATTGAATGCCTTCTAGCAATTTGTAACTTCTTTCAAGTTCAGAAGTTCCTGAAACATTTATGCTGACACTGAGTGGTCCCTGTGTTGTTCTGTAGTCATTTCACTTGTGATTCTTCCAATGAAAAATATTTAATCCTTGAACCTTCACGAAGTGAGAGAAATAGGCTGATATCAAAATGCAGATGAAAACATCTTTACATTTGTCTAAACAAAGATTGAAAATTGATATTAAGCTCAAAATGATCATAGATTTTTCTTTTAACATAATCCACTGTTATTTTCATTTAAAAATATTTATTTTATTTATTTGAAAGACAAATTTACAGAAAGACATAGAGACAGAGAGGTCTTCCATCCCCTGGTTCACTCCCCCAAATTGCCACAATGGCCAGAGCCAAGTTGATCTGAAGTCAGAATCCAGGAGCTTCTTCCAGGTCTCCCATGTGGGTGCAGGGGCCCAAGGACTTGAACCACCTTCTACTGCTTTTCCAGGTCACAGCAGAGAGCAGGATTGGAAGTATAGCAGCCGGGACATGAACTGACACCCTTATGGAATGCCAACACTGCAGGGGGCAGCTTTACCTGCTATACCACAGCTCAGGTCCCTCATTGTTATTTTCAAAATAAGATAATTTGGACTGAAAAGTCATTTTACAATATATGTATTAGTTTATGTTGAATAACTTATCACAAAAGTAACATTTAATTTTAAGTATGGATTGTGTTGTTGGACTGTGGATACTTAAAGTCTTTGTCATACTTTTTAAAAAATATTGTATTTATTATTTTTAAAGAATTTTATTTATTTATTTGAGAGGTAGAATTACAGAGAGAGGGAGAGTCAGAGAGAAAGGCCTTTCCTCTGCTGGTTCACTCCCAAAATGGCCACAACAGCCAATGCTGGACCAGGCTGAAGCCAGGAGTTTCCTCTGTGTCTTCCATGTGTGTACAGGCGCCCGAACACTTGTACCATCTTCCTTTGCTTTCTCAGGCCATTAGCAGAGGGCTGGATCAGAAGAGTGGCAGTCAGGACATGAACTGGCGTACCCACATGGGATGCTTGCACTGCAGGTGGAGGTTTAGCCCACTATGCCACAGTGTCAATCCTGTTTCTCATGCTTTTTAGTGGGACAAAACTAAGCAACTGAAGAGGTCTATGATTCAGATACCAGCTTAATGAAGGATCATTACCCTATTAGCAATGCCCCATTTTGGTGGGGGTGGTTTTGTACCATTCCTGAGTTCCAAGAATTTTCCTTTGCAGCATGAATGATATAGTTTTGCTCTGTTTGACTAGTTCATTTATAGAGACATCAAGTCCACACGATTTAAGGGAAGGAGGCACAGGATCGTAAGGAAAATGGCTTTAAGAAATTATCCTAGTGCATGAATGTTTGCAACAGTACTCTGAGGATTGTCAAAAATGCTACTGCCTAGGAGTAACCTGTCGGTGCCAGAGTTGTGGCACCACGTGTAAAGCCACTGCCTGTGATGCTTGCATCCCATTTGGGTGCTGGTTCATGTCCCAGCTGCTTCACTTCTAGCCCACCTCCCTGCAGTGCAGCTGGGAAAAGTGGCAGAAGATGGCTTAAGTGCTGGGCCCCTGCCACCCCCAGGGAGACCAAATGAAGCTCCTGGCTCCTGGCTCCTGGCTCCAGCCTGGCCCAGCATTGGTTGTTGAGGCCATCTGGGGAGTCTACCAGTGGATGGATGATCTCCTTTTGTCTGTCTCTCCCTCTCTCTGTAACTCTTTCAAATAAATAAATAAGTCTTTAAAAATGCATCTTTATGACCCTATTGTACTTCATCCTTATATTAAACTTTATTTATCAAGTGCTGGTGTAGCTGTAACTGTCTACTGTGTGTTTACCAGCAGCTGCTCCTCCGCCTTCACCAGAGTCTGGCTGGTCCAACATACCCTTGTAGAAAAAATCATGTTGTAGAAAGAACTTCCAATGATTCCATGAGATGTGAGCCCCAGACCATTGATTATAAGTACTAGCCAGCCATTATCAATCCATGTGTCTTGTCAAACCAATTTCTTATCCCTAGAGAGGTTGCAGATACTGTCCAAGTATTTGTGGTTTCCTATGAGAGGACACTAAAAATATGGCTTTGATAGTGTCTTCTTATGGTGTTGGGTACATAGAACAAAGGTTGTGTCTAAAATTCATTAGCTAAGGCATATATTTGAAACACAGAAGATATTTTCTTTTTTTTATTTAGTAAATATAAATTTCCAAAGTACAGTTTACGGATTACATTGGCTCCCCCCCCCCCATAATTTCCCTCCCACTCACACCCCTCCCATCTCCCCGCTCCCTCTCCCATTCCATTCACATCAAGATTCATTTTCAATTATCTTTATATACAGAAGATCGATTCAGTATATATTAAGTAAAGATTTCATCAGTTTGCACCCACACAGAAACACAAAGTGTAAAATACTGTTTCAGTACTAGTTATAGCATTACTTCACATTGGACAACACACTAAGGACAGATCCCACATGAGGAGTAAGTACACAGTGACTCCTATTGTTGAGTTAACAATTTGACACTCTTATTTATGGCGTCAGTAATCTCCCTAGGCTCTAGTCATGAGCTGCCAAGGCTATGGAAGCCTGTTGAATTCGCCGACTTCGATCTTGTTCCGACAGGGTCATAGTCAAAGTGGAAGTTCTCTCCTCCCTTCAGAGACAGGTACCTCCTAACACAGAAGATATTTTCTATGTTGAAATAATATAATTAAACCAGCAAAGGTAATGCCTTTTCTGCTGATTATTACATTTCCTAACTTGTGTTCCATTTGACCCTACTCTTCACCTACATTACTTGCAATTATCACATAATGGATATTCAATGACACTGCATTTTCAGTTCTCTTTGCTACAGCTACCTGCTTCCCTTGACTTCCTCTTCTTCTAGGTTCCTTATTTGTAGACCCATCTCAGAGCAGGTCCTCAAGCTTTCACAGCATGTGCCTTAGTATTATCTGTATGTTAACGATTTGCAAATTTGTCTTTCTTTGGATCAGGCCCCTATCACATAATTCTGTCTCTCTGGCTACTCATGGTACTACCTAAAATTGTAACCAGAGTGAAATGACAGGAGTCCAAATCTCAGCAAATCTGGAGGGAAACTTCTAGAAAGAGAAAACAAACTTGGTGTTTTGCAAGAATAGCAGACAGTTCAGATTCTCTGGGATGTGGAGAGAAAGAGGAGAATGCGAGGACAGTAGGCTAGATTAGAGATGTTGTAGAGAAATAGAAGGCCACAATTTTTGCATGGTGCACCTCAGCGAGCTGAAAGAAACAGTTTGAAAAAGAAAAAAATGTTGAATAATTGGACAGTAAGCCCTTTCCAACCTTGGAGATGGCAGGTGGATAAACTTGTAATATAATACATAAGTAATAAATTTATAAGTGAGGGTTTGTTAATTTAGACAAATCTTATACTATGAATCATTTGATTATCAAGATGCTTACTAACTTAGATCTAATAAAAATCACAGAATTATTTCTGAGAGGTAAGGAACCAAAATTTTAAACCTACTCACATAAACGTATTTCAACAGAGTTGACAGATTTCCCACTCCAGAAACTATTGAAGTGTTAAGTATATACAAGTCTAGTGAAGGGTGGTGATCTGAAATCTATTAGCAAAACACTATCATGCTTTAATTTGTGAACAGGTTTTTATCCCAGTGAAGTAGAGTATTAGAAAACAAATACTTCTTGCTTATGTGTTCTCATAGCAGCAGTTTCCTTTATGGTTCAATCTTTCCCAAGGTTTACCTTTGCATGTATGTTTGTTGTGTATGGACATGCAGAAGGACTCTGTCATATTCTTTCTGAATGATGGCACTGTAGAGGTTCCGTGCTGTGGTGTAGTAGGCTAGCCTCTGCCTGTGGCACCAGCATCCCATATGGGCGCCGGTTCAAGTCCTGGCTGCTCCACTTCTGATCCAGCTCTCTGCTATGGCCTGGGAAAGCAGTAGAAAATGACCCAAGTGCTTGGGCCCCTGAACTTGAGTGGGAGATCTGTAAGAAGCTCCTGGCTCCTGGCTTCAGATCAGCCCAGCTCCAGCTGTTGCGGCCATTTGGGGAGTGAACCAGTGGATGGAACACTTTCTCTCTTCCTCTCTCTCTCTCTGCCTCTGCCTGTCTGTAACTCTTTTAAGTAAAATAAATAAATCTTATAAAACAAAAAAAGTCCATTGAACCTTCTGTGTTTCTCTTTATCTGTGAAATGAGAATAATAAAACACTTAGAAAAAAAATAATGCTACTATAATTCAAACAAGCCCCCATTCATGATTTCAGTGGAATTGCCTTTAAGAACTCATGTGTAAAACACCATGAAAATTGAGTTTGAATGCATTGATGAAAGGGTACATTCTTACAAAATACCACATATATTTTATTTAAATTTTAATTGAAAAGCAAATATAGAGAGAGAGAGACAGAGATCTCCCATTCACTGATTTACTCCCTAACTGCCTGTAAGAACTGGAAGTAGAGCAGACCAAAAGCCCAGAGTCAGGAACTCAGTCCAGGTCTCCCATGTGGGTGGTAGGGACTCAAGCACTTGAGCCCTTACCTGATACCTCCCAAGATGCACATTAGGAAAAATCTGGAATAGAAAGTGTAGCCTGGACTCAACTTCAGCACTCTAATGATATGGGATGCTGGCTGCTGGAGCGCTGAACGTTAACTGATGCACCAATTGCCTAACCACCACATGTGTTTTAAATGTTACTGTCTCACAGGCTGTGTAACCTAATGCATTATAGAAACAGACAGAGGGGTAAATGCATGGTAATCGCATAAGCATCTATAACTGTCAGAAAATCAATACTTTTTCAAAATAATAAACCAGGAAAATCTCCTTTATTTTTATCTTTCCTGGCCAGAGAAAATTGTGATAACAGTTTGCTAGTGAGAATCATCCTTAATTTTTTGCAAAAGCAATTTTTACTGCAGTGTAGGCAGGGCCTTAAATACATTCCTCACTACTGCATCTATTTTTAATTTCTAATTCAACATGGAGCTCTTAATTCACTGTCTTTACACTGCAGGCTGCTTACAAAGGCTGCGGTAAGACAACAAGCTTTTATTGAATACTTTATATGTAACTTTTCTCCAGGAATGACACAAAATGGATCTCTTTTTAAAATGTAATAAGTATATATCTGGTGATTTTTTTCCTACTGCAATGTTCAAAACAGTTTCCTGAATTAGGGACAGTGCTCTCCCAGCCAAACAAATATCAATAAAGCACAGTCTGGACACGCACAAGATTAATCCGACGTAATGTAGGAAGGTAAAGCACAGCTAAGTCCATTCAAAGCAATAACAATTTTTTAATACAAGCCTTATTTCTTTATTCTCTACTTGACAGCCAGACTAACAGAGAAAAAAAAAAAAAAGACAGAGAGAAAAGAGAGATCTTCCACACGCTGGTTCACTCCCCAAATGCCCAAAACAGGCAGGGCTGGGCCAAGTTGAATCCAGGAGACTGGAACTCCATTTGGATCTCCCATAGAGTTGGCAGAGGCCCAAGTACTTGGGTCACTCTCTGCTGCCTTCCAGGAAGCGTTAGCAAGGAGCTGGTTGGAGTAGCTGGGACTTGACCAGGATTCTGTTATGGGATGCTGGTGTCCCAAGCGGTGGCTTAATCTGCTGCACCACAACACCTGCTCTGCGCAGCACAAAATTCTTTTTTTTTTATTTTTTACTTGAGAGTCAGAGTTACACAGAGAGAGGGGAGGCAGAGAGAGAGAGAGAGAGAGAGAGGAGAAAGAGGTCTTCCATCCATTGGTTCACTCCCCAATTGGCCACAATGGCCAGAACTTTGCTGATCCGAAGCCAGGAGACAGGAGCTTCTTCTGGGTCTCCCACGCATGTGCAGGGGCCCAAAGACTTGGGCCATCTTCTACTGCTATCCCAGGCCATAGCAGGGAGCTGGATTGGAAAAGGAGCAGCCGGGACTAGAACCGGCACCCATATGGGATGCCGGCACTTCAGGCCAGGGCGTTAACTCGCTGTGCCACAGTGCCGGCTCCCCAGCACAAATTCTTAGTAATGCTTAGATTTTTTAAAATTTTATAAGCCTAGGTGTCTCTCTCTCTCTCTCTCTCTCTCTCTCTCTCTCTCTCTCTTTAGTTCTTAAGTCTGAGTTTTGGATTTGCTATTAAAAACAAATACATGTAACAGCCCAAATACGTGAGCCCCAGCCACCCACATGGGAAACCTAGATTAAGTCCCAGCCTCCTAACTTTGGTCTGGTCCAGATTCAGCCTTTGCAGGAATTTAAGGAATGAACTGCCAGACGGACTTTCTCTCTATCTGTTTCTCTGTGTTTTTTGAACAGAATGAAAATAAATAAAATAAAGATTAAAAATTGTATCAGTCATTGGACAAACTCTTTTAAAGCACAGGAGATGCACAGTTACTTTGTTTAAATATTTATTATTATTGATTTGAAAGGCAGAGTTAGAGAGAGAGAGGAAGACACAGACAGAGAAATCTTCCATCTGTTGGTTCACTCCCCAGATGGCCGCAATGGCAAGGACTGGGCCAGACTGAATCCAGGAGCCAGGAGCTTCTTCCAGGTTTCCCTTGGACCATCTGCTGCTTTCCCAGGAGCAATAGCAGGAAGCTGGATCAGAAGTGAAGTGCCAGGACTCGAACCAGCGCCCATATGGGACTCTGGCATGACAAGCAGCAGCTTTTTACCCACTATGACACAACTCCCTACCAGATGTGAATACTGCTTTCCCCCATAGACAGGTATGGACATTTAATAGTCGCCATTGCTCTCCTTATTCCACCACCCAATAACATGCATCCTAATGCAAAGTCTGCTGTGCAGTTTGAAGTCTTCTTGATTATCTCTCTCAGTGGTAGCACTTCTATGCAGCAATGGGAGACCACCTTTTCAGAAACTTGCTTTCCCCTCCCCTTTCTCCAGCACAGGGACAGAGCTGTCAAAGGCTTCATTCACACAAGCTGTGATGATAGCAAATTTCCACATGCGGAGCCAGTGTTCTAGAGCACCAGGTGAAGCCATCCCCTGTAATGCAGGACCCCATATCAGGCCAGAGCACTGGTTCAAGTCCAGGCTGTTCCATTTGTGGTCCAGCTCCCAATAATGTGCCTGAGGAAGACAAGTAGAGGATTTTTGTAAATATTTTCCCACAAATTTTGTGATGCATTCACTTCCAATTCATATAAAACATGAAGTAATAGATAAAGGTTAGTATTTATGTGATTCTCAGATTTTATGTTTAAATGTGGCCATAAAAACTAATCTTTGGTGATAGAAATAAAAATATGATTGTTATTTTGCAGTGTGGCTAGTTACTGACTAGGAAGGAGCCTGAATAAGCTTTTTATTATCTTCTTTTGAGAAGTTGTGTTTTTTTTTTTTTTAAAGGTTGATGTATTTATTTATTTGAAAGGCAGAGTGACAAAGAGCGATGTCTTTGAGAGACATCTCCCATCTGCTGGCTCACTCCCTAAATGTCCACATCAACCAGAACTGGGCAAGGTCATAGTCAGGAGCCACGAACTTCATCCAGGTCTCCCATGTGGGTGTCGGGGGCCCAGGTACTTGCTTCATCCTCTGCTGCCTTCCAAGTCACATTTGCAGGAAGCCAGACCAGAAGCAGAGTAACCAGAATTTAAACAGGCACTCGGATAAGGGATGTCAGCCTTGCAAATAGCAGCTTAACCCACTGCACCACAATGCCAGCGTCCAGTGTGGTAGTTTTTTGGGTGAAATCATGTACATATCATCTATCTGCACATCTCAGATTAGAGCCCTTTAATCTATGCACACTATGCTATTCAAAAAGCATAAATGTTTATTCATGGATATGTGCATATTTATTTGTCTGAATATATATTTGTGTACATATGTATATGTAGGTTTTTGAAAGTTCATGGAAATATGTACAAAGAAGAAGCTATGCATAGATTTCAAAAACATTTTTCACTGAAATAAATATATTCTTTATTCCATTTTCCATGAACTTCTTGAAGTATCCATATATATGGAAGCAATAAAAGTCAAGGTCATAGAAATAGAGATTAGAAAGGTGATCACTAGAGGAGAGTGGGGAGGAACACGGGAAATGTGAATCCAATGGTGTCTAGTTTCAGATAGACCAGAAGAATAAGTTTCAGCGATCTGTAGTGCTTGCTAGCCATTGCTAATAATATGTATTTCAAAACACATATATGTATATGTAAATACATATAATAAAATGTTTCAAAATTGCTAAAAGAATAGATTTTAACATCCTCACCACAAAATATGTTGATACAGTAATGAGTATGTTAATTAACTAGATTGAATCTAACTATGATGTGTATATAGATCATACCATCACTTTGTACCCCATAAATAAATACAATTAGCTTTCATCAATTAAAAATAAAATAATAAAGTAATTTAATCAGGAAAAGCTCTAGACTCTGGTGAAAATGAGATCCAGTTGCATCATAAGGATATATTACTTTGATTTAATAGTTAATGTTCATGTAATGCTAATTAGCAATATTTGACAAAAAGTTTGTTAGAAATTTTGATAGAAATTCATTTATGTATTCAATCATAACCTTTGTGATATATAATCATAAAGTCATAAAAATGATTTTTTTATTCATCTCTTATTTGGGGAGAAACTAGACACTGTAGAGTACGTTGTCCTACTCCCTCTCATTTGTTTCCATATCCACTCTTAGACAACAGAAAAGCTGCTCTCTTTTCACAGAGGTGGCAGTCATTTGTCCATTCCTTTAGAAGTATATGGGATGGGAGTTAGCCTACTGGGGAGGAGGCTACTACTGATGTCTGCATATTATATCAGAGTAGCTAGGTTCCAGTTGGGGTTGTACTGCTGACTCCAGCTTCCTGTTAATATGCACCCTAGAAAGCAGTGGTGTTGGCTCAAGTACTTGGACCCCTGCCACCCATGTGGGAGACCTGAATTGAATTTCTGGCTAATAGCAATGGCTGTCATTTGAGCAATAAACTAGTGAATGGAAATTCTCTGTTTATCTGCTTCTTGAATAAATGATGTTTTAAAATGTCCTACATATAAGATACTGTTTTAGAGATTTTATTTATTTATTTGAGAGGCAAAGTTACAGACAGAGAGAAAGGTCTTCCATCTGCTGGTTCACTCTCCAAAAGGCTGCAATGGCTGGAGTGTGGCTGATCTGAAGCCAAGAGCCAGGAGCTTCTTCAGGGTCTCCCACATGGGCCATCTTCCACTGCTTTCTCAGGCAGAGGGCTGGATTAGAAGAGGAGCAGTGGGGACACGAATGGCTACCCAAATGGGATGCTGGCACCATAAATGGAGGCTTAGCTTACTACACCACAGTGCTGGCCCCAAGATTTTTTTTTAAACAAAGAAAGCTGGAATTCAACCACACTGCAAATTCTCTTACTTTAATTTTTTGTTTTTCTGGGCTAGAAATTTTTTTATGATTTTTAAATTAATTTATTTTATATTTATTTGAAAGTCAGGGAAAGAGACAGAGATATATATGGGGAGAGATCATCTATTTGCTGGTTCACTCCCCAAATGCTTATAACAGTTGGGGCTTGGTCAGGCTGAAGTCAGGAGTCTGGAACTCATTCAGGTCTCCCTCGTGGACAGCAGGGACCTGAAGACTTGAGCCGTCATCTGCTGCCTCCCAGCAAGCATTTTAGCAGAAAGGTAAATTGAAGTAGAGCAGCTGGGAATTGAACCAGGCATTCTAACAGGGGATCTGGGTGTCCCAGACTGTGACTTGCCCATGCCAAGATTTTGTTACAATGTAGAAAATAGACTAGATTTCAGGTTGGGAGGAAAAATAAAAGAACAAAACATCATCATCTATGAATAATTTTTGGAGGTGTTTCAGAAAAGAATTGTCATAAATCCTCTTGAAATAGTACTGGCTATTTAAAAACTTCTCATAATCTCCTGTTTTGCTTCAATGACCTTGTTCTTTTTTTTTTTTTAACATGTATTGGAGGGAAGGGTCTCATTGTCTCTGAAATACATTAAATATATTTTTTAATTTAATGTCTATCCCAAAATAAAATGACTCCTGTATATGATAATCTTTCCTGAGGTGTTTAATTTAAAAAAAAAATTCACTTACTTATTTGAAAGCAGAGTTATAGAGAGAGCACCAGAGATTTTCTATATGCTGGTTCACTCCCCAGATGGTTACATCAGCAGTGGCTGAGCCAGGGCAAAGCCTAGAGCCAGGGCAAAGCCTAGAGCCAGGAGCTTCATCTGGGTCTCCATGTGGGTGTCAAAGGCCCAAGTACTTGGGCCGTCTTCTGCTGCCTTCCCAGGTATATTATAGGGAGTGGATTGAAACTGGAGTAGCTGAGTCCCTGAAGGCAGCGGTTTAACCTGCTGCATCACATTGCCAGCCAAGAGGTATTTAAAATCTTGAGCTCAGAGGCAATAAAGCACTTTTAAAATGATACACAAGGGGCCGGTGCTGTGCCTCAGTGGGTGAAGCCCCCAACACTGCAGTGCCGGCATCCCATATGTGTACAGGTTCGAGTACCGGCTGATCCACTTCTGATCAAGCTCTCTTTTATAGCCTGGGAAAGCAGTAGAATATGGCCCAAATTCTTGTGCCTCTGTACCCGCCTGGGAGACCTGGAAGAAGCTCCTGGCTCCTGGCTTCAGCTCAGCCAAGCTCTGGCTGTTGTGGCCAGCTGGGGAGTGAAGCAGCAGATGGAAGTCCTCTCTCTCTCTCTGCCTCTCTGTAACTCTGCCTTTCAAATAAATAAATAAATAAATCTTTTTTTTAAAAAAAAGGATACAGAGACTGAAGAACAAAAACATGGAGCTTTTTTTTTTAAAGATTTATTTATTTATTTGAAAGAGTTACACAGAGAGAGAAGGAGTGGCAGAGAAAGAGAAAGAGAGAGAGAGAGAGAGGTCTTCTATCTGCTGGTTCACTCCCCAGATGGCCACAACAGTTGGAGCTGCGCCCATTCAAAGCCAGGAACCAGGAGCCTCCTCCAGGTTTCCCACACGGGTGCAGGGGTCCAAGGACTTGGGCCATCTTCCACTACTTTCCCAGGCCATAGCAGAGAGCTGGATTGGAAGTGGAGCAGCCGGGACTCGAACCGGCGCCCATATGGGATGCTGGTACTGCGGGGGGTAGGGGGAGGCTTAACCCCCTAAGCCACAGTGCTGGCCATAAACATGGATTTTTAAAATTTGTGGTTCATTGGAGTGGATAATGCTCATTTTTTTCTTTCTTTTCTTCTTTTTTTTTTTTTTTAAATGGAGGGCCAGAAGAAAGGCAAACACTGAGAAACAAAAAATCTCATGTTAGTTTGTAACTGTGGGCTATACCTTATCACATTTCATTTTGCTTTAAAATTTCTGGAAGTTATTATTTCTTCAATTACCATCTCTCACATGAAAAATAAAGTTTAAACAGGTAACATGTAACTTTTGTTCAGAAGCCCAGGAATTGGCCATAGCAGTAACCTTTAATCTTTTCCTCACGATTTCTACTCCTTACAGTTCACACTGTTTGGAGAGGTTTCTCCATGTCAGGGAGAAATTGGTAGGAGAAATATGAAGGCAAATTTGATGACCTCCCGACACATAATGATTTGTGCTAATTCAGGGACACACACACACACACACACACACACTGCATTTGAAATACTCCAACCTACCATCTTAGTTCCCTCAATCTGAAAATTATGATTGAAAAATAACTAGTGGGGGCCAGTGCTGTGGTGCAGTGGGTTAAAGCCCCAGCCTGCAGTGCCGGCATCCCATAGGGGCACTGGTTCGAGTCCTGGCTGCACCACTTCTGATCCAGCTCTATGCTATGGCTTGGGAAAGCAGTAGAAAATGGCTCAAGTCCTTGGGCCCCTGCATCCACGCGGGAAACCTGAAGAAGCTCCTGGCTCCTGGCTTCGGATCAGCTCAGCTCTGGCAGTTGCAGTCATTTGAGGAGTGAACCAGAAGAATGGAAGACCTCTCTCTCTCTCTCTGGCTCTACCTCTCTCTCTGTAATGTTGTCTTTCAAATAAATAAAATAATTATTTAAAAAAAAAAAAAAGAAAAGAAAAAGAACCAGCGATGTCAGGTAAAGATCAAGAGGAAAATTTTCTATGTTCCACTGTATCTATTTCTCTGTAAGAAATTATCCCCAAAACTTAGCAACTGAACACAACATTGAGTGTCAGTGATCTCACATAGGGTCAGGCGTTCAGGAAGGGCTCCACTGGGAGTTCTGGTTCAGAGTTTCTCCTAAGGTTGCGGTAAGATGGCTCTGACCAGACTCTGCCTGGAGCGATGCTTTTTTCAAAGTTGGTTCACTTGCATGGATGGAAAATCATTGCTGGTGTTGATCTGAAGCAGTAACTCCCTTCCATGTGGTTTTTGACACGAAGTTACTTGAGTGTCTTCATGGCACAGTTGCTATTTCCCACCGAGCAAGTGACCAAATGGAAAGCAATACTGTTCATGGTCTAGTCTTCAAAATTGTACCTTGCCACTTGCACAATTGTCCTCTTGATTTTAGGTTGTGCTGTGCAGAGCAGGTGTTGTGGTGCGGCAGTGTTGGAGTAGAAGCATACTACACACAGCACTTCCTCCAAGTGAGAACCACTGGAGGAAGTCTTCCGAGGCTGGCTACCACAATCCTCCCTACTCTCCAATGATTTCTATCCCTCCTAGAAGCAAAAATACACTCACTCTACTAAGGCACCAACATTCTCATTCAACAGAGCATGAGTTCACAGGCCAAAATCCTGTCATTTAAATCAGGCCCAGGTACCTACGAGGCCTCAGATCAGCAGTATTTTTAGGTCCAGCTCCTTGGGTAAAGTTCATCTCCATGACCTAAAGGCTTAGAGATATGCTATGGCCCGCCCCACTGCACACAAACATATCTATTATACAAAGGTGGAGCAGGCATGGGTTACCTTCTGCAGATACTCCCCTTTACAAGAAGGAAAAAGAGGTACAAAAGCAATCATTGATCACAGAAGTTCTGAAAATCATCCAGGCAGATTTTGAAACTGGGAATTTGCTGGATTTGAAATGAAGGCATACTCCATGGATTCTGCAATATGCTATTGTTTACAGAGGTTGGACCTAATCAGTGTGATTCCCGTACCTGCGAATGATTTAGCACGGGAGCCTTATTTTTTTGCTCATTTTTAATTATATGTTTTATGTCATGGGACTTATAGATTGCAAGT
This sequence comes from Oryctolagus cuniculus, assembly GCF_964237555.1. Taxonomy (NCBI): domain Eukaryota; kingdom Metazoa; phylum Chordata; class Mammalia; order Lagomorpha; family Leporidae; genus Oryctolagus; species Oryctolagus cuniculus. Next base: position 127,921,097 of record NC_091435.1, on the reverse strand, counting down.
AATTAAACTAACACTGCTTATGTATGTCAGCATCTGTTAAAGGTATCCAGGGAGTAGTTTTAGTAAACTAAAGGGAAAGATATCTAAGATGTGTGGTTATTTCTTAAGAAACAGGATAAATCCTTGTCTGACCAGTGTAGTCCCTGATATATAGACTTGCAGTTCTGTTAGTTTTCTACCTGTTGACTGGGTAGTTTCTTCCAGATTATAGTCACAGAAAGAAGAATGAAGCTTATTTTTCCTGCTTATCAGTCTTCCTGAAAGAGTGGCTCACTATTAGTATAGAAAGAGGTTAAGAGCATGCAGTTTGGCAGCAGAAATTTCACCGAGATTCAGAACCCTACCAGTTAGTACTTATGTGCCCTCGGGCTGGTCAGATTTCTGAGCCTCACATCTAACTAATGGTGGCATTGAAAAGATTAACTTAGGTACTATATGTAAAGCACTTAGTCCACTGCTTAACTCATAGTGAGTCCTCTGATTTTTATTAACATTATCTAAAAATATAAGAATTATCTGTGCATGTCACTAGTTTAGGGGTCAAAGTTTTCCCATCTATAAAATTAGAGGTTGGAACTGATTTTTCAGTTTCCTGATAACTCCAGAAATGACAGTAGCATCTCTTTTCATAAAGTCATTTGCATTTGCCCAGCATTTTTAACTTCAAAATCCCCTTACATCTATTATCTATGTTGATTCTCATCATCACTGTGTGAGGCAAGTGGGCAAAGCAGCCAATATTAATTCTCATATGACTGATGAGGAAAATGAGATACTGAGTGGCTGTAACTTGACTGAGTTACCTGGTTACAAAGTCAAACTCAGAGAAAAATGACTCATAGGAGTATTACCCCAAGTTACCTTTTCTGAGCAACACGGCCAAGCTTACTATTTAATTCAGCCCAGAAAACATGAAAAGTAGCTACAGTTGTGCTGAAAGAAGACAAAAGGCATTGATTACAAATAACACGGGCAATTCTGATCAAACCCAAAGAGAGCTAGGATGTACCTTTTATCTCATTTTGTCCTAGCAGTCTGAAATGATCAGTTCGCAATGACCTTGGTGTCCTCATTCTGATTTCATAACCCGTATTGATACAGTGCTGTCATTTCCATGAGCTGTGTGTGATTTTTAACAACAGGATGTGAGTAATCACTCCTTTCATCCTTTGCTGTTGACTGTTACCAAGCTTGCCAAGGTTCTGGCTTTAGCGTGGTTATCTTCTTTACTATTTTAATCAGTAGCTCCCTTTGGAAATCAATGACTAGAAAACATGTGCAGAGGAAATACGGAGTGTGTAGTTAGTGAGGGCAGATTGACAGTTACAGAGGTGGGATTGGGTGGAGCCTGGCACAGATAAAGGAGCTACAGGAAATGTTTCTGCAGCTCCCTCCCATCTGGAGTCCTCCCCTGAAGTGAGACTCATGCTGTGTTCTTGGCACTGAACCAAAACATTGGTCAAATATTGACTTCTCATCAGTAAGAATTCCTGGCCACACCCCGGTTTAGAGTAACAAAGATTTGCTGAAACAACCAGGATCAGCCTGACTATTCTGTTTCTGCAAGGCATTTATTACTTTTTTTTTTAGTTCCCAAGCCAGATTGGTTATAGCTGTTTTCACAGTGTTCATTTGGCATGGTCTTTGCTGAATTTCTGTGGCAGATGAGACAGTTTTCTTGCTGATCTTAGAAATGCCAGTGTGGTAAAGAGCATTCCAGGTGAAATATCCTGCCAGCCGGGAGACGCTGTGCTCAAATGACAATGCAAAAACACTTCCACTACGACTTTACCTAGTCACTTCAACCTTCCAGGTTTTCAACTTTCGTCTTAGGAAATCATTCTTCTTTGTGGAACTCTGGAGGCACCAGTTTTTAAAACCTGTAGGTTAAAAATATATTTGAAAACAATAAAAAATATCAGCTATATAGCATTCTTTTCAAAATTCCTTGTCAAGAAATGAAATATTGAAGAAGAGAAAATTTTTCTTGTTCCTTGTGTCTTGTTTCGAAATATATATTTAGGTAATAAACATCCTTCTTTTAAATATTTATTTATTTATTTATTTTATTGTGCTCCAATAGTGGATACCAACAACATGGCAGTTGGCAATTTAGCCTGTGGTGCCACAAAGCATGAATTTTAATTATTTAGGAAAATTTTTTAAAGGTATTTACTACTTTGAGGCCAGCATTGTGATTCAGTGTGTTAAACCACTGCCTACAAGCTTGGCATTCCATATTGGAGTGCAGGTTCAAGTCCAGGCTATGCCACTTCTGATACAGCTCCCTGCTAATGTACCTGGGGAGGCAGGAGAAAATGGCCCAAGTACTTGGACCCCTGCCATCCATGTTGGAGGCCTGGAAAGTGTTCCTGGATCTTGGCTTGGGCATGGCCCACACCTGGTTATTGTTGCTATTTGGGGAGTGAACCAGCAGATGGAAAAATCTCTCTTTCTCTCTGCTTCTGTCTGTCTCTGTTTCTAACTCTCAAATAAACAGATGAAAATAAACATCTAAAATATTCTAACTATGAAAAATTGCATTGTATTATGTCATTAGGAGGTTTTCATTGGGTAGAAACAACTCTAGGACACTGCCCACCATCAATATCTTAATAATCAACATTGCCTTAGGGCAATAGTTAAAATAGTGTAAATTCACTTTGAAGCTAGATAAAAGGTTTTTTTCTGATGAAAAGTTGTATGGTTTAGACATATGTAAGAATGTTGCTTTTGAAAAAGCACTGTGAATGTCAACATTTGTTCTCACCTTGACTGTTAGTCCACATTTGAAATTTTGCGCACATGGGTCTCTACTGGTACCTTCAGTTGGAGGGCTCTATCAATACAAGCTGGTTTATAGTCTACTATTTTGACAAGGCGCATCCAAGCACATCAAAATGAGTGCCCCTCAAATATTCTGGAGACTTCCACTGAATTTAATTACCAAGAGGTTGCAAGAAAAAAATATCTAATTCCTCACCTGTTCTCTGCCTCCTTTGTAAGCTAATGGAGGTTCTGCCTCACATAGTCTTTACTTCTTTGTTAATAGTCCTTATTGCTTTTTGGTAAGGGCCACAAAACTGCAGTAATAAATTATACCAGTTTGGTAGGCAGATGAGAGAGGGAGATGGGAGACAAGGCTATGTCCAAATCAGATTCCAGAAATAGATAAAGGTTCAGCTTAATTCTAGCTCTCTTTGCCCTGTGATTTCATTGATGATTTTCAGGAAACACAAAGTTATAACATACTCAGAATGATCAGACCATTTTATTTCAGTTTTACTTGAGCTCTGGTTTTCCTGGGATAACACTGAAGCGATCTCTTCTGTTTTTCTCTGTCTCATATCTAGTTCCCTGCTGTTGTGTGACATTAAAGATATCTGCATTATTGCAACACAGCAAAGTTATGTAGATGTGCTAGAGAAAACATTTCATGATGACCTTTGTTTCTGAAATTCTTTCCCTTTTCTTAAACTTATATATTTTTTCAGAATGACTTTCCCCAAGGAGAGTAGCAAAGAAGATAGCTCAAATGACGAGTAGCTGGGTTCTGTGACATACAGCCTTCTTTAGAGGCTGTGAAATTTGACAATTATTCTCACAAATCTCTATAACCTCCTTACACATAAATGACTGCCTAGGTGGCATGTGGATGAGTGTTTTTCATTTCCTGGGCATGTCACGGTATCATTAAGAAATGAATTTCCCTTCCAGCCAGTCAGCAAATAAGATTGGTGTATGTGTGTGTGTTTCCTATCGAGTCAATGAATAAAACACTTTTCTCTTGATATTTTCTAAAAACATGTTAGAGGTTTGCAATAGCCAAAAAATGAATTGAATTAGAGTAATGTTATGAGGCACAGAGAAAGAAGTCTAAAATATTGACATAGCTAATGAGAAGTAGGTATGGGAATAGACAAAACATGCCAGCAGGAGGGAATGTAACTGCACATTGATCTTACCACATCCAATATGTTATCATACAGCGATGTTGAAACAAAAGTATCTTGGACATTTTCTTCTTCCTTTTGTTTTACTTCTGATTTTACTGGCACTTGGAATAGGGTTAAATCTAAGCTGAATTATTTCCTGAGACATCCTATTAGTGGCTTCTTATTTTGTTTTGCTATTTGTTTTGTTCTAGAAGGTCCTGTGATGTCTTAGCATTAGATATATTCTTAAAATGGATTTCTTTATTAATTCTATAGATGAAATTATTACAAAAATGAGTCAGTGGAAATTCTAGAAAAAAATACTGAATTAACTCAGAGTCCATTTAAAGGTAACTGCTTTGGGGCCAGTGTTATGGCACAAAGGCTTAAGCTGCCACCTGAAGGCCAGCATTCCACATGGGCACAGGTCCAAGTCGCAGTTGCTCCACTTCTGATCCAGTTCCCTGCTAATGCAGCTGGGGAAGCAGCAGAAGATGCCCTTACTACCTAGGCATGGGAGACATGGATGGAATTACAGTTTCCTGGCTTAGGCCTGGCCCAGCCCTGACCATTGCAGCCATTTGGGAAACAGTGGATGAAAGATTCTCTCTCTCTCTCTCTCTCTCTCTCTCTCTCTCCCCCCATCAGCTGTCTTTCTCTATAACTGTCTTTCAAATAAATAAATCTTTAAAAAAAACATGTTTAAGAAATTTCTTAAAACTGACATCTAGCAGTAAGCACTGCATTTTAAACATATTAAAATGAAGTCAGCTTCACATATTTCCAGATGCTTTTCTTTATATTACCCTAAAAAGTTTATGTTTTGTTTGTTTATTTGTTTATTTGTGAGCCACAGGGACTGAGATAGACAGACAAGACTTCCATCCTCTGGTTCACTTCCCAGATGTCTGTAAGCTGGAAGCCAGTATCCCAGTTTTGGCCTCCCAGATAGGTGGAGGGGACTCAAGTACTTGAGCCATCATCTGTAGGAAGATATAATCAGGGAGGGAGCCAGGACTCGAACCCAGGTACCCTGATGTAGGACAGGTGTCCCAACTGGCATCATAACTGCTACACCAAGTGCCCACCCTATGTTCCTTTTAATGAGCAACATCAATTCATCAAAATTTGTATAATATGAATGCTTTAAAACATACTTAATGTTTGCAGCAATGTTATTTCTCCAAAGGAAAAACAAGAATTCAGACAGTTGTATGTTTTATTTATTTATTTTAAAGATTTATTTATTTATTTGAAAGTCAGAGTTACACAGAGAGAGAAGGAAAGGCAGAGAGAGAGAGAGAGGTCTTTCATCCGATGATTCACTCCCCAATTGGCCACAATGCCTGGAGCTCTACTGATCCAAAGCCAGGAGCCAGGAACTTCTTCCAGGTCTCCCATGTAGGTGCAGGGGTCCAAGGACTTGGGCCATCTTCTGCGGGCCCTGCATGTTTTATTTTTTAAAAAAATATTTACTGGGCCTAACGCTGTGGTGTAGTGGGTAAAGCCACTGCCTGCAATGCTGGTATCCCATATAGGTGCCGGTTCGGGTTCTGGCTGCTCCACTTCTGGTGCAGCTCTTTGCTGATGGCCTGGGAAAGCAGCAGAAGATGGCCCAAGTCTTTTGGCCCCTGCACCCACGTGGGAGACCTGGAGGAAGATCCTAGCTCTTGGCTTTGGATGGGCCCCGCTGTTGTATCCATTTGGGGAGTGAACTGGCAGATAGAAGACTCTCTCTTTCTCTCTCTCTCTCTCTGCCTCTCTGTAATTCTGCCTTTCAAATAAATAAATAAATCTTTAAAAAAGTATTTATTTGTTTGACCAGAAGACAGAGAAAGAGGCAAAGATAAGGAGATACACCTTGATTTCCTAAAATGCAAAATTTAATAATTCAAGAGTTGATCAAGCTCACCAGTCCCAATGCTCAATTTTTGTCACTGGTTGACATCTAGATAAGGAATAAAATGTTGGGGTGGGCATTTGGTGCAGTGAAGATACCATGTGGGAGGCTGTATCCCATAACAGAGTGCCTAGGTTTGAACTCCCGCTCCTCCCTCCTTTCCAGCTGCCTGCTAATGCACACCCTGGGACATCAGGTGAAGGCTCAATTAGTGGAGTCCTTGCCATCCACATGGGAGATGTGAATTCCACACTCCTGGCCACGTCCTGGCTATCGTGGATATTTGGTGAGTGAGTCATTGGATAGGGGGATCGCTGTCTCTGTCTCTTTGTTCTCTTACCAAAAACGACAGAAGTCTCTTTTTAAAAAGTAAAGAGTAATTATTGAAGTGAGTGCTGTATGTAGTACAGTGGGTTTTGTTGCCCACATTCTATATCAGACTGCCTTTTTAATTACAGCTATTCTGCTTTCTACCCAGCTTCACGCTAATGCACACTGGGAGACCCCAGATGATGGCTCAAGTGCTTGGGACACTGCTACCCCTATGGAAGACCCAGATGGATTTCCTACCTCCTGATTTTAGCCTGAGCCAGACCTGGATGTTGTGAAGATTTGGGGACTGACCCACCAAATGGAAGGTCTCTCTATACATCTCTTCCCTCCTCTCTCCATCACTCTGCCTGTCAATAAAGAGACAGAAATCTCCTTTCCACACAGCCACTGGTTCACGTCCATATAGCCACAACAGCCAGAGCTGGGCCAGAACTAGACCAGAACTAGACCAGCTAGACCAGAACTCCATCCGGCTCTCCCATGTGCGTGTCAGGGAACCTGCTGATTCCCAGGGTGTGCATTAGTAGGAAGCTGGATCACAGCTCCCATACGGGTGCCAGTATCTTAACCACTGTGTTGCAACTCCCTCCCCAGAGCTAAGGAATTCTTAAAATCTTCTAGGGACAGGCACTAACGTAAACAGTTATGAGATTACAGTGAGGATTAGATATCTGGGGAAAAAAATTCAAAGCCTTGAAATCTAACTTCAAATGCTGGTGGGCGTGGGATGTGAGTGGATGAGGTGATAACCAATAGGAGTAATTGCAACAAACCTCCTCTTGCAAAGCAGGCTCTTTCCTGAGCCAGTATGTACTTACTGGGTACCCCTAGGGCTCCCCTAAGAACCCTTGAGACAACAGCTGTATCTTCATAAGTGGTACACTCCATCCAACATATTCCCCTGCTTGTGATGATGGGAATGGAATACAAGGGCGTTGCCAGTGAGAGAAGATGTGCACACAATTTTGATGCCATGTCATCGTTTATGACAAGGTGACCCAAGTATTCCAGGTAAGGAGCTTATTAGAGGAAACTGTCACAAAAACTCTCCGGTGAAACTGCCCTGCCCAGGCACTATGATACAAAGCACAGTGTGTGACAGGAGCCAACAGAGAGGGAAAGCATGACTCAGCAGAATGGAGGCGGCGGAAGCTGGCAGAGAAGAAAATCCCCAGCGTGTTCTGTCAGGTCAGCAGTCAATTTGGCTATAAACAGGTAAGATTGCAACGTTGTGAGGTAATCCCAGTCTGACTCAGTCCTTTATCAGAACCTTACAGTCATTTTAATGAATCTCCCCTTGAGCGGGGCGGGGGTTCACAAGGATGCCATATTTAAATGTTATGTCTAGGCTTATCCAATCCTTTACTTATCTGTTCTTTTATTTACTTTTTCTTGAAATGGATCCAGTCATAACATAAAGGGACAGAAAAGAAAACAAGGAGGGAGTACAGGTACAGTCCTTTCCTTAAACGTCATTTCACCTCCTATTGAGGCCACTTTCTAAGAAAACAGAACTTGGGAAAGATGGATGAAAGAGAATGGACAAAACATTTTAAAACAGAAGCAAGCAAGACAGGCGTTTGTCTCGTCAATTTATTTGCCAGTTGGAACACCTGGAACTCCATATTGGAGCACCTAGGTTTGAGTTACAGCTCCACTTCCAATTCTAGCTTCTTGCCAGTGGACACCCTGCAAAGTAGGGGTGGTGCTGGCTCAAGCACTTAATTCCTCACCACCCATGTGGCAGACCTAGGTGGAGTTCTGGGCTCCTGGTTTCATTCTAGCCCAGCCCTGGCTACTATGGGCATCTGGGGAGTGAACCAGCAGAAGGGTGGTCTCAATCTCTCTTCTGTCTATTTCTATCTCTCTTTGCCTTTGAAGTAAATGAAAAAGACTTTAAAATAACAATACAAAAGTAAATGTAAGTAAGTTAATAAAATAGAAGCAACTTTCAAAATCACCCACCCAACTCCCTTACTTTATAGATGGAAACAAATGAAGGTCCCACGAAATCATACAGCAAATTGGCGGAAGGATCTGAATTAGAATTACAGTCTTTTGATTTCTACTCTTGGTGTATAGAAAATTTTAAAGCTTAAAGGAGTCTTGGAAATTAAGGGGAACAAGTCATTTTGAAGTCTACTAACGTTTTGTTCCAAGAAAGACTTTTCTGGGGTACTAACTACTGAAAGCCTTTGGTTTTGAACTGAAGGGGAAGAGCTTTCAGTCCACCCACTGACCTTAGTCCCCTCTGAAGCCCACCCTTGGTCTGAAGCTTCTCCTGGCAGAGGAAGCAGTTGGAGTACTGATCCAAGACAATTTGAAAACCACTGTTTCTTTTGTAAATTAATTAATTTGTGTGAGAGCCAGACACACACACACACACATACATACATGGAGAGACAGCCAGAGAGAGAAAGCTCCTGTGTTAGGCTCACTTGATCAGCAGTCGGGATCCATCCAAGTTCCCCATGTAAGTGGTAGGAATCCAACCACCAGAGCCATCACTGCTGCCTCCTAGAGCCTGTGTTAGCAGGCAGCTGGAGTCAGGAGCAGAATTCAGGCGCTGTGATGTGGAACACAGGTGTCCCAGTCGGGGTCCTTACCGCTAGGTCAAATGCCCACCTTTGGTTTTTGGTGCTTTAATTTAACTGGTGAGAATTCTGAGATTTAAAGAGTTTACGTCACATCACCAGGATAAACAAGGGGGAAATTAAGAACCTAGATGGACAGCCTTTCATATTTTAAACAACTTGAAAATTTATAACTACAGTAGAATTCTGAATTTAACTCCCAGAGACCAAAGAAAAAGAGGAAGCCCTGTCCTAAAAAAGAAAACATACCAGCACTTTGAGAGGAAGTTACAGTGTGCAGTGTTCCAGCTCTCCCACTTCCCTAAAATCAAGCCCAGAGTTCTCTGTGGTGTATGTGGCATATATTGCTTATTCAGCTAAAACGTGAACATCTGAAATGAGGTTATAGAAATTACTCTACCCCTGAAAGCACATTAGGTTATAAAACTCTGAGTTTGGGGAATACATACAAACAAATCAAAGATTATCTCAAATTACTCATCATTCAAAAATGGCTAGCCAGATATTTTTATGATATACATTTTGGGGAATATATTTGGGGAGGTCTGGTCTCTATTATATGCATACCAGAAAGCCACTTTAGAATCCTAGGAATTATTCAAATCTATGGCCACACACCTTCTTGGAAAGGACTTTGGAGAACCACTACTGCCCCCATTGTTTTCCCATTGAACCTTGCAGACGAACAAGGCCTTTTTGTGCTTCGATGCTGCTACGTACAAGAAAACAACTATGGTATTATGAATAAGTAGCAAACCTCAACAGAAGCCACAGGGATTCATTTATTAAGCAATGGCAATGAGTCATCTGACAGCACCAGGTAAACCAGTTACAATTCCACATGTTTTAATTAAAATAAATAAATCACTTAGGTTCATTTGCATTCTAGCACCCTTTAACATGACCAGCGCCCAACACCTCTCCAGATCCCAGTATATAAACCATTCGTCTGACCCCACCAGAGCAAGGTAAAGTCCATATTTATCTCATCATTTGAGTGAGAATATAGCGGAATTCCCCTGAGAAATGGTGACTCTCATCTATGGTGCTGAGTCATTGTGCTGTGATTCTGAATAGCAGCTTCCCTTCACATGAAGGGCACTCTTCTCTCTAGAACTCAAACTGAGTAAGTCAGTGTGTAGCCCAAGTGTGGGGCATGGAAGGGCTCGTGAACACACTCTCATTAGCACATGTGACAACTCATTCCTATTTAAAACTGGTAGAAAAGGGCCTTTGGAGACATGGATATTCATAGAAAATCTTTGCACTCTAAATCAAGGTTAAAGAATGCATAGTACTACTGACTAGCTAATTCCTAGGATGCAATTGCTAATGTGTAGGAACTCGAGACCTCAGGCTTTGCTAGAAGACAGATTAGCTCCAAATAATAGAGAAAGTGTGAGACTGGCCTCAAGTAAGCAGAAAGCTGTAGTCACTGAGAGGCATTGGAGAGGGAGAGGACTGGACTGGGCACACAACCCGAAGGCAGATCTTCTTTCCTGGGAGCTTGCCTCTGATGTGTCAATGAACCCACAGTGCAATCACCCAGCTTCTGCATGTGCCTGGCATCATCGTTGAGAGGGCTGAAGGTAAAAATGGTTGTCCATAAACAGTACTGTTCCTGGTTTGTGACTATGCCTTTCTATAGGTGGTTTATATGATCTTGTACTTTGTGGCGTTGAATTACGAAAGAAGTGGGTTTCCCTAATCTGCTTTATGTATAGTGAGGGATATGAAAACAAGGTGAAGGGGTTCATCCCAGAGAGTATATAGTCTGATTTATTCTTTTCACTTGTAATTTAAATTATTTTTATTTCATTCGGTAAGCATTCATTAAGCTCCCCTGAACACAACTATGCACTTACTGAGCTGGGCATTGGAGAGTAATGATGTCCCTGCCATCATTAGTCATGTAATTGAACAGGTAAATTAGTAAATAAAAAACATAATGACAGCCTGGTAAGTGCAGTGGAACAAGGTAGGTGCTGTTTAATAGACCTACATAGGAGGTGACAGATTTTTCTTGGTAAGGGCCACAGGATGATCTGTTCCCTTTGTGCTGCGGGTGTTCCCCTCTGCCACTGTAACCAAAAGGCAGCCATTGAGCCAGTGAATGTGCCTTTTTGTGAGGAGCAGGTGTTGTGTTCTAAGAAAAGTTGACTTATAAGCACGAAAATTTGAATTTATTATTGCACATGTCATTAAATATTTTTATTTAGTTCAACCATTAAAGAAAGACTGAATTGATTCAGAACTTGAGAACTACCCAAAAACAGAAAGGATTTGGCCTGCAGACATGCCCTTTACATTAACTCCAATCTCAGTGCACTGGGGAGAAGAGAGTGGAGTTAACTGAGAGGTTGGTAGAGTTTCTTGGAGGAGGTGAGAAAATCCACTGTGGGAAGAGTTGGCGGAGAGCACCTCAGGGCAAGAAGCAGCCCTTGAAAGGATTCGGAAGCGAATAGCGTGAGTCTCCGTTATAAGCCCATGCCGTGTGTTTGATTTATTAAGGAGTAAACTATTTCAACTGGAAATCTTTAAATCTCTATGTGTCTGATTGTGTTTCTGGGCTTTCTTCTGTAGTCTTTAGGTCCAAAGTGTTGTAGATAGAGTTAGTATAAGCAGGGCATAGATAACCCTTTAATGAAACTTTCCATTCTCTTATTGTCATTGTCTCTGGTAAAGAACGATGGGTTGATTTTTTTTCCCCTTACATAAGATTATTTGGAAGAATAAGAGAAGAATCATTTAAAATATTTATATCAATTAAAATGAATAATTCTGTAGAAATGGCAATATTTCACTGAATGATTTCATTGTATGCCAAAGTCAGAGTATATAATCATATCTTTGCTAACCAAATGTCATAATTCACATGAGAAAGATTTGTACAGTGAAATTATGTGTAAAAAGAATAAAATATTCTTGTTTGTATATACATTTAGAAGTCTAGGGGGCTAGTGCTGTGGCTTAGCAGGTAAAGTAACTGCCTGTAGTGCCAGCTCCCATATGGGCACCAGTTCGAGTCCCAGCTGTTCCTCTTCTAATCCGGCTCTCTGCTATGGCCTGGGAAAGCAGTAGAAGATGGCCCAAGTCCTTGAGCTTCTGCACCCATGTGGGAGACTTGGAAGAATCTCCAGGCTCCTGGCTTCGGATCAGTCCAGCTCCAGCCATTGTGGCCATTTGGGGAGTGAATCAGGAGATGGAAGACCTCTCTCTCTCTGCCTCTGCCTCTCTGTAACTCTGCATTCAAATAAATAAATAAATCTTTTAAAAAAAGGTCTATCTGGCAGTGCTTTTCTTATGTATAAAAGGCTTTGTGCTATCTCAGACTTGTAAACAGGCCATCTGGGCAACTTGATTGGACACTCACAAAATGAATGAAATGTCCAAATACCATTTTTGTAAGGAGGTTTTTCTGAGCCTATACTTTATCTGTGATTTCAAAGTTTGGCATAGAAAAAAAATTGGAAAGAGAACTTGCAGAGTCACCCTATGTGGGATAGAGATGACTACTTCTGTCTAGGTTTTGAAACTGTGACAGAACTCCAAATCTCACCCAGAGGCTGGTCAGGGGGAACAATTTATTCATTTTAGAAAGCATATCCAGAGAACACACCCATCTGGCTGTTTTAAGAAAATGTGCAAGTCACTTGTTTATCAAAAGAATCCAAAATGTTAGTAAGAGCTAAGATATGCCAAGAAAAAAATATCAAAGAAAATTGTGGGCATAGCATTTTAAAATGTGTTTCGCTGAAAATGATATCTAGGGTGTCTACAACGTAAAAAATACCCTCCAGTATATTGTGCTTATGGTTTAAAAATAAAAAACAGTCTTAAGGAAAATGTCTGAGATTTGGCTCAGATGTGACACAGCGTTGAATGTCATGAAAGACTTGGTGCCTATTTCAAATTTTTGCCACATGAACGCACATAGGTACCTTCCATAGGTACTTTTATCTTTGTTACATCATTGCATTGTTTAGGGACTTGAAATGTGTAGACATTCTGAGTTTTATAATGTTATTACAATCTTTGGCTGTAAATTCGGTTAAAGTCGACAGTCATTTATCTAAAACCCTCTAGGGTTCCCAAGATGAAATGAATAAGACTGAAGTGTTTTTCAAAGATTTCATGTTCTTCAGGAAAAAAAATCTCAGCAGACTCTGATTTGAGGCAGAGCTGTTAGAGCTATCACAAAGGGAGACTGTGCTGGGGGAGCAGAGGGGAGGAAATGGTTAATTTGCATAGACGAAACCTAGGATATTTCACAGATGAGCTGGCATTTGAGCTGGGCGTGCAACAAATAAAGACGCAGGGCAAAGTACTTAATCCACGGGAAACCGTTTATAGGTTTTTGAGCAGGAAATGCTCTGACTAGTCCTGATTTGTTTTTCTGTTTCAGAATTTTTAAAATTTAGGAAGTAGAATACATTTATGGAACAGTACATTCATTATAAATGCTCAACACTGCGATTTTTCTGAAACAAATGCCAGTATGATTTCCTTCCTTCAAAGTAAATAATAATAATAATAATAATAATAACAACAACACTGAAGCAAGGGAAGAACCCCAGAATTCCTGAGGGTGGACTTCATGGGTTTCTAACTGGGGTGGCGGCACAGAGCCTGGTGCTAAGAAGAGCCCCCTGTTTGGTTTCATGCTGCACTGTTTCCATCTTGAAGTTCATAATAATTTGTGGCATTCGGCCTCACAAATTATGTAGTCTTTCCCATACACAGTCCTCATTCTGGAACACATTCAACTATGCAGTTCTCTCCCACAGTGCCAACCATTATTCTCTGATTTCCTTTATACTTTACTCTCTAATTACATATGCCTGAACAAAATACTTTAATTTTGCTTTTTATGACTGTTAAATAAATAGCATAATATATTCTGTGTTCTGTTGTGTTTGGCTTTTTTCACTCAGCATTATGTCTGAAAGAGTCATCCATGTTGTGATTCATTCATTTTCTCAGTGAGGCTTTTAATAAGTCCTGTCCACTAGCATTACATGGGATTGACTGGTACACGGGGGAGAACATAACTGGGGGCAAGGAGACCCGTGAGGACGCTGGGCTAATTGACCATTACAATGTGAGTGCTTTCTAGAAACCAGTATTTCAGAACCCTCAGACTTTTAGGACTACTGCAGAGGCAGAACAAATTTAAATGTCCAAAACCACAGTAGCAACAACGAAATAGCCTTGCCTTGGGGCAAAGAAGCAGGCCATGAGTATTCAGCAACAAATTATAGTGAAGACAGTTCAGTGAACCAAAATTATTCCCAATGTGATATAGTGGCCAAGAAAACACACACACACACACACACAGAGGGAGAGAAAGAGAGAGGGAGAGAGAGAGAGAGAGATTGAGGTATAGAAATAGCATAAGACAATAAATAAAAAAAAATAGTTTTTGAGAAGCACAAAGGAAAAATAGCAGAGATGATCTGAGGCAGCTGTGGTCACAGAGACTGCGGGTGGAGCAGTGGAATGGGGCAAAGGACTAGAGATAAAGTGTAACAGGATTGGACCACTCTGTAGAACATGCGACAGTCATCTTCCCTGTGCACTGCTGATATCAAAGAGTCAGTAATGGAGGTGCCTGGCCCTAGGGAGCCATATGAAAATCATCCGAAGCCTTCTAGTGAGATAGGACCCATTTACATCAATAGGGCAATCTTTTAGTTACCAAGCATCCCACTAAGGACACAGCAGACACCACCGTTCAGCATTCTGGGGAAGACATTCATTGTCAAACACAATGACCTCAAGTTACAAAATCATTCCCAGTGCAGAGATTGCCACAGTGATGCCACAGAGCCAGCTATGTCAGATGACATGCATTCCCCATGGCTAACAGTCAAAAGCAAAGGCAGACATTAAAAAACTGTGCTAATCTTAAATGAAAACAAGTTTGGAAAAGAGTAAAAATGTGAAAATGATCATGAATCAATTATATTTGCCAAATGAGCACATTCTAAGTTCTTATTATGTTCTAAGAACAACCTAATGATATATCATGGGAATGGGCCAAAGTTTAAACATAAAACTCATTTATTTTTCATACATATCCTTATACACATATCTGGAAGGTAATTTTATGCAATAATTTTAGCATGCCTGCATTCTGACTGCCACCTATCATACTGGGGTTAGATATGCAATGTTCCACTTGTGGTGACATGTTGGTGCTCAAAAGGTTTTGAAATTTGGAGCATCTCACATCATAGATTTTTGGATTAGAGGTGTTCAACTTATATTATGTTCACAGCCACACTTGAAAACACATAAGTTCTTTTAAATGAAATTGTCAGTGAAATGATAAGATATCATACCTTTCACTTTTATCTAATATTTATTAAGTGGGCATGAAAAACTTATGTGCAAATTCAATTGACAAAAAGGTACTGCATTTCTGAAGAGTAGTTTGGTGTTTGGTATATACATTATAGGGTGGCTTACCTAACACCATTCTCCATTTGTTTTTTTGTTTGTTTGTTTGTCTGTTTTGACAGGCAGAGTGGACAGTGAGAGAGAGAGACAGAGAGAAAGGCCTTCCTTTTTCTGTTAGTTTACCCTCCAATGGCTGCCACGGGCGGTGTCTGTGGCCGGCACACCTCGCTGATCCGAAGCTAGGAGTCAAGTGCCTCTCCTGGTCTCCCATGGGGTGCAGGGCCCAAGCACCTGGGCCATCCTCCACTGAACTCCCGGGCCACAGCAGAGAGCTGGCCTGGAAGAGTGGCAACCAGTACAGACTCCGGCGCCCCAACCAGGACTAGAACCCGGCGTGCAGGTGCTGCAAGATGGAGGATTAGCCTATTGAGCCGCGGCGCCGGCCTCCATTTGTTTTTGCTTTGTCTCCTTATGCTATAGAAAGTGGGAAAGTTAAATATTGATTTTACCAGCCTCCCTTGCAGCTATAAGGGCCAAAGAAATATATGGGAACTCTCCTGGAGTTTTAATTTCTTCATAAAATGGAAGTCCCCCTTAGGCATCCTTTCCCATACACTCTGAGCCTCCTTTTTTTCCTGCCACACAAGCAGACTTGATTTCTGGGATAGCAAGTGTTTCCTCTTCACTAAGCTACGGAAACAAGGCCAGAAGCACTCCAGTTCCAGACTCTGTGTCAAATGATAAATAAACATTTACTTATTTATCCCACCACATCATGGTGATGTTTCTTGTTAAATTCGGCCATAAGTATTCCTAATTGCTTCAATGTGAGATAACTTTAGAAGACCTTAAAAACCAAGTCAGAAAATCCTACAGGGATGAAAAACAGTGTAGAAAATATTTGCAGCTTGTTGAGAAAATGCATTCCTAAATAATTTCCTATGTAACCTTATTTCTTTTTTATTTTATTTATTTATTTTTTTATTTTTTGACAGGCAGAGTGGACAGTGAGAGAGAGAGACAGAGAGAAAGGTCTTCCTTTGCCGTTGGTTCACCCTCCAATGGCCGCTGTGGCTGGCGCGCTGCAGCCGGTACACAGCGCTGATCCAAAGCCAGGAGCCAGGTGCTTCTCCTGGTCTCCCATGGGGTGCAGGGCCCAAGCACCTGCGCCATCCTCCACTGCACTCCCTGGCCACAGCAGAGAGCTGGCCTGGAAGAGGGGCAACCGGGACAGAATCCGGCGCCCCGACCAGAACTAGAACCCGGTGTGCTGGCGCTGCAAGGTGGAGGATTAGCCTACTGAGCCGTGGCGCCGCCTATTGTAGTCTTTTTCTCCCAGTTAGACTCAACAGCAATCCCAAAGGCTAATCTAAGATGTAATCGCTACAATGGGCAGAAATCTGCCTTTCTCCTTGATGATTTCTGCTGTCCTTGAATCACGTTTATGAGCCGCAAGGATCTTCCTCTCACCTCTCCAGTGGTTACTTGTATCCTTATAGAATAGTACATTTTCTCCCTCTATTTGTTAACCCAAGACTTTCCCTCCCTGGTTTACCTGCATCTTAGAATGAAAAAAGCTTAGGCTACAGCTGTAACTCTTGGTCCATAAATTACACTTGAAGTTATCTAATTTAACTTGTAGCTTTCTACACTCATAAAAATGTACCTGGGTCTCACGAGTAAAAATAGGCTAACAGTCTAATATGTGGGAAATTGCATGGTCCCAGAGCACCCTAGAGTGTTCTGTGTTGCTTATAGAGTATAAATAAGGCTTGGCAAGTCACAGATAGTCTCCCTTGTCACACCCAATCTCCTCCCACCACTTTTGTTTACATTTAATGAAAGATCTTTTCAGACCACAGGCTTATCTTAGGATAACAATACAATCCTGTTTGACACAATTATTATGCTCACCCAGAGGGAATGTAGTGGTATCTGGGAACATTATTTCTATCTCTTAGCCACCAAATATCAACTCCCAGCATCTGTCTATAGAAAAAAATGTTATTCAAGATAGGAAATTCTACTGCATATGAGGTTTAATGAAAAAGTAGATTTATCAGGCATGTAATGTTCAGGAATTCTCATTCCATTATTAAAGCAAATATACAATTTTACATATTGCTTATGCCTGCTGTTCCATTCAATTCAAACTCTAAGAACAGTTAAGAGGAAATTTTGGCCTGAGATCATGTCAGCAAAAGTTATCTTTTTTTTTTTTTTCCTGCTAAAGACTTGGCAGTTTTGAGAATATTTCTCTAACATGCTGAAATATACTTTGGAAAGAGCATGGGGCAAGTTTCTTTTAAGCCTCTGGAAACTTGGGACAGCAGAGATAGAAGCCTGAGTGCAAATTGACAAAGACAGCAGAAATGTGTTAGTGATGCAGAAGTCACTGCTGGGGCTTTGCTCGTTGCTGACACATCAAAGGGCAATGTTTGCCACAAAGAGGAAGATCGTTTCTGGACAGTGACCAAACTGTTTGGGAGAATGCAGCTGAAGGCTTTATTTTCTAATTAATTGGGCAGACAGGCAGCCGTGTTATGCAGCCCCAGGGGTCATGAACCTGAACATCCTTTCTCCCACCTTTGGGATAAACAGGAAAACAACCCCAAACCAGTAAACTTTCAGGGAATTTATCAAGAAAGCAACTTCCTAGGCAACTATGGACCCCAGTAGCATTGCAGCCACTTTAGCAAGAGATCAAAAACTCCCATCAAAAACCATTAAATGAGAGAGGAAAATTATTCATCAAATAGATATTGATCTCTCTTATATAATCTCTTATTCCTTGGGCAGTAATTTACAGAATACCTGAGGCCTCAGTGGAGCTATAAGTTAAAACAGTCATCAGAATCCAGGACTTGTGGAATGTATACAATAATTACATGATTAAAAGACAAGAGGATTATAAACCAAAATGTTAAGTTTTCAGTTACTGTGTTTTTAATTTATTCTTTCAGTATTTCCTGTACATTTCAAATTTAGATAGCACTTATTATAACATCAGACAGCAGCAACATTTTCTAGACAGATTTTCAACTAGCAAAAATGATTCATTTTCTGAGGTTTTAGGTAGCCAAGGCTTTATTGTAATTTAACATGTTACAGAAAGAAACTCAAGAGACTACGTAGGTAAGATAGTTTTATTAATTCATTTAATTTCCCATTAGTAATGGAATTTTTAATTACATGAGTCATAGATTGACATGTGTATTTTCACTAAGGGTAAGGGCATATGGGAAATATGCAGTTCATTTTATAATTATGCATGAATCTACCTCAAGAAGTTTATGGAAAATGGAATTTAAAGTATGAGATAACATTCATGCAAAAAAACTATGCCTAGATTTCAAAAAGTTTTGCACCAACATAAACTCATATTTTAAAAACTAGTTATTTATTTATTTGATTGGTAGAGAGAAGAGAGAGAGAGGGAGAGATCTATCTATCCCTCCTGCTGGTTCACTCCCCCAAATGCCTACAACAGCATGTCAAGTCAAAACCATGTCAGGTCAAAGCCAGGAACTCAATTTAGGTCTTCCACACAGGTGTCACAGATCCAAATATTTGAACCATCATCTCCTAACTCCTAGGATGTACACTAGTAGGGATGCTGGTATGGAAAGGTAAGCTAGAACTTGAACCTAGATACTGATATAGGATGTGGCTGTACCAAGTGGTGATTTAATCACTACATTAAGCACTGGTTTTTTTTTTGTTTTTTTGTTTTTGTTTTTGACAGATAGAGTTAGACAGTGAGAGAGAGAGACAGAAAGAAAGGTTTTCCTTCCGTTGGTTCACCCCCCAAATGGTCACTACAGCCGGCATGCTGCACCGATCCGAATCCAGGAGCCAGGTGCTTCCTCCTGGTCTCCCATGAGGGTGCAGGGGCCCAAGCAGGGGCCATCCTCCACTGCCTTCCTGGGCCACAGCAGAGAGCTGGACTGGAAGAGGAGCAACCGGGACTAGAACATGGCGTCCACATGGGATGCCTGCACTGCAGGCGGAGGATTAACCAAGTGAGCCATGGCGCTGGCCCCCAAACACTGGTCTTAAAACTCATACTTTTAATTCCATTTCTCTGCAAACTTTTTGAAGTATCCTCATATTTGTATGTGGTTAGAAAAAGGTTATAGAAATTTTAAAAGAATCTGATTGGACAAACTTAAGGGGATTACCAATATCCCCTTAATAACTGAACAAAGGTGAACTGGCATCTTCACATTAACTAGCCTAGGAACTCCATGACGCAGGCAGCACCATTGTGGTTAGAAACAGTTTCATTTCTACTCAGATCCCCTCTCAGGCCTCCCTCCTTCAGCAGATGTGTTGCCATTTGTAATTATGGAGAAGAGGTTATTTCAGCTTGAACTCTCTCAGCTCTTTACCGCCTCAGCTTATGTTTTTCGGTCTCTTGATGCTTCCTTCCTGTTCAAAAGGGTGGATGCTGCCTCAGTCTCACCCTGTGCTCAGAGACTTCGAAGGAGTCCTCTTCTGTGGTAGCAGTTAGTCGCTGCTGATGCTCTCTTTTCAGTTGAAAAAGAAACTGAAAGTAACCACAAACAAACAAAAATCATAAAAATGCTAGAAGAAAACTAGCTGTACAAAATACCTTGAAGTGTGAGATGCTTTCCTATTTGTGGCATGAATTTTATAAAGGAAAACCATAAAAGAAAAGATCAATAAATTCAAAATGGACTATTATGTTAAATCTCAATAAAAAGTCATAAACAAATGAAAGACCCTAGCAGCATGATAAAATTATTTGCAAGGCACTTGACTGACATAGGACTAATATCCCCTTATATATTATAAAACATAATCAAAAATTCCAGTATAAGAAATTCCATGAGACAAAAGGTCTAAGAAAATACCACTGATAACTTACTTAACTGTTAATATTTTACATGATTGGTGTAAAAATAGCATATGAACATTTCATAAATTATATGGAATCATAGTCATATCTGTTAGTATCTATTCACTATTTGAATGTTATTTTACTATAGCTTATGGCCTAGAGTACGATGACATCTCAAGACAAATGAGCACTAGTACTTCATTTTGATTAAAAGAGCCTCCAGAAATACATGAAGATTTTTTTCCCTCGATACATGGCTTAAATATTGGCAAACTATGAGTCTGTGGGCCAAATGCAACCCACCACCTGTTTCTCTAAAAAAGTGTTCTGGAGCGCAGCCATGCCCTTTTATTTACATACTGTCTGTAGCTGCTTTCCTGCTGCAAGGACAGACTACTTGCAACAAAGATGCGATGGCCTGCAAAGTCTGAAACATTTATTATTTGGCCTGTTATAGATAAATTTTGAATGGTTTATTTAGAACATTTAGCTTATATGAAACACTGAAAAATTTTATCAGTTTTCCAGGACCACGCCTCTTTAATTTCATAAAGGTACACTGGATAAGGCAGTAACGCTTTTTGTAAGGATATAAATCCCTTAAAGGAAAGAATGCAGTTTTTATATTTTATGGTAATATGCGTATATTACAACAGTCAAATAATAGAGTAATAAGTTCTCTTTTATATACAAGTTTTAACAAAGATTTTTAAAAACCTTCAAGAGTTGCAGACAGCCAGACTGGAACAGAATGTCACAACCACCAAATTACTTACCTAGACTGCATTCTGAAGTTCTGTGTTATCTTCCCAAGCCCCCATATGCAGAGTCTTCCCTCTATCTTCTGATTGCTAGATTATTTAACTGCCAGGAAAACAGAACCCCCATTAGGCAGATTCCTTAAACCAAACCCTGTTGCTGCTGATCATTTACAAAGAAAACTTCCTTTCCCCTGATACAGGATCTCACTGTCTCCATCCAAACCACAAAGTCTGCAAGACATATTGGAACCACTGCTGCAAAAGGGGCGATACATTTCAATTGTGCATCAAGGGATGTGCTGGACACCGTTGTCCCTGCAAGGGGACAAGGAGCTCTTAGAATCTAGTGGTTGGTGAGAGGAAAGATAGGGAGAGAAGAAGTCTATATAACAGAGCTGAGCAATTTCTTCCATTCTTGCTATATTTGGCTTTCTGGAACAGAAGGGTCTAAAGAGACAACTCCAAAGCAGAGTGGGATTTGAAATTGTGCTTCAACTAAGACAACGAGGATCAATGAAATCTCTCTCAAATTTCCCTTGAGTGGGAGTACATTCATCATGTAAAAGTTGTGCAATAAGCGAGTTGCGTTCTTTTCTCTACACATCAGTGTCTCAGGCAAATCTGAGACCAGACAGAAAAGGTCAGATCATTTAGCTGAGGGAGGAAGGACATTCTCCTGTCTTTAAAAAGATCTTTCTTTCTAAAATCAGGTAAAAGAATGAAAATATACCAAACCGTTAGTAAGAGCTTAGGAAACAGTTTATAATAGAACCCTGACAGAGGGAACAGGTTATGAGGTATTAGTCTAGGCCTGTGTGACATTTTTAGCCCAGGGAAATTTTGTTAGGGAGAAATGACTGGTTTTTATTGTCAAAAATAACACAGCATATTCATTTATATGTTGACATCACTATTCAATGCTAAACTGATAAACAGCCTTGAGACAATATTTTAAAGTGTCATTATTTTTTTTTTAAATTTGAACTGCAGAGTTGCAGAGAGAGAGGGGTGGGGAGATACAGAGATCTTCCATCAGCTGATTAGCTCCCGAAATGGCCACAGTGGCTGGGACTGGACCAGGCCAAAGCAAGGAGCCAGGAGCTTCTTCTGAGTCTCCAATGTAGGTGCAGAGACCCAAGCACTTGGGCCATCTTGCACTGTTTTCCCAGACACACTGGTAGGAAGCTAGATCAAAAGTGGAGCAGTCAGACTCTAACAGACATCCATAAGGAATGCTAGTGTTGTAAGCAGTGACTCAGCCAACTACTCCACCTCACAGGCCCTGAGACAATACCGATTTTGATTTTTTTCTGCATATCCAAAATATGTAAAAATGTTGACAAATTTAAAGAGGTTATTTGCTGTAAAATTTAAGAGTCTGTTACATAGTTTTCTTGAAGGAATAATAAAAATAGGAAAGGGGACCAGGAGTATTGAGGATAGAGCAGCAATTATAAAACCTGACAGATCTGTGTCTCTTTTTGGTTATCTTAGGATCTGAGGACATTTTTAAGATACAAAGATAGAGTATGTCATTACAAGTAGTTAAAATCATTATTTGTATAAAACGGTTGTCCCAAATCTGAGTAGGATGTAACTGTATGAAACAACATGTCGGCCGGTGCCCCGGCTCACTAGGCTAATTCTCCTCCTTGCGGCGCCGGCACACCGGGTTCTAGTCCTGGTAGGGGCGCCGGATTCTGTCCCGGTTGCCCCTCTTCCAGGCCAGCTCTCTGCTGTGGCCCGGGAGTGCAGTGGAGGATGGCCCAAGTCCTTGGGCCCTGCACCCTCATGGAGAAGTACCTGGCTCCTGCCATCAGATCAGCGCGGTGCGCAGGCCGCAGCACGCGGCCATTGGAGGGTGAACCGACGGCAAAGGAAGACCTTTCTCTCTGTCTCTCTCTCTCTCACTGTCCACTCTGCCTGTCAAAAAAAAAAAAAAAAAAAAAAAAAAGAAACAACATGTAATATGTTGTTTAATCCAAACAATGATCACAGTTCAGTTAACTTACAGAATATTCTTAGAGGCACGCCTGGAGAAAGGTCTACTGGAGCAGCTATTTGGTATAGCAGTTAAGACACTATCTGGCAATAGTTGCATCCCACATCAGAGTGCCTGTGTAAAAGTCCTGACTCCACTTTTGTTTTTTTGACAGGCAGAGTGGACAGTGTGAGAGAGAGACAGAGAGAAAGGTCTTCCTTTTGCTGTTGGTTCACCCTCCAATGGCTGCCGCGGCCGGCGCACTGTGGCCGGCGCACCACGCTGATCTGAAGCCAGGAGCCAAGTGCTTCTCCTGGTCTCCCATGGGGTGCAGGGCCCAAGCACTTGGGCCATCCTCCACTGCACTCCCGGGCCACAGCAGAGAGCTGGACTGGAAGAGGAGCAACCGGGGCAGAACCGGCGCCCTGACCGGGACTAGAACCCGGTGTGCCAGTGCCGCAGGTGGAGGATTAGCCTAGTGAGCCACGGCGCCGGCCCTGACTCCACTTTTGATTCCAGCTTCCTGCTAATGTACACCTAGGACAGGGCAGATCATGGCTCAAATAAACTCTTGCCACCCATGTAGGATACCCAGATAGTGTTCTGAGCTCCAGCCTTCAGCCTGGAACAGCTCTGGCTATTGTGCAGAGTGAACCACCATCTGGGAGATCCCTCTCCTCTTTCTCTTTTTCTGTCTTGCTGTCTTTTAAATTAGAACAACAACAATGAAAAAGGACACTCATAAAACAAAACAGTCTAAATCTGCTAGTGGGTATGTGCTTATAACATTTTCAGTTACTGAATAAATACTGCAAACACAATCCTATATTCTTGCTTTCACTTTAAAATGATGATACACAGTCACTGTCAACTTGCCCTTGGTGTTTTTAGACTTTCTGGTTTATCTAATAGGTGCCACTAGCTAAACTGTGAATGTTGTGAAATGAACCTTTACTTACTTACATAAATGAAGACACAGGTGAGAACTTATTTTCTTGAGGATTTAAAGAGTGCATGTGCAAACAAAGCTAATTCTTTGAAAGCCCAACCCCAGTGTCTTGCAAGCAGCTGAACAATAGCACTCAGAGCAAAGCTTACAGATGGAGTCCCCGTTAAGGCACCTTTCAGTGACCAAGGTAAAGCTGTTCTCACCTGGTAGCTTTTCCTTTGGATTGTTTCCCCAAAATGCCTTTTCCTGTGATCTGAAAATGTTAAGTCATCCTCAGGGCAAGCATTCACCCATTGGAAGCTCTGGTATCTTTCCCTAAGATAGCACTGATTCTTGCTACCCAATTAAGACCAGGCTTTGACAGCTCCAGTACCTTTATGACTCAGGGGACTGAAAGAAAGGTATCCTATGGATACCCTATGGATCCAGGAAACCTGGTATCTCACCAAGGACTGCTACAATCTTTCACCATAGACAGAGTTTGGGAAAATAATGAAGTATCATTCATATATTCACCAATAAATATTGAGGACCTCGTGTTGAACTAAATGTTGTGAGGAACAGATAGGGCTGTAGAAATAAACCAGCCATCGGCCCCACCTTTACATAACTCATCTGGTACTTAAAGTGACCAGATTTAGACATGTAATTAATAACGGCACAGTCAGAAAATGTTTCATTCTGCAAGTGTTTACAAAAAGATTCCTACCAATTATCACAGGAAGAAGTGACCAGCCACAGAAATTTTTTCATTAACAATTTTTTGCATCATTTTTTAAAAATATTTATTTATTTACTTGAGAGGTAGAGTTAGAGAGAGAGAGAGGAAGAGAGAGAGATCCTCTGGCTCACTCCTTAAATGGATGCAATGGTCAGAACTGAGCCTATCTGAAGCCAGGAGCCAGGAGCTTCTTCCAGGTCTTCTACATGGGTGCAAGAGGCCCAAGCACTTGAGCCATCCTCTACTACTTTCCCAGGTCATCAGCAGGGAGCTGGATCAAAAGTGGAGCAGCCAGAACACAAACCAGCACCCAGGCAGATGCTTAACCTACCAGGCCTCAAAGCCAGCCCTTCTTTGCATTATTTTGAATCTCAGAGCCCCTTTCTGTGGGAGACCATGTGAGTATAACACAAATTATTGTTAAAGAATCCCTAATGGGCCAGTGCCGCGGCTCACTAGGCTAATCCTCCGCCTTGTGGCACCGGCACACCAGGTTCTAGTGCCGGTCAGGGCGCTGGATTCTGTCCCGGTTGCCCCTCTTCCAGGCTAGCTCTCTGCTGTGGCCAGGGAGTGCAGTGGAGGATGGCCCAAGTCCTTGGGCCCTGCACGCCATGGGAGAGCAGGATAAGCACCTGGCTCTTGCCATCAGATCAGCGTGGTGTGCCGGCCGCAGCGCGCCTGCTGCGGCGGCCATTGGAGGGTGAACCAACGGCAAAGGAAGACCTTTCTCTCTGTCTCTCTCTCTCTCACCGTCCACTCTGCCTGTCAAAAAAAAAAAAAAAAAAAAAAAAAAAAGAATCCCTAATGCGGCCGAGTAGCCACCTGTAGGGCCATTTCAGGTCCTGGCTGCTCTACTTCTGATCCAGTTCCCTGCTAATGTGCCTGGAAAAGCAGCGGAAGATGGCCCAAGTGCTTGGGTTCCTATACCCATGTGGGAGACCCAGATGAAGCTTCTGGCTTCTAGCTTCAATCTGATCCAGCTCAGGCTGTTGCAGCCATTTGGGGAGTGAACCAATGGATGGAAGATCTCTCTCTGTCTCCGTGTCTCCTCTCTCTCTAACTCTTTCTAATAATAATAATAATAACTGAAAGGAATTCCTAATGGAAAGTACTCAAACTGTGGCACATTTCTGGTCCCAACAAGGCCAACAGGGTTCAGTAATACCTAGTTGTATGGTAACTTGTAATCTTCAGGATGAGCTCTCCCAGCTAGGGCTGGGTAGTAATTGGACGCATGTATCGGATCTACTTGTTATTTTTTTGAAATCAGTTATATCTATATATATTTTTAAAGATTTTACTTATTTATTTTGAAAGGTAGAGTTACATATAGAAAGGAGTGACGGAATGGTCTTCCATCTGCTGGTTTACTCCTTAAATGGTCTCAATGGCCAGAGTTGGGCTGATCCAAAGCCAGTAGCCAGGAGCTTCTTTTGGGTCTCCTACATGTGTGCAGGGGCCCAAAAACTTGGTCCATCTTCTTCTGCTGCTTTCCCAGACCACATCAGAGAGCTGGATTAGAAGAGGAGCAGCCAGAACTTGAACCTGCAGCCATATGGGATGCTGGCACCGCAGGCAGAGGCTTAGCCCAGTATCCCACAGTGCCGGCTCCATACCTATTATTATTATAGATAGTCTGGCACCATGGGAAGAACAAGTAGGATACCAAGGTCCTCATTCTGCTCAGCTCTCCATGCTGCAAGATGAGGGGCTTGGTGATATGATTCTCTCCCAACTTCCTTGTGCAGCTAGGTGGGTAGAGGAACTTTTTGGATTTTCATCATTTTATGGATAGAGAAACTAAGGTCAGGAGAGCTTAAGAGAGTCGCTCAAGGCTTCAAATAGCTGCTATTCAATCATTGAGAATTAGACACCAGGCCTCTAAGAGCAAAGCATTTTCTGCTACATCACATTCAACTTGCCAACTCTGTGGGCAAGGGTACGAATAGAGCTGCACATGACATTCATTTAATTATGTTACAGATCAAGAGAACAGACGTTTAAACAAAATCTTATCTATTCCCACACCATGACAAAGACCTCTCCACAGCAACCTGGACAACCAAGTATGAATTACAAATTCCTGGACTCTGGTGAACCTACTCATCAAATCTCTATTTGATAACTGCTGTTTGGTTTTTTGCTTTTGTTTTACAACAGAGAGACCACAGCAGAATTGGAACCCTGGGGTCCCAACCTTCTCTCACCATGGCCCCAACAGTCAGCCAGGAAGATGCCAGGAAAGTTAAGTCTGATCCCAGCTGTCCCCTCTCCCTGTACTAGAAGGTGCCCAGAGCAGCTTTAGTGTGTACCTCTACCCACAGGCCCAACTTCTGTCCATATTCCTACAAAGAGCCACCTCTGGGACACAGCAGGGAATTCAGTCTTGAGAAGATCCTGGAGGTGGGGTTGGCACCATTTAGGTGGAGCATTCCAGGCCAGAGTTTGGCCGATCCAGAGTTTGGTCTACAGGAGGGCTCGGCCCCCATATGGGCCACCACCTTGACCCTAGGATAAAGCACACTGGCACTGCCGGAAAACCAGAGGGCGGATCAGGGCACAGGTGCTCTGGCTTGTGCTTATGCGTCAGCCTGGTCACACCACTAGACTGAACCTGAGCAAGAGTAATGTGAGAACGTTCTTGTGAGAAAGCGGACCGGCCCAATGGTCACGAAGCCAGACTGCAGCCAGACTCCTGAGTTGCCATCTCAGCTTTGACACTGCAGGCAAGTGACTCAGTATCTCAGGGCTTCCGTCTCCTCATCTTCAGAAAGAGTACAACAGTAAGGAGGAGGAGGAGTAGCTGAAACAAGGCATGCAAAAATGCCTGGCAGAGGTTAGACACTGGGAATAGCCCGCTGGGGTTCATCCAGGTCAGTGTGCCTTGCAGAGGTTCTTCTGGACAGTTATATAAGCACATTTATATCCCGGCACTCTTGACGGTCAAGGTGAAAGCCCCCCCCCCCCCCCCCCGCCCCGTCTCCCCTCAGGGTTGCAGGTGCACACTTCGCCATTCTCGCCGCGGACCTGCAGGGTGCGCGCCACGCGCAGGGCTTTGAAGACGGTGAACTCGCAAAGCGTGGCTGTTGAGTCACGACACACCGGGAACTGAAACCAGGAGTCCCCGCCCGGCCCGGCTCAGCCCTGTGATGCCGGTGTTTTAAACCGGAGGGCAGTGGCATCGGCTAAGAAAGGCAGGACAGGGCTGACGCAGCGCTGCTGCCTGCCCACGCCCTCGCCCTCGCCCTCGCCCTGGGGCGCAGCTGCCAAGGCCAAGTCTGCTGGGCAGGTCCCGACACCTCTGCTCGGCCGGGCATCGCGCAGGCTCGGGGCAGGTCGAGGCAGCTCCCCAGCTCCTCCCAGGAGCGGGGACGCGAGCCGAGCCCAGTCCAGCAACTGCGCGCCCGACAGCGAGGATGCTAGGGAAAAGGCAAGCCAGGGCAGCCCCCCTAGCCCTCCAGCGCCCGTTGCTCATCGCAGCCCCGCCGCCCTCGCTGCGGAGCCCTGGCAAACTTTGCAGGTCCTCGCGCGCGGGCCACTGTCACCAGCCCCTTCTGCACCCTGGACGGGACAGTCGTGACCGGGCGAGTCAGACGCTCTCGAAAACAGCCACAAAGGGCTATATTTAGTTCTGCGCACCCCGCCTAAATTCCTTTTTTCACTCTCCGCTTCCAAACGACTGGGTTGGGGTGGGGGAGTGGGAGGAAGGGGGCGGGGAGCCGCGGAGAAGGAACAGCTGGGCCTCCACCTCGCCGCTCAATCTCTATAAATACCCAATCGCCGGCGGAGGCTACTTTTCAGCCAATGAGGCAGCCGCACCGGAGAGACCCTTGGCGGCAGCCAATGGGAGGCCCTTCGGGGGTGTGCGACTCACGTCCTGGGACCAATGAGTGCGGAGTCTGGGAGAAGTAATTTGAGCTGGCGTGTGGGTGTGAGCTGCACCAAGCTTCCTACTTCCAAGCCCCAAAAAACCTGCTCTGCCGACTGAGCATGCCCTAACTGCGGGCCGCCGGCACTGTCAGATCCGGGCTCCGGGTTTTGGCCGCAGCACAGTGGGGGAGGAGGTGGGCGGGACCCTCTGGGACTCTGCTGGGATGGAGCCGCGGGTTCCCCAGAAGCTGTTTGTTCTCGGATGGGGACAGTGACCCAAGGCACTAGAGTTACACCCCGTTCGCTCTGTCCCGGGAACTGGCGGAGCAGCGTTTCCGGGGACAACGGCTTACCAAGGGCTTTGCCAGGGCTTCGGGGGCTGCTCTGCCCAGCCCGCACCTGCAGCGGTCCGGTCCGCGGTCCGCGCTTCTGGCGGCCTGCACCGGCCTTTGGTCATGGGATTCCGCAAGCGCGCTCTCTTGGCTCGCCGGGCCTTAGCGCTCGCGTTCGAGCACGCCAAGCCCCTCTGCCGCCCCATTCCCCCGCAGTGTGCCTGCTGCAGTCCCACAAGCTCGCGTCGCCCCGCCTCCACTCCCGGCGACTCCGCTCGCAAGCCCCGCCCCCAGCCCCGCCCTCTCGGCTCGGCCCCGCAGAAAACCCGGAGCGGCCGCTCGGGCGGGGCGCGGCCTGCGGCGCACTGGGCATGCTCGCGCGGGCGGGGAGGGCCGGGCTGCGCGCGGCGAGTAGGAAGCCCTCGCCCCGCGGAGGCTGCAGGCGAGAGCGCGATGGGCCGCGGTGGTGGGCGCACGTTCCGCGGGGACTCATGCCACGAGTGTCCCGGTCCGGCGCGCAATTAGCAGCCGCCTCCGCAGCCCGCCACCACCGCTGCCCAGCGCTCGCCGGCTGCTGCGACGAGGGGCTGCAGCCGTCGCCGTGCCTTAGGCTGCCGGCATTGTCCTCTGGTCCGCCGCCGACCGCTGCGGGGCCCCGGACCCGCGCCCCAGGGACGCGCCGCCGCCGCCGCCGCCGGCCGGCCGGGCGCGCGGCCCCCGCTCGGAGATCCGCGCGCCCCGCGCCGCTCGGCCGCGGTCTCCCGGGTGTCTCCTGCGGCGCTGAGGCGGCGGAGCGGTCCGGCCGCCCAGCCCAGCCCTCCGCGGCGCGCAGCCCCGACGGGGCCGCGGCGGGCGCCTGGCGAGTGCTGACGGAGCCATGAGAGAGTACAAAGTGGTGGTGCTGGGCTCGGGCGGCGTGGGCAAGTCCGCGCTCACCGTGCAGTTCGTGACGGGCTCCTTCATCGAGAAGTACGACCCCACCATCGAGGACTTCTACCGCAAGGAGATCGAGGTGGACTCGTCGCCGTCGGTGCTGGAGATCCTGGACACGGCGGGCACCGAGCAGTTCGCGTCCATGCGGGACCTGTACATCAAGAACGGCCAGGGCTTCATCCTCGTCTACAGCCTCGTCAACCAGCAGAGCTTCCAGGACATCAAGCCCATGCGGGACCAGATCATCCGCGTGAAGCGGTACGAGCGCGTGCCCATGATCCTGGTGGGCAACAAGGTGGACCTGGAAGGCGAGCGCGAGGTCTCGTACGGCGAGGGCAAGGCCCTGGCCGAGGAGTGGAGCTGCCCCTTCATGGAGACGTCGGCCAAAAACAAAGCCTCGGTGGACGAGCTGTTCGCCGAGATCGTGCGGCAGATGAACTACGCGGCGCAGCCCAACGGCGACGAGGGCTGCTGCTCGGCCTGCGTGATCCTCTGAGGCGCCGCGGCCGCCACGCGCCCCCCGGGCCGCGCTCCGCGCACAAAAGCCAAACGCACCGACTCTCCCCGTGGGATTTCTCGTCCGGCTTTGAGATGGGAGACGACTTTGCAGTGGCCAGGGCGTCCCCAGGAGCCTCCCCCCCTCCCCCCCACGCTGGCCTCCACGCCCCGTGTCCGAGGGAGCGCCCCGTCCTGCCCAGCCGACACCGTGGTGGAAATTGGGGCTCTTTGCAGCATGTACGTTCCTCATTGATTTTGGTTGACGCCCGTTTCCTCCCCCCTCCCCCCTCCCCCGAAGGCGCAGTTATTGGCAGTCTGACACCCACCCGGCAAGCAAAAGTTTCAGCCTGGAAAAAGATGGGGGAAGGGGGGAAGGGAAGGAAGTGCCGGGGAAGGAGGAGGAGGGGGTGTCCGTTTTTGTGTGTGTGTGTGTTGGGGGGGTAACAACAACTGTTTTCTATTTCCAAGTTTTAAATACGTGGAAGGAAGTCCGGGAGAACCATATGAAGGAGCAAGGAGGAGGAAGAAACTTTTGTGTGTGTTTGTGTGTGTGTGTGTTTTTCCCTTGTTTTCCAGGAGTAGCTGGAATTTAAGATCGGGTTCCTTTTCTGCCAGCTTGGAAGGGCGACCCTGTGACTGATTGCGATTCTGAGGATGTCTATGCAAAGTTGGATTCTTGTTACAGTGTATCCAATCTGAAGTATTGCACATCTGAACTGGGACTGTTAACACTGATGCCAATACAGTGTGGGGTGCCAGAAAGTGTCTGCTGATATTTGTGGAAAAAAAAAATCTATTTTGTTTACCTACTGTATCAAAGGGGAGCCTGGGGGAGAATGGTAGTATTTTTTTTTATCAGCTGTGAAAAAAAATGTTACAGATCTGCACATTTTCTTGTGTACTATTTGTGTGTGTGTGTGTGCGCGCGCGTGTGTGTTTTATAAATTTAGCTTTTAGGTTTTTCTTTCTTTCTTTTTTTTTTTTTTTTTTTTTTTTTTTGGTTGGCAGTAACAGATTTTAATGACTTGCTTTTACAAATACAGTACCAGGACTTTGTCAATGTGATTCAGGGCCCCCAGCACCCCTGTGTCTGCAGAGTGCCTTCAAAACTCAGCTGTTCCAGCCGGTGCCAACCTGTGAACTTCCCATCATACCCCAGAATCTGCTATCCCCCAACCACTTCTCAGTTTCCTTTCAGTAATCTTCCTGAAGGAGCCAGGACAATAGGACCTGTTGTTCAGTGAATTTCTTTATTATTTTCAGCCTTTAAAATGTAATTGCCATGTTTTGCAATGGGTTTCTTTTTTTTGTTTTGTTTTCTTGGCTTCATTTTGTTCCAATGTTCAGGTATTTAGCTCCTTTTTTATATTATTTTTACTTTTTTTAATTATCTGTTATAGGGTGTACCTCCAGAAGCAAAGAGCAAAATTTTACTGTTGTGATGTACCAAGGGAATTCTAATTGTAATTTTTAATTCCATGTGTTTCATCATTGTCTCTTCGTTTTAAGACTTTTAATACAAATGTCATTTTAAAAGAAACAAACCCAGAATTATTGTTTGTGTTTCTGTGTTTCGTATTCAACGATTTAATGCAGTGTCATGGCTGAGTTGGACAGGTATAGGTGCATGATGCTCTCCAGAGTTGTTTGCCAAAATTTGAAGCTTGGTGACAAGCTGGTGATGTTACTTCTCACTTAAATAGGGAGGAGATCTGCCAGGTGTAGGAAGCCCTGGGTCTGGCCAGGTCACCTGACTGCCTGAGGAGCAGTTGTGCTGAACCGGCTCAGATACAGAGCACTTCCCTGTAGGTAGGGAAGGGGAGAAACCAACTGCTGCTGCCTTGGCCCTGGGGAAGGAACCATTTATCCGTCTGGGGAAGTGGGATGGCACTTTTTAATTTTTCTTTCTTTTTTAACCACACATTAAGTGCAAAGCATGTTTGGGAAAGATGGTTTCCAATTCTGAAGTCACATCTTGTGCCTTTTTTTTTCTTTTTTTTTGCATTGTATTT
The DNA here is from genome assembly GCF_964237555.1 of Oryctolagus cuniculus. Classification (NCBI taxonomy): domain Eukaryota; kingdom Metazoa; phylum Chordata; class Mammalia; order Lagomorpha; family Leporidae; genus Oryctolagus; species Oryctolagus cuniculus. Next base: position 127,889,012 of record NC_091435.1, on the reverse strand, counting down.
TTACGGCTTAGACATCTCAACCGCTTTCAAGTTTTGGCTTAGAAATAGATTATTAGGTTTAAAAGAAAAAGAAGAAAACAGGCCAAGACAGTTACTTTGCTTTCTTTACACTGTGCAGTTCCTGGACCATATTTGAACTCTTTGCTTCTAACAGTAGGAGGCAGTGTGAGCTTTTATTTCTTATTTTTGTTAATGAGTTCTTTAGTCACTAATATAGCCTGTAGAATAAAAAAAAGTCTGTGGTTGTATATAAATCGTACCTGATATACATTAGGTCTGTGAAGTGTAGCTGAAATCTAAAGAGTCTTTTTGGAAAAAAAGGGATATATTTCCTTGACAAAACCAAAAGGAATTACAGGACACATGTTTCTTTACAGGGGTAGTAAAATCTCGCCTGAATTTTCTTTTTCTTTTTTCTTCTTTTTGCCCAGTGGGCATCTCAGTATTTCCCTAGGGTAGAAGAACAGAGAATTTTGCCTGTGTTGATCCTATTACCTATTTTTTTTTAAAACCTCTGATCTCACCTTTACTATCAATCATAATTAGAAGGCAATATTACAAGTATTCTAAATGTAGAAATTGAGAAACTGCTCAAACCTCGGCCTTGACAAAGATTCATTCTTGGATTTGAGTAAATTTAGTGGCTTAAGGGGGGACTACAGTGTTGAAAAATTGTGACAATGTGTCAAGTACTGCCTGAAGGATATTTTTTTAAAAGACACTTGGTGATTGTGTTTATTTTTTTATTTTTTGGAAGCTTTTGACATAAGATGCTGCCAAGTATCTAACTAATTTCAGAAATGTATATACTGACAGGAATTATTTGGAAGTGGAAAATTGGAAAGGGAAATGAAATAGGTTGTGGGTGCATTAATCACCTTCGCACAGGATTTAGTCACTTGCATGACTAAATTCTTTAGAGGTCTAAGATGGCAGAACTGAAGATTTTAATATGCTTTTACTGAATACTGTAAAATAGAATGCCTTTTGGATTCTCAGTGAAAGCAATTTTTCTGCACCTAGAGCAGAAAAAATAGTAGCTCTGAGGTTTTTGACATTCCCCACTGTTTTCTTGGCAAAATTGAAAGAAACTAGATTTTTTTCTTGAGAAAAAAGCAGCTCTTGAAGACTATGCCAGTTTATTTGGCTAGTGAGAACTCCTGGTATTATGGTGTGAAGAGATAAAAGCATTTGTTTGCAAGGAAGCCTTAGGCTGACTTAAGAGTGTTGGAGGAAGTGAGTCAGGGAGGGAGGGGTTTGCTGCAAGGCAATCACCTGTCAAAACAGAAATTGGGTGGGAAAGGAGTCTATCTGGGGGAGCAAACGCTGACTTTTACACTTGACCCCTGCTGTTTTTTAAAACAGCTTTTCCTTTTGGTCCCTGACAGTCATCTTGGTTTTACCTCATTTCAAAAGTTTCTTTTTGTCCTTTACTAAAAGCCTGGGGAAAGTTAAAGGTGTCATCCCAAGTATAATGTTTCCCTCTTTGGGATTGCTTAGATGAAATAATTTCCACATTGCTGACTGTTGCAGTAAATTTCATTGAATCACATTGTGGGGCCAGATCTAGTCGAGGTTAAAATTCCTTAAATGTATGGAACTTCATTCTTCCTGATGTGTTAATTTTTCTTGCAAGTGGGAATCCTAAAATGCCTCACTTATTTGAACTGTTCAGATATATTTTTTTTTTTCTGGGTACCCTCTTGTGCTCTATTCCAGTGTTCCTCACAGGAGGGATGTTGAAAATGGAAAAAAGTTCTATACGGCAACTGATCCTGAGAAGTAGATGCAAAATGCCTGCACCTTAACTGTCATAAAAGCATTCTTTCTTTTTTTCACAACAGCTGGGATAAGTTTCTATGTTATAAATATGAAGAGAACCAAGATTTCTGTTGAAAGTCACTGCTGTTAAAATGGTATCAAACATTTGTCACAGTGTCTGCTTAACTGACAAAAGTTTGCTAATGTAAGTTTTGTCTGAAACTAGCAAAGTTTTCAATATTATGGAATATGGTATTTTTGATTTTAGTGTTTTGTGCTGGCTAAAAGCCATGATTGAATGCATTTAACAGAACACGGTCTTGGTTCTAGATGAGATACTTTAATTAAAGAGTTTGATGGTTTGAAGAGACTCTAGGGGTCAGCTAGTCTAGAGATTCTCAAACTTGACTACATAGCAAAATCTACAGGTTAAAACACATTAATTCAGAGCCCTTGCTCCAATTTCTTACATGGTGCTAGAATCTCATGATTTTCCTTCAGTATGTTTTTTTTTTTTTTTTTTTTTTTTGGTGATGATGGTGTTGCTGTTCCAGGGACCACACTTTGAGAATCAATGATCTAGTCCAAACTGCAAATGAGCACTATACTGAGAACCAACTTCATTTAGAGACACAGACTTAAGACCCATGCACACACTAAAGAGTCCCATCTACAACAGTCATAGAATAATCTAACATCGCTTGAAATCTACAACTGAAGATGTTAACACAATTTATACTTCAAGATATGAAACTGTTGCATGTAAAATAAGATAGGTATGTTGTAGGTCAAATTTTTGATTATTTTCAGATTATGTGTACCATTTGGCTGTGGGTTTTGTTGTTAATTCAGAAGTTGGCTGTAAATGAGAAACTGACTGGAATAGGGGCATGGCCTAAAGATCAGAATGAACACCTTCCCCTAACTCCCTAAAATTGTATTTGAAAAGAGTATCTTTGACAAGAGGAACACTGGTAAGAACTTGTATTTGTTTTGTCATAACTACAAGATTAAAAGATAAGGAATTCAGCATTTCATATTTCCAAACAAGGAGTCTTAAAAAACACAAAGGGGTTAGAAAATTAAATCTGTAGGTCATGGTAAGTACGTGTGTATGTCTGTGTTTATAGGTAGATGCTCAGTTTCTCAGACAAACTTCCAGGTGTTAGTTAATTTAGTCTCATGTAGTTCTATTATTGTCCATTCAGAAAAAAACACATAACCCCAAAACTGTACCATGCATCTTGTTTTGTTATACATCTTAATTCCTGTGAAAGTTTACAGAAATCTGTGTTAAAGATCTGGGTTTTAAAGATAGTGTGAGTGACTTCTAAAGAAACTATGAATCGAGATCTAATTATACATTGTGGAGCTGCTCATTTCAAACTTCTTTATAATTCAGAGTTCAGTCCCAGGTTATAGGCTGAGTAATAGCTATTTAAGTATTAAGACTAATAATGTTTGGATGAAGGACTGGACTCAAATCTTTTTCATATTTAATATTTTCTAGATTTGGGTTCTTTGCTTGTTTTTGCCCCATTAGTAATAGTACATATTTTTGGTGCAAACATTTTTAATTTCAACCTATTTGTGCTTTACTATTATTTTCATAGCACAACAGCCTATGGCTTACTGTGGTAGCTTACTTTTTGCTGAATGAGTTGAATATGGAGTGTTAAGTTAGTGTGAGTTTATTGTAATAGAAGCTGAATAACGTTGGCTGAAGAATGTTAGGTTTTGTCTCCTCGACCCATGATAGAGTTGTAAAGATAATCTTTGGAATTAACCATGTCTTCTAACTACATATAAAATCAAACTTTTTTTTTTTTTTAAGTTTAGCTTTCCTGTCTGGCAAACAAATCTGCCTGTATGTTGTTCTGACACTAAGGTTCACTTTAAGGTTGGCGATTTGAAATCTATGAGCATTCTTGTGGGCTCCATTATCAAACGGCTATTATTGCTTATGATAGGATAATGAAGCTTTGGTTTACTGTATTTTCTTGGCTTTCATTTTCTGATTATTTCTGTTGTCACTGTGGATTACTACTACTCAATTTTGTTAAGTTGTTTGAACTTAATGTTATATTTATTTTGTAATAATATATTTAAAAGGGTCTTATATTACAAAATTATTTACTATGTCTAATATAATCAGAATTAGTTAACAGTTCATTCCAATGGTAGCTAATACTCATTAGAACTGTACTATTTTTCCTTAAGCGAATGGAAGAATAATAGGATGACAATTTCTACAGCCTTAATTTAGTGACATTGTTTGTCTTAAGAAGGAGAAAGAGCTAACTGGTATGTCCAGGAAAAGCAAAATATGGCCTTATGCTTTTTGGAATTGTGAGTGTCCATCTGTTTTGTAAATTGGAGGGGACAGCTTTAGCCTTCTTTCTTGTTCAATTGACCAAACATTTCTTTTTAAAAATGTATTATCTTGTAAAATTATGTTAGGTTACGTTTGTTAGAGATTTTCAGAATGTATGTTTGGTTTATTTGCAGCAATTCTGAGACATTGCAAAGGCAGCAAAAATGGTTTTAAAGATAGAAAAGAAATTGTTGATGCATTGCGAATGTAAATGCCCAAAAAAGGCCTGATCATCTTCCCTGACTGTTAAGAATATGGTTACAGTGAAAGTTGGTAACGGAGGTGATTTGACTCATTCATTAACAGTTACTGAGCACATACTACTGACTGGTATAAGGACTACTGCTTAAAAGGGAGGAAGTCAGGTGAAAGAGAAACAAGTTAATGCTGGTTTTCACCACAGGCTGTGAGAATAGTCTGGGAAACCATAAAAGCACATCTGTGAGTGCCATCAGTTATGATTCTGGGGGTCTGTCTAGACTAGATAAATGTGTTGAAAATTGACCTTTTCTTTGAAAGGTATGCATATATTATTAATAAAAATGGATCTCATGAAGTTTAGCTAACAATTGTTGCATGTGAAACTGTGCTGTAAGTCTGTTGGGTGATTTCCAGCTTGCTCTTTGAGATTAGCTAAAATTGAACACTTAACAACACGAGATCAGTTTGCTTTCATATTTTCATGTCAAAGGGAAGAGGGAAAACCAAAGAAAAAAGCCTTAGGAAATAATTCACTATCTTTTTTCTTTTTTTTTTTTAATGATGATACAATGAAGACGATTTAAGTTATGTTTCCAAGAAAGAAGCAGTCTTTTGGGGTTACCTCCTGTAAAGCAGATGCAGGGAAGAGCATTTCTGTTGAAAAAGATAATCCTATAAAAATGAGTGTGCCAAAGAATTAAGCTGATGTTTTTCAGTCTGCCAAGCCAATAGCTATTTTATACAAAAGCTCTTGTTCTCATGCCTTTAGTGCTTATGGGAAGATGGCAACCAGCTCAGAGAAAAAATGTCGGTAGCAAACTGCAAGAGATAACAATAATAGCAATTATTGTAAAGCCATGTGAATTGAAGGGTGGGGTTGTGTTACTAATGTCTGGCAGTTTTGCACAATGATTTCTAGTGACCATTTTGTGTAGACTATCTCCTGAATTGATAGCATACTTTTGAAATATGTTACAAAATTACAGGAGTAACAAAACAGTTCATGGAAAGGTATTTCCTTGTTTATTTTAAAAAAAATCTGTTGACTGTATAACCTTTACTAAATGAAAATCTATTACAGTTTTATAGCTTGACTAAAAGTTTTAATATTTTATTCATTAGAAAGTTTATAGAAGACTTTCAAAGTCAGGCTAGTCTTGAACTCAGAATATTTTAAGGTTTTTAAACATTTTACATATCAACATAATATTTTAAACATTCATTGTAGAGATTAACATTATATTGAGTTATAACTCAAGAAAAGAGCCTGCATGAAGAATCTGTACTAACATAATTCTGTAAGAATATATATTTCAAGAGAATATTTTCAAGTTATTTTAGTTTTCAGTTTACATTGTAACTAGATTATGGAATTATAAGCATAGATCTAAGTTTAATGTCAACATCATCATTAGTAGAAAAAGTCTTGAAGTTGGGGTTCTTTACTCCAAATTTTGTGATTGCTTTAAGTCATACTACCTGTAATTTTCCTTTTGCATATCACTTCAATCATCCTTATCTGGTTTTTCCCCATTATTTTCCCTGTAGCTAATATAATCCACATTAATATAGAAAAATCCAAAAACTGCTTAGATGATGAAGAAAATAAAGTACAGAATAAAAATGTATTTCCCAGTATATTTGAATCTAGACCAAAACAGATACAACTAAAAAAGTTTGCCCAACAAAGTCTCTCAACAGTTAATTAAATTGTGGGGATATTTATTTTCATAATGCTAAGAACTGCCGAAAAATTTTTCCAGCCAGTCTCTTCTTGCTGAATTCCAAACTGAGAAACATACTCTGTTTTGTAAGAGAATATTGTATCTTGAAAGGTAGGGCCAACAACAATCAAAAGCAAACTAGCTTTTGTATTGAGAAGGCATGAATGCTAGTAAGGGAAATGAATTAATTTTGCTCATCATTTTCATAGAGTTCAGCAGACAGAATTGTACTCTAGTTGCTAAGGCACAAGGAAGCCATGGAGCTGAGAAGGGGACGCACAGCTGACTGAGGTAGCTTTGTTCTTCCACCCACTCCCCCAGTCCTAAATTCCTCCAAATTGGAGGATTTCTTTGGTCAAAGTTGTGAATCACTGTGACGGGATTTGGTGAGGTTTACGACTTCCAGTGGCCACAGGTGAAGAAGACATAGGGATGGAGTGGTAAAGCCACTGCCATAAATTGGACCCAACTCCGGCTTTCTTAACCTCCGCCCTGTTGATGTGTTGGACTGGCTAATTCTTTGTTGTAGGTGGGCTGTCTTGTGAGTTTTAGGATGTTCATCAGAATTCCTGGGCTCTAGTCACCAGATGCCTGCAACATCACCCTAGTTGAGACAATCAAAAATACCTGCAGGCTGGCACTGTGGCTCACTAGGCTAATCCTCCGCCTGCGGCGCTGGCACACCGGCTTCTAGTACTGGTCGGGGCGCCGGATTCTGTCCCGGTTGCCTCTGTTCCAGGCCAGCTCTCTGCTGTGGCCAGGGAGTGCAGTGGAGGATGGCCCAAGTGCTTGGGCCCTGCACCCCATGGGAGACCAGGAGAAGCACCTGGCTCCTGGCTTCCCACAGCAGCCATTGGAGGGTAAACCAACAGCAAAAGGAAGACCTTTCTCTCTCTGTCTCTCTCTCTCACTGTCCACTCTGCCTGTCGAAAAAAAAAAAAAAAAACCTGCAGACATAGCAGACATAGCCCCTCGTTGGGAACCACTACTCTGAACTCCATCTGGGGATGGAGGAGTGGGAAATAGTGGATGCAAGGTGAACCAAGAGTAAACCAAGAGCAGGGAAGCCCTTCCTTACTGCAGTTCATTGCAGTTGATGTTTTTCTTTTGAAACGCCAATGCATCTGTTCTTTGGACATTCACAGCTAAGAGGAATACAGAGAATTCAGGGACTGATCTTCATTGGGGATTTGGGTTACCAGGAGGAAAAAGCAAGGTGTTTTCTGGTTGGGGTCATGAACTATGATGGCCAGGAAGTCACTCAGGGAGGCCGGATGACTAAGGAGGAGGACGTGGAAAAGTGGGAAGATCCTTGAAAGGGGAGTTGAGGGTAATTGTGTTGCAGTTTTGTTTGGAGCTCACTTAAGTTTTTGCTGAGAGACAGCTAGGTTTTCATCTTTCCTCATCATCTGCCAGTTCATTTTAGAGTCTCCTTCCGGCTGAATGCAGGTACCTGTTCAACACCTGACCTCACTTCAGAATGGAAAGGACACACTTTATGTAGCCTCTCCTCCTTTATTTTCATTTTTTTATGGTTTGCGCCTTCCCTCTCCCTCCTTCCTGTCTCTTCTTTATTCACGTTTCAGAACAAGTGGCTGAGTGTGTCCAGCTTGGGCTCTTGCTGCTTAACTGCACACACCTACCTGTGCCCAGACCTCTTAGCAAGGCTGTTAAGACGGGGGCAGCAGAGGCAGCAGTGATGCTTTGTAATAAAGTGCCTCTGAAATCTGGCAGCTTCCCCTTCGCACATATGCTGTGGCTGGCAACCCCTGGAATGCAGCATTAAGTATCCTGTCAGCAAGTTCATTAATGTGGAATTAACTCAATAACCATGGATCTTTAATTTACTCTGAACCAGACATGGTTGTTTTTGGTCTTAATTTTAAATAAAACAGATATTTAAAACCTATGCAGTATACCCCTAAAATCTTTAAGCCATCAGACTATTGAGTACCCTACCTGTTGAGAAAATTATGATTCTGTGTTTCAAAGGGGGACGTATTTGCAAATCAAATATTTCTAGTACATAAGGCATGTTACACATTTTGCAAATCAGTGAGAAAAAGCTCAGAAGCTTCCAAGAAGTTCTAACTAGCCAGAAGAGTTTAATCGCCTAGAGTAAACAAAAAATACTGTTTGCTGAAAATGAGTGAGTGATTTGGGTAGCTAAACTTGATTCTCAAGTTTAAAAATTATCTTGTTTTAGAATGGATGGTATTGTTAGAAATATTTTATTTTCTGTAGCATCTTTGTGTTAAATTGAAAATGGAATTATCAGATTTAATTGGTAATGTGATCACAATTAAGATAGAGAAAACAGATTTGGTGTATCTAAATTTCTTGTCTTTCTTATACTCTGTTTTCATTTTTATAATCATCTGTGCTGTTTGCAACATTTTTTCTTATCTCTAGATTTTCTTGGCTATGGGGAGTACTATGTTTTCTTTTTAATTAAAAAGTCTATAACAAGGGGAAATATTCAGTTATGAACTACTGTAGCCAGTAGCCAGGAGAATAGATGTATTTGTAAATTAAACAAATAAATTAATTGTGCAGGATGCTTTGTAATGTCATTATTTGCACTTACCTTTTATACCTTAGAAATGATTTCAAGGCAACATTTTCAGTGGGAGTGAAATTTGCTCTTTGAAAAATTACCATTTGACAGTTATTTTTACATGTAGTACTTACATTTTAAATGTACAATCATAATCTCTCCCTAGTTATGTTACATAGCAAAATTACTACCAATTTAAACTTTTTTTTTCTCAGAATAATACTTTATGAACAGAAAAAAAAGGAAAAACCTATGTATGTGAATAACCCAAAAGTAATAGAGTGGTTTTTAGTTTCTTAATGATGGTAATGATTTGGCAAGATATATACCTTCTTAATTACAAATAATAGATTTGATTTGTACTATCCAATATGGAAGCATCAGAAATGTTTGCCAAGTGGTAGTGACATTTTGTTAACAATGTAGAATACTAAATAGAAAAAACACAGCAGAAATAAACATAAAAAATGGCCTTCTGGACAATTTTTGTGTGGTCATTTTAACATGCAGTTTTTAAAAATTTATACGATGAAAATCTGAAAAATGATCAGATTTGGTAACAGTGTCATCCATTGAGAACTGTCAATTTTCATATTAAAATTATTTTCTAACCACCTAAATTATCTGCTTATTTCCCAAGTCTGCTTCATTTTGACATTGAAAGCATTGCCTTTGTTTTGTTTTGTTTTGTTTTTTGCTAGAGAATTTGAGCAGATTTTATTCTCTGCAGTGAATTCCAAATAGAGTTTTAAAGTATTATTTCAGAGCTCAAGTAGATTTCATGAATCAGATTTTACATTTTTAGTATCAGAAGATAAAGTTCGTATACATACAGATTTCATTAAGCAAACAACATTTTATCAAAATAATCAGATAATGGGTCTGATAGAGAAAATGCCATTGAACTCTTATTCTCTTTTTAAAGTTTGTGAAATGAATACTTTTTGGGCTACTCTTGATGTGCAATTTAGAGCAAGAATAAAACTTTCATGAAATTTGTTATTATAGAAAATTATTTTTCAGGGTACTTTTCTCTGTGTATTATTCTTTAAGCTATAATTCACCTGAATAGAGTTAAAGTTTTTGTCCAAAATACATAGCAAATTCTGGTTCCCTTAGCAACCATAATTTACTGTTTTATGTAACTTCCTGCTTCATGCCATGGTGAATATGCGCAATATGACTCTAATTAACTTTTCTCTTTCCTTAAATTAAGTGTGTGGTTTCCAGGAATAGAAGGTAGAGTGAGGTGGGGAGCAATGAGCTGTTTATAGACTGCATATTAAGAATCAATGGTATTGCTAAGTGATAGAAGTATTTGCTTAACACTTTAGCTATATTGTTTTACTATATTTTGAGCCAGGAAAAAACATTTTAAAATACATTTAAATTTATGATGTATAGTATACACCATGAGGGTTTAAAAAAAAAAAAAAACTCATTAGAAGCATAGATGCTTAATGGCTTTTTTTTAGGGGTGGCAATTGGCATTGTATTTATTTTTATCTTTATTTTTTAAATTTTATTTAAGTTTTTCAGTTGCTTAATGACTTTTATTATTCATTTCTTCACTACAAGGGCAGTCTGTAAGGCCAAGGACTGTATCTCACTCTTTTGTACCCCGTATCTGAATAGACCCTGGTGGGAGTTAATACTCAGTATTTGTTGAATGAATGAATGAACAGTTAACCGCAAAGGGAAAGTAAGTAGTTTTTACTGCAACACTAGAAATAGGTTACGGTAACCAGAAAAATTGGAATACTGGGAAGCTTTGCATCAACTTCAGGCAAGTATTGTTGGAGAACGAAAAATTATGGGCTGTTCCCTTATTCATCAATTCTGAGAACTTATACTTGGATTGGCAATACCATTACAGTGTTAATGGAACTTAAATATCAAAAGCAAAGTTGAAATTGTTTCGGGGGGGGGGGTGGGCATTGAACCATAGCAGGTTAAGCTACCTCTAGGGTGCCCACATCCCATGTGCAAGTGCCAGCTGGACTCCTGACTCCTCTCCCAATTCAATTTCCTGCTTACATGCCTGAGAAACACTGTATACATTTATACAGCCTGAGAAGACTGTAGGTGATGGCCCAAGTACTTTGGTTCCTGCCCACTGGCTTTTGCCTGGTCCAGTGCCAACTTTTGCAAGCATTTGGGGAGTAAACTAGTGGATAGAGGATCTCCCTGTGTATCTGTCTCTCGCTCTGTCACTCTTTAAATAAATAAACAAATAAAATCTTAAAAAAGAAATAATTCCAGGACTTTGGAGAAAATAAACCTGTGCCCTCCTGTGTACTGGTTTTCAAAATGCGAGTATGCCTTGTTTTATGCAATGGGTATGATCTTAACGAGCTGTATATAAAAATAAAATCATGGGACTGGTTTTGTGGTGCAGTGGATTATATCGCCGCTTATAACACTGGCGTCCTACATAAGAGTGCTTGCCCAAGGCCTGACTGTTCACTTCTAAGCCAGCTGCTTGCTAATGTACCTGGGAAAGCAGTGGAACATGGCCAAGTCCTTGGGCCCCTGCCACCCTTGTGAAAGACCTGGCCCAGCCCAGGCCATTGCAACCATCTGGGGAGTGAACCAGGCCATGGAAGATCTTTTTTTTTTTTTTTTTGTCTCTCCATCTCTTTCTCTCTCTCTCTCTCTGTTAGTCTGCCTTTCAAACAAATCAATAAATCTAAAAAATAAAATCATGTTTATGATACAATTAATAAATTTGCTATTTAATAGACCCTCCTTTGGATAATATGCAATACATACATTATTTTGTATTGCAAATATCCACTAGCTCACATTTTGAATTTGTATTATGACACACTGGAATCTTCTCTGTGCCCAGTGGGCCATGCTCCGGGGCAGTGGTTCTGAAAATAGAGTCCCAGGACTAGCAACTTAAGCAATACCTTGTTAAATATGCAGAACCTCAGGTCCAACATCAGACCCAATCAATCAGAAGCACTGAGGATGGAGCCCAAAGATCTGTACTCTCCAAATGATGGTTTTCATGGTTAAGTTTGAGAGCCACTGCTCTCGGAGATGCAGAAGGAAAATTATTTTGAATGGTGGCTATTTTGTAGAAAAGGTAAAGATGTATGCACAAATATCAATCATAATTGGATTACAATAATAAGAGTGATTTTTGCCATAAAATAGTCATAGATAAAATGTAGTTGGAATTTCCAATGACAAGATGTTACTATTCTGTGCAGGTCATATCCCAATTACTTATTCATTCATTCAGACATTTTAGGTACTAGGGCTAAAAAAACCACAATCCTTAACAAGCTCATAAACAGGTGGTTCTGCTTGATAATTACTTTATAGCTAGATAATCACCTAATTCAGCAGGCTCCAAACTTGAGAGTGCATCAGTTTCACTTGGTGGCTTACTGAAACACCGTATTGTAGGGGTGGGCTTTTGGCACTGTTTAAGAAATGTCAGCATCTCGTACCAGAGTGCCTGGGTACAAGCCTGGCTTTGCAGTCAATCCAGCTCCTGCTAATACACACCCTGGGTGGTACTTGGGTCGCTGCCACCCCCGTGGGATACCCAGATTGAGTTCTGGGCTCCTTGCTTTGACCTGGCCCAGACTTGGCTATTGTGGGCATTTGGAGAGTGAACATGCAGACAGTAGATCTCTATCAGTCTGTCTGTTTGTTTCTCTGCCTTTTAAAATAAAGTAATAAAACAGAATAATAAAGTAAAAAAAAAAAACATGTTTTACTGTGTCTCACTCCCAGAATCTCTGATTCAGTAAATATATATAGGGCCCAGGACATAGCATTTCCAACAAATTCCGTGAACTTATCCTCATTTGCAGTCTGCATTTGTGACACGCTGATGAAGAGAATGCTTGCTTGATCTCACAGTGATTCCTCCTCCAGGAGCAGAGCGCTGATAGCTTGGTGACATTTCATCTGCTCTTGTTTTTGTCTTATTTTATTTTTTTATTGCAAAGTCAGCCATGTTTCCGACATCTATAATTCAGTCATGAACCGATGCAGAGGTCCGATCTGTATGTAAGAGTAACACTTGAATCCCAAAGTCATTTCTAAATGCAGTCATAAAAGTTCCTAATATTACTTTGTGGAGGTGGTTCGGAGGACAGTCATCTTTATTACACAGCATTTCTCTGTAGTACCTCTCTATTAGATGACCAAAGAACCAACAAAAACTCACCATGTTTGTTGAGAGTAGGGAATTAAATATACACTGAGAGATAATTAATGGAGCTAATTCTGTGAATGTGGTAATATGCATACGCTGTGACTGTTGATAATTCACTTCCATTACAGAAGTGTGTGTGCCTTATCCATAAATGCACAATTAGGTTCTCTAATTCTGCAAATTACAGAAAATATATTAATCTCTTTTTGAATGATGATAAAGACAGACTTCCCCCCAATTCAATTAATCTATTTTACATTCTTGAATGATTACATGAAAAACTCAGACCCCCTCAGTATAAATCAAGTAATTGCATTGTAAATGATGATATGGAAAAATTGGACAGGGATAAAAAATAATGTATTCTGAGTTGTGTTATGACTTCCTTTCACAATTTAAAAATGTATTTTTAATTGCCTTCAGTTAACATCAAGCCTTATAAGAAAACTGTTTTGATTACCTGATGGATAGCACTGGGAAGGCCTAGAAAGAGGCCAGGGACATGCAGCCAGTTAGTATCTTAGCCTCAGTGCATGGATCCTTTTTGACGTTGAAGAGCTGGTTTGCTTAATTCCCTAGTGTTTTTTTTTTTTTGGGGGGGGGGCTATCAAGGGAGAGCACGTTTTAGACATTTATTATACACACACACACACACACACATGCTTATTTCCTACCACTGAATTATCTCATGAAAGCTCAAAGACATATCTCTGTCTCCAGGTCTCCCTTTTCTACCCTGTACTTAAATTCTCCTTTCTCCCATTTTGTCAAATAGAGTTTAAAAAATATTCAGACTCCAACAACTCAGTTAAATCTCAGGCACTTTCACTTGTCACAGCCATCATCCAGTCTCCCAAATTAAAGAGCAGCTGTTCAGATTCTCTTGGGCAGGACATGATGAGCTTTATTTCCTACTTCCTGTGGAGCTGAGTTTGAACTATTTCTGATTCTCTAGAACTTCAAGTAATCATCCACTCTTTAAAAGAAGACAAAAACCTCAATATTACTTTCTTGAGTAATTTGGATGACCATTTATTGCTTTCATTCCGAGAAGAACAACTGGCGTGTTTGATACCTAAATATAGCATTCTTAGAATTGTGTGAAACAGTTTATTTCATGTACCTATATTGTATTGCTAGAAATAGCACAAAGCTTCTGCCCCCTGTGAAATGAAGCCAAGTAATTGTGTGCTCTATTTTTTTAAAATAGGTTTTTTTTTTATGTCTTCAATAATCCCACTTCAGTAGAAAGCTGTTTTCTAATGCAATTTAGCTTGGTTTCCTCAAATTGCCTTCTTGGGATCTAAAAAGAAAAAGAAAAGTGATGATTGAATGAGAGGGAGAAGGTAGTTTAAATTGAAGATGAATTGAAACTTTAACAGATTTTTCCTCTCTATCTACTTCTATGAGTGGAGGTTCAGGAGAAATTGGAAGTTTGAAGGGCCTTTCCACCTGGATTTCCTAGCTTTTAAGTATATGGAATAACTTCATCACAAGAAATGAACTTAATTTTGTTATTATGATATAAGAACCAGATTTTTTCTAATATTTGTGTGTCAGATTGTTTACCATTGCATCTCAGACTTCAGTATGTGTGTAATTCACCCAAGGATCCCACTAAAATGCATGCTCTGATCCAGCAGGTTTGAGATACTGCGATCGTAATAAACTCTATTATGATTGTGATGGGCCTCAGACTGCATATCCAGGAGATGTGCAATACCGTTTTTAAGTGAGTTTTTAACTACATGTTTTTTCTCTTTATTTTTTATTTATATGACAGTTACTTTCAAAATTAAACTTTTTTTTGGAATGCAAAGGTTTCACTGTAGAAAAAAGTTGACTATGAGAGAAATAGCTTAAAATGATTTAAGGCAGAGAATTTGGGCTTGTGTTTTTTTCCAACAATTGAAGAAAATACTAAAGATGAAAACTTGGCAACTCTTTTAAATTAAGAAGTTTGAAAATGTGTCTAATTCCTAATGATTTATTTTGACTACCCTGAATTCTTCAGTTCTCGTTTCACAGTGAATGTCAGTGCTTAGAAATGTGTCATTCAAAAGTGGGTTCGGGGCTGATGCCTTGGCTCACTTGGTTAATCTTCTGCCTGCGGTGCTGGATTCCCATATGGGCACTGGTTCTAGTTCTGGTTGCTCCTCTTCCAGTCCAGCTCTCTGCTGCCCAGGAGTGCAGTGGAAGATGGCCCAAGTGTTTGGGTACCTGCACCCGCGTGGGATACCAGGAAGAAGCACCTGGCTCCTGGTTTCGGATTGGCGCAGCGCCGGCCGTAGCAGCCATTTTGGGAGTGAACCAACGGGAAGGAAGACCTTTCTCTCTCTCTCTCTCTCTCTCTCTCTCACTGTCTATAGCTCTGTCAAATAAATTAAAAAAAAAAAAATGGGTTCCATTCTCTGGGTATCAGTGCGTGATTTTTCAGACTAAATTTAGTTTTAGAATGTTATGAGTTTAGCTTCAACTAAATATGCCATGGTTCAATGCCAGCTGAATTGTTCACATGTTTATCTTTCTATTAACATAATGTATTTAAGGAAATATTATTGGGAGCCCAAGAAATTTAGAATGTTAGTGAAAGGATGGTATATTCTACATTCAGGTTATAATTAAATTTTATACCAAAATCCTTACAGATGAAATTAAATTATTTAAATTATATTGGTTATATCCATATGGTGATTTATCTAAAGCTATTAAATATCAATGAAATTATACTTTTTTTTGGTAAAAATTTATTTATGTTATTTGAAAGTCAGAGCTTCTTCTGGATCTCCCACGGAGGTACAGGGGCCCAAGGACTTGAGCCATCTTCTACTGCTTTCCCAGGCCATAGCAGAGAGCTGGATCAGAAGTAGAGCAGCCAGGATTCAAACCGGTGCCCATAGGGGATGCCAGCACTGTGGGTGGTAGCTTTATCCACTATGCCACAGTGCCTGCCCCTGTACTGCTTTTTAAAAACTGAACATTGTGTTTTTATCATTACTAATATACAACAATTTAAGTTAGTAGAGCTATCATGGCTTCCATTAACAACTTAGATACAGTGTGATGATTCATGTATACAACATGTAAAGATCAAAACAGGGTAATTAGCATTCAAACATTAGGGAAGTCATATTTCAAATGAATTATTTCCCCATAATAGCTTAATTCTGTATGGCCAGAACAACACACTATTAATTAGACTCCCACAGAAAACTATTTGATAGAATGTCAAATCCATGAATTCTTTAGTGTGTAACAGGTTTTTTTTTTAATTCAATTTCAGATAAATTTATAAAGATTTTGGTTGCCCCGTATATAGAATTTAGTTACTTGAATGTTATGATTGATTTAAATCCCCCTTAATAGTGTATATTTGCATTGGGGCCGGCACCGTGGCACAGTGTGTTAACGCCCTGGCCTGAAGCGCCAGCATTCCATATGGGTGCCGGTTTTAGTCCTGGCTGCTCCTCTTCCAACCAGCACTCTGCTATGGCCTGGAAAAACAGTAGAGGATGGCCCAAGTCCTTGGGCCCCGGCACCTGCACAGGAGACCTGGAAGAAGCTCCTGTCTCCTGGCTTTGGATCGGTGCAGCTCCTGCCGTTGCGGCCAGTTGGGGAGTGAACCATCGGATGGAAGACCCCTCCCCTCTCTTTCTGCTTCTCCTCTCTCCGTGTAATTCTGACTTGCAAATAAATAAATAAACCTTTAAAAAAAGAAAATAGAATTAAAAAATCGTGTATATTTGCATTATTTCCTCAAAATAAGTGATGTAAATTCTGTGTTCCTTGCTGTCATATATAATTCTAATTTTTTACTAGGGGAAAGGTTGTTCCATGTGTTATTTAATTCTGCACAACCCCTTCTAAGTGTCTTCTTTACATTTCAGTTGCATTTCTGACACACACCTTTATCGACTGCAAAGGTTTACTATATGCTGATGCTGCAAGCAGCAGCTTCGTCCACTGCACCACAATGCTGGCCCCACATAGATTCGCTTGAAGTTTAATTTCTGAACTGAAACTATCATTTAAAACTAATCTTTTCATTGTGGTTTTGTTTCTGTAGTTTTCTTTCCAATACTTCCTAAGGTTAAAGTGCTTTG
The DNA here is from genome assembly GCF_964237555.1 of Oryctolagus cuniculus. Lineage (NCBI taxonomy): Eukaryota > Metazoa > Chordata > Mammalia > Lagomorpha > Leporidae > Oryctolagus > Oryctolagus cuniculus. Next base: position 127,872,112 of record NC_091435.1, on the reverse strand, counting down.
TCTTGTTCATCTGTAAAACCAGACGCGAGTATAGAGCAACAGGGAGAAAAAGGAATGCTGATTATGCTTGGTGAAGCTACTTAGCATTGTTCTGTTGATTCTTACAATCTATTCATATTCGTTTAAAATCCAAGCCAAAGTGTCACACGCGGTCTCCATGAGCATAACGTTTTATAACACCCTGCCGCCACTTTTTATAATCACGGAAAAATGGTAAATAGATTAATTTATAAATTACCCAGAAATATTTGACATAATTAATTCTAGCATAAAATTTGAAGCAGATTGATCACTTGCTCAAAAAGGTGTTTCCTTCATTTTTTTCAGGAAACTTCCACACATTCATGGAACTCTCATACAAATACTTATGATTCCTTGACTATCTCCCCAGAAATTGTATCTGCTTTTCATATATAAAATGAACATCTGTCTTCACATGGCTGGGAAAGAAAGGGGATGCAAAGCTGTCAGCATTGGCCAACAAATTACATCTGCCTGTTCACCATGAGGCAACTCGCTTTGGTATGTTTTTGGTATTTTATTCCCCCATTTATCTGAGTGTCAGTTGGTGTCTTCATCGTTACTGCAAGCAAATAATGTTTGTCACATGTTCACTTTGGCAAGATGCCTTATTCTGATTGTATGCTCAAAGTTGCTTCACTGTAATAGGGACTTGCATTTATTAGGAGAGATTTTTTTTAGTGATTTATTTTTCACAATATGATTAATGGGGTTACTGTTAGCTTGTAACAGTCATTTCAGTTCAATCGAAGTGTTTGTAAACGTTACAAACACAAACTTTCTAAAAATGAAACCTTGCATGTCTAACCTCTATTAGCAAATGTGCTTCCTTAGATAGTGTCAAAAGATAAAATCTTGTGAAATATTTTAGGCAGATGTTTGTAAATATGACTGAGACTGTTATTTTTACTTTTTAAGATTTATGCATTTATTTGAAAAGCAGAATGACAGGGAGTGGAGACAGAGAGAGAGGGAGAGAGAAACTTTCCATCCCTTGGTTCACTCTCCAATTATCCACAACAACTGCAGCTGGGCCAGGCTGAAGTCAGGAGCCAGGAACTCCACCCTGGTCTCCCATGTGGGTGGCAGGGGCTGAGGTACTTGGGGGCTGTCATCTGCTGCCTCCCAAGGAGGGAGCTGAGTCAGAAGAATGGAGTGGCCAGGATTCCAATTAGGCACTCCGATATGGGCTGCAGATGTCCCAGGTGGTTACTTAGCCTGCTGCCCCACAATGCCCACCCCTGAGACCTCTATTTTGTTGAAGAACTTTTCATTTATTCTTTTGTTGACTTGAACTGTAATGTGCAATGTTTTAATTAAAACATAGAATCAGTCAGTTATACTAGCAGACTAACAGGAAGTAGCTCATAAAATATTCATCTTAAGAACTCAGTCTACTCAAGCATTTAGATTTTTTTAAAGACTTATTTATTTTATTTGAAAGACAGAGTTACAGAAAGAGAGGGAGAGACAGAGAGGTCTTCCATCCATTGGTTCACTCCCCAGATGGCCACAACAGCCAGAACTGGGTTGGTCCAAAGCCAGGAGCCAAGAGCTTCTTCTGAGTCTCTGATGTGAATGCAGGGGCCCAAGTACTTGGGCCATTGTCTACTGCTTTCCTAGGCACATTAGAAGGGAGCTGGGTAGGAAGTGGAGCAGCCAGAGACTGAACCTGCACCCATATGGGATGCCAGCACTGCAGAAGGTGGCTTAACCCACTAATCCACTGCATTGGTCCTGCATTTCAAACTTTTAAATAATTGGTGTAAAAGTCAGATAAATTTAAACATTATTGTGCAAATAATAGATCTAATATGGAAGAAGACCATGCAATAAATTTTGCAGGCTCCAAATCTAGGAAATACAACTTAATTACTTTTTTGCATGACAAATTTTTTTTTCCCGCTGGTGTGTTTATTTATTTATTTTTTTTAATTTGAAATATAGAGAGACAAGAGGAAGAAAGAGAGAAAGATATCTTCTATCCATTGGTTCACTTTCCAAATGCCCACAACAGTTGAGGCCAGGCCACACCAGGAAGAAGCCAGGAGTCTGTAACTCAGTCTGGGTCTTTCACCTGGGTGACAGGGATTGCAAGTACTTGAGCCATCACCTGCTACCACGCAGAATGCACATTAGCAGAAAGCTAGAATCAGAACTGGAGCCAGGATGCAAACCCGATCTTCAGTATAGAATGTGGCATCCTAAGAGGTGTTTCTACTGCTCTGCCAAACTCCTGCCCCGGAAAATTATTTTTAATAACTCTAAAATACATCTGGAAAACATTATATATTTAATAGGAATAATGTGCTCTAGTTTTTGAAATGGACTATACACAGGAAAATCTTATCAGAAAACACTTAAAATATGATTCTCCATGGAGGGGTTGCAAAATATCAATGTTAATTTTTTTGAGGAATGATTATTTTCTTTACAAAGCAGAGGATAGTCAAGGCTAGCCACTTCATGATGGCATTCTTGTTCTCAATCACTTGCACTTGGATAGACTCCTTTGACAGGAAAAGACAAGAATGGAGTTAGAACATTCTAGGGATTGTGATTTTTGGCAAATGCCTGCAGTGAAAGCATCAACACTTGTGAGGATTTCTTCAGGAAAATATCATGTGTATATATATATACATATATATATATGATACAAGACACATGGCTGCAGTGTAAGCTGCTTTTTAACTCAAAATGTCCTAGTGCACTGAAAGCCATGGGAAGTGGGATAAGTTTTATGTGGAGAAAATAAATGCTTACTTTTCCCTTTTGATCTATTTTAGTTATTAAAATGAGACATGAACCACCCTCATTTGACTTCAGATGAAAAAAAAGTCTTTTTCTCCTGAAAAGCCATAAATATGTGTGTGTGTATAAAATAAACACACACAAAATATGTCTTAGATGAAAATTAGCAAAATTCCAGAAGGATGAACGTGGTTTTCAAATGTGCTTTAGGCATACTGTTAAAACAGAAAATGGAAGGTAATTTTTAGTTTTAAATGTTTCCCTTACAAATATGATTTAGAATTTAATGAGAATTGTATTACAGAGACTGAAAAAAATTATTTGGAACCAAAGACAATGAAATGGACCTTTTAGGTACATGCTTATGTGGACTGATGTGGGAGAGGGTTATGATGGCGTGGTAGATAACCTTACCTGTTGCCTTCTTTTATGAGAGATGTCATGTGATCCAGGTTAATTTCAAGAGCTGAGAAGATTTACTCCTTGAGTTTTTATTAGTTTCTTTTTTTCCTATCATTTCTGAAATAGGTCCGATGCCTGTCCAAGGTTACAGCATTTAACTTGGACTCCATCGGGAGGTCCCAAGTGGATATAGAGCAAATATGGAAAACAGAAACCACCTCTAACAACTGATAGTAGATTTTTCAGAAGAGTAGCACACATTATTTAATTATAGAAGATGATTTATTCATAAGCATTAGGATGTGAAATAAATTCAATTTATGAAGATTGGTTTCTTGCTCCACACTGTTATATGCAATAAGATATAAGGTTAAGTGGCTTATCCTCAGTGACTTGACCTTTCTCTTTATTTTCATTATCTTAACGATTTGATTTCATTAAAGAAACATTAAACAAGGCATTTTATGGTGAATAACTCAGGCCTGGCACTTTCAAATTCATCTCTTTCTCTATTAGTTGCAAACAGATCAAACAATATATCAATAATTCCTACAGTAGTTAAATTTTTCATTTAAAAATTCCTTAAAGCTTTGCTTCTTATCAAAGTTATCGTGTTGTAGAATTTATAGAGTTTTATCCATATATATTTTTTTGTAGTGGCAGAGGGCAAGAGGTTTAGAAAAATCTGATTTATTATCTGTATCTTGTATTAATCACTAAAAGCAAGAAAATGCATAACAGGTGATCTTTGTCCTTTAATGCTGTGGGGTAAAAGATATATTAGTATATTAAGAGAGCAGGAAGTACTACTGTCTGCTTTATTTTAAAATGACTGCTGTCTAATAACTTAGATGACTCTAGCTCCCAAGAATGTATTTAATCCCAGATATTCATTTTTCCCTCCAAATATTTCCATGCTGTTGTGATTGTAATTATTTTAAATACTAAATGAGTAGCCAGGTTGGAATCAAAGACTAAAATGTATAACAGAATTTTATCAATAATTTGTGTTCTAGCATTTCTTAAGTATGCATTGATATGAGCAATAGGTTCAAGAATCACCCCATCTGCAAACTGGATGATAATAGTGAGATGAAAATATTGATTTAGGGCTTATAAAATGGCATTAACTTATGAAGTATTTCTGAAACCAACCTTTTAAATTTTAAAATTGAATTAAGACCCTTGGTATATTGCATTTTCATATTTTATAACTTTTTAAGTCACTGTTTTTTAAATTCTCATTTAAAAATCATTTAACTTCATCACTTAGGTTTTTCTTTGGGTATCTTTTTGCTGATGAACTCTTTTTTTTTAATGTAATTTTCTTTCTGTGGAATAGAGACATAGTTACAGAAGATTCATGTATCTATAACAGTATTTTTCTTCATTATAGTTAGGTTGTGGCTTGGAATTCTTTTATGTTGAGCTTTGAGATCTTTTTTCACATGAGTTTGCTGTAAATAATTGTGTTTTCCCTACAATTTTAACTCACTGTACTATGACTTAAAATTATGATACAGCTCATATATTTAGGTGTCAATATTTTATCCTAGGTTTTCTAAGAGTAGTTAGAGGTAAGTGATGCGGTGCTTTTTCAGGCTGAATTATGTCTCCACCCCCATCTCCAAATTCATGTGTTGCAATCCTAATCCCAGTATCTCAGAATGTGACTGTGTTTGGAGAGAGGGTCTTTACAGATACCATTAAGTTAAAGTGAGGTCGTTAGGGTGAGGCCTGACCCAATTTGTGAGGTATCCTTACAAGGAGGAGAAATGAGGATACAAATCTGTACCGAGGCAAGACCCTGTGAAGGCACAGGCAAAAGGGCGTGATCCACAAGCCAAAGAGAGTGGCCTCAGGGGGAGGAACCTTGCTCAAACCTTGACCTCAGACTTGAGGTTGGGAGAAAATAAATTTCTGCTGTTTAAGCCACCAAGTCTCTGACAATTTTTTATGCAGTTCTAGAAACTAATATAGGTATGTTTAGGACCAGGATAAAAATGAATCATAATTAGAATTGGAATACTTCAAAGTTTAAATACATAATTTCCTTGCTTATTGCCTTTATTACATAATGATCAAAACTGAGAGCAAAAAAGGAATCTCAGTTTAGATATATGTAATAAGCTTTCAGAAGGAATTCAGTTACTGAAAATTTATCACAAAATCCAATCAAAATATAGACATGAATTGAAAGACAGAGGCAATAATGATAAAATAATCACTAACACTTTCACAGAGTGCCATGTGCCAGACACTGCTCTGAATATTTGGTGTTTAGCATTCATTTAACCATCACTACTCTATTACATCTATGTGCTATAGTTGCCTCACATAAACTGGATGAAGAAACCGAATCCAAAGAGGATAAATGACAAGCTCCAGGCCATCCAAATAGAAAGGGGTAGACTTGAACCCTAGTTCTAAGGTCTATGCTCTTAACCAGTATGGAATAAATCCATCATGAACAGTCTTAAGTTTCTATTGACCTTCTTCTCTTCTATTACACTTTGGGAGCTACAGTAGTGTTGCGACTGCAGATGGGATGGTACCGTAAAGGAGAGTACCTGATTTGTATGTGTGCACACCTGTCAGGGAAGACTTGGCCACTGCCGTGTCTCCAAGGAATGCTGTGGGCAGAAGGGTGGGGCACTCTGATATGGGTTGTGGATAGCTGAGGAGGTCGAGGGTATGTAAGAACAGAGGTTTTATGGGGAATTTCTGTATCTTCTGCTCATATTGCCATGCCTCTAAAACTGCTCTCCAATGTCTGTGTATGAAACACAAAACACTTGACTCATTGTTTTCTCATTGATTCATTCATTCAGTAATTCCACAGAAATGTATTGACTCTCTACTGTATACCAGGCATCACTTTAAAACATGGGGTTAACAACAGTAAACAAAATTAGTCAAACTGCATTCATGGAGATTAGAGGGAAGACAGACAGTAGATAGATACATTAGGTAGTGAAAATTACTAGTAAGAAAAAATAAACATCTTAAAGGGATACAGAGTGATGTGGGTGGTGAGGGAAATTGTTCCTTATTTTTTAAAGGATTTATTTATTTATTTTGAAAGTCAGAGTTATATAGAGAAGAAGAGACAGTGAGAGAGAGAGATCTTCCATCCTCTGGTTCACTCCCCAGATGTCTGCAATGGCTAGCACTGGGCCAGGCCAAAGCCAGGAGCCAGGAGCTTCATCTTGGATTTCCATGTGCATGGCAGGGGCCCAAACACTTGAACCATCTTCCACTACTTTTCCTAGGCCATCATCAGGGTGCTGGATTGGAAGTGGAGTAACCAGGACTCAAATCAGTGCCCATAGGGGATTCCAGCATCATAGATGGTGGCTTTACCCACTATGTCGTAATACCAGCCCTGGAAATTGCTCATTTAGAATGTATTAAGGTAGGTCTCTCTGAGGTAACTTTAATAGACATTGGAGAGAAGTACAAGCAGCTGAGCCGTGCAGAAATCTGGGAGCAATTAAAGCAGAAGGATCAGCAACAGCAAAGACACTAAGGCTGGCACATACATGGTACCTTTGAGAAAAGGGACCCCCATGAACCTGGCACTCAGGTAGTGATGGGAAACCCCTAAGAGAGGAAGTTAAGAATTAAGACAGACAACAGATTACAGAGATGCAGGTTTTGATTCTGATGGATGTGATCAGAGAGTTATGATCTAGAGGGAAAATGTGATCTTACCTAGTTTAGAAAATAGGTGACACGAGTGAAAGGAGGGTGATTGTTGCAAAGCTGTGTCTAGAAATCGTAAGACCCTGACATCTTGGAATAAATTAGTGCATTGTATTGATGGGCAGTGAGCTGAACCCAAGTTACATTTTCAATGTATAATCAGAGATTTAATAAAAAGTACCCATGTATGGATTGAGATCGAGACTCAAGGATTTTATGGAGGGTTGGTTCACAGAGGTTGCTTCAGATAGCATTGATTACAGAGATAAGGGAGGATTAAGTTATGGTGCAAGAATTAAGAGTGGTGTTGTTGGCCGGCGCCGTGGCTCAGTAGGCTAATCCTCCACCTTACGGCGCCGGCACACTGGGTTCTAGTCCTGGTCGGGGCGCTGGATTCTGTCCCGGTTGCCCCTCTTCCAGGCCAGCTCTCTGCTGTGGCCTGGGAGTGCAGTGGAGGATGGCCCAGGTGCTTGGGCCCTGCACCCCGTGGGAGACCAGGATAAGTACCTGGCTCCTGCCATCAGATCAGCGCGGTGCGCCGGCCGCAGCACGCTGGCCGCGGCGGCCATTGGAAGGTGAACCAACGGCAAAGGAAGACCTTTCTCTCTGTCTCTCTCTCTCACTGTCCACTCTGCCTGTCAAAAAAAAAAAAAAAAAAAGAGTGGTGTTGTTTAAGGACATGATGCTTATTGATATTTATGTGGAGATGTTGAGGAGCATGGTTGAGAGCCCTGTTTGAACCATGAATGCATGTGATTGTGTGTGTGTTTGTGTGTGAGAGAGAGTGTATAAGGATGAGCAAAGGAGACTAAGGTGCAGACCAGTAGGACTAAACTTTAAAAGCAATTCAATTTGCAAATATAATACCAGAATCATTGAAATGATTAAAACAAAAGACTGGGACAGTCCAGGTTTTGGTGTGTCCATAAATTGGTTTATACTTGAAAAGATGCTCTCAAATTTTCATTGTTTTCTGTTCTAGTCCAGGGCATAATTAAGCTACCATTTGTCTCCACCAATTGAGAAACTGTCAAACCTGAGCTATTTTGAGGTTTAACCATGGGTGAGACAAAGGCCAACATCAAGAACTTGTGACTATGTGAATATGCTGAATTAGTGAATATTTGAATATGCTAAAATACCAAATTGTGAATAAATGAACATTTAAAAGTGAAATATTTGTTGATTTATTGTTATGAGGGACTTCAATTTTTCATAATTCTAAAGCTTTTGTGAATATTTGCATGTCAGTACCACCTGGGGAGCTTTAGAAAACGGCTAATGCCTAACCTCTACCTTAGACCAATTACACTGGAATATCTGAAGTAGCAACACTTTCTACATTTTTTACAAAGCTCCCCAGGAAATTCTACTATATAACCAGAGTTGAAACCACTTATCTCTGGGTATATATCAATTTATAGAGCTATAATTATTTTTATAAATGCAAAATTGTTTTGATCCTTTCTACACAATATTATATAATAAACATTTCCTATTTGCAAAATCTTCATGATTTCAGACTTACATAGCATAATATTGAGAAACTTATCACATCCTTCACATTGTCCAATAGTTAAGCCTTATGCTGCATTTATTATTTTCTTAAGATTTATTTTGTTTATTTGAAAGAATTACAGAGAGAGAGGTAGAGACAAAGAGAAAAAGAGAGAGAGAGAGAGAGAGAGAGAGAGAGAGAGAAAGGTCTTCCATCCTCTGGTTCATTCTCCAAGCAGCCGCAACGGCCAGAGCTGAGCTGATCAGAAGCCAGGAGCCTGGAGCTTCTTCTTGGTCTCCCTTGTGGGTGCAGGGGCCCAAGGACTTGGGCCATCTTCTACTGCTTTCCCTGGCCATGGCAGAGAGCTGGATAGGAAGTGGAGCAGCCAGGACTTGAACCTGCACCCATATGGGATGCTGGCACTGCAGGCCGGGTCTTTAACCCATTACACCATTGCTCTGGCCCTAGATTTAATTTTTGAGGACATATATATTACTGCAATTAACACTTTTCCCTCCTGTCATATTGTACCCTTAAGCAAAATATTAGGACATGTAGTTCATTATATTCATATTTCTTTCCAAACCTTTAAAATGATTAACAATCCTTTGTAGTACATGGGGAATAAGATTCATTACAATCTGACCCATGTTGAGCGTAAGAATTTTTATTCTTTACATTGCTGGAGTAATGGATCGTATTAATAAGAGCACCTTTGCTTGCAAGCAGCAGAAATAAACTTGAAGCCTCTGAAAATAAAAGAGAGAATTATTTTCTTGTGTGACTAACAAGTTCAAAGATTATCTGAATTTTGGCAGTGTTGGATCCAGGGAGTCAAGTAATAGCATAGAACTCAAAATTCTTTTCCTTTGTTCATTAGCACTGCAGTCTTTGTGTTTTGTTTTTTTAAAGTGCATTTATTTATTTGAGAAGCAATGAGACAGAGAGAGAGCTCCCAAATGCTGATTCACTCCCCCAGTAGATTTTAATGGCCTGAGCTAAGGTAGGCAGAAACCTGGAGCTAAGATCTCAATCCAGGTCTCTTTTGTGGGTGACAGGAACCAATGTCTGAAATCAATGCTGCTATCTCCCAGAAAATTGAGGACAGGAGCGAAGCTGGGAATTGAACCTAGGTATTTTGGTGTGAGTACTAGATGTCTAACCTGGTATATTAACCGCTAGACCAAATGCATGGGCCAGCAAGACAGTCTTCTTGATGAACTTTATTCGTAGACAAGGTCTATATCCTGCTAGTTGCCATCCTTTTACAACATTCCAACTTAATATTGGGATTTATTCTGTTTGAGATTTCTTCTGATTGGCTTGGTCTGAGCTACTCTCTTTGACTACTTTTATTGGGATTAGGATTTCTCACACGGTTCTTAGAGAAAAGTTCCCATATCAAAATATTAGGAATTGGGTGTGGTTCTCTATAAAAACACTGGCAAGCAAAACCTGTGTGCAACATAGACTTTTAGCGCTTAGCTAACAGACACCAGTGGTAATGATCTATCACTGTTTTAACACAGTGTTTAGGATACTGACAGAGTGATACACCCCGCATTATTTTGAAAATTATATTAATTGAAAGGAAGACGTCCATGGAATATTTATGAAAAGAAAAATAAGCAAAAATAAGTAATTTTGAGAATGACAAATTTTAAAGTTTTTTTTAAGAATTCTACACAAATATTCTTTTTATTGATATTTGTAGGTCAGGATTTGGATCCAGTTTGAAATACAAAATGTGGGATGTCCTTTTGTGTAGTTATTCCAAACATATTGTACTTCAGCAAGTCATGTCTCTACTGAATCTTAGGAGTGGGGGAATATTCAACAGCTTCCTAAAGTGTTGCTTTTTAATCTGCTGTTGGCTTATTACAAGGAGAATCTATCACTTTAACCACTTCATCACCAGAAGTGAAGAAGAATTATTAGGCATTTGCTCCAAGCGATGGAACATAATACTCACACCCAACTAGAATGCCAGTGTTCCCAAATAGTAATAATCTGGAAAGAATGGAAGTGGAAAAATATAGCAGTATTAATCACGGAAGATGGAAGTTCTCAATCTCCTTTTGGCTCTTAGAAATTGAGAGTCATGGGGCCGACGTTGTGGCATAGCAGGTAAAGCCACTGCCTATGATGCCAGCATCCCATATGGGCACCGGTTTGAGTCCTGGCTGTTTAACTTCTGATCCAGCTCCTTTCTAATGTGCCTGGGAAAGCACTGGATGATGGCCCTGTTCTTGAGCCCCTGCCCACATGTGGGAGACCCAGAAGAAGCTCCTGGCTCCTGGCTTTGGCCTGTCTGAGCCCTGACCATTGTGTCTATTTGGGGAGTGAACTAGCAGATGTTCATCCCTCTCTCTCTGTGTAACTCTCTTTCTTTCTTTCTTTCTTTCTTTCTTTCTTTCTTTCTTTCTTTCTTTCTTTCTTTCTTTCTTTCTTTCTTTCTTTCTTTCTTTCTTTTACAAGCAGAGTAGACAGTGAGTGAGAGAGACAGAGAGTAAGGTCTTCCTTTTTTCCGTTGGTTCACCCCCAAGTGGCCGCTACGGCTGGTGTACTGCGGTGATCTGAAGCCAGGAGCCAGGTGCTTCCTTCTGGTCTCCCATACAGGTGCAGGGCACAAGGACTTGGGCCATCCTCCACTGCCTTCCCAGGCCACAGCAAAGAGCTAGACTGGAAGAGGAGCAACTGGGACAGAATCCGGTGCCCCGACCGGGACTAGAACCCGAGGTGCCAGCGCCGCAGGCAGAGTATCAGCCTAGTGAGCTGCGGCGCTGGCCCCTGTTTCTTTCAAATAAATAAAAACAAATCTTAAAAAAATAAACTGAGAGTCACACAAACTTCTTGTATTTTGCAATTTTTAAAAATTTGTGTTTGCCATACTAGAAAATAGGAAATTAAGACTTTTTTCATTAATTTAAAAATAAAAAATTAACATTAATATCTATAATACATTTTACTGAAGAAGTAATATATTTCATAAAATAAAATAATGGGAAGAATGACATTGTTTTATGGTTTTGGAAATCTCCTTAAAGCCCAGTTTAATAAAAGGCATTTAGAGTCTTATATATATTTCTGATTCATTCTGTTGTAGTAATGATTGAATTGAAGTTTAAGAGGAAAATCTTGTCTCAGCTATACAATAGGAAATAGCCTTTTAATAAGGATCATTGTACATAATCTTTTATTTAAAATATTCATTTATTTAGTTGAAGAACCGAGTGACAAAGAGAGTGAGAGAGGGAGAGAGAGAACGCATCCGCCCACTGGGTCACCCCACAAATGACTCTAATGGCTGGGTCTGGGCCAGGCCAAAACCAGGAGCCTGGAACTTCATCTGGGTTTCCCACATGGATAGGAGGTATCACCACCAATTTCTTCACAAGAAATCTTTTAAGGAGTAAGATATCAGTAAGTTCATAGTGGTGAATAGAACTTTTTCAAAATTCAAACTTTTGCTTTGACGCATTAATTTTTATCATTTGTGATACTTCCAGTTGTTTTTCTTGAAGTGGTGGTAGACTGACTGAATTGCCAGGCTTTAACCAAGATTTTTCTGGTTTTAGCCTTGAAGGTCCTGGGCTCCAGAACCCCTAGACGCAGGCAAATCAGGATAACTGTGGCAGGCTCGCATTTTTTATATTTCTAAATACCCAAATCTGAATCACCATAGTTTATCAATTGTTCTTTCAAGAAAAAATGGTGCTATATTAAAGAAATGATTAGCTTGACATTTAATCCAATCTCACAAGTATTTTTCTGGAGAAGTAATCTGTATTTCTCCATGCAGACGTGTTTTATGCATATTTCCACTTTAGTCACATAGACTATGCTTTCATAAATAGTAGTCTTAAGCAGGATATGTAAGATATGTTTAAACATTTTTTTAACGTACTAGTGCTGGTGGGGCAAAATAAGACTGCTTATATAATTTGGCACCACTGCCCCTGATTGTTAGGGCACTAGCACAGATTTTCCCCCAAATTTATTTTGCTCCATCAGCTTAAATGTTGATAGTAGTGAAAAGGCAAATTGTGTTTTAGTGTTATCATGAAAAGTAATTTTGACTCTGTGGGTGACTTAAAAGCTTCTCAGCTACCTTTAAGGGATTGTAAATTTTACTTGAAGAGTCACTTGTCCAGCCAGAATGTTGGTACAGTGTACATCACAGATATTTGCTATTAATTGCTTTAAGTAAACCTTACACATATTTACTCTCCTGCCTTTTCACTCATTGTCATGGCAGTCAACATGTCTCTTCAAAACCATACTCTCACTTCTAAATAATTACTTCTAAAACCCAACTATTTGATTATAAATCTTGAGCCCTCTTTCAATAGGTGGATGGGTATAGGAAGGCCTTGTGGTGCTGCAGGTTAGTTAAGCCACTGCTGGGGATGCCTGCACTGAGTCCTGCATATTTTGCTTCCCATCTAGTTTCCTGCTAATGCATCCTGGGAAGGCAGTAGATGGTGGCTCAAGTGCTTGGGATCCAGCCACTGACCTGGGAGACCAGGATAGAGCTCCTGGCTCCTGGCTTCAACCTGACCAATCCCAGGCTGTTGTAGGTATTTGGGGAGTGAAGCAGTGAATGGAAGATCTCTCCCACCCCACTTGTTCTGTGTTTCAAATAGATGACAATAAATAACAGTAAAAAAAGAAAAGAAATGTGGAGAAGGGACGAGTAAAAATATGCTTTAATTGCAAGTTGTCCTTCGCTTTTGGTTCAATTTTTTGACAGTTCATGAGGCAGTTAGCATAAAACAATGAGTGCCAACCAGGGAAATATTGCCTTCCTCACTGGGGTCATAGAAACATTTGGAGCGGCATTTGTTTTATTTGAATTTGCTGTTGAAGTCAAAGTTAGGGAGAGAGGTTATTTACATTCTGTACCCTAGGATCAGCGCTGCTTAATGACTTCACAATCAACAGGTCCTACCCTCCAAAAGATAACACCATCTTTGAGAAACACTGTGTGTTCTACGACTCTCTTCAGTCAGATGACGAATGCTATTTGCCTCCAGGATATGTATCAAAGAACAGCAAACGCTGTGTCAAAGGAGACGGGCACAAGGCAGTTTACTCTAGGAAGGTCTATGCATATAAAGCAGTGGAACTGCACTATGTGGCCTTATTGGTGGCACTGTTAACCTAGGAGTGGGGAGAGACTGACAGCCTGTGTGAGAGCAGGGAGGCTTCCTTGTCACTCCCTTCTCTGCCTTACACTTCTGGCTCTCAGGAGGCTACCACCAAAACAAAGTCAGTTTTTAAATTGCTCTTTGTGACATTATACTACACATGTACTGTGCTGTATATTTCAAAAGATATTTCACCTGGACTTCAACATGTAACAGGACACAATATAAACCAGGTCCTGAGACAATGAAACACCTGCTTCTTCATCAACCTATATAGAAAACAAGAATAAAATGAGTCACTGCTTTTAGAACTGTGGGTGCCTTACAGCCTAAGTTTTAAAACAGGGACCTTGGACTGCAGTGATGAAATGAATTTACTCAAAATTTCTTCATAGCCTACTGAAATTGACTCCCAAGAAATGGAGATAACTGTAGTAGAAAGGCAGCAACTGGATGAGGTGTTCGAAATTTATTTGCACTTTAAAATTTAATCACATAACACTTTTAATTACAGAAAACCTGAACAGATGAAGTTCAATATTTCATTTTTCATGTTTTATAAGATGCAGCTTTTTAAGCTTCAACAGCCAACAGACGGAATTATCAATAAAAATAAACGATCTGGATAATTGTTTATGTAATTTTGCCATAGAATACCCTTGATTTCTCATGGACTTACTTTTTTTTACTTGTGAGTTAGCTGGGGAATTTGACTCCTGCATCTTCTTTGCTCCGTCTTTTGTCCATTTCAAACCTGATAAGACATTATTTACCAATGGGCAGAGAAAGGTCACCGCTAACCACTTACATATATTCTATTTCTTTGGTTGCATTGGAAAAACAAAGGATTGAGGGAAAAGGAATTTTATTTCATTTCATTTTGTTTTTAAATATTTATTTATTTATTTGAAAGGCAGAGTTACAGAGAGGTAGAGGCAGAGAGAGAGAGAGAGAGAGAAAGGTCTTCTATCCACTGGTTCACTGCCCAGATGGCTGCAGTGGCCCGGAGCTGCACCAATCTGAAGCCAGAAGCCAGGAGCTTCTTCCAGGTCTCCCATGCAGATGCAGGGGCCCAAGCACTTGGGCTGTCTTCTACTGCTTTCCCAGGCCATAGCAGAGAGCTGGATCAGAAGTGGAGCACCCAGGACTCAACTGGCACCCATATGGGATGCTGGCATCAGAGGCGGCAGCTTTACCTGCTGTGCCACAGCACCGTCCCCAGAAAAGGAATTTTAAACAAGAAAATTTTCCTAAAGAATCATCAGTGTACTTACCTAGTCTTTGATCCTTTAGGTCATGTCCCTCCTATTCCTGTGTTAGTAGTTATAAGAAATTTATAGATTCAATTTGCCTTAGAAATAACAACAAGTAGTTTTAAATCCTAACTCTGTTTTCATCAGCTCAGTAAACTCCTTGGGACTCAGTTTCTTCATCTGAAAAATAAGGAATGAAATATATGACACAGCTATTATGAGTATTAAATTATATTCAGCTGGTAAAATGCAATGCTTAATGTATGACAGAGAGTGGATATTTAATAAAAATGATTCCCTTTTCTTTAGTTTTTTTTCAAAAATGGTAAAACTAATAAACAAATTGAACAGTTATGGATATGTACTTTAGATTACAATTAACTTTTCTTTGCCCTAGATTAGATTCAAGGTTGGGTTTGTTTTGAGGTTTCATTGAAAAATTTAATATCAGCCTAAATAGATTTGGAGTGTGAGTCTGGGTCATAAGTATCCATGTGGTTCCTTATCTGATGGGAAAAATGTCTGGATGAAAAGTGCTTTAGATAGAGGAGGTGGGGGACAGGCAGTGAGGGCAGCAGGTTAGGCTGCCCCAGGGGTTAAGACTGCTCAGGATGCCTACATCCCATATCAGAGTGCTGGTTGGAGTCTTGTCTGTTCCACTTCTGATCTATCTTCCAGCCAACGCGTCCTGGGAAGTGACAGAAGTTGGTTCAAGTGCTTGGGTCCCTGTCACTCACATGGGAGACCAGGATGGAGATCTGGGCTCCTGGCTTTGGCCTGACCCGGCACAGGCTGTTGTGTTCACTTTGGAAGTGAACCAGTCAATGGAGACGATCTCTTTGTTGCTCTGCCTTTAAAATAGATGAAAAATAAATAAATAAACATTTTTTTTAAAAAAAGAGGGAGTTGTCTCAAGAGATTTGAAAGACTCCCATCCAGGACTTAACAGAGCACCTGACATTTAGCAGGGCTCTTAGTAGGTAGAGTACCAGCTGAGTAACCAATGTAGCCCATGTCTGACTTCTGTGGCATGAACATCTGTGGACATGCTGGGGGCACCTGGAAGCCACCCAGTGCTGCAGTTTGCCTCAGCATTGAATCTTTTCTTTATTAGCACTTTTATTTGACACAAAATTTACAAATAGTGCAGAACCATTAAAAAGCACAAGTGATTATAAGCAAGAATTTACAAATAACCTATGGTTTCAGTTTTTAGTTTTATAACAATTTTAACATAATTTTAGCCCCTTTAAATATAACTTTATTGAGATATGTTCTACATTTGATAAAACCTACACTGTTGAATTGTTCAAGTAAGTGGTTTTAATGTATTCACAGGATTGTGCAGCATCATCGCTATCTAACATGAGAACATTTGCATCACCCCAAAAAGAAAGCCTGTGTGCATGATCGATCGTTCCCCATATTGCCTCTCTTCAGCTTCTGGCCACAGGAATCTGTTTTCTGCTTATATCCTGGAAAATTCATTTCCCTTCATTTAAAAAATTTTGATGTATTTGGAAGTCAGAAAGAGACTCCCAAGTAACATCTTACCTGCTGCAGCAAAGGCATGCCCCTAGATATTTTACATAAATAACTAGCACAGTATGTGGGCTGTATTTAGCATAGCCTTTGCAAGGTTTGTGTTATAACAAGTATCAGTTCTTTATTCCTTTTTATTGCTGAGTATTTCTTTATATGGCTGTATCACATTTTATTTATCCATTCATCAGTTGATAGATATTTATACTGTTTCTATTTTTGGTTATTATGAATAATACTGCATGAACCTTCCTGTAGATCAGCAGTGCCCAAGGTGGGTGGGTATAAGTGGAGTGATGGCTCCCCTGGCTGCCTCTTTTCATGTAGGCTTACAGTTTCATTTCTCTTTCAACTCCTCGGATTGGAATTGCTGAGTCACATGTTAACTCTGTGTTTAACATTTTGAAGAATTTTCAAACTGTTTTACAAAGTAGCTGCACCATTTTACTTTCATCCGGCAATATAAGGTTTCACGTCCTCCACATCTTCACTAATACTTGTGATTATTTGCTATTTTTTTTAATCATAGCCGCTCTATTGAGTTTTAAATGGTATCATTTGGGTTTTGGTTTCCATTTCCCTAATAATTAATGATGTTAAGTATCTGTTTTGTACTTACTGGTCCTTCATATCTTCTTTAGAGCAATGTCTATTCAAGTATTCTGCCCATTTTTCCACTATGTTTATTTTTTCTTAATTGACAAATAAGAATTTGACAGATTTCAATGCCCATGATGTTTCAATACAAGTATACCTTGTGTAATGTTCAAATCAGAGTAAGCATATTTATCTTCTCACTTTTCATTTCTTTGTGGTAAAATGCTTAAAATTCTCTCCTCCAGCATTTTGTTTTGCTTCTAATGAATTTTTATCTTTTACTTATCTCATTTGAAAGGCAGAGAGAAACAGGGACAGAGAGAGATCTTTCATCCTCTAGCTCATTCCACAAATGGCCGTCAACAGCCAAGGTTAGGGCAGCAGTGACAGACTCAGTGTGAGTCTCCCCTGTTGGGTTCACATACTGAAGCACTTGAACGTGCTGCCTCCCAGAGTACAGATTAGCAAAAAGCTGGGATCAGAAGGTGATCTTGGACCCAAAACCAGGCACTCCAATTTGGAAGGTGGCTATCCCAAGTGGTGTCTTAAATACTGACCACATGCCTGCCCCTTTATATAGCATTTTTGAAATACATAATACATTATTGTTATTTCTAGTCACTCTGCTATGCAATAGAACACCAGAATTTGTTTAATCAAGTTTAAACAATTACACTTGTTTCATCATCTCTAAGTAAATCCTACTTGAATGTAACATTGTACCAGTTAGCCAATCATACTTCCCTGTCCCCTAATCTCCTCAGCATCTGGTAAACACTATTCTATTCTTGATTTATATAAACTTTTTAAAAAAGATTTTATTTATTTATTTGAGAGATAGAATTACAGACAGTATGAGGGAGAGAGAGAGAGAGAAAGGTCTTACATCCGTTGGTTCACTCCCCAAATGGCCACAACAGCTAGAGCTGCACCAATCCGAAGGCAGGAGACAGGTGCTTCTTCTGGTTCTCCCACATGGGTGCAGGGGCCCAAAGACTTGGGCCATCTTCTAGTGCTTACCAAGGCCATGAGCAGGCAGCTGAATTGGAAGAGGAGCAGCCATGACTAGAACCAGTGCCCACATGGGATGCCGGCACCGCAGGTGGAGGATTAACCTACTGCGCCATGGCGCCAGCCCCATATTTAAACTTTTTTAAAGATTCATTTTATTTATTTGAAAGACAGAGTGACAGAGAGAGGAAAAGAGAGACATAGACAGATCCTTCCATCGATTAGTTCATTCCTCAAATGGTCACAATGGCTAGGGCTGTCCCAAACACAAACTAGGAGCTGGGAACTCCATGTGAGTCTTTCCCATGGGTGGGAGGGCTTCTCTTCTGTTGCTTTCCCAAGTGCATTACTAGGGAGCTGGATGAGATATCAGATGCCGGTGTCACAGACTGTGGATTAACCTGCTGAGCTAGAATACCAGCCCCAAGATCAACTGTTTTTGATTTTCCATGTGAGTGTGAGATTGTGTACCATTTGTTTCTCTAACATAGGTAACTTTTTAAACAAAAGCGTAGGACCTGACATTTCTTTTTTTTTTATTTTTATTTTTTATTTGACAGGCAGAGTGGACAGTGGCCGGCGCACCGCGCTGATCCGATGGCAGGAGCCAGGAGCCAGGTGCTTTTCCTGGTCTCCCATGGGGTGCAGGGCCCAAGCACCTGGGCCATCCTCCACTGCACTCCCTGGCCACAGCAGAGGGCTGGCCTGGAAGAGGGGCAACTGGGACAGAATCCGGCGCCCTGACCGGGACTAGAACCCGGTGTGCCGGCGCCGCTAGGCGGAGGATTAGCCTAGTGAGCCACGACGCCGGCTAGACCTGACATTTAATAACATATTTCTCTCTGGCTTGTTTCAGAAGAGTTTGCTACATTACACGGTATTCAAAAAATCTGATTTTAGTGTTTATGAAGTTAAATAAAGCTTAATAAAAATACTAGAATGAGGTTTTGGAAAGTTTTAAGACATACATAGTTTCTAAATCAGTTTTTGAAAGAGTGAATGTTTATTTATATACAATAACATTTAACAGTATCTTATTTATAATTTCTTCAAATACATACCAGTACAATGTATATATTCAGAACTACTATTAAGCTGTCTAATACTTTGATTCTTCTGATCTTGAGGATTGGTTTTGGTTTTTAATCATCTCTAAGTTTAATCTAGATGTCCTCCTTCATAGAAAGGAAACAGGAGTTAATAGGGGACAACAAGCCCTCACTTGTTTGGCTCCAAGCTTTCAGCACAAAATTGCTGTCTACACAAGTAGTGTCAACCCTCATTACACCTCCTTGCAGACGTGAAGACAGGCAGGGCCATGATCGGTCAGTGTGGTTATTGACTTCAGGCACCTCACTTCAAATGTGATTGAGGTTTACCGACTGTCCAAGTGATGTGTGAAAACTTCGCTCTAAGAAACCCTGTGGCCAATAATAGGTTGAATGACAACATTGCTTTGAAAGTTCGTGATTTCCCAGGGCAACAAAACTATGACTTGTGAGTCTAGTCCCCTCAGCCGGCATTTGCAATCTTTTTTTCAGGTGTCAAATTTTAAATATTACATGATCTATTTTCCAAACAATAGCAAATTAGTTAGAAGAAAGAAAATCTTACCTTAGTTTTTAAACAATAATTAAATATTTGCTTCTAAAATTTTAAATTTGCTTTCATCAGGGTAAGGTCTGCATGGTTGAGTTAGCCAAAAACTCTCATTTTCTTTATACATGTGTTGTTTTCTAGAAGAGCTTGGGTGTTTTCTAGTACTAAGTGTCTCAAGATTCACATGATTTAGAGTAGCCATTATTACAATAATTTTGTGATTACAAATTTGCTTAGAGGTTCTTCTTCTTTTTTTTTTATTTTTTTATTATTTTTTTTTTTGACGGGCAGAGTGGATAGTGAGAGAGAGAGACAGAGAGAAAGGTCTTCCTTTTCCATTGGTTCACCCCCCAGTGGCCGCTGTGGCCGGCGCACTGTGCTGATCTGAAGGCAGGAGCCAGGTGCTTCTCCTGGAAGGACTTGGGCCATCCTCCACTGCACTCCCGGGCCACAGCAGAGAGCTGGCCTGGAAGAGGAGCAACCGGGACAGAACCGGTGCTCCAACCGGGACTAGAACCCGGTGTGCCGGCGCCGCAGGCAGAGGATTAGCCTATTGAGCAGCGGCACCGGCCTAGAGGTTCTTTGAAATGTTTTACTATGATTGATAGCCCAGCTTATTTAAATAAACAAGTCTGTAACTCTGCTTTCTTAGCTTAACCTGAAAGTTTTATTGCTTTTTTGATACCAGTACTTACATTATCTTCATAATTAATGCAGTTTTCATTTATCATCCAAACCAGGCAGTCAGCAAAATCTTTCTCTTCCTTTAGCTTTTTTTTTTTTTTGTAAAGATTTATTTAGAAGGCAGAGCTACAGAGAGAGAAAGATAGAGATAGAGATAGAGATAGAGATAGAGATAGAGATAGAGGAGAGAGAGAGAGAGAGAGATCTTCCATCTGCTGGTTTACTCCCCAAAGGGCCGCTTCTTCAGGGTCTTCCCTCTGGCTGCAGCATCCCATGCACTTGGACCATCCTCTGCTGCTTTCCCAGGTGCATTAGCTGAATTGAAGAGAAGCAGCCTGGGCTGGAACCCTCAAACTTGTGCCTGTATGGGATGCTGGCCTTGCAGGCTGCTTAACCTGTTACTCCACAATGCCAAACCCTTTGCTTAGCTTTAAAAGAGTATTTTGTGACTCTTAAGTCTGTTGATCTGTTTTCAAATGTCCATGTTCACTCCTCAACATATCCATACCTCATGAGGGGTATGCAAAACTAAATAGGGATGTATAACATCATGCAAAAATCTTGAAACTCAATGTGTGGTTTTTCACAATCCACATCTCCTGTGTTTCATACTCTGAAATTTTTGAAGACCTATAGTGATGCCAGAAAGAACTGAGATTTAGAATTAAGGAGTATTGACCCTTGAAATAATATTTTAAAATGACTGTTCTTTAGTTTTCCTTTAAAATTAAAGATCCAAAAAACAAAATGAGAATTTTGGCCTTGTTTTCCATCTCATCTTCCCCAAGACATTCAGGAGAGCTGCTCTGCATCCATCCTCTTTGTAGCAAACAACCTTCCCAAAGAAAACACCCTAGTTCTTGTTCTTCCCTGTCAGTAATTGACTCAGGAAGCCTTCTTGAGGAATGGGGTTTCTACATTACTGTCACTCCCGCCGAATATGTTACACATGGATTGTCAAAGACTGGAATGCAATAACACGAATAGCAATATATCTACAATGAATATCAGTCCTTCAGGATGGGAAATTTGCAGTGCTGCAGACATACATTCTGAGCATCAGTGATAATTACAGTGTAGCTGTAAAAAATACAGGAAATGGACCGAAGCCGCCTTTGTTGTATAGTACTGTGCAAGTTAGATGAAAGAAATCCTTCCTATTGCTTTTTAACTTGCTTCTGTCTTTTGCACTGGAAGCCTGAGGTAAGGGTGTGGGGAAGGGGGTTAATGTGAGGAGGGCAGAGGAGTGTGATTTTTTTTTTTTTAAGATTTTGTATTTACTTAATTGAGAGAGAGAGTCACAGACACAGAGAGGGAGAGAGAGAGAGAAAGGTCTTCCGTCCGCTGGTTCACTGCCCAAAATGGCCACAATGGCTTTAGCTGGGCTGAGCTGAAATCAGAAGCCAGGTGCTTCTTCCAGGTCTCCCATACAGGTGCAAGGGCCCAGGCATTTGGGTCATCCTCTACTGCTTTCCCAGGCCATTAGCAGAGAGCTGGATCAGAAGTGGAGCAGCCAGGACTCGAACTGTTGCCCAGATGGGATGCCAACTCTGCAGGTTGAGGCTTAACCTACTATGCCACAGCACTGGCCCCAGGATGTGAGATTTTTAATCTCCCCAGTGTACTGTAGTGACATGATCCAGCTTTGATGAGGAACTGCCATAAATGGAATCTGAGCCAAGATCAGATGGCAGGACACCCATGGGTGTTTCATGGTCTCAGGGATGGCACAATGCTCCCAAGTTCTCTGCTTGCTAAGGGAGCTCCTGTCAAACAGTAAGTGGAGGACTCTCAAGCTTAGTTACCTGGGTCATGACTGGAAGGTCAGTTTGACCTCTGTTCACTTACTTCTGAAGTAGGCAGGCATACAGGTTAAAACTGATTGGGTTTGTGAGCTGGTAGACCACGCCTTCACTCACCCCTGTGTGACCGAATGCCCCTACCTGGTCACACCTGAGCACCTACCAGCCAATCAGGTTAATTTACCACTCCCTTTTGAAAGTGGATTAAAAGCCTGGGACAGGGTATGTCTGGCCTTTCCTCCTTTCTCTTCGCCCTGACCTCTTGCCAATAGGGGGCTGGCTATAGCCCTACACCTTAGGGCCGGTGGCCTCAGGCCAACCCACCCTAGGCTTCCTGGCCTAGATGCTCCTCCATGTGGCTAGTTCCTGGTACTCAGTAGGAACCCAGATTTACCTCTCTCTTACATAAAGCTCTCACTCTCCAATGCATCTTTCGCACTAAATAAAAGCTTAAAATGTTACCATGCTGCTTCGTTCATTCATGCCAGTATTTAGAATTCTTCTCTAAATATTAGGCAAGAACCCACTTGGGCTTATTAATAGTGGGGATTTATTAATAAACATATGGTGATATCGTATGGCACCCCAAATTCCGATAACATATGTGACGACCCAGATGGGATTTTTGGGGAACTTTAAGGGGCCACATTTCATATATATTTTAGAGAGTCAAATTCCGATATCACTTCCACCCCACAGGGAGCCTTCTGTGTCTGTTGGAGCTCTCTTTCTGTTCATGGAAAGGTGGACATGTGTCAGGGCCACAGCGCAGGGCTCAGTGTCACTCTGAAGCACCCCTGGCTTCCCCAAAGGCCTCCTGTGTAGCCTCCCAGGAATGTGGCAAGCAAGGAGGGCCAGTGTGGCAAGATTTCTTCACTTGGCAGGTGTGGAGGGGAGAGCCCATTCACAGAGGGGTGCCCTTTCCTGGGGGACATTCCTCCTTATCCTTTCAAAAGGTCATTGGAGTTCATCCCCTATGTTGCCACTTTGGAGCAGGTAAATCAAGCACTTCTTCTCCCAAATGGCAGCTTCCTACTGAGTTGATTGCTCTCCTGTTTAATGACTGATGACAGGGGCTGCTCCCAGTATGTCCAGTTACAATACAGCTCTGTCTGCGGCTGTCTCCATCGTCTACAACGGGGTTGTGAAATATTTGCACTGCTGTATGCTACAATTTCTTTGAGCCCAAGAAGCATTTTGATTTTATTTTATATTTTTTGAAGCTCTGTAGTCGCACTAAGAGGAAGACGCCTCCCCCGAAATGAGGACTCAGCAGGTCGGACCCTGCTAACCCCAAGTCCTCCCGGCTGGTTGCTGTTGCTGCTTCTTGCCCAGCCTCCTTTCCGATTTGCAACTTGGCCTCCTCTTTTATGTTCACTTATGTCATTACTTGAAAGAAAATAGCAGGACCTGGAAACTCTAGTCCTGCTCCTGGACTCCTGTCTCCCGCGGAGATCTCTTTTGATCTCCGTTTCTTTCTCACTATTACAACTGTGGCAGTGGAAAAGCCTGAGGATCTGAAATCATGCCAGGGACTGTCCGAGGACGTGAGGACATGTCTGTAAGTAGGAGAAGCGAGACATGGCTTTCACAGATCACGTAGATCATGAGCCCAGTCTCACGTTGGCCAGGACTGCAGAGGTTGCAGGCTCCCTTCCCAAGCAGAGGTTTTATGGTCACAGAGAAGTGTGAGTGCCTACATTTAATTACAGCATATGGTGAGTTACAACATGCCCTGGTGCAGATCTTAACACTTGGGAAGTCATTGGAGGATCGTCCATTCTTAGCTGTTTAATTGCCTCCTGGCTGCAGGAGAGGTATTGCCGCAAACTGGCTTCCCAGTGAAAAGCCACTGCCGGGGTGCTATGGTTTGGGCTGGCCTGCTTTGCTTGGACCTTTGTACTACTCTGCTCTTTCATCTCCAATTTTTGCTTGTTAGCTCTTAAAAATAAAGTCAAATTTTCAAATAAATGGTATTTAAGTTGGAAACTGGCCACGGTCTATTTAAGTTAGAGAGAGCCTCGGTGGTATTCTATTAATGACAACCACAATCACATGCTTTTAATTTGGATTCTTACAAGTTACTGCCTTTTCCTTAAATCCCCTTAATTCATTTAGTAAAAATGTTAGCATCCACAACCTGCCAGAAAATCAATTTTAAATTTCCGTGTCATCTTGTTTTAATATTGTGTATTGGGCCGGCGCCGCGGCTCACTAGGCTAATCCTCCGCCTTGCGGCGCCAGCACACTAGGTTCTAGTCCCGGTCGGGGCGCAGGATTCTGTCCCGGTTGCCCCTCTTCCAGGCCAGCTCTCTGCTGTGGCCAGGGAGTGCAGTGGAGGATGGCCCAAGTGCTTGGGCCCTGCACCCCATGGGAGACCAGGAGAAGCACCTGACTCCTGCCATCGGATCAGCGCAGTGCACCGGCCGCAGCGCGCCGGCTGCAGTGCACTATCCGCGGCGGCCATTGGAGGGTGAACCAACGGCAAAGGAAGACCTTTCTCTCTGTCTCTCTCTCTCACTGTCCACTCTGCCTGTCAAAAAAAAAAATTGTATATTGAAGTTAATATTTTGAACTTACATTTATATGTGATTTACAAGTTAAGCCATTTTGACTTTCTTGAAGAAGTCACACAATTGATATCTTCATTTGTGTTGTCAAATAAAATCATAATGTTTTTCAACTCATTTACTAGGTTTCTTAGTTTATTTGTATTGCAGAATATTTTTATGTGGTAACTAAATATTTTATAGATAATTCAATGTATTTTATTTTATTGCTTTGGATTCATTTTTAGCATCTACTTCCTAATTCTGGAAAAATAATTTTTAAAAATAAGCTCAGAATCTTTCCCCTCTGGATGACACTGGAGTCCTTTCCGGTTGCAGATTCCGTTTCCTGTGAAACCAGAAACAGTGGCTTAGGTGGACAAGCCTGACCTCCATCATGTCCATTTAAAAACAAATCAATCAACCTAAATAAGAAACTAGGGTTTCTTGGAGAAAGGCAGATTCTAGGGTGTCAGTTGGGGCAGGTACATGATGAGCCTGGCGTTGTTTTTGTGCCAGAAAACTAAAGAAGTGCACACTGATGAAGACGTGTCAAAAGGACACAGGAGTAACTTGAATGAGCTCCATCTGGCCAAACCTGGAACAATTTCAGCAAGACCAGGAGGGCGAGAGAGGGAGTGAGAGAGAGAGAGTGAGAGGGAGAGAGAGAAATTGACTATAATGGAATCAAACAAGAATTCATGGAACTAAACTGATAACAGATAAATAAGGATGCGGAGAAATCTGCTCCCTATGGTGAAATGCTGATGAGTGGAGAGAGAAGGCTGGTAGGGAAAGCGGAGCTTGAGAATTAGTGACTTGTGACCATCACAGTAACATTGACTCTGACTAGAATGATCAATAGATGCTCAATTTAGCAGAGGGAATTTTGATGAGGAAAGGATCTTTATGTGGTCTCAAAATATCTCTCCACAAATTATTTAAACATTATTAAAAAGGAAAACCATGCCTAGCGTAGAGGCAGCATAGCATCTTACTTGATGAAGTGCAGCAACACTAACATCAGCAACAAGAAGCTCGGGAGCATCGGGGCTTCCCAGTGTGACACCACAGAGAGACACAGCACTTGTGCAGTAATCCAACCAAGGAATGAGTCATCTCTGCTTCTTCAGGAGGAAATGGCACAAAACCTCAACTATTAGTAGCTATGGTCATGAAATAACTCGCCTATGTTCACTGGAAATACCAAGGGCATTAAAGAAAACAGAAGAATGAGGAACTGCTCCAAGTTAAATAAGACTGAAGAGACATGATGACCAAATGCAGTACATGATCCTAGACTGTATCCTGAACTGGATGAAAACCACTTAAAGGATATTTAGGGGACAACTGAAGAAATTGAAATGCACTTTAATTCATTACATCAATGTCAAGTGCCGTGATTTTTTTTTTTAATCATAGTTTGGTTATAGGAAAAAAAGACATCTTCCTGGGAGGCAATTGGTGACAGCCCATTTTCTTGGGTCCCTGCCACTCAATGTGGATTTGAATTTAATCTTCTGGCTTTGTCCTAGGAAATATAGATAGAAATATTAAAGTGTACAAAGGAATGATGTCTGCAACCTTCTGTCATGTGGCACAGAAAAATATTTGTTAAATGTATAATATGGACAAGAGCTGGATATAGGAAGATGAGAAAAGAAAGCAAATAAGCAAATGCTAAGACAGCAAATATGGTAATCAGAAGTTCTTTGTACTCTTCTTGCTACTTTTCTTTTCTTTTCTTTTCTTTTTTTTTTCAGGTAGAGTTATAGACAGTGATAGAGAGACAGAGAGAGAGGTCTTCCTTCCGTTGATTCACTCCCCAAATGGCCACTACGGCTGGAGATGTGCCGATCTGAAGCCAAGAGCCAGCTGCTTCCTCCTGGTCTCCCTTGCGGGTGCAGGGCCCAAGGACTTGGGCCATCCTCCGCTGCCTTCCTGGGCCACAGCAGAGAGCTGGACTGGAAGAGGAGCAACCAGGACTAGAACCCGGCGCCCATATGGGATGCTGGCGCCACAAGGTGGAGGATTAACCAAGTGAGCCATGGCACTGGCCCCTTTGCTACTTTTCTTTTAAGTTTGAAATTATTTCAAGCATAAACTTAAAATATCAGAAGGAAACAACCAGCAAAAACATTTTTATTTTTTATTTATTTTTTAAAAGAGCCATCTATTTATTTGAAAGATTTGGAGAGGGAGAGAGAGTGAAAGAGAGAAATCTTCCATCCACAGGTTCACTGTCCAAATGGTCTCAACTGCCTGGGCTGGGCCAGGACGAAGCCAGGAGCCAGAGCCTCTTCCAGGTCTCCCACGTGAGTGTCTGGGGCACAAGCTCTTGGGTCATTTTTTGCTGCTTTCCCCAGGCCATTAGCAGGTTGCTGGATCAGAAGTGGAGCAGCCAGGACAGGAAGTGGTGTCCATATGGGATGCTGGTGTTGCAGGCAGCAGCTTCACCTGCTATGCCACAGTTAGACTTTATTCTCAATGACTGATACTTGGTCAATAGGTTGATTTAAAAAATAAGCAAAAAAGATTCTGAATTAGAATAATAATGTAAATATTATTATTTAGGGCACAAAGCAGTATGATTAGACCTATTAAAAAAATAATTCCAGCCGGCTCAATAGGCTAATCCTCTACTTGCAGCGCCGGCACCCCGGGGGTTCTAGTCCCTGTTGGGGCGCCGGATTCTGTCCCGGTTGCCCCTCTTCCAGGCCAGCTCTCTGCTGTGGCTCGGGAGTGCAGTGGATGATGGCCCAGGTCCTTGGGCCCTGCACTCGCATGGGAGACCAGGAGGAAGCACCTGGCTCCTGGCTTCGGATCTGTGCAGCGGGCAGGCCATAGCGGCCATTTGGGGGGTGAACCAATGGAAGGAAAATCTTTCTCTCTAACTCTACCTGTCCAAAAAAAAAAAACAAAAAACAAAAAACCTCCTATTTGAAGAGTAATATTTCAAGTGCCAAGGTCAAGTTGATTCTTCAAAATTTTTTTTTTAAAGATTTATGCATTTATTTGAAAGTCAGAGTTACAGAGAGGCAGATTCTGAGAGAGAGAGAGAGAGAGAGAGTCTTCCATCCGCTGCTTCACTCCCCAAATGACTGCAGTGGCCGGTGCTGATCTAAAGCCAAGAGCCAGGAGCTTCTTCCTGGTCTCCTACATGTGGGTTCAGGGGCCTAAGCATTTGGACCATCTTCTACTGCTTTCCCAGGCCATAACAAAGAGCTGGATTGGAAATGGAGCAGCTGGGATTTGAACTGGCGCCCATTGGGATGACAGCACCAAATGTGGCTTTACCTGCTACACCACAGTGCCAGCCCTGATTTCTTCAAATTATAAAGTTTCACAGAATAGGATAGGTTTTTTATATTTAGACCATAGTTCTTATTTTACAGCATTTCAGGTATTTGAAATTTCTTATTAACTTCTTTTTCTTGTGGACAGAATTATAATGTGCTTTCATCTTGTCAAAACCACCTAACTTCTTAATAAGAACATTTCCTACAGGGGTATGTCTATGCGGAGACTGGCAGAGTCCTCTGATTTCCCATTACTATCTGAAATGCTGATTTTCTAAGCTTTCTGGATAGCTCTCACCCAATAATGATTTTTCACCGATTTCGAGGGTGAAGTTCAGTTTTCCTTTTTCCCTTGGTTTCCATGGTCTTCTTTGTCTTAGATTACTGTTTATTTTTGCCTTAGTTTATCCTAAGTAATTTATTTCTTCAGAAAGTGTGCATGGGAAGTAAAATGATCTCTAAGTACTTGAATGCCTAAGAAGGTCTTTTGGATTTGAAAAAAATTATTTAAATTAAAAGTCCAAGTTCAAAATAACTTCCCCTCAGAACTGACACCTCAAACTGTATGATTTTCATTTCTTTATAGATGACTTCTTTCTTCTCTCATAAAATTTTGGTCTTTTGTCTCTTGACAGAGTGAAGTTTCAGAAACGTGCCTGCATATGGACACTTTTTCTTTGTGTGTCATTTGGTGATCTCCATATGTGAGATCATTCATTTAGTTCACAAAACTTGAGGGCTGCCTGTTTTGTGTCAGGCATACTGAGCCAAATCTGGAGAGATTTGTGGGTTTCTGCAGCGCTGCCATGGCAGACAGTGAATAACTGGGGGTTTACTGTTGCAGGTGCTACACTGCTGCAGTCACTCTTTCCCCCTGCTTATCTGCCTCTCACTGCTGCAGCTGCAAGAACCTCTTGCTGCTTGCCTCCCTCTCCCTCCCAGGCTCGTTCTCGTTTCTTGATTGTGCTGGTCTAGGAATGTAGACCACTCAAGGAAGGCAGCACTGGGGCTGAACCAAGCAGGGAAAGAGGAATGAATTTGTATAGGAAGCTAGCCTGGTCTGTTAATTATTCAGTGTCTCTGAATACTGGTCGTATGTTCACTTGATAATGAAAACCCATGCCAATTCCATTCGCTCACAATTCCTCTTGACTAAGTATGGTAGCATTTGCAAAGGAGCTGTGTGTGTATGCATATGTTTTCTCCCTCTCTCCCTGTCACTGCACTCATACACACAGTTCCATTAATTCAACCAAAATTTGCTGAGTAGCTTATATGCCAGGCACTTGGTAGATTCAAGTGATTGATGCACTTTCTTCCATAAGCCAAATCATGCCTCTCAAGCATACGATGATAACAACTTTTCTAAAGGGTGGGAGTCTGAGCAGAGAGAGTGGCTCCTTAGGAGTCAGGACTAGAAGCATTGGCAGAGTCTTTTGCAGAAAACCAGACCCTCATTGGCTGAGGGCCTGGGACACGGACTCTGGAGATTGATCCCTTGAGATGAGGCATTTTGCCAGAGCAAGAAGCAAAGCACTTTATGGGGAGTGCTGACTATTTTCTTGTGAGTTAAATTTGTATTGTTTCTTCAAAATCAAGGTGCAAAGGATCACATAATGTTCACATACTACATAGATCTCCATATGCACGTCCTTTTGTCATGGAGTTTTTGCTATACTTCCCATCAAAGTTGAGTTTGTTTCTCCATCCTTGAATTCTGGGCATGGCTAAGAGTCTTTCTGTCACCAAGAGACTCTCACTGTACTGAAGGAGAAAAAGCCATGTGAAGAATGGCTTAAATATCCCAGCTGCCCTCGCTGTAGCCTCAGCCATGACAAGGAAGTCACTTTAGACCATGCAGCCCCAAATGAGCTGGACTAATCCAGGAGCATTAGTCAGATCACCCACAGAACTGTAAAAAATTGCAAATGCTTATTGTCTTAGTCACTGAGTGTTGTGGTGTTTTGTTGTGAGAAAAAGCTGAGTTACATAACTGGTTGAGGTGGGTGGAGGGAAGGCACAAGCAGCAAGGGAAAGGGTCTGAGCAAAAAAGGGTCTGATCATCGTATAAATGTTCAAGGAGGAGCCAGTGTTTGACACAGTGGTCAAGATACCCACTCTCCATATTGCGGTTCAACTTCCTCTCCACTCTGGATTCTAGCTTCCTGCGAAGGTGCATTCTGGGAGGTAGCAGGTGGTGGCTTATTAGTAGGGTCCCTGCAACCCACATTGGAGACACAGACTGAGTTCCTGGCTTCCATTTGCGGCCTGGCCCAGTCCTGGCTATTGCAGGCATTTTAAGAGTAAAGCAATGGGTAGCAATTCTGTCTCTCTGTCTCTGTCTTTCTGTCTCTCTGTCTCTCAAATAAAAAGAAGTCAGTCAAGATTTTTTTAAAGATTTATTTATTTGAAAGTCAGAGTTATACAGAGAGAGGAAAGGCAGAGAGAGGGGAGGCAGGGAGAGGGGAGGCAGAGAG
Source organism: Oryctolagus cuniculus (assembly GCF_964237555.1). Taxonomy (NCBI): domain Eukaryota; kingdom Metazoa; phylum Chordata; class Mammalia; order Lagomorpha; family Leporidae; genus Oryctolagus; species Oryctolagus cuniculus. Next base: position 127,841,772 of record NC_091435.1, on the reverse strand, counting down.
AGAGAGAGAGAGAGAGAGAGAGAGAAGTCTTCCATCTGATGGTTCACTCCCCAGTTGGCCACAATGGCCGGAGCTGCGTCGATCTGAAGCCAGGAACCAGGAGCTTCCTCCATGTCTCCCACGTGGATGCAGGGGCCCAAGGACTTGGGCCATCTTGCACTGCTTTCCCAGGCCATAGCAGGAAGCTGGATCAGAAGTGGAGCACTCGGGTCTCGAAATGGTGCCCATATGGGATGCTGGCGCTGTGCCACAGTGCTGGCCCCAGTCAAGATTTTTTTTAAACTTAACACCTTTTAACCAGTGGGTTGCTGCTGCCCAAATTCTATTTCACCCATCTCTGAGTGACTGATTCCTTTCTGTCATTCAGAGCTCAATTTTGGCGACTAGATGCACACACACACATACACACACACTCAATCACACAAAGCTTGAGTTTAATTTATTATTCATGAGGTTTAAAAATAATTTTGGGAGACAGTGGAGAGGCTTTTATTTATTTTGATAGTCTCTTCATGTATAAAATGGGAATGACAATGCCTATTTTAAATGCTTAAAGTACTTAAAGCTGACCTTGGGTTAATAACTCTTAGGCTTGCATAATGTAACTTTAGTGAAGGAATTTTACATTGAGTTCAAAATCTTACCATGAATGCAGTCACATTTTTTTTCTTTTTTTTTCTTTTTTTTAACTTTTATTTAATGAATATAAATTTCCAAAGTACGATTTATGGATTACAATGGCTTCCCCCCCATACCATCCCTCCCACCCACAACCCTCCCCTTTCCCACTCCCTCTCCCCTTTCATTCACATCAAGATTCATTTTCAATTATCTTAATATACAGAAGATCAGCTTAGTATACATTAAGTAAGGATTTCAACAGTTTGCTCCCACACAGAAACATAAAGTGAAAAATAATAGATGATTTTTTTTAAATGATGATGAAATCAGATCAGACCTATTGTCATGTTTAATCCCAGTGAGAGTCAAGTTGGGAGTTGATAATTTCTTTTTTTTTTTTTTTTACAGAGGATCAGTTTAGTATGCATTAAGTAAAGATTTCAACCGTTTGCACCCCCATAGAAACACAAAGTGAAATATATTGTTTGAGTACTTGTTATAGCATTAAATCTCAATGCACAGCACATTAAGGACAGAGATCCTACATGAGGAGTAAGTGCACAGTGACTCCTGTTGTTGACTTTACCAATTGACACTCCTGTCTATGGCTTCAGTAATCTCCCTATGCTCCAGTCATGAGTTTCCAAGGCTATGGAAGCCCTCTGAGTTCTCCGATTCTTATCTTGTTTAGACGAGGTCATAGTCAAAGTGGAGGTTCTCTCCTCCCTTCAGAGAAAGGTACCTACTTCTTTGAATACCTGTTCTTTCCACTGGGATCTCACTCACAGAGATCTTTTGCCAGAGTGTCTTGGCTTTCCATGCCTGAAATACTCTCATGGGCTTTTCAGCCAGATCCGAATGCCTTTAGGGCTGATTCTGAGGCCAGAGTGCTATTTAGGACATCTGCCATTCTATGAGTCTGCTGAGTATCTCACTTCCCATGTTGGATCACTCTCCCCTTTATTTATTCTATCGGTTAGTGTTAGCAGGTACTAGGCTTGTTTATGTGCTCCCTTTGACTCTTAGTCCTTTCATTATGATCAATTGTGAACTGAAATTGATCACTTGGACTAGTGAGATGGCATTGGTACATGCCACCTTGATGGGATTGAATTGGCATCCCCTGGTATGTTTCTAACTCTACCATTTGGGGCAAGTCAGCTTGAGCATGTCCCAAATTATACATCTCTTCCCTCTCTTATTCCCGCTCTTATGTTTAACAGGGATCACATTTCAGTTAATTTTCAACACTTAAGAATAACTGTGTATTAATTACAGAATTAAACCAGTCATATTAAGTAGAACAGACAAAAAAACTACTAAGAGGGATAATGTATTAAGTTATTCATTAACAGTCAGGGCAATGCTGATCCAGTCACCGTTTCCCATAGTGTCCATTTCACTTCAACAGGTTTCCTTTTTGGTGTTCAGTCAGTTGTCACCGATCAGGGAGAACATATGGTATTTGTCCCTTTGGGACTGGCTTATTTCACTCAGCATGATGTGTTCCAGATTCCTCCATTTTGTGAATGCAGTCACATTTTACTATACAGACACATCCTGCCATTTTGCCATTATTGAAGCCCTGCTTGATAATAATTGATATAATTTCTGGCTTGCTTTCTAAAATTTTCTTTAGTATTTTTAATTATTTGAAAGACAAAATTAATGAGACAAAGAAAAAAATTTTTTATCTGTTGATTTACTCTTCCAATGCCTGCAGTAGCCAGGGCTGATGTCAAGAATTTGGAACTTAGTCCAGCTCTCCCACGTGGGTGACAGGGTCCCGACTAGTTGAGCTATCACCTACTAACTCCCAGAGTGCACATTAGCAGGAAGCTGTATCAGAAGTGAAGCCAAGATCTCAATCTGATAGGGTTGCAGATACTCCAAATGGTGTGCTAAGTGTCAGCCTCACTTGCATGCTTTTTCAAAGTGGCAAAAAGGATGATCACTCAATTGAATTATGTCCAGCTCATTGTTTTCATATTTAAAAACAACACAAAGTATAGAATTTTCCAAGGAGATGCTGAGTAAATTTAGAAAGCAGAATCTCAACAGGAAAAGTATTCTGTAGGATAGAGAGAGCAGTGTGCTCTCCCTGCAGCTGGCCCTGATGTTTAATCCATTTCAGTTGAGTAGCTGGGGTTGCTGACTCTGGGCTCCAATTCTTCTCAGTAACATTCTAGGCCCTTTGCAGCCTGTGGTTAGAAGCTCAGCTCTTGGCGAGGGCAGGAAGGAAGGGTGGACCTGCTTTCGATTTCCTTTCTGGCTGGGAGTCACTGATACACAGCACTTTTCTTGCACTTCGCTGCCTACTGTCCGGGGAACAGGAATGCGGCTGCAGAAGTCAGACCAAAGCTGTGGCTCTGCTTGGTGCCTGCTCATACTCCAGCAAGCCAATGTGGTTTGTACCTCTTCAGGGGGTCATTTCTCTCCCTGGGGTGCACGAAGGACTCTCTATTACTACTGTAATAAGATGATAATGAAGTTTAGGACTAAGGACATTGCTGCATATCATTTGGGTTCGGTGGGGGGGGGGGAGGGGAGGCAGACTCTTAGAGGCAGCAGGCAAAATCTCCACCTCCGACCCTGCTGTGAGACTGTTGCCGGCCTCATACTGCCTTCCCCTCCATTCCCTGTCTGCCTCGGTTGCAAACTCAACTGGAATATGGAGTTTTGAGATTCCTGTAAGCCAATGCTTTTTAAATAAAAATACCAAATTCTTGCTTGTAGGGTATAATGTGAAATCGATTAATCTTTGTAGAGGTCGTCTGTCAGGAGGGAGTGATGACATCTACACAGGTGAACTGCTCAGCTTGCTCTAATACTAGCTATCGAGCGCTGCTTTCACAGTAGACATGAGTATTGTACTTTATACATTATTGTTAATCCTTACAACAGCCCCCTCTAGTCCTCCATTCTACCGGCTGCCTTGAAGTGGGATGGTGTATGTGACAGTGCCTTGAAGAATCTTAGTCGTTAAATGAAACTATCACAATTTTTAGTAAATATTCCAGAGATAATATGTTATTAAGTTTACAAAGAGCATGAGCTTTGTAGCTACAAAGTATCTGATGCAAACAAAATTTTTGCCCCTTTATATTTGGAAGTTTATTGCCAAGTTACTTCTGTAGGCCTTAATTTATAACCGTGTAAAATGGGTGCAATGACAATTACCCCTTTGGAATGTAGCATTCCCAAGGATTACGAGGGTCAACTGGCTACTCTGAGTTTAACACACGGAGGACTTACCACAAACATGGCTTCTCTTCTCTTTTCCAAGAAATAATAGAACCGGGCACAAGCATCCCCTATCAGTTCCAGTCTTGGTTCTGCTTCCCACTTCAACTTCTTGCTAATGTGCGCACTGAGAGACAGCAGATGATGGCTCCAGTACTTGGGTCCCTGCTGGCCACAGGGGAGACTCAGATTGAGTTCCGGGCTCCTGCCTTTGGCCTGCTCCAGTCCTGGCTCTTGCAAGCATTTAGGGAGTAAATCAGAGATGGAAGATCCCTGTCTGTCTTTGTCTTTGAAATAAAATAACTAGAGAAGCAATTTAAAAGATACGACATAATATAACTGACTCACAGGTATTTGAACATTTGTTCAGAGCGCCCACAGAAATATTAGAGAGAAGGAACAACAGGCAGAAGAATGAGCAATAACAGAACACTATAGAGCAAACAATCTGCTTCCCATAAAGAAAATAGGCTGAGTGGTCTTAGAAAGGAGATTTGAAAGTAGCTGTTTGTATTAGAGACTTAAAAATCATGCTATGAAGTTGCAAGGGAAAATATTAAAAATGTGTTTTTTTTTAACATTGCCTGGTTATGATAATATTAACATGATTCTAGGGCTTTGGTAGGAAGCTGCAATGAATTCAGTTGTTATACGAATGAATTTAAATTTAAGTGGCAGGGCTGGTGCTGTGGCATAGTGGGTAAAGCCGCCACCTGTAGTGCCAGCATCCCATATGGGTGCCAGTTCGAGTCCTGGCTGCTCCACTTCCAATCCAGCTCTCTGCTATAGCCTTGGGAGGCAGTGGAAGATGCCCCAAGTCTTTGGGCCCCTGCTCCCACGTGGGAAACCAGGAAGAAGCTCCTGGCTCCTGGCTTCGGATCAGCACAGCTCCGGCCGTTGTGGCCAATTGGGGAGAGAACCAGTGGATGGAAGATCTCTCTCTCTCTCTCTCTCTCTCTCTGCCTCTCCTTCTCTCTCTGTGTAGCTCTGACTTTTAAGTAAATAAATAAATCTTCAAAAAAATAAATGTAAGTGGCTACCTCAGAAAACCAGAAATGTGGATCTTCATAGCATGTATTCATTAGGAGAGATCAAATCTGTAAAGTGGTCACTGCAGTGCAGCAGAATTAGATATATTTTCAATAAAGTCACGTGCCACGTAATGACTTTGTTCAGTGATGGACCACATCTCCCATGGTTTTTGAACCATAAGATTACACTGTGCAGTGATATAGCCATCCTAGTCTATGTAAGTACTAACTTACTTGCCCCAAACAATGCATTTCTCATAACACACTGCCCTTGTTAATTGATACTTGCTTGCATTTTGTTCCGTTGGATCTTCCCTATTATTCATGAAAGCAGATGGGATCTCAAACTGGGAATTAGTGTACTAAACAAACAGCTCCTTTTCTCAATTGCTCCCCAACTTTAAGCTTTAGAGTAGGAAATACTGGCAGGAACTTTTTATATCCGTGTGTTGCCTTTAATACGTATTGAAACATTCTCTACTTTTCTTGGAAAGTTTTATGAATGTAGAGTGCATTGAAAGAGTCCTTGGCTAAAGAAAAATGTTTTCACAAACACAAACACATTTGTGCAACTCTTTCTGTAGGCCTGAAGCATCACAGTTTTGTGTCCAGGCTAAGTTTTTATGGACTTGAGCACCACATTATTTGTATTGTGTTAGGTCTAAAGAGGTAGTAATTAAATATTACTCTTTCCCACACTTTGTGGAGCTTAAAATCCTGGGTTTCTAATTTTACTCAAGTAACTAAAAATAGAATCTACTTTGCAAAGAAAAGACACAAAGACCAGATTAAACATATTTATATAATAATAAGCTTTTTTTTTACTATAATATCTGCATTTTCTTTCACAGTATCTCCTAATAAATTCTTACTCTGCACTGCAGATATCTACTGATGGAATGAATGGCTCCACATATGAATGATAAATAGAAAATTATCTGATAAATTTAGTATATAATGTTGATAATTATCTTGAATACTATGGTTTCAGAGGCTTAAGGAGTTGCTTTTCCTTGCGGTAGTTGAGTAATAAGTAAATATTTGATAAAGAGGTATTATCCAGAAATATGAGAACGGGTAGAGAGGGATGAAAGGAAATGAGTGCAATTCAGTGTATCCTTCTCCTCTTTTAGAGGTGGTTTATGAGATTTAGTATGAGCCAGGTTTAAAGACAACAGTGTTTGTTATGGCTTTTATTATTCATCAGTGTCCTGAGGTTATAACTTAAAAGTATTTTAATGCAACTAATATTGCTAAGCTTAACATGAGTTTTTCAATCATGAAAAAGAATTTTCAACTTGTTTATTCCCCTATGATAGAATTAGTCTTGGACTAAAATGTAAGTCATGCACTTTTTTTCATATTTTGGTTATTTGATACCCATGATCAGCACAATGTAGGACCCACATCTAAGGAACAGAAAAATGGTGGTGAGTCATATGCAACAAAAACTCAAGCATTTTTCAGGGCAAAGAATTTAATAGAGATGACGCAAACTGGGCAAACTCAACCTTGCCTCATCTCCAAGAAATATCCTTTTCCCCTTTCCCTTAATCTTCTACATATTACATGATCCAAGTCTACAGAGGTTTTTTTTTTTTTTTTTTTTTTTGAGAATTATTATATTTAAACTAAGAGGAAACAAAGGACAATTTTGAACAGGAAAATTGCTTTCTTCTACTGGTTCTCATTATAAACTTAGAAATTCTTCCTTAAAGTTCACAGCTGTGGAGTCGAAACTTTTTTTTGAAGGAATTAATAGAAAAGGGCCCGGGCCATAACATACTTGGTAGTTCCAAGAAAAGTGAGCTTTCACTTGGATATCGAACTTAAATCTCCTTTTTCCTTTTGGCTGCTTTAATCCTAAAGTCCATCCGTTAGGACAGAGTGAACCCTTGCTCCACTCCCAGAGACTGCAGCTTAGTGCTTGGCCCTCAGACTACGCAGGGGCAGTCTGGATCCAGATTAGCTCTCAAGCCCTCCGTGGGAGTAGCACTGGGGAGCAGGAATTCTCCAGCTTTAATATATGTTAGAGCAGCCTGGAGGACTTGCTAAATCAGAGTCCCTGATTTGTTAGATACAAAGTAGAACTTGAAAAGTAGTCTTTCTAGCAAGTTCTCTGTGATGCTGATGTTGCCAGCTTGGCAGCCCCATTTGAGAGCCATCAAGGTGCTACACAGATGGAAGTTAAGAGATACAAGGATGGAAGTTAAGAGATCTTGTCTTCATCTGCTTTCACTGCTTCCTGCCACCAAGACACTTACAATTGATCTTTGTGCCTAGTTTTCCCCTTTGTTAACATAAAGGGTTAAGCTGGCAAACTCTGGCTTGATCTTTCTTAATGATGTTCTGTCCATTCCGCCTGTGCCATTCGTTCATGGCAAAGTCCCAGCAGTAAAAGAAACTCATTCCCACAGCCATTTCCAGTTGTGAGCCTCTCCTCATTACAGGTGTCATTACAGGGAGGGGGCCTGGCTGTTCACAAGGCAACTCAGCTATTTCTGAGTATAAAATAGAAAACTTAATAGTCAAATTCTTAGATCAGAGTTTCCACATGATGTGCATCAGTGGGTTACAGATATGTTGAGATAAGTCCTCCTCTGCAACCGGGGCATCCTGAACACCGTGGAAGTCTGTCTTTGGAAGTATTGCTTTATCCTGGACTATCAAGTTTAAAGTGATCGCGACACACGTCTGTGTGTCGTGATATGACAGAATTTGAAAAACACCTGTAGGTTAAGTAAAATGAATGCTTTTTCACCCATTCCATGGTTCTGATATTTTTCTTTTTTAAAGATTTATTTTATTTACTTGAAAGAGTTACAGAGAGAGGTAGAGACAGAGAGAGAGGTCTTCCATCTGCTGGTTCACTCCCCAGATGGCTTCAATGGCCAGACCTATGCTGATCTGAAGCCAGGAGCCAGGAGCCTCCTCTGGGTCTCCCACGTGGTGCAGGGGCCCATGGATTTGGGCCCATGGACTTTCCCAGGCCACAGCAGAGAGCCAGATCGGAAGAGGAGCAGCAGGGACTAGAACCAGTGCCCATATGGGATGCCGGCGCTTCAGGCCAGGGTTTTAACCCGCTGCGCCACTGCACCAGCCCCTTTGATATTTTTCATATCAAATTTATTTAGAAAACACACCAACTACAATAAGAAATCTAACACATTTTCTAAAATATTAACTGGACTACTAAAACCACTATTTTTGAAAACTTTACTTATAATTTAGTAAGGTATGGAAAAGATGGCTGTTTTCCCGGAAGCCACCTGAAAGAGAGCTGTCTCATCTGACACCATTTGCTTTTGGTTGAATTTCTCAGCCCCACATTGTACTTTACACTGTTCATATATAAGAAATTGAAAGCTGTGATTGACAGAAAGTAGAACACCTGTGTGGGTGTGTGTCTGTGTAGTGGCTATAGTTTGGGAAGAAGATGAAAGAATGGTGCTGGGGTCCTTGGGTGCCACTTTCAAAGTTTCTGAACTTGTAGGCAATGTTACCATCTGCCTTCACTGGAAATCCCATAGTACTCTGGACAGGGGCTGGACCTATCCTACTGTATCATCACTTACTAGAATGAGGCTTGGAGCAAGAGAGGTGCTCACAACCTGTTTTCAAATAGCTTTATAAAAGGCTTGACAAGCATAATTACTTTCAAGTTTACTGACTGGGAACCTGTATTATTTATACTGTGTGCAGGAGAAGCCACAAAATGGAAGATGACATGGGACAGCATATATTTTACTGTACAAATCAAGCAGACTTGCTACTCCAAGCAGTTCTCCAACTTGTTCTAACTCATTTTCTAAAGCCATATAATTCCAGATTGCTTTTAGAAAAAGTGCATTCTTGACTACTAATTGGTTTTCAAATGTCTGTCATTCCCTCTTTTATATGTTTAAATTTATACAGGCTTTTTACTTGGTGAAATAGCATCTAATTTATTTCTTATCAAATAGTTTAAGTTGATCCGTGAGCTTCCCCCAGAGCTTCTTCCTCAGCAATCGCATTGTCTGTCATGAACAAAGCTTATGTCAAGGCTCTGTAACTTCTGATACTGAGCTCAAACATTTTTCACACAACCATAAACAAGATTTCAAATTGTACTTTTTATGATAGTAACAAAACTTATTTTTACTCTCAATTTGTCAATCACATTTTTATGTATTTATTTTTTAATTTTTTACAATTCAGAAACAATTTTAAGAATATAATGATAATTCTTTCCATCTTCCCATTCTGTCTCTCTTTTTCTTTCTAACCACAGTTTTTTTTTTTTTTTAAAGATTTATTTATTTGAAAGGCAGAATGACACACAGGGACAAGGAGAGACACACAGAAAGAGATCTTCCATTGGCTGGTTCATTCCCCAAATATCCACAACACCCAGGGCAGTTGTAGGCAGAAGGCAGGAGCCTGGAACTCCATCTGAGTCTCCCACATGGGTGGCAGGAGTCTATGTATTGGGCCATCTTCTACTGCTTTCCCAGGAGCATTAGCAAGAAGCTGGATGAGAAATGTAGCAGCCTGGACTTCAAACTGGCACATCTGATACAAGATGCTATTGTTCAGGCTGTGGCTAACCTTGCTGTGCCACAATGGCAGCCCCTGTCAATCACTTTTAGTAGGGAAAAGCAGATGGTTAGTTCTTGAAAACAACAACAACAACAACAACAACAACAGACTAAATCCAGGATTGGTAGAGGATCATCTTAGCTTCCAAGTAAGAATAAAAGTGCCTCTATAGAACTCAATGCCACTTTATACTTTTTCAAGTTTCACATCTCAGCTTATTACTCATTACTGATAATTTCATGTGTCACTCTGATTGGACATGATTTTGAAATGGCCAACCATGTATTACTTTCATACAAGTTTATTTAGGGCTTAAAAGTGTCTAGGGATCACTGTTCTTTAGCAGGAAAATCTTCCAGATGTACATTCCAACAGATGTGAAATTCCTCTCCTTTATTATCCACATCTGTGTTATCTGACTTATTTTCATTGAAACAGGCAACTATCAATTAGTATTTTTAGATTTCTACTCTGCAGAATACTTCCTTGTTTAAAAATATCTCTGTTGTTTTTTCTTAATATTAGTAACAGGAGCATTGTTGCGTGACATCTCCTTCCTTAGGCACACCACCACCATCAGCCTCATCTGCCCTCAAAGGCTCACCTGTCATCTTACAGGACTTCATCCAGTTCTGGTATATTTTGCCTTTCAAGAGGAAAACTCAGGCTTAGAAGTCAGAGATTCTGTTACTCATCTTTAGCATCCTTCCTAGTGTCTAGTGGAGAACCATGCAACATGTGGGTATTCAATAAACAACTGGCGAGTCACGTTGAATTGCAAGAAAATTTTGACTTTTTTGGTGCTAATCAAGGAAGCAATGTAAGCAAACCCTGGTTTCTACCACCTGAGATAATAAAAATTAAGGACAATTGGGGGCCGGTGCCATGGCTCACTTGGTTAATCCTCCACCTGCGGCACCGGCATCCCATATGGGCGCAGGGTTCTAGTCCTGGTTGCTCCTCTTCCAGTCCAGCTCTCTGCTGTGGCCCGGGAAGGCAGCGGAGGATGGTCCAAGTGCTTGGGCCCTGCACCCGCATGGGAGACCAGGAGGAAGCACCTGGCTCCTGGCTTCAGATCGGCCCAGCGCACCGGCTGTAGTGACCATTTTGGGGGTGAACCAACGGAAAAGGAAGACCTTTCTCTCTCTCTCTCTTTCTCACTGTCTAACTCTGTCAAAAAAAAAAAAAAAGGACATTTGGGTGAACTAAAGGTACAGGGAAATAAAACCCAAAAACAAGGCATCCACAAAGAGTGTTCCTTCCCCTTTAACTTAGTCCTGTCTCTGCTGCAGATATGGGGGAAGTTTGGTCATTGTTATGACACTGGACACCCAAGATCTCTTGTGACTGTCACATGTACCAGTGGCATAATGCAAAATAGCTTTGAATTTGTTTTCAAAGACTGAGACTGACATTCTAATAAAAAGTTTTGTAATGATTTCATACCTTTTCATTTTTAGTGAGTTTTTGTATAAATGATGAGAGTTACTTCTCCAAGCCCATGGCTAATTTCTAAATACTAGTTCGGTGCTTTAGACACTGGTTTCTACTGAGTATTCTCCTCCTTCTTGTAAACCTTATGAGTGTCATGTGCAGAAAGGAAGACAAGGAGAACAGTGTTTTCTGTTCATGTTAGTAGGATCCCATGGGCCTCCTGGGATTCCTTATACTAAAATACTGTCCTTTTGATGATGCCCTCACAGCTCTGGCTTTTAAAATCAACTCTTTTTTTTTTTAAAGATAAAAGGTTATTTATTTTTAAAGTCAAAGTTAAGAGAGAGAGAGAGAGAGGCAGAGACACAGAGAGAGGATCTTCTATTCAAAAATTCACTCCCCAGATGCCTGCGATGGCCAGAACAGGGCCAAGCCAAAGCTAGGGGCTTCATTTGGGTCTTCCATGTGGGTGGCAGGGTCCCAAACACTTGCACCATCTTCTGCTGCTTTTCTCAGTCCATTATCAGGGTGCCAGACAGGGAGGAGAGTAGCTGGGACACAAACTGGCACCCATATGGGTTGCTGGTTTTACAGGTGTTGGCTTTATCTGCTATGCCACAATGCCGTTCCCTAAAATCAACTTTTAAATCCCTTATATTTATAGTTCCATTCCAAAATGGGCTGCATTACAGTTTTTTACATTCTACTCTAGCAGAGTCATGAAGATCTTCTTTGCATCCAATAAACAGTTGTTGAACTTAAGAGTTTAAATTATTATCCTTGTTTCCAGGATGAAAGTTTTGTATAGATCTGTTAGATAATTCTACAAAAATAATTAAGCAAAACAGCACTTTAACCAAACTTTTGACATTGCATACAGTCTGGACTTGGTTATTTTCTGGAACATATTTGTCTTATAGCTTATATAGGAAGGTCTATCTGTAAAAAGTGTCAGCCATATAAAAAAATTGGAATATTTTGCTGTGTCCAAATGCTCATGTTGTACTTTATAGGATCCTTTTTTATGTTACTATTGACTTTTGAGAAAGCAAACTCGATTCTTCAAATGTTTGTGAAAATTACATGGTCTGTGATATATCTTTGAGATAATCATACATCCATGACTGGCCAGGTAAGCTTATTAATATGCCTCTATTTCAAAGGATACACTGTAATCATGAATTCCTGGCCATTATGATAGAGGCTTTCTTCTTATGCAGAAAGTATTTGAAATAAACACAAAGGTCTATAAAAGACCAGCAGGGAATAAAGCCATAGTCATTAGAAAGTTCCCTTTATCTAAATTTAAAAATTAGAACATTAAAGAAGGATGGTAGTTTTAGTTTTCTGAGCCTAAATGTTTTCCTTTGTGATCTAGTCACTTAATGAAATAAAAAAAAATGAAATTGGTCATTGTTGTCTTGTTATTTGGAAATATATCCATAATTTACTTAATAGAGCACCATTGCTACTGACAAAGTTAAGGCATTTTATAAGATAGTTATTTTACTAGAAGTTTGGCACTATCTAGCGAAATAGTGGGGAGAAGGAAGGTTCTGTGTTTGCATATCTGATTAATTGTCTTTTTTTTTTTGTATACAGTAGCACTGGAATGAGAATCTTCTGGGGAGCTTGTAAACTATGCAGATTCCCAGGCGTACAAGGTGTTCCAAATCAGAATCTCTGCAGGAAGGGCTTGGAACTCTACATTTAAAGAGGCATCCCAAGTGGTTGTTCCGCTCACTAAGCCCAAAAGTGGCTGACCTTAAACTCACACTCATTAATTGAAAATTATACAATCCTGGAGGCCAGCACTGTGCCATAGAAGGATAAACCTCTGCATGCGATGCCAGCATCCCATATGGGCACTGGTTTGAGTCCTGGTTGCTGTACTTCAGATCCAGCTCCCTGCTAGTGTGTCTGAGAAAGCAATGGAAGTGGGCCACGTCCTTGGGCCCCTGCACGCATGTGGAAGACTTTAGGCTTCTGGCTTCAGCCTGGCTCAGCCCTTGCCCTTGAGACCATTTGGGGAGTGAATCAGGTGATGAAGGACTGACTCTCTCTCCTCTCTTTCTCTCTCTCCTCCTCTTCCTCTTCTCTCTGTAACTCTGCCTTTCAAATAAAAAACCAAAAAAAAAGTTATAAAACTCATCTTTGGGTTAAACAGTTTATATTTTATTTTATTTTATTTTTAAAGCTTTATTTTATTTATTGGAAAGACAGTTACAGAGAGAGGTAGAGAGACAGAGAGAGAGAGAGGTTCTCCATCCACTGGTTCACTCCCCAGATGGCTGCAATGGCTGGAGCTGAGCCGATCTGAAGTCAGGAGCCAGGAGCTTCTTCCAGGTCTCCCACATGGGTGCAGGGGATCAAGGGCTTGGGCCATCTTCTACTGCTTTCCCAGGCCATAGCAGAGAGCTGGATTGAAAGAGGAGCAACCGGGACTAGAATCGGCGCCCATATGGGATGCCGGCACTTTAGGCCAGGGCTTTAACCCACTGTGCCACAGGACTGGCCCCAAACAGTTTATATTTTAATATGATTCTCCCTTCAGCATACTTCTGTGTTATTTACTTTTTTAATTTTTTTATTTTTATTTTTTTGACAGGCAGAGTTAGAGAGAGAGAGAGAGAGACAGAGAGAAAAGTCTTCCTTTTCCGTTGCTTCTTCCCTCAGATGGCCACTACATCCAGCGCGCTGTGCTGATCTGAAGCCAGGAGCCAGGTACTTCCCTCTGGTCTCCCATGCGGGTGCAGGGCCCAAGCACTTTGGCCATCCTCCACTGCCTTCCTGGACCACAGCAGAGAACTGGCCTGGAAGAGGAGCAACCAGGACAGAATCCGGCGCCCCAACCGGGACCAGAACCCGGGGTGTCGGCGCTGCAGGCGGAGGATTAGCCAAGTGAGCCGCGGCGCCGGCCTGTGTTATTTCTTACATTCTCTCCTTTTTTCTCTTGTTAAGTTTCAGATAATCTTAGAGAACTATATATCATTAGTATTCTTTGGTTATAATCATGAAACTCTAATTCTGATTGGGTTACAGTTATGGGATAGATCATGAATCAAAAACAGATCTGAAGATCAATCCAAAAGAGAGGAACTAAAGTAGCTCCAGCTATGTAAAGACCCTGCTCAGTTCCTGGGTCACTGTACTCAAATTTCCAAATAGATTTTTTGAAAGCATCAACCTTGCTGAGCTGGTCCTGTCCAAATCTTGGCTGGGGGAGGTGGGGTGGGGAGTGAAACTGAGGGAAGTTTTCCAGGCCTGTATCCAGGATGCTACCCATGACTACATCCAAGTAGATTTCCAAGGCAAAACAGCAGTAGTGTTCTAAGGAGAATGGAAAACTTCTGTGTAGTCAAAAACAAGTTCACAACACCACAGAAAGCTTTAGAGCCACTGACAAGAAGAGTAGCCACTTTGCTTAGAGGTGAATGAATTCCTGGGAGTTGGTTTATTTATTATATACCCAGCACTCTGAGACTTCTGTTAGGTGTTAAGGAAATAACAATGCAGTTACTAGAAGTTAGGGCAAAAAATAAAGGCAAACAGTAGGTGGGTCACTTTAGATAAAATATGCTCATAACAGAGCCTCCCTAGTCAGGACTAGGTAGAGAAGAGTTTTGTTCAAATAAATGGGAAGTCTGGATCAGGATGCTCCTTACACGGACAGCTTTCTCTATCAGCTACAGATAGCGTGGTTAGCAACACTTTTTTCTGCTAGTTGTTCAGCACTGCTAGGTACTGCGGATAAAGATGTTTCCAGCATCCACAGAGCTCACATTCATTCTCAGGGAGTGTCTCTCTTTGGAGATAAAGGAACTGCAAGCTTGGTTGTACATTAACTTAGCACAAATTGCGTAATTTACTCCTTTATTACTTACTCGTCTTGACACAGGTCATCCTTTCAGGGATGGTTTACTCCCCCGATCCCAATTCATCATCTAATAGATATGACCCTTCCTTTCATACTTAGAATGAACAGACTCTCTGGTTACAGTTTTCTCTGATGCCACCTGCAAACTGAAGAGTCTCCCTTACGTATTGGCATTTTGTGCCAGTAGCTCCATTTGTATTTGCTTGTCTGCCTTCTTCTTCATTAGACTCCTACAAGCTTTTCTTTTCAACCTCCAGGATCCTCAGGCCTCTTTAGCACATAGCTTCAACTACCATTTACATACTGAGGATGCCTGAAGCTGTGTCTCCGGCTCTGAGCGGTCTGGTGAATTTTGGATTTATATAGCAGGATGAGCAGTCAGAATTTCTACATCTGATCTCAATCATTTTTCTCTCAAAACCTGTTTTCTCCTGAACTCTCAATTGGGGTGAATGATGCACACATCTGTCTAGTTTCCCAAGACACAAACCTGGATTCTCCTGTGACCTCTCCCTCTGTTCCGTTTTCACACAGAATGCAAAGCGATAGCTCAGGTCAGCATGGCCTTGATCAGGAAACTGCAGCATCTTCTAAATTCTAGCTTCCTACCCTTACTCTAGCTCCTTTAAGCTCTTCTTTACATTCCAGAGAGATAACAAAACCCCTTCTCTGAAGCATTTCAGAAGGTCTTCTGTGAAAATCAGTATAATCGTCAAATTCCTTCACTACCATGAAGAAACCTCTCCATCTCCTACTCCTTCCTGTCAGAGACATACTCTAGGGGTGTAGCTGTGCCCAAGACTGAATGCTGCTCGTACTATTGATGTGCTTCACCCACAACTCACCGTTTGATGAGCTTGACTTCCAACTGCCTGCAGCCTTTCCACCCAGTAGAAATCCTCAACTAATGACTCACAAAAGTTGGTTCATAAAACAGCTACTTCCTTAGCCCTGGCATAGGCAACTCAGAGGCCTGAGTCCCCAGTGTAGTTAATTACCTTTTACAAATGGTGGTAACAGGTCTGATAAAATGTTCTCTGTTAGTGGCCTTTCTGTTGTTCCCAGCTTCCTTTCCCAAACCCTCCCCAGGGTTTCCTGGGATCCCTCATGAGTGAACTGTTGGCCCTTGACTTTTTGTGGCATCAAATTTTGAAAAAGTCAAACAATATACTTGACATGTATCCTTTGTTTCAGCCAAAAAAAAAAAAGTGTGCATTTTTAAATGCTGTGTCTTCCCACGGTTTTTCTGCCTCCAGTGATTTTGGCTCCTATGCTCCTTACCTGGGATTCTGGCCAGATCTTATTAGCTTCTCAAAATCATACCTGAGTATAACTTCTTTAAGAGACGCATTTGTACACACCGCAATTGTGGACTGGAAGCTCTACCTCACTGTATTTGACAACAGACACTTTAATCCTTGATATATTTGTGTGGTTCTCTTGTGACATCTATGCCGGCAGGAACCAAGGTATGCTTAGATTTTTCAGTACAACCCTAAAAGAATAGAAGATGATAAAAGTTGATTCAACTCACTCAATACTTGCTTGAATGAATGGTTTTTGTTGAATACAATTGTGAGTGAATGAGTAAACAAAAATGAAACCAGCAAGGGCAGATTTTATTACAGAAAAGTAAATCTGAATAAAAATTTATGCAACTATAACCCCAACGTTCAGAAGAAATAGTTTTGGTTTGTTTACAGTGTTGTTCTTCTAAATGAATGTGAAAAAGCAGAACAACAACAGCAACAAAACTAGTACATGCAGAGCGAGCATTGTCTCAGATACTGCTTAAGCACTTGAAAAATATTCCACATTGCATATACCGTTGTCACATTTATTGTAGTACATTTCCCATTTCGTATGCCATTGTTGCATTTCTTGAGCAGAATCTTCAACTATTTGAATGTCATCCCAATTGCATTTACTGTTGTTGAGCTTCTTGCATTACCTTGCACCTGCTATTATGTTATGTAAAACTTATTGTTACTACTACTATTGCTATTGTTACATGTTCATGCTGGATTTCTTTTATTATATTTCCCTTAACATTTTTATATTAGTGTGAATGTTGCCTTACAAATGTTAATGGTTTGTTTTTTAATATTAATTTGAAAACCACATTGAGACAGAGAGGTAAGAGGGAGAGAGAGTCACACAGAAAGAATGCTCCCATCTGCTATTCCATTCCCCTAGTGCCCATGACAACTGTGAGGTACCAAAACCAGGATCTTGGAACTTAATACAAGTTTCCCATTGTGGGTGGCAGGAACCCAATCATTTGAGCCATTACTGCTGCCTCCCAGGGTTTGCACTGGGAGGAAGCTGGAGGCATCCTACCCGGACACTTCAGCATGGGACACTGGGGTCGTAACTGCTAAGCTACATGTGTTCTTCCTTGTGCTAGATATTTTAAAGCTGTTCTCTTCACAGAGTGTGAAGCTCAGGAAGTCCCATTATGTCTATCAGTGTGATATGTCTATCATCTGAATATATTATTCAGTTTGGGAACGTCCTTCCTCTTACCTTGAAAAATACAGAGGGTTAATCATTGCCGTGGTAAACTTCCTGCCTCAGATACTACTATGACGCAATGTAGCCAAAACAATACCTTTTGACAATGGCTAGAGTTTCCTAAAGCCAATGTCAATTATATTTTCCAAGCACATTGAAAATTTAGCTCACTAATATATAATCACATTAATTCATTCAATTAACATTTGAGATCTTTTTGTATATATTGCATTGTATTAACTTCTGGGTATACAGAGTTTTTTTAAAAAAGGATTTATTTATTTGAAAGGCAGAGTTACAGAGAGGCAGAAAGAGAGAGAGAGAGTCTTCCATCTGCTGGTTCACTCCTCAGATGGCTGTAATGACTGGAGCAGTGCTCATCCAAAGCAAGGAGTCAGGAGCTTCTTCCAGGTCTCCCTCACAGGTGCAGGGGCCCAAGGACTTGGACCATTTTCTACTGCTTTCTCAGGCCAAAGCAGAGAGCTGGATCAGAAGAGGAGCAGCCAGGACTAGAACTGGCGCCCATATGGGATGCTATGCCTGCTATGCCATAGCGCCAACCCCTGGGTATACAAATTTGATAAGAGTGTGACCATTGGCCTATGGCAGTTTTTTTTTTTTTTTTTTTTACCAAAGGTTGTCTTTGCAACAGTATTCCATAAATATGTACACTATTATGTGTCTATTAAAAATAAAAAACAGGAGTAGACATTGTACTACAGTGTGTTAAGCTACTGCTGAGGACTCACATCCCATGCAGGACTGGGTTTGAATCCCAGCTCCTCTTCTGATTCTGGTATTTTGCCTATGTGTACGTTGGGGTCCAATAGATGATAGCTCCAGTGCTTGGCTTCCTGATAGCCTCATCAGAGACTGGGATGGAGTTTCTGGCTCCTGGGTTTGGCCTGGCCCAGCCCTCGCTATTGTCAGAGCAGGCATTTGGAGAGTATGCCAGCAGACTGAAGATCTCTCTCTGTCTCTTTCTCTGTCTCTCTTTCTCTCTCTGTTGCTATGCCTTTTAAACAATTTAGAAAAAAATAAACTTAAAAAGAAAAACTTAAAAAAACCCAACACCTTATTTAGAAAACCCAACACCTTATTTAGAATGAGAGAGACATACAGGAAAAGGAAGGAAGGGAGGAAGGAAGGAAAGTAGGAAGGAGAAGCACTATATATATATATATTTTTTTTCAAGAAACAAAAGACACACACACACAGAGAGAGAGAGAGAGAGAGCACTCTCATCTACTGGCTGACTCCCCAATTGCTTGCAGTGACTCGGACTGGGCCAGGCCAAAGGCAGGAGCCCAGAACTCAATCCAGGTCTCCTGTGTGGATGACACAATCACTAAGCCATCACCTGCTGCCCCTGCAAGTACACATTGTTAGAAAGCTACAGTCAGGCTTTGGAGTAGAGACTCAAATCCAGGCACTCTGATATACGACAGACATCTTAACCAATGTTTTAACTGTGAAAACAAATGTTGGCTTCAGCTTTATATTTTTAATGGAAAGTTTTCATTAAAAAAAAACAACAGAAGAGAATTTGCCTTTGCAACTTTAAGATCAATGCCCCAATACACCATATAAGCTTTTTTACTTCTAATGTGTCTGGAGTTAAAATTGAAGACTGGCTTGGTCTTTGATAATTTTGCATTTGTTTAGAGTCTTCCTGCCAGGAAGCTCCAAATCTGCATCAATATTAACATATTTATCTTTTTAAAAAGAATTATTTTGTTTATTTGAAAGAGTTACAAAGAGAAAGAAACAGAAGGAGAGATAGAAAGATCTTTCATTCGTTGGTTCACTTCAACAACCAGGGCTGGGCTAGGCTGAAACCAGGAGCCAGGAGCTTCCTCTAGGTCTCTCACAAGGGTGCAGGAGCCTAAGTACCCAAGTACCCAAGTACTTGGGCCACATTTGCTGCTTTTCCAGGCACATTAGCAGGGAGCTGGATCAGAAGTGGAGCAGCTGGGACTTGAACCAGTGCTCACAGAGATTCCAGCATCGAAGGCAGCAACTTTACCAGCAATACCACAGTGCTGGTCTCTAACATGTTTATCTTAAAATGACCGTTCCCTTTGTGTGGATTAAAAATGCTTTCATTTTATCTATGAATTCTTTATTGCTTTTAATTTTTGTGTTTGGTTGACCCGTACCGTTTTTTCCCTCTGTGTGAGTACATTATTTTAGGAAAGAGACCATATCTTATTTATTTTTGTATCCCCAGGACCTGACATGGAACCAGGCATTTTGTAAATTCTACATAAGTGTTTCATCAATGGATTAAAAAAATCCTATAAAACATTTAACATAATGCTTTAAGCCTAAAAAACTAAAATGTTTCTGCAAGTGGTTCTATAAGAATGTTATCAACACGCATGTTTTATTGTAAGTCCTATGAAATAATCTGCACTCTCTTAAATCCTCACTGCAATCTTTTCTTCCAGACATAATTTGAAGTCAGTGATAAATTCCAATTCATAAAACTAATCTCTTGTGTTACATCCTGTCCGCCTCATTCAACAGTTTCCCAACAATATCTGAAGCAGTCAGTGTGTAGTAATCAGGAAACCTCTGGCATGCTTCCAAGGCCTAGTCGTCTTTTATGAGCCTTCACACTGTTAAGTCCCATCAGTTTAGGCTGAATCATGTGAACGAAAATTCTACTATATTTTAAGCTACTATGCAGATCCACAGCTTACAACGAAGCTGTTTTTAGAGGTCTACTTTCACACTGGCATGAAGATTTGCCTAATTAGTCCACTAAATCCTTTTGAAATCCATTTAAAAAATAGCTCGAAGTAGATGTTTAGTCTATAGCATTTAAGACACCAGTTAAGACATCTGCATTGTGTACTGGAGTACCTGGGTTTGATACCCAGTTCTGTCTTTTTTTTTTTTTAAGATTTATTTATTTATTTGAAAGTCAGAGTTACACACAGAGAGGACAGGCAGAGAGAGAGAGAGAGAGAAAGAGAGAGAGAGAGAGAGAGTTCTTCCTTCCACTGGTTCACTCCCTGATTGGCCGCAATGGCTGGAGCTGTGCTGATCTGAAGCCAGGAGCCAGGAGCTTCCTCCAGGTCTCCCACGTGGATGCCGGGGCCCAAGGACTTGGGCCATCTTCTACTGCTTTCCCAGGCTATAGCAGAGAGCTGGATCAGAAGATGAGCAGCCGGGTCTTGAACCGGCACCCATGTGGGATGCCGGCACTGCAGGTGGCTGCTTTACCCGCTGTGCCACAGCGCCGGCCCCGTTTGTCTTCTGATACTACTTTCTTATAAGGCAGACCCTGAGAAGCAGCAAGTGATGGCTCAAGTTGTTGTATTCCTGCCACCTACATGTAGGACTTTGATTGAGTTCCGGGATCCTGGCTTTGGTCCAGTGTAGTCCTTGTAATTGGAGGAATTTGGGGAAGTGAACAAGTGAATGGGACTACACTCTCTTTCTCTCTTTCCAGGTTAAATAAATTTAAAAAATTAAAAATAGTTGAATTATAATAGTTACAGTCAAAGTTCTGGATTCTGAATCCTGGACCTTTGGTGCAGGTAACTGGGGCATAGAAATCGGGCTGTCACAAAGGGACTGTTACCCCTGAGTGCCTGCAGAGAAGTGTGGCATAGCCTCCAACTTTTGCAACTCTTGCGTGGCACCACAGAGGGCACAAATATTTGGTGTTTTAGGTCTCATTTCCCTTTGCTGACCCAACCTCATGAGGAAGGAAGAGGGCTGGCTTTCTTTAAGTAGCCCTCGAGTGTTTTCTACAAAGGACCAGAGAGTATTTTAGGCTTTTCACATCGTATCATCTGTCACCAGTGTTTAACACTGATACTTAATGATATGTAAACAAATGAACATAGCTGTTTTAGAAGAAACTCTATTTATGGACACAGAATTTGACTTTTATATAAGTTTGCTGTTTTGCAAGTATTAATCTTTGGATTTTCCCCCATCTGCTTAACAGGTAGAAGCATCCTATACGCTGAACAGTAGCTAAGTTCAGGCATGGTTGGGCAATCCTGCTGTATAGAAACCCAAGATTAACTTCTGATTTGTTAATATCTCTTTCTGCTTCCTCCCTCATCTGCCTCATGTTCCCTGCACACCCATCCTGCTCTAAATCTCAGTGACAGCCTTCCTTGCAGGACTGCTCTATCCCAAAGTACCCCATGCTCTGATGTTCTAATCTTCCCTTCCGTCTCTTCCCATCTCCTAACTATGGCCTTCCACCTAGTTTGTAAGAAAAAGCAAATATGCTTTACTAAGAGCTGCTACTGGAACTGTCTTTTTTATGATTTATTTATTCATTTGAAAGGCAGAGTTAGAGACAGGCACAGGCAGAGGCAGAGATCTTCTATCCGCTGGTTCACTCCCCATGTGGCTGCAACAGCTGGAGCTGGAACAATTCAAAGCCAAAAGTCTGGAGCTTCTTCTGGGTCTTTCTCAGGGGGTCTTCCTTGTTCCTTGGACCATCTTCTACCACTTTCCTAGGCCATAGCAGGGAGCCATAGCAGCATCTGGGTCTTGAACCGGTGCCCATATGGGATGCCGGTATGGCAGACAGAGGCTTAACCCATTATGCCACAGCAGTGGCCCCTGGAACTGTTTTTTGAAAAATTCAGTTCTGGACCTGTCATCCAGGTTATAATATTCTCATGCTTTCTCTTTAACTAGAAGACACAGTTGACCATCTTAAATTGTCTCATTAGGCCCTTGGCAATCTGTTGTTGCACATCAGAGCCTTATTCCTCATCTGCTCTGTGGTTCCTCATGCCCACCAACTCCCTGTGGCCAGTGATTTCCTTCTTGCCAAGTAGGAGCCTTTTCTGCCCTCTTGCCCTCATGCACAACACTTTCTGCGTGCAACACTGTGACCTCTCTTCTCAGACTGTGCACTTCCAGTTGACTCTCCAAGTTCTCGCTCTGAAGATACTCAAAATCATTCATACTGAAGCCTTTGCCAATACCCCTGAGATTTCACCTTTTAAAAAGAGTTTAACATGTTTCTTATTATGCCACATAGCACATTGCCATGCACATCTGTTTATAAACCTTTCCTTCATACCAGATTCTGGTTTCAGTTGGACAGGGGTTGTGTTTTCTTCATCTTCATGAATATCTTCTAGTTCTACTTCCAGAACCTAGCATAGAGCCAGCAATACAGTCTATGCCTATGGGGGTGGGGAGTGTTGAATTGAACTCTCCCAGAAGTCATTGTCTTTGAAAAGTGTGTATGTGTTAACTCAGGTGACTTTCTAATTGTCAGCATTTCCATCTATAGTGAAAGGGGGTGAAAGCATTTGGTTAGAAAAAAAAATAAATGGGTGTTGTTTAATTTTAATTAATTTATTTGTATTTACTTGAGAGGCACAGCGAGAGAAAGAGAGATTTTCTATCTTCTTGTTCACTACCCATATGCCCTCAATAGCCAAATCTGGGTCAGACCAATGCTTAGAACCAGAAGACTAGCAACTTAAACCCAATCCAGGTGTCCCATATGGGACTTGGGCCTTCACCTTCTGTCTCCCTGTGTGCCCATTAACAGAAAGCTGAAACCAGAAGCAGAGCCAAGACATGAACCCAGGCACTGTGACATGGGATATGAGCAACACAAGTGGTATATTAATTGCTGCATCAAACAGCTGCCCCAGTGGATACTATTGTAGAGGAGAGAACACATTGCCATAGCTGGGCAGGTGTTCCCCATCTCCTACTGCCTCCGGTCCTCAGGATCAACCACCCCAGGAGTCCCATACTTCAGAGTTCTTGTTTTTCCTGGACTCATGGTCATATCCAGACTTCCCAGGGCCACCGTGTGTAAGGCTTCAGGTCTTAGGAGGAAAGCAGGCAGGGGTGAGAGAAACTGCCAGTTGAACTTGAACTACAAGTCAATCATAAAGTATTTGAAAGTTGATGACTGGGCTGGTGCTGTGGCTCACTTGGTTAATCCTCTGCCTGCAGTGTCGGCATCCCATGTGGGTGCTGGGTTCTAGTCCCAGTTGTTCCTCTACAGCTCTCTGCTGTAGCCCGGGAGGGCAGTGGAGAATGGCCCAGTCGCTTGGGCTCCTGCACCCGCATGGGAGACCAGGAAGAAGCACTTGGGTCCTGGTTTCGAATCGGCACAGCACCGGCCATAGCGGCCATTTGGGGGGTGAGCCAACAGAAGGAAGACCTTTCTTTCTCTCTCTCACACTATCTATATCTCTACCTGTCAAATAAATAAATAAAAAAAAAAAAAAAAGAAAGTTGATGACTAGGAGGCAATACTGGTTCTATTATGTTTTCTTATCCTCTGCCCCTGGGCAGCAGAGAAGTGATTAAAGGAGAGTGACATAGACTCTGAAATGGGTCACTTAGGACTAAACAATTTAATCAATGCATAGGAATTGTGACAAATGAGCAGCAAGGAGCAGATTTTATTACAAAATAAGTCCAAGGTATCTAATAAAGTCTCTATCATAAAAATGAAATTTTCAAAAGTTCTTTCATTTCTCCTTGGAAATCTCTACTCAGCTTGATATTCAAGAGAAAAATTAAGGTAAAACTACAAACAACATAAGGGAACCTCATTAATATTTTTAAGTGCTTATTTACTAGCACATAGTAATTAATTTATTTGTGTGTAGTTAGGTTCTTTGTTTTTTGGGGGGAGGTTTGTTTTTGGTTTTGGCTAATGAAGTAGTTTTACTTTGATTGCTATTTTGATTTTGAAAGAAACCCTTGAAATTGAGAAGTGGAAATTTGATTACCTATGGATTACAGAAACTTTGTAAACCTTGTTTTATTTCGATTTACTAAATAGGACACTGTGGATTCAGTTCATCATCCACTGCAGTAATCGCAAACTGATTTAAAAGTAGAATTAAAGCAGGTGTATAATCTGGAAACTGTGTCACCCTTGCAAAGCCAAGAAGGAAACCAGATATGGACCTTACTTTCCTGAAACTTATTCCCTACATTAATTATAGTCCAGTCTATTGGCATACCATTTTTGTATTATTCAGTCTTTAATACTTTACATATGGCTGAATATGAATAGAGGAAGGAGACCAAGAGTTGTTAAGGTGCTGGAAGAGCTGGTATTGTAGCACAGAGTGTTAAACCTCTGCTTACAATACCTGCATCCCATATTGCAATTTGAGTCCCGGCTATTTCACCTCCCTGCTAACACTCCAGGGAAAGCAACAGAAGTTGACCTGACTGCTTGCTGCCCTGCCACCCACGTGGGAGTTCCTGACTTCTGGTTTCTGCTTGGCTTGGCGCCAGCTATGGCAGCTATTTAGGGAGTAAATCAGTGGATGGAAGATCTCTGTGTCTCTCCATCTCTCTTCCTCATTCTGACTTTCAAATAAATAAATCTTTTTTTTTTTTTTTAAGTTTTAGGGGCTGGCACTGTAGGCTAGGTCTCTGCCTGCAGTGTTGGCATTCCATATGGGTGCGGGTATGTGTCCCAGCTGTTGATCCAGCTCTCTGTTATGGCCTGGGAAAGCAGTAGAGGATGGCCCAAGTCCTTGGGCCCCTGCATCTGCATGGGGGACTGGAAGAAGCTCCAGGTTCTAGCTTTGGATCACTGGAGCTCCAGCCTTTGTGGCCATTTGGGGAGTGACCCAGTGAATGGAAGACCTTTCTCTCTGTCTCTCCCTCCCTCTGTTTATAACTTTATCTCTCAAATAAATAAATAAAATATTTTTTATAAAAGTTTTAAAGTGCAGGGGAGAAGATGAACAACTAAATAAGAGTGGTCATTACCAGTGAGCTAGAGTGAATGACTCATGGGATGCCATTAGGAGAAAGGACCCAAACAGCTTGGTTAACAGCACAGGGGAGAAGCATCATGTTTAGATAAAGGCCAATTGAATCTCTTTTTCTTGAGGGCTTCAGATATTAGCATGCATTTACTTATTCCTAGGTTAGTTTGATGTCCCAGGCCAAGGGAGATTAGATATACTGAATGGCAGTGTGTGTCTGGGGGCATAAGTAGAAAATCACAGAATTTGGAGAAGAAAAAATCATCACTCAATAAGCTTGCCTAACTGAGGATAAAACAGTCTAAAGTCTCAAATTTTGGGGTCTTTAGGTCATTGAAATGAAATTTTCTCCTGAATGCTACCTGTATTTCTTGTGTTATGAGCTGCATTTTTAAAAAAATTGGGTGGGGAATTTCTTGATTAAGAATGTCATTTGGATTTGGGATTTTGCCTTGGGTCTCCTTTGAATTGACTTCTCAAAAAGTGAAATCCACTCAGTATCATGTTGGCTTAGAAACTGTGTTAACACCTATGGATTTAAAAAGAATACAGCACCCCCCAAAATTAGAATGGTAGTGGGATCTAGTGTTTCTGCAGAACTGCCACATAGTTTAAATAAATTACTGAAAAAAGTATTACAGGATGTTTCTGGGTAACTGAACTAAAATTCAGTTAAGTGTTCTGTGCTGATATCTGTGGATTTTTTTTTTTTTAATTTTAAACAAACAAAACCAGAAGAGCCAGATTCCAGCAGTGGCTGCCATGGCCCACTTTTAGCAATCCTGGCACCTGAAGATTGTGTGATAAACATCTTCTACCCAAATTACAAATTCAAAGGCTTTCTTCAGTGAGGGTGGAAAACAGGCACAAGGGTTTATCTTCTATCAGATTGCACAGCTGTAGTCTTGAGGCCTGGTGGAGTCAAGGAGATTAGAAGAAAGGCAGGTATTTAGATAAAGAAGAGTTTATCAGAACAGTAGTCTTGCCATTGGACATGCAATCTAGCTTTTGAAAGTTAAAAAAAAAAGCTAAATTGACATTTCCTGTCTTACTTGGTGGTCTGCTAAGAAGACTGCATATGGTAATGATGCTCTGTAGGTCAAGGTCATAAGGAAGACTTTGAGATTCATTCATTAAGACTGTGAGACAGTGAAACTTCTTTTTTCTCTCTTTAAATAAATTCTTCTAAAATTATTTAAATTTTTATTCATTTTGTTTTTATTTGAAAGAGAGAGAGAGAGGGAGGGAGAGAGATGGATCTTCCATCCTCTGGGTCACTTCCCAAATGCCGTCAGCAGCCAGGGCTGGGCAAGTGCAAAGCCAGGAGGCAGGAATTCCATTCGAGTCTCTCATGTGAGCGTCACCAAGTATCTGAGCCACTTTCTGTCCCCCAGGGTACACATTAACAGGAAGTTGTGTCAGTAGCAGAGTAATGAGATTCAAACCAGTTGCTCCAATCTGCGATGTGGAAGTCCTAACCAGCTTCTTAACCATGTGCTAAATGCCCACCTCTTTCTTTAAATAATTCCTTATTACTGGTCTTTATTTACTTATATGGCAGTTTGCTTTCTTTGTAATGCAACTCCAACTCATTTTTTTTGAAGAAATTTTTATTTATTTGAAAGGCAGAGTTACAGAGAAGTAGAGGCAGAGAGAAAGAGAGAGTGAGAGAGAGAGAGGAAGAGGGAGAGAGAGAGAGAGAATTCTCCATCCACAGGTTCACTCCCCAGGTGGCCACAATGACTGGAGCTCAGGTGATCCAAAGCCGGGAGCCAGGAGCTTCTTCTGGGTCTCCCTCGTGGATGCAGGGGCCCAAGGACTTCTACTGCTTTCCCAGGCTATAGCAGAGAGCTGGATTGGAAGTGGAGTGGCCGGGACTCAAACTGGTACCCATGTGGGATGCTGGCACTGCAGGCAGCCGCTTTACCCTCTATGCCACAGCACAGGCCCCCTGGGGTTTTTAAAAAGTGAGAAACTCATTTTTAGTTACAGTTTTTTCTAGTTTGTTTGTGTGTGTGTGTGTTTGTGGGTGTGTTAGTTTAATCATGCAAATAGTCATTTATATGGTAAGGAAAACCTCATTATCTTCATCTGCTCCAAGGCATTATGAGGCCCCCAACAAACACCCACCCAGCTTGTGTGCTACACACACCACTGTCCAGGTGGCAGGGGACCATTGCTGCTCCTGCATTCACCCAAGGAAACAATGGAAAGGTGGGCCAAGCTCGGGAGGGTGAGGACGAAGCTCGCATTTCAGAGTGCAGGCACTTTCCTTGCTTCCTTTGCAGGAGCTCAGAGTGAATTTGGGTAGATGTTCATTCTCATGCCCTTTGTCCATGTCGGTCATACTCAGGCCACACTAGTTGTCTTGGTGACTGCAAGTGTCATTAATGGGCTTAAGGTTATAGTCATTCCTTATTAGGGAAGCAGAAATTGACTGTTTTTTGTAGGAAAATTCCCCAAATTCAACTGTCTCCATGGCAAAAAAGAAAAAGACACACACGTAGGAATATATGCACATATGCACACACACATGCACGCACATACACACCCTACTCCACACACATAGGTTCTTCCTACGCATGATGCCCTCCAACTCCCTTTAGTTGCTCAGGTACCAAAGGGTGGTGTCCACTTCACCACCTAGGTGCTAGGTGTTAGCAGTTCTCTCCAGAGGTGGCTTGTTAAATGGTGAAGATTCTAAGATGAACAAGGGTCACTGGTGCTGAGAGGTAGCTTCTGCAATCTTTCTGGGCAGAAGAAGAGAGAGAGAGACTGCAGACACTGCCAGAATCCATTGAATGGTGTTGCTAGTTTGTTGGCCCTGGGAAAGTCATGGTACCCCCTTCCCCCACATCAAGATCTGCACTTACTCTGGATCTCTGCAAGGAGTTCTTCTTTCCAAAGGTGTGCATAGAAATGGTTTGTTTTTGGGAAGCAAGTCAAAGTTTCTGGGACATTTAACTTGCCAGGTGAAGTTGTATACAAGCAAGAGGAGGACAACGACATCAGTCTCAATTAAAAAAAAAAAAGACCAATGGAAGATTTATTTTTTAAAAAAGATTTATTTATTTATTTGAAAGTCAGTTTTATATAGAGAGAGGATAAACAGAGAAAGACCTTCCATCCTTTGATTCACTGCCCAAATGGCTGCAACCCCCAGTGTTGGCCAGACTGAAGTCAGAAGCCAGGAGCTTCCTCTAGGTCTCCCATGTGGGTGCAGAGGCCCAGGGACTTGGGCCATCCTCCACTGCTTTCCCATGCACATTATCAGGGATCTGGATTGGAAGTGATGCAACGAAGACGCAAACCTGCTCGCATATGGGACACCAGCGCTGCAAGCTGTTCTTTAACCTGCTGCACCACAGAGCGGGCCCCTGGAAGATTTATTTAAGTAAGAATACATATAGTCATCACTGCTGGCCCTAGTGTGATGTTAAATGTTTGATCCAGTTTTCCTTCCTGGATAAGTTCTTCTTTCCTGTACCTGTCAGTTTAAAGATATACCAGAAAAACAAGGGCCCAGTTTTAAGCCGACTCTCTAAAAGTGACATATTGGGAGTGGGACTAAAATTGGGATAGACACTTGCTGATCTTGCAAAAGTCTTAGGTATACGAACTGATGATATATAAGAGCAAATAAAGCTGTCATATCATGTCAATATGTTATGGGCACATTATCAGGGAAAAGACAGAACAAGAAAATAAAAATTCAATTGTATTTTTAGGTACTATTTAAGAGACTTGCATACTTGCTTATGGAACTATGTTGGTCTACAATTTCAGCCATTTGAGAAGGGGGATTGTTAGTGTCAAATTGATCATTAGCGATGTTTGGATATGAGGGACTATGGGACAGTTATCTACACGAGGGCAGGGCAGGTATAGAAAGAGAGAGATCTGGAGCTAGAAGCCTCCCTGGGATTGGTCCTGCTGGTGAGAGATCTGTGCGGACATTTCAGGAATGCAAGTGCACACTGTGTTGTGAGGTGAAAGGAGACCTGGGTTCAGTAGCAGGAGGTCTGCATCTAAGTGCTGGAGCGTGTGTGACCTATTGCTGTTTAATCTCTTGGGTTTCTGGCTTTCTTTAACTCTCTTAGGTTGTGTAGGAAAATAAATGTAAATATGTGATGTGAAGAGATCTTCAATGAGCCCTGCGTGGGTGGAGTCACTGAACTGAAGCAAGGACTCCTGTTGATGGCCAATCTCCTGGCTTGCACCTACTGTGATTCAGGAGCTAGGTCATATTGGCTGGGTCTAAGGTAGTGGGCAGGGCAGCCAGGTGTGATGTCTTATACTTTGGGAACAACATTTTGGTATCCTGGCACACAACTCAGTCGCAAGTTTTTAGTGACAATACAAGTCACATTCTCTTAAATACAATTGAATTTTTATTTTCTTGTTCTGTTTTCCCTGATAATGTGCCCATAACATATTGACATGATATGACAGCTTTATTTGCTCTTATATATCATCAGTTCGTATACCTAAATAGTCCTCATATTTTATTTTTCAGTTACATTATAATTCGGAGAAATAGTTTGTTAGAATGCTTCTAATTGTAGGTTCAGTTTTTACAAAAATTGACATTAGTAGAACTAACAACGAGGATAATTCTGTATACATTGTATCATTATGGAGTCTTTATAACTTTCTACCATCATAGTAACTATTTATTTTTCCTTCTATAAAGGTGACACAGTGGCAGAAGATATGGCGCAATTATGCTACTTTTTTTTTATTAATTCTCTTAACTTCTGTGCTAATTAACTCATATTGAAAACTTAAGAATATACAAGAACACAGGAAGGTATAAATCATCACAGATCTTTATTAACAATTGTGCATATAAATATAATATAAATTGTGCCTACAAATAAATTATATAGGCCTTTACCAAACTTTTTTTCAAGAAATTCTGTCTTGCAGTCTGGATCTGACCCCAAACCCATGGCCAACCTTTTCTCTTGATAACCAGCTTCTTGTTCCATGTCAGTGTTTGCTTGCTCTGTGTCTAAATTTGTGCCTGGCATCCCCTATCACAGTGAAGTTCATACATGTTTATTAGATTGAAATAACTGTTTCATATATAAACTAATTATCTACATTTTTTTCTATGTAAGGAGGCATACTATGACAACTAATAGAGTCAGATTTCCAAAGTCTTTGCTTTTAAATTCCCTCTGGCTCTCTAGTAGTTATGATTCCTCCAGGGAGTGCGGTGTGCTACTTCCTCATTGCTGTACATATACAATAGTGAACAGTTAAATAGCAAGTTCTACAGAACAGTGCTATTCTGGACACGTTATTTATATTAATTATTTAATCCTTCCAGCAACCCTTGGAGACAAGTCTATTTATAGCTCCATAAGACATAATGTGAGATACAGTGTTTTTAAACAACTGATTCAAGGTCACAATCAATGATAGTGGCATCAGGATTCCCACTGGGTCAATCTTGTTCCAGAGCTTATGTTTTCATCACCTTTATACCGTATGTCCAGCATTTTACAGACCAGAGTAGGCAATGGCAATACAAAAAACAGACTTGTTGTATTACAGCATTAAGGAAGGAGAAAAGGATGAAAAAAAGACTACTATGCATCCAAAGTTCAGGCACAGTGGGATAAGCCACCACCTGCGACTCCAGCAATCTACATCTGAGCTCTGGTTGGAGTCCTGGCTGCTCCACTTCTGATCCAGCTCTGTGTTAGTGTGCCTGGAAAGGCAGTGGAGGATTGCCCAAGTGCTTGAGCCCCTACCATCCATGTGGGAGATCTGGATAGAGTTCCGGGTTCCTGGCTTCAGCATGGTCACATCCTATTCATTTGACTTTGCCAAAGAAATATTGTTAACCTTGTACCTGCAAACTTGCATACTTGCTTATGGAACTATGTTGGTCTACAATTTCAGCCTTTTGAGAAGGGGGATTGTTAGTGTCAAATCGATCATTAGCGATGTTTGGATATGAGGGACTATGGGACAGATATCTACACGAGGGCAGGGCAGGTATAGAAAGAGAGAGATCTGGAGCTAGAAGCCTCCCTGGGATTGGTCCTGCTGGTGAGAGATCTGTGCGGACATTTCAGGAATGCAAGTGCACACCGTGTTGTGAGGGGAAAGGAGACCTGGGTTCAGTGGTAGGAGGTCTGCATCTAAGTGCTGGAGCGTGTGTGACCTATTGCTGTTTAATCTCTTGGGTTTCTGGCTTTCTTTAACTCTCTTAGGTTGTGTAGGAAAATAAATGTAAATATGTGATGTGAACTATGAATTGTTAAATGCATTTGATCAAATTTTTAGAAAATATGAGTGGTGGCACTAAATTGAACATGAAGCTGGTCTGAGTCCCTGATGTGTCACAACAGTAGAGTGCTAAAGTGGATGATGGGTTGGAATCTTAGACTTCAAAAACATCTGTGAACACTCACCAGAACTCTAGCCACGAGGCTGGCAGAAAGCTCTGGTTTATTTATTTATTTATTTTTAATTAATTTAATTTCATGCTATTTGAAAGGCAAAAGAGACATAGAAATATATTTTTCATCTGCTGATTCACTCCCAAAATTCCTGCAAAATCCCGCGTTGGGCAAGGCGGAAGCCAGGAGCCTGGGACTCAGCCTAGGTCTCCCATGTGAGTGGCAGGAACCCAAGTACTTGAGCCATCATCTGCTGGCTTCCAGTGTGCACACCTGAGAAAAGTGGATGGAAGCGCTGCCGGGACTTGAAGTAAGTACTGTGATGTGGGGTGAGGGCATACTGAATGTGTCCTAATTACCATGCAAATGCCTGCCCCAAAAACTCAAGCCATAAATGTGTGAGGATGTGATGCAATTTTTTTTTTTTTCTCAAGCAGAGGTCAACAAAGCCAAACTCACTGGGAACATAGCCAGGATTCCATATTCTATATCTCATAACATGTCCTACAGTGCCTTCCTTCCTTTTGGCTAGCAGATAGAGTTGACTTTGCAGGTGGGGCTCTGGCCAGGGCAGGGAAGGGACTCTGGCAAGTCAGAGAACCGGATGCTGACCTCCCAAACCAAGGGATCACACATGATTCTTGGATTACAGAGACAGAGACAGCTCCAAGTGGGTGGAAAATGAGGACGTAATGGTTACTTAGTGATTTTCATTCAGCATGGCTAGGGCCACAAATATCTCAACTACAGAGGTTGCAATATGTGATCAAAGGTGATCAGGAGGTCACTGATAACCATTATAAAATATGTCTATGATATCATGTTTTTGGAGACATTCCATGGGTTCAGATCTAGGCTCAGTCATTATCATGGGATGTTGGTACTTTCCTAAAGTCCTCTATGTCTCAGCTTCTTCAGATCTGAGATAGGAATGATAATAATAGTATTTTTCTCATAGAATTTCTATGGGGATTAAATAAATTGTGCTTAAAATTGTGTCATGTATGGGGCCAGAGCTGTGGCATGGCGGGTAAAGCCATAGCCTATACTGCCGGCATTCAATATGGGCATAGGTTCGTGTCCTGGCTGCTCCACTTCCAATTCAGCTCTCTGATATGGCCTGGGAAAGCAATGAAAGATGGCCCAAGTTCTTGGGTCCTTGCACCTGCCTGGGAGACCCTGCAGAAGCTCCTGGCTCCTGGCTTTGGATTGGCACTGCTCCGGCTATTGTGGGCATCTGGAGAGTGAATCAGTGGATGGAAGATCTCTTTCTCTCTCTCTCTCTCTGCCTCTGCCTCTCTGTAACTCTGCTTTTCAAATAAATAAATAAATCTTTAAAAAATTGTGTGTTGTAACTTTAGTGCTTCAAAAGACTCTATGAACAGAGTAAAGAGCCAACTCATGAGAGGAGAGAAAATACTTGAAGGGATATTTCTGATAAGAGATTTATATCCAAAATATATAAAGAGTATAAAGAATACAACTCACCAACAGAGAAAAGAACAACTCAATTTAAAAATGGACAAAGGACTTGATTAGCCATTTTTTTCAAAGAAGATGTACAAATGGCTAATAAGCATATTAAAAGATGTTCAACATCATTAAATCAAAATCACAATGAAGGGCAGGCATTGAGGTGCAGTGGGTTAAGTTGCCATTTGGAATGCTTTAGTTCCATGTAGGAATGAATGCCTGGTTCAAGTCCTGGCTACTCTGTGCTTCTTCTTCTTCTTTTAAGATTTATTTTATTTATTTGAAAGACAGAGTTACAGAGAGAGGTAGAGACAGAGAGAAAGGTATTCCATCCGCTGGTTCACTCCCCAGATGGCTGCAAAGGCGGGAGCTACACCCATCTGAAGCCAGGAGCCAGGAGCTTCTTCCAGGTCTCCTGTGTGCATTCAGGGGCCCAAGGACTTGGGCCATCTTCCACTGCTTTCCCAGGCCATTGCAGAGAGCTGGATGGGAAGAGGAGCAGCTGGGACTAGAACCGGTGCCCATATCAGATGCCAGTGCTGCAGTGGAGAGGATTATATATATTACATATTTTAATTGGTGTCTGCTAGATTTATTCAATCTTAAAAGGGAAGGAAATTATGGCCTGTGTTGGGACATGGATAAAATGAAATTATGCTGCATTATATTAACCTGACACAAAAGAACAACAATTGCTTAATTGCACTTATGTGTAGTACATAGGATTTTCAAGTTCATAGTGGTAGATAGTAGAATAGTGGCTACCACGTGCTGGGGGATGGGAGAGTGGGGATTGTTGTTTAATGGGTCCAGAATTTCAGCTGGGCAACACAAAAGCATGCTGGCAACGAACGATGGTGACGGTTGTTCAACAAGGTGAATGTGTGCAATGCCATAGACCTGGTTGCTTAAAATGGTTACAGTGGTCTATGGTATGTTTTGTGCATTTTACCTCACTGCAGAATTCCCTGAAAAGAAAAGAAAAATTTTGTCACCTAAGTGTTACAATTGTCTCATATGAGATATGTCACGGCAGATTTAGAGAGTAAATGGGAGACTGGGAAACCTAAGTAGTGAGTAAAATTTACCACTCACAAGTAAAGGAAGAATATAGGATGTTAGGGTGAAAAAACAAGGGGGAGATGAAGGGCTTCTTTTCTTCTCAGTGTGGAGAAGAGATGCTTGCTTGTAGATGGATGTAAGGGACCAGTTGAGAAGGAGAAATTATGGTCAGAGGAAAGAGGCATGGACTATTGGAATTAGCTTCAAGAGACCAGAAAGAGAGCATGGACCCTAGAAAGGAGCTCTGGGAGATAGGCAGGAGGAGTTTGGACATAGTGATACATTGGGCTTTATGATCTACTACTACTTAATAGACATGAAAAGTTGTTTTTGAAACTTCAATTATTATCCCTTTACTTTGTCAAAAGAACATAGTAAATATATGTATGTTTGTTTTAAACACATAATTTAACCCATTTGTCTTTTCACAAAAAAGAGAAGATAGAAAGTTTACAGTAAGGTTATCTTGTGCACTGGTATGGATTTTTCTTTATTTTTTTTCTATTGGGTGGCATATGGCACGCATAATCTTAAATGTGATAAAGCTGGATCGTGACTTGCCTAATTTAAGAGACAATTCTATTGATTTGTTTAAAGTTCAATGGGTAGCTTTTTATATTTCAGCTTTGAAAATAATCGAGTAGGTTTTACTGGTTAATTGCATCTAAATGAGTAGCATTAAAGGCTGTTAAATGCCAAGGTCAAATATGTTCCAGGCAACATAGAAATTAATGATTAGACAGAGATGATGTTCCTGGCCAAAAAAACACAAATGCAAGAACAGTTATATATACTACTCCAAAATTTAAGCCTTCGGCAGGATTATTCTAAAATTAAATCTGAAGAATTAAACTAGCCAAGTTAAAGCTTTAGGGCTTCAATTATTTGTGTACTCTCATAATTTTGCTGAAATATGTTTAATTGGAAAGTTAATTAAGATATTTTCAGCTTCTTAGTCAACTCAAGTAAAATAAGTATAATCCTGCCTCTTTAGTAATTTCCAAGATTTATGTTTACTGAACTGTACTGTTAAGGTTAAATTCTCAAATTAGTTTTCAAAACATGCCATTTTTCACGTACAGTAAAACAATGGCTGAGTTTTCTACTTTTAGATACATGGAGTTATACTGTATTCACATTTCGATATAGGTAGAACAAATTTTATTAGCTAGTTCACAACTTAAAAGACATTTTACACTAATGTACTTTTTATATATATATTTTTTGACAGGCAGAGTGGACAGTGAGAGAGAGAGACAGAGAGAAAGGTCTTCCTTTGCCGTTGGTTCACCCTCCAATAGCCGCTGCGGCCAGTGCGCTGCGGCCAGCGCACCACGCTGATCCGATGGCAGGAGCCAGGTGCTTCTCCTGGTCTCCCATGGGGTGCAGGGCCCAAGTACTTGGGCCATCCTCCACTGCACTCCCTGGCCACAGCAGAGAGCTGGCCTGGAAGAGGGGCAACCGGGACAGAGTCTGGCGCCTCGACCGGGACTAGAGCCTGGTGTGCCGGCGCCGCAAGGCAGAGGATTAGTGTAGTGAGCCGCGGTACCGGCCACACTAATGTATTTTTAAAAAAGTTAATTTCTCTGACGGTTAACATTTTGTGCCTCTTTCATTTAATAAGATTAATCAGAGGTTTTTTTTTTTTTGTCTCACCTTTGTATGATTAAGATCCTACATGACCCACGTAAGAGATCGGGAAGAAGTTCTGGGCTCCTGGCTTTCGTCTAGCCCAACTCTGGGTATTGTAGCCGTTTGGGGAGTAAACCAGCTAATGAAAGAGCTCTCTCTCTCTGATTCTCCCTCTCTATCTCTCTCTCTATCGCTGCCTTTCAAATAAATAAAGAAATCTTAAAACAAAAAAGATCCTGAATAATCCCACCAGGTTTTAAGTCTTTTTGAGGTATTAATGGGAATTTATATTTTCATGAAATATTATAAATAGTTGACATTTATAATATAATGTTGTAATAAATTGGATAATGGTCTCCAAAGATATCAGATCCTCGTCTTTGGAACTTAGCCCTTGCCTTTTTGGAGACAGGATCTTTACACAGGTAATTAAAAACTAAGAATTTTGACAAGGGGGAATGCTTTAGTCAGGGTTCTCCGGAGAGACATAATCAATAGGGTATACATATATAAGAGATATAAGAAGGCACCTATTATGGAAATTGTCTCATTTTATTATAGAAACTAAGAAGTCTCATCATAGGATGTTTGTAGGCTGGGGAACCAGGGAAGCTGATAGCCTGGTTCTGTCCAAGTCTGAAGACCTCAAAACCAGCTGTTATTTTTAGTCTAAAGCCAAGGATTTGGGACTCCACCAGGGTAATGATGTGTGTCTTGGAGTTCAAAGGCCAAAGAACCTGGGATTTTGACGTCCACGAGCAGGAGAAGGGTATCATAGTTACACAAAAAAAGAGAGCAAGACTTGGCCCTTCTTCCACCTTTATGTTCTACTCAGGTCCCCAGCTAATTGGATGATGCTTGCCCACAATCACAGTATATTTCCCACTAGTCCACTGACTCACAAGCCAATCTCCACCACAAACTCCCTCACAGACTCACCTAGAGCAGCTCAATCATTCTAATTAAATGTCAAATCATCTGGGCTTCCCTTTCAGCAAGTAGGAATGAACTCAGTGCCCACTGAAACAGAGCGTAAATAATTCTTTAAGACTTGAGTGTCCCTTAAGTCAGAGGGATTCCCTCCCTGATCAGCCATCCCAGGGATGTTACCCTGGATTGCCTGTGTGGGAACTAAAGGTCATCCCATGTATTTGTACAGGAGAGAGACAGAGGGAGCTTGACAAACACACAGAGAAGAAAGTGATATGGAAGAGAAATGGGAATGAAAGAACCACACACCGAAGAATGCCCAAGGCCACCAGAAGCTAAGGAGAGGCAAGAACGATTTTCTTAGCGCGTCTGGAAAGAGTGCAGCCCTGGCGGCCCTGGGATTCAGGCCAAGGATGCTAACGTTGGACTTATGGCCTCAGAACTGTCAGAGAATAAATGGAAGTTGTTTTAAGCCACCTGGTGTGGTAATTTGATACAGCAGTCACAGGAATCCAAAGCAACCATAAGCCTTCAAAGTGAAAAATGTTCATGTAATTTTATTTTGATTGTGTAGGTTATTCTGATGCTTTCACAAAACCCTGGAGAGGTATAGTCCTGTGAGTTGAGTGCCAAGAATTCCACATTTAGGGAAGTAGGAAGACTAGAAAAAGAATGTTGCTGACACGGCAAATGAATATAAATGGCATTCGAATGCATAAAACATCTTTATAATAGCCTATATATTCTTTGTAAGGTTAAGAAGAAATTTCATAGATAT
Organism: Oryctolagus cuniculus; assembly: GCF_964237555.1. Classification (NCBI taxonomy): domain Eukaryota; kingdom Metazoa; phylum Chordata; class Mammalia; order Lagomorpha; family Leporidae; genus Oryctolagus; species Oryctolagus cuniculus. The sequence goes on along the minus strand of NC_091435.1, from coordinate 127,804,435 downwards.
CAATGAAATAGATCTATTTTTAAAAAATTTATGCCTTTTTTTAAAGGTCCATTTATTTATTTATTTGAAATGTAGAGTTACAGGCAGAGAGAGAGGAAGAGACAGAGAGAAAGGTTTCCATCTGCTGGTTCACTCCCAAGTGACCATGATAGCTGGAACTGAGCAGATCCGAAGCCAGGAGCCAGGAACTTTTTCCAGGCCTCCCACAAGGGCGCAGGGGCCCAAGCATTTGAGCCATCTTTCACTGCTTTCCCAGGTGCCATGGCAGAGAGCTAGATTGAAAGAGGAGCAGCTAGGACTTGAACCCATATGGGTTGCTGGCTCTGTAGACTGCGGCTTTATCTGCTATGCCACAGTGCTGATGAATATTTTAATCTTTCTTTTCATCCATTACTTTAGGAAATTATTTTCCAAATTATAGAAATAGCATAGTCATATTGAGTAAGCTTTGCAAAATAGGAACAAACTATGAGAAATCCTCAATACAAATTATCACTTTGATAGGATTACTTACCTTCACTTTTATTACACTAATCATTCAATACTCAACACTTCTTATATTTTTTATCTTAAGAAATATGGAACTTTTGCTTTGTTGCTTTGTGTGCACAGTTATGATTTTAAAAGGTAGTATAAATTGCTACCAAGTTTGTGCACCTTCACTCAAGTATTCTCTTGTCAGGAATATTCAGACTACTTTGTATTTTTGTAAGAAACCAGAAATGTCATCTCTTAAAAACTCACTTCTTTAACATTAAAGAAACTGAGACTCATACATTAGAGTTTCTCAATCTTTGCAACATGGACTTTTGGGGCTGAATAATTCTCTGTTGTGGGAGCTGTCTTGCACGTTACAGGATATTTAACAGCATTCCTAGTCTTTACCCACTTGATGCCACTATTTCCACTCCCCCCGAGGTGTACAAACAAAAAATATCTCCCAACATTGCCAAATTCTTCCTTGAAGTAAAAATTTTCCCGTTAATAATCACTGTGGTAAAAGTCAAGTTCAAGTTCAACTATTAGAAGATCTGATTTTAAAACAGCTTCCTGGGGCATTGTTGCATAGTGAGTAAAAATGCCACCTGCCCCTCCAGCATCACATATGGGCACTGATTCACATCCTGCCTACTCTACTTCTGATCCAGCTCACTGCTGTTAGCTGGGGAAAAATAGTGGAGGATGGCCCAAGTACTTAGCCCCTGCTACCCAGATGGGAGACTCAGGTGAGACTCCTGGCTCCTGGCTCAGGCCTGACTGAGACCTGGCATTTTGGCCATCTTGGAAATGAACCCGTGGATGAAAGGTCTCTCTCTCTCTTTGTCTCTCTCTCTCTCTCTCTCTCTCTCTGTCTCTCTTTCTCTTTGTCTCTCTTTTTCAAACTCTGACCTTCAAATAAGTAAATCTTAAAAAAGAAAAGACAAAATAGAGGGCCAGTGCTGTATCATAGCAGGTTAACCTGCCAACCGTGGTGCCAGCATCCCATATAGGCACAGGTTTGAGTCCCTATCTAACATTCTTGCTAATGCACCTGAGACGACAGTGGAGGATGGCCCAAGTGTTTGGGGCCCTGCACCCACATTGGAGGCCTGGAAGAAGCTCCTGGCTCCTGGCTTTGGAGTGAACCAGCTAATAGATCTCTTTCTTTGTCTTTTTCTTTTTCTTCCTCTGTAATTATGCCTTTAAAATAAATAAATAAATTTTAAAAATAAACAAGTTTGCTTCCAAAATCCAAGGCTAGTGCCTTTAATGATCTTGCTCCACTCTGCTAATAGAAACTTTTGAACACCTGGTGGATAGATGGCTTCTGTACTTCTTGACATCACCTACACATTTCTGGTAGGAGAGTGGGAGATCAGCAAGTAGTAAGAGTTCAAAATTAAAGAGGTTGTATTTTTATTGAGAAGAGATGGTCTTCCTAGTGACCACCCATATATTATTGGCCAAAATTGGGTAACGTACCTCTCCACTCTCTCACCCCATTGCAAAGGTTAATATAAGTCAAAATTTTAGCTTTTTTGCCTCTATAATACTTGGAGTCAGCAAGGGACAAGGCTAACTGTGAATGATTTTTGAATAGCCCATAGGCAACATTTGTTACATTTTCCATTCTAGTTAAATCACTTCTGTGTGGCAGATGGAAGGGGCAGGGATTTGGAATCTGTTAAAAATGTTCAGTTACGTACATGTGAAGTTTTAGTGTGCTGTGATTCATTATTTCAAAAGTGCTTAATAAAATCCTTTACAACTGATTGATTTGGTGGTTTCTTTATTTTGTTTTCTCTGAATCAGAAAAATATATTCATGTGCAAATAGTGTCATTGAAAGGACCCAATTAATTTCTTTTTTTTTAACTTTTATTTAGTAGATATAAATTTCCAAAGTACAGTTTATGGATTACAATGGCTTTTTCCCCCCCATAACTTCCCACCCACCCACAACCTTCCCATCTCCTACTCCCTCTCCCATTCCATTCACATCAAGATTCATTTTCAATTATCTTTATATACAGAAGATCAATTTAGTTTATATTAAGTAAAGATTTCATCAGTTTGCCCCCACACCGAACACAAATTGCCAAATACTGTTTGAGCACTAATCATATCATTAATTCACGTTGAACTACACATTAAGGACAGAGATCCTACATGAGGAGTAAGTGTACAGTGACTCCTATTGTTGACTTAACAAATTGACACTCTTGTTTAGGTGTCAGCAATCTCCCAGGCTCTTGTCATGAGTTGCCAAGGCCTTGAAAGCCCCCTGAGCTCGCTGACTTTGATCTTATTTCGACAAGGTCATAGTCAAAGTGGAAGTTCTTTCCTCCCTTCAGAGAAAGGTACCTCCTTATTTGATGGCCTGTTCTTTCCACTGGGATCTCACTCGCAGAGATCTTTCATTAATTTCAACCATAAAGGTCACCACTCAAACCAGAAGTGCTTTTACCCATTGTAATAAATATGCCTATCAATTCATATAATTCATAGGCTCTCAGAAGATTCAAACTGGTTTCATGTCACTTCCCATGTAGTAATATTAAGCAGTGACCCAAAAGCTAAATTCAGGCTACTTCTGAAGATATAAAGTCTGTGGACACATCAGATATACAACAAGGATGTAATAGAAGTAGCAGCACATTTCAGTGATTAAAGGAGAACTATTTGATTTCTTATCTACCAAGTCACTGAGAACTTTTGTTTTTTGTGTGGTTTCCAGTTTCTATTCAAATAAATATGCCTCTATCTGAATACTGTCAGTGGAATTGCTTCCCAAGATTCTAATGCCTGGTAGCATATGTATGAAGTCTTATTGAGAAAAAGGTTTCTGTATGTACAGTTCAATGAAGATAATGTTAGTAGGCTGGGCCCCAATCTGTTATAACTGATGTCCTTATTAGATATGGAGAGGGAGACACACAAGGAGAACACCATGGGATCACAGAGCAGGAACTGAACCAATATACACGTACATCAGAAAACACCAATGAATATTGGTCATACCAATGGCTAAAAGAAAGACATGGAACAGATTCTCCCCTAGAGTCTTCAGAGAGAGATGGCTATGCCAACTACTTGATTTCAGACTTTTAACCTACATAATTGTGAAAAAATAAACTTTTGTTGTTGAAAGCTACCCAACTGGTGGTGTTTGCTGTGTAGCTGTACAAATATAATATACCAAGTATGGAAAAATTGTAACCTCTTATTGATTGCAAAATGAATAGTACCCACTGTTAGGCTCTTCAAGATACAGGTTTATACAATCTTCTCCAATTCTTCATGTGCATTTCTTATTATTTTGTTTGGGTGGCCAGTTTTCCAGTGTTAATTGTCTTTCCTTTGCATTTATCAAATGAAAAAATACTTTTCCAATTGACCATTGTTGAAGAGTATGGATAGACTTAGGCCTGGAACTCCATGCCAAAGGAAGGGTGGCACTGGGAGATGGAGAATCTTCACTTCTTTGCCTCATTGCTCAGGGCTGGCTTGCTTGTGAGAAAGACAGACTACACTGAAAAGCTCAGCAGAGTAGGATTTCAGAATGGATTGTATCATGGTTGGGCATCTGTGTTAGTTGTGGTTTTCCAAGAAGTAGACACAAAGCTAGTGTTAGATGTGCAATGATCTTTCAGAGGAAACACTGGAGAAGGAGAACGGGTAGGGAGCTGGAGAAGGCAAAACCACCAGACCACAGTGCTGGTCTGAGCCTACGATGAAGACAGAAAAGGAAAGAAGTCTAGCTATGACCCGTCTCAGACTTCAGTAGAGGTCCAAAAAACTTGACTTTATTGATGGAAAGCCTTGGGCCAAAATTACCAGTTATGAAGTTCTCATGTCACAGCAATGACTTGGAAGAGTCTCCTCACCAGGATTAGTGTTAGCAGGGGGTACGCGTGGGCAACATGGCTGGGGCTCACATGACATGGTGGACCCAAGGGGCAGCACTTGGAGTATTAATATTCCATGCTCTCTGCAGCAGGACATTTATTTGAGCACTGAATTTCCTTTTTTAAAAAGATTTATTTATTTCTTATTCAGAGTTACACACACACACACACACACACACAGAGTGAGCATGATAGAGGAGGAGGATGAAGAGGGGAGAGAGAGAGAGAGAGAGAGAGAGAGAGAGAGAGAGAGAGAAAGAGGTTTTCCATCCGCTGGTTCACTTCCCAATTAGCTGCAATGGCCAGAGCTGCGCTGATCCGAAGCCAGGAGCCAGGAGCCAGGAGCTTCTTTCTGGTCTTCCATGCACGTGCAGGGGTCCAAGGACTTGGACCATCTTTTACTGCTTTCCTAGGCCATAGCAGGGAGCTGGATGGGAAGTGGAGCAGGCGGGACTCAACCTGGTGCTCATATAGGATGCCAACACTGCAGGTGGAGGTTTTATCCACTAGGTCACAGCGTCGGCCCCTGAGCACTGAATTTTCATAAGCACCACCATTCAAAACAGAGCAAATTTTGGGTGTACCAGGAGATCACAAGGGGGCTGGAATCTTGAGTACTAAGCCCAAGTTATTTATCATTATTACTTCAGCCCAACTTATTGGTTCAGACAATGGTGGTTCCTTTATGACAATTGCTGGTCAGAGACAGATTTGGAATTAGCTTGCCTGGTGGCTACAGGTTCTGGTGGATCCGGGTTTCAGTGAATCACAAATTTTCTTCTTAGCAGAAGCTCTGGCTCAAAGCATCCCCAGTTGAGAAGGGTCCTTGGGGAGCCCACACTGAGCTCTAGAATGCCTAATGTGGTAGGCAGTAACTGAATGCAGTGGCTCCAGGTGTTCCTCCCAGTGGTAGGAGTGGTTCATTCTGGCAGGTGGCACTGGTACCCACTGCCTTTGTCTTACTGGATTGCCTTTCTAGTCATCATTTTCTGGATGAGGATATTCCTTTCATTTTTCTCTGCCAATTCTAATGCTACACAATCTTCAAAGCACAGCTCAATTCCACTAACTTCTTATTTCTAAAACTCAAAGGCAAATAATCTGAATAGCCTGTCTTTAGTCTATCAAGTATTTCCTTACTCATTTGCTTTTCACCTGAGTCCTATTTTGTTTCTCAAATAATGGATATGATATATCTTAAATGGATAGGTCAGGATATATACTTTTGCATTGGGCTACAAGAATTAGAAAATCATTAACACTCTTGATGTTATTCAATGATTATTAGTCTGATGACTACCTGCGATGACAACGGAGGCAGTCACCCAGGAACTCAAGAGTTCTGGCTTCCTAGCTGCTGATCACATTGCTCATTTTTTCCAAATTCTAGTGACTCATTGTGAGTTGATATTATATAGTATTCTGGATGCTGAAAAGTATTCCAAATTACTTTTTTTGTGTCAAAATAATTTTATAAACACTGGATTTAAGCAACTATAAATTTAAAAAAGCTTTTCATCTGTAAGGTATTTCAGAACCTTTATTTAATATAGTCTGTCATTGTTAATCTTAGAGAGTGATGAAGTTTTCAGTCTTTACCATATTTATTTCCCCTTAGGGCTTTCTACCCCTGGAGCATCATGAGGGATTGGAAATATACACAAATATATCTATATCTATATCTATATCTATATACTGGAAAAGCTGTAGTAAATATCTGACCTTCCCAATGCAATGTTCATTTTTATGAGAAATTCTAGAAGAGCAAGAAGTTTCACAGTCTAAAAGAATAATGATGTAATGGTGGAATTTCAGGTATTAAGAAAGTCAGAAAGGTCATAAAGAGGAGTAGAGACTATTTGGCATCAGCCTAGTGCTTGATAACGTTGGCCCTTCCAAGTGACCTCATGGGAAGTCATGTTAAGGGATTCAATTATGCAGCATGCTGTCCTGGATTGGATTCAAATTGAACTGTTGTATTATTTGTATTATTTTCAGACCTCACCTTATCATTTGCTCCTGCTTTCTCTGTTTCAGAACTGAGTTTTTCCCAGTGAAACTTCTCATCATGTCTAGAAAAGGACTCCGAAGCAGCACGACTCCACTGTGCTCAGCGGTGATATCCTTGGTGTTTAGCCTAAAGTCAGAATCCTATCTCAAGAGATGTGATATTGCCTGTTTGGCTGGGCACATGTCAAGGTTATTAAATTAACTAACAGCCACTGAGCAACCAAAATGTGCAAAGTCCTAACTTTATGCTTGACTAAGGTTTCAGTTTTATCTATTTCTCGATGCAATCTAGATCAGTAAAACAAATGTAAACTTGACTGTCAGATTATTTAATATTTAACTGAATGTCACAGTCTTATCTTGGAAGCCAATAGAAAACAATGTAAGATCTTTATTAGGGTCTTGAGTAAAACTATTTTCTTTGTAAATTGTGCACATAATTGTGTCACAGCTTTTCCCTAAAGCTCTCTGCTTCAAATGAATGCTGTGTAGTCCATTGTTAAAAACTATTTTCAAAGATGTGGTACTCTCTCTTGGAAACATTCACACTTAAGTACTAGACTGCAATCATTAGTCCTTTATGGATTCCCCATGGCTGGTGAATGCTAGGAAATATGGCTGACAATATTCACTTAAAGTAATCAATATTAAAAAAAATTATAGATGCTTTTCTGGTAGGAATATGTTGCTTTCCATTTAAATTTCTATTTTGAAAACAATATTATTTTTAATAATGTAATTTCTTTTTCTTAGGGATCAATAATGCTTTATAGACATGATTTTGCTAGTACTGCCTTGTTATACATATTTCTAGACACAGAGCAGATGCAGTTATCAATATTTAATGACAAATAGAAGGATAATATCTAAACTTTATTTATATACATTCATAATATACAAACTTATTAATTGGCCTTGGCAAAGAAAAGGTTAGCCTCTTTGCTTGCTTTCCTTGCACTGAGCTGAGGCTGAACTTGTTCCTCTGGGTGTCTTACTTCTGAACATATTTTAGGCAACTTGGTCTGAGTGTCTCCTGGGGAAGGGAGGGTGTGCAAAGCAGAGGTTGATGTGGGCAGCTGGTGAGGCATGCAGACAAAGAGAATGGAATCCAGGCCCTCCCTAGTACAGCCCTGTGGATTCCCTCTGAGGTCTGTGGAAGAAAGAAAGGTGCTTAAAGAAGCTGTTTTAACCTCAGAACTGATGGGGAACCAGGAGGCAAACTCATTGCCTGAGGGTGCAGCTGAAATAAAGCAATCATATATGGCTTCACTATAACACAAATTTCCTGTGTTATTTCATATTTAGTCTCTTTTCTTGGAGTAATTAGTAATTAGGACCTGTTTTTACTTTCACAACTGTTTGAGTTAAGGGGTGGGCATTTGGTGAGGTGGTTAAGCTACTTGTGACATCTGCATCTCATATGGGAGTTCCTGGGTTTGGGTTCCAGCTTTGCTTCTAATCCAGCTTCCTACTAAGGTGCACCCTCGGAGGTATGGCTCAAGTATTCGAGTCTCTGCCACCCATGTGGGAGACCCCGATTGAGTTACTGGCTCGGGGTTTCAGCCTGGCCCAGTGCTGGCTTTTGAAGACACGTGGGGAGTGAACCAGCAGACGGAAGATTTCTGACTTGCTCTGCCTTTGAAATAAAAGTAAAAAACAAAAAAATTAAAAATTATTTGAGTTAAGAGGATAAACTATATATTCATCCTCACACAGAGGGAGGCAAAGAGAAGATTCCCTGCACTGTGTAAAAGTAAGACTGTGTATGCCTGTGAGGCTCAGAGGGCTGGACAGAAGCTAGAAACATGCTGGGACCTCTTGGATCTGTGGCTCTGGGAGTGTTGGAGAGATCTCACCCAGATCATTTTCATGGAGGCTTGGGCAGGGGTGACCAGCGTGGTGGTGGTGACCAGCGTCCCCCAAATGGATTCTTGATAGACAACATTTAGAGGCAGCAGTGGGAGAACTTGGGCTGATGGGCTTAGAAACATATGGAGAAGCCCCTTGAGGACAAAACACTGAGGAGGAATCTCACTTGGTCTTCTAAACTGGCGAGTCTCAGGGATATTAATATATGGGCTCTGGTAGTAACTGTGTATGGAAGATGAGGGCACATTTTGACTCCAAGAATTTACTGAAGAATTCATCAGCATTTTGCAATGGGTGAGATTGCATCACAGTGAATCTTAAGAAGTTTCTGCAAGTTCCAAGGTTCTAAATAATGTAGAGCCCTTTATCAAACAGTGGAAGTTAGTAATTTATCAGTCTGAATCTTGGTCTTTTGAAATCCTGTGATTCTTGTCTTAGGCAGTCACTCAAAAATTCCTGTAGTGACGACAAGACCAGGATGATGATTAAGTTTGCTTCCAGGTGTGGAGCTGGTTTTAAAATAACTGTAGTGCATTTTTGACTGATTATCTCACGCTCTTACTTTAATATGATCATGTCTGTCTGATTTATTTTTATTATATTCTATAACCCAAACCTTTCCCAACACAGGAATAAAGATGGAGAAAACTGTTATAACTTCGTGTGCATTGCTTGTTCTAGGGATGGTTTCATGATTTGTTGATTCTCAGAGAACTCCCTTAAATTTATTTATACTTCATTGTACTAAGATTTAATGGAAAACTACGGTCCTTATTTTTTGTTTTGGTGATTTAACCTTTGCAATGAAAGGAATCTTTGAACTAGTGTCTGCTATAAATTAATTTGAAAGAAGATTCAACTGACTAAAAAAAAAAAAAAAAACCAATATGCCTTTCCTGGTGAATAATCAGTTCCTTCCTCTCGCCTTCCCCTCACACTTTTCTTGGTGTGTGTAGGCTGTTTCCTCAAAATATATTAATAGTATTTTCTCTGTTTTATGTTTTTTTGTTTATAGGATGTACTTATCTAAAGAAACACACTAAATTGTTTTAGACATTTTATTTGCCATAGCACAATAACAAATCCAGATATGCATGCATGTTCTGTGAAGTTAAATAAAAGTTAACTTAATTTTTAATTTTCGTTTCTTAAATATTTCTTAAACATTTCATTTAGGACAAAGCCTCAAATTTTCTGAATTATTGTACTTTTGGATAACTTCATAATTTTGTTTTCCATATATTTTATATTTAGCTTTTCCATATTTGTGTATTTTAGAAGCATATTATCTTTTCTATTGTATGATGTTCTAAATAGAAGGAATCATTTTTATTTTGAATTTTTCTATCGTAACTTGAGCCTTCCATAAATCAAAAAAGAAAATTAGCAAAAAATAGTTCTTAGTATTGAGTGAAATGAAGTTGAGAATGGAAATTATCCAACTATTTCATCTTCTAAAATAACAGTTATCCACGTATTAAAAAATACATACTCCAGACTTGTGGCTTTTCTTACCTAAAGTAACCTGCTCAGCTAAGCCCTCTAACACATCTCCCTCACCTTCCCCAGGACCTGCTTCCATGAAAAACTCTCCCTTTTGTGAAACAGCTGTATCTCCCTTGAGTGGATCCCTCTCTTCTACCTGCAATTGGCAACAATGTTTCCTACTTGTAAAAATAAACAAAGCTAAATAGTCAAACAAGGAGCAATATTCCCACTCTTTATACAGTCCTATGACCATTACGTTCTACTACCAAATATCTTGACAAACAGCCTCTGCCTATTTATTTCAATAATCTCTCTCTTTGCCAGACGACTTTGTTTTAGTTCATGTATGCTGCTACAACAAAATACTACAAACTGGGTAATTCATAAACCACAGAAATGTTTTTCTCACAGTTCTGGGCCTGAGAAATTCAAGATCAAGATGCTGGCCTTGGTTTGTGCAGAGTGCTGCCATCTGTTTCTAAGATGGTACTTCGCTGTTGTGTCTGCATGTGGCAGGGGCTGAAGGGCAAGAGACTGCTCCCACACTCAAGCCCTTTTATGAGGGTGCAAAACCCATTCACCAGTGTAGACCTCTCAAGACTTAAAGGCCACTATTTGCATACCACATAGTATGGATTACGTTTCTTTCATTCCTTTTTTTTTTTTTTTTAAGGTTTCCATAATTATTTGAAAGGTAGAGTTACAAAGAGAGAGCGAGAGAAAGAGAGATCTTCCATCTGCTGGTTCACTCCTTAAATGGCTGCAAGGGCCGGAGCTGATCTAAGCAGAAGCCAGGAGGAGCCAGAAACTCCAACTGGATCTATCTACCGGGGTGGGAGGGGCCCTAGTATTTGAGTCATCTTTAGTAGCTTTCCCAGGCACCTTATCAGGGATCTGATCAGAAGTGAAGCACCTGGGACTTGAACTGGCACTGATAGGGGACACACTGCATTGCCACCCTGGGGTTAGGTTTCAACATAAATTTTTGAAGCATCCCACATTCTAACCACAGGAGACTTGCTCAAAAATCAACAGCCAGTTCTCAGAAGTGCTGCTACAGCTTCTCAAGCTTTCTGAACGTGCTTGCTTTCTTGAAACTAGGTTTTCTCTGGACACTTATGACAGGATCCTGCTCACGATCACTGGACCACTACCAATTTGATAAGAAGCATTCCTCCATACTCTAGCTCATCATTTAGGAAAATACACTACTTCACTTAACACTCTACACAAAGGGCAAAATAAAAATGGCATGGGATTTTTCTGAGTTTTGAACACTTCTGTTACCAAAGTTTCCGATAGTGAAGTTGAAATTAGCAAGATTTTGGCTTTGACACCACTTACCCTGTGAGCCTCAGGTCCCTGTTGATTCACAGACTAGAACGTTCAGTGACTCAGTGGTAGAGTTAATACAGAACTGTAAGGATGTCACACTATTTTAATCATCCCCTGAGTATTCTTATCTGTTATTAAAAGAGAGACGTTAAGATTAAAATGAAGACTCCCTGTGACTGATGTCAACTGAGTAGGTAGTGTGCCCTCTCAAAAACATTTCAAAGTGACTCAGAGGTTAAGAGCCACTTGCTCTCAACACTTCGATTCCTCTCCCCGCTGCCCAGTGTTGGCAATCCCTGCTGATGTGCTTCAGGACTTAGGGCAGCACATTCTCCTCTCTCCCTAGATAGTTATTTACATTCTTTTACAGCCTATTTGTTCAACCAACATTTATTGAATGCCTACTATGGGTGAGGTCCTGTATTAGTCACTGAGCCTACAAAGATTAGCAAGACACAGCTCTTATTTTAGCTTGTAGTCCATTAGGGGATATAGGCACATGGTAAAATAGTCATAAAATACTCCAAGTGACATTTTTGACTGTACAGTAAATGCACCTATGAAAAACAAAGCCTTCATTACTCCACAATTGTTTCATGGAACTTGGAGATTGAGCTAAGGGTAAGAACATGAACTGAGCAACTCTAATCAAGTTCCTTTAGTAAAATTTGCTATATGAATACAAGGAGACAAAAGGTCTCTGTTCCTTTTGATTATAAATGTGGGACACCCAGCAGCTTTCCATTTATAAAAAGGACTAGCCCAATGACAAGATCATCAGACAAAAGATCATGGATTCAGAGCATCTGATTAACATATCTTTGAAGAATGTGTGTATAGAAATAACGCATAACAGAGAGCCCAGATCATTGCACTATCATTTAATCACTACATTCAGGCATTCCTGGTCTTACTTCTTCAAATCTCCAAAAGTTTGGACTCACACATACTAATAACGATGAATTATTTACATTCCCTAAATGCTGCCATGAAATAGTTCCTTTCCCTAAAATAGTCAACTCTCTCAACCAGCTCCCTCCTATGAATACCATCAGCCTTTCCCATCTCCAAGCGTTAGGCTGATAAACACTACCAAGACCTATATGAGAGATCCCATATGGACATTATGGTATTCAGATGCAGAGCTCCAATTGAGAACAATAAAGCTAGGTTGGATGGAGTCAGGAAGGTTTCCTGCAGGCATACATAGCATTCTTTGGGTAGACTCTGAGCTTCCCAGAATGTAATGTAAAGTATAAATAGCCCGAAAATATCAGTTAATATTGGTAAACCCACAAACACTACCTTAATTCAAAGTAATTATCAACTGAAATTAAAACCTTGATCAGTGACTTATTTGAAAAAAATTACTTCATGAGAAATAATGCAACTGAAGTTTGACGTGTCACAGAGTTGTTTACTAAGTGTGTGACACAGGGGATACTTTTACACATATCATTGGACCCAAGCAACTCTGCAGCCTAGCACGTGGCAGGGGTTTCACTCTGGTATGGGCTTCCCTCCTTTCCCTGCACTTCACTTTCTTAAAATTTAGCTCCATCAGAAGGATTCTTCCAAGAAAGGATAAACTCTGAGTGTGGGCATGGGGCCTGCTCATTGTTTTCCACAGATCTATCTCTGTGCCTGATACACCCTTGCCTTGGGTGCTCTACACTCTACTACACGGAATGGTGTTAAGGGGGGAAACATTGCATGTCACCTGCAGGTGTAATCTTTGTATTCTGCGGTAGATCAGGGAATGAGAGTACAGAAATTCAGGAAGAGAGAAGAAATATCCCTGATGACAGAGCAAGCAGTAGTTCTGCTAGAGTGGTTTGGAAATACCTTCCCACTTTTCCCATGTTGCAGTGTGTAATGTGGGGAAAGCCAGTCCAGAGGCAGACATTTATCATCCTGGTGGAGTTATAACCAGAGGAAGTCCTCCTAGAGGCCAAAGTAAACGTGTTCAATAGACTGAAGAAAGATTTTGGAATCTAAGGCCTGGGTTGACAGTAAACCTACCCCTACAGAAAGGCTGTTATCAGGAGGAGAAACAGGTGCAGGTAGCCATTGTAATCCATAAGTCGTACTTTGGAAATTTATATTCATTAAATAAAAGTTAAAAAAAAAAAAAGAAACAGGTGCAGGTGAGGCCAACCTTGAAGATTGCGTGTCCTGAAGGCTTCCTGTTTAATGACTTCATTTTCTTCTATTTCTCTGTCCCTGTCTCCATATCTCCTTGTCTTTCTCTCTTCTTCCCTCTCTGTTTTAACTTATTATAATGGAATTGTAACATTATTGCCAAATATTCCATCTGATGTAAAATTACCTATGATGACTATTACCCAGATAAGCCTTTAGGTTCTCATAAATGGTATTAATTTGCTTAAGATAGTCATTATCACTTATTAATGGGTAAAATGACACCCTGTGTTTCTGATGGGGAAAACTTCCTATCAGCCATGCTTTTTGATAATATTCATTCACTCCATGACTTATTTATTTATTTATTTATTTATTTTAGTTTTTGACAGGCAGAGTGGACAGTGAGAGAGACAGAGAGAAAGGTCTTCCTTTTGCTGTTGGTTCACCCTCCAATGGCCGCCGCGGCTGGGGCGCTGCGGCCAGCGCACCGCGCTGACCTGATGGCAGGAGCCAGGTACTTATCCTGGTCTCCCATGGGGTGCAGGGCCCAAGTACTTGGGCCATCCTCCACTGCACTCCCTGGCCACAGCAGAGAGCTGGCCTGGAAGAGGGGCAACCGGGACAGAATCCGGCGCCCTGACCGGGACTAGTACCCGGTGTGCCGGCGCCGCAAGGCGGAGGATTAGCCTAGTGAGCCACGGTGCTGGCTTCCATGACTTTTGAAATATATACTTGGAAAACTAAACTCGTTATTTAAACACCAAAATAACTATTTACAATAGTTATTTAAACATCAAACAATCTTGTAAGCTTGTGATTATTAAACTCAACTCCATTTTCAAGAGAAACTATAGCTCAGAGAGGTGAGTGATCAATGTAAGTCCCACGTCAGTCTCTGTAACTGAAAATCTGTCTCAAACCTTGGGTGCTCTGGTAGGTATTGGTACAGCAGTTAAGTTACTGCTTCTGATGCTGATATCCCATATCTGAGTGCTTGGTTCTGGTGCCAGGAAATCTGGTTCTGATTCAGGTTCCTGCTAATTCACACACTGAGAGTCAGTGGTGATGGGTCATGCCCAAATGGAGTTCCATGCCACTACATGAAGACCTACACGGAATTCCAGTCTCCAGGTTTCAGCCCAATCCAGTCATGATTGTTGCAAGCATATGAGGAGTAAACCAGCAATGGAACATCTCACGCTGTCTTTCTTTCTCTCTGACTTTCAAATCAAAATGAAATTCAGTAAAATTTTTAAAAAAACCTGGGTCCTTTTCACCTACTCATTTTTCTATGGAGTATTGTATTGCTCTCCTGCAAAGATAAAAATATTTATCGTGATAAAGCTTTCAGATCCCAAATTAAGGCAAAAGGCAAAAACGAGAATGTATCCCAACTTCCTAACTTGAGAAGGGTGCTTATACTCAGTACCACATTTTTTTCTGCATCGCATGCGTGTACTTTCTGCTGCAGCTTGCAGTGCTGTAGTACAAGCAGCTTGCTGCAGTGCACCAAGATCAGAGATGGAAACAAATCTTTCTTCCTCTAGGGAGAAAAATGATCTTTTGTATAGGAAGATTCCTCCTCCTACAGAAATAAATTTCTCTTTCTTCAGTCATACTCAAAGTCACGGTCTTAAAGAATAGACTCAGTGGGTGCTGAGGGATCTGGAAGCCTGTATGATTTGCTAAAGCTAATAAAGTCAACATGATTTTGAAAAATTTGTAATCTTCTCTGATGCTCCCTGTTTTGCTATTCCCACTATACTGATAAAGCTCATTCCTAAGAAAATTCGTTTTTATCATTCTTCCTTCCAATGGGAGTTTTTTAAGTTTGTTACTGTGGAAAAGATAAAAAGATTTGATTAATGTTGCAAATTCATAATTGATCAGTAGAACACTCAGAAACAAGATGAATGGAAATTATGACAGCTCTCAAAGGCATTATTACTCTTAATCAAATAAATAATTGGAAAATGGGTATCTACAAGGGAGCTAAAATAATTTTTAAACATTGAATTTTGAACAATTAAATTGACCACTTGAGAACATTTTGAAATTAGTATGTCAAATAATTATTGTAATACAGTGATCATTATAGATTGCTTTTGCCTGCTGCATCTGTGGGGGATAGCATTCTCATGCTTCCCCCTGTGTCATTACTGCAACAGGAGCCTCCTCCTGAGATCCAGGATTCTCACGGCTGGGCTAATCAAGTGCCCACACTCCCAGACTCTAGGAGCGATCATCATTCCGGTGGTACAGTTGTGACCCCATCCAGGTAGGGAAATCCTTCCATGGTGTTTTCATATCCACCCATTTCCTCTTTGGTCACAGGTAAGTCAGGGGCAAACTAGAACTTCTGGAAAGCAGTTCTGTTTCTCAGATGCCAGCCTTAGAGAATGTAATCCACCTGCAGAGGGAGGTGGGGAAGAAATCGAAAGAAATGACTTGAGACTGGGAAAGGCCCTGTGGCTGCTGACGATGCATACAGGCTTTCCCCATCTTTGTCCATTTTTGAAATGTGGCCAGAAATCACTTCCCTTCTGCTTTTTAAAAAATATTTATTTTATTTATTTGAAAGTCAGAGTTAGAGAGAGGGAAAGGAGAGGGAGAGACAGAAAGAGAAAGGTCTTCCATCTGCTGGTTCACTCTCCAAATAGCCGCAATGGCTAGGGAGGACCCAGGCTGAAGCCAGGAGCCAGGAGCTTCTTCCAGATCTCCCATGTGGGTGTGGGGACCCAAGCACTTGGACCATCCTCCACTGCTTTCCCAGGTGCATTAGCAGGGAGCTGGAATTGGTGCCCTTATGGGCTGCCAGTACTGCAGGCAGCAGCTTAATCCACTGTGCCACAATACTGGCTCCTTTTCCTACTTTTTAGTTTCTGTATAAACTTCTTGAAATTTTTGTTAGTAGCAAATTAAAAAAAAATTATCTCTAGTACTACATAAAGTATTTTATTTCTAACACAGGACTCAACAAAGACTAGAATTTGATCTCTTGCCAGCTGTGTATCTTTTGGCAAGTCATTTAAATTCCCTAAATTTTAGTTTGTTATCTGTTGTAAGAATAATATTCTTTCAAAATGATTTATACATGCAGTGATTGTGTGGATTAAATGACACACTGTATGTAAAATGTGCTCCTCTCAGCCTCTATGTTAGACCTGCTCTTATTAGTTTCTGTGGAATGTTGTGTTTACTAATTGACTTTGAAAATGTAGTAAGTTAAATTATTGGGCCCAATTCATCATCTTCTCCTGTATGCAGCTTCTTTGTATCTTTGAAGTTTCTCATTCAAGAGGTGAATACACTTCTCCATTTCACTGATCTTGAACCTGGCCACATGATATTTTGGCCCATGGGGTTGTTCACAGACTTAACACAAGCACAGGCGTGAATAGTGCTTGCATTGTAGAGTTTGCTCTCTTGCACTCTGCACTGCCCAGAGGAAAAAAAAACATTCCAGTTGGTCATAGGATGTGAGACATGTGGAGTGGAACTGCCTCAGGGGATTCACACATTGTTGAGTAAGATAAATGCTTCCTGTTCTAAAGCCTTTGAGATTTTGTGGTCATTACATAGTAATAACTGAGTGGTATAGCAGTTAACAGTTGCATTCCAGTAGATCGATTTTTAACTCTAACTGATCTTTGGAGCAGAAAAACACCCAATACAAGTGCTTATATTCTTCCAATGAAAAAGCCGTTCATGAAAAAGTAGCAGAAGAGAAAGGTTTCATAGTCATAGATGCAGCAGAAAATGACTAAAGATACTGGTTCCTAACCCACTGGGGTCATAGACCCTTGAGAATGTGATCAGAGCCCTTAACTCTTGTGACTACATTACACGTACTGTTAGATGGAGCTTACCTGCATCAGTAACAGGTCTTCAGAAGTCATGATCTTGTGAGTCAAACTGTAGGACCCCTGACAAAGCTGTGTAGGACTGCAAGCCTAATGCTTTGGAAAACAACCTGTCTCTAGGGTTTTACATGGATGTATAGTTTGCAAGGGATGTGAGCTAAACTTGTGTTGGACTGATCTTATAGCCTCAAGACTGTTCAGTTGGAAAAACGTGTACACAGTAATTAATTTATTATGTATATTTGGGTGATACTTAGCATTTGCAATCTTAAATGGCCTTTTTCCCTTTTCTCTATGATTGTGTTACATGTGTCTACACATCAGCATCACGAGTTCAGCAAAAGTAACTGAGGAGTGGCTGGCTGTGGCTGAGAAGGTGCTTATGCAATTCAGTCACAGGCTTCATCTTGAAGAAAGTTTGACTCTTAGAATCTTAGAAAAGAGAGGAAAGACTATCGTATGTAGATGTGAATTTGAGCAAACAGAGGAAAGCAGGCATGCCATGTGTGCTGAGGGTTAATTCCAGGTACCAGTTTGAGTGGGCTAGTGAGTGTCTGGACACTTGGTTAAATATTATTTTGGGTGTGTCCGTGAGGAAGTTTCTGGATAAGATCAACACATGAATCAGTAGATTGAGTAAAACAGATGGACTTCCCCAACGTGGCTGGGCCTCATGCAACCTGTGAATATCCTGAATTGAACATAAAACCTGAGTTAGGGCGAAACTGGTTCTCTTTGCCTGTCTGTGAGTTGGGACATAGTCTTCTCTTCGGAATTAGACTTGGACTAGAATTTATATCATCACCTTTCCAGGTTCTTGGATCTTTGAATAGTTCTTTGCCTTAGAACTATGAGAGGGTTTTCCAAAAAGTTCATAGAAAATTCATAATATGAAAAAACTGTGCAGGGGCTTCTGAAGGGTTTTTTTTCCCCACTAAAATTAGTCTTGTCTTTTAATTCCATATCCCATGACATTTTTGAAGTACACTCGTGTGTGTGTTCCTGTGTGCATATGCACACCTTTCCTATTAGTTCTGTTCTTCTGGGGAACTTACACTAATGCATATGTTAAGTGAGTATTATTTTTATCATAATATGAACCTAGCATAATTAATTGCATGAGGTGAAGTGAAAGACATTCAGATCAGCTAGCAGAAATAAAGTTCAGGTAATAAATATAGAAAAAGCTGCCTAGAAGTCAGAGTTTGTGGGAAAGGAGAGACAAAATAATAGAGCAAAAATGCAGAACTCTGTTCTGGTCTGTTTCACTTTCTTTGAATCATGAATGAGTGTACTCTAGAGACAGGAAAATTTTGACCAGGCTTATTTGGGTCTCTGTCAAATCTGTTCGGCACATTCTCCTCTTCGTCCTGCCAATATAATCCTGCCTTATGGCCCTTATATCAAAGGCTTTGGCTGGTGTTGTTGTCTTGAGTAAAGAACTTTGGAGTATTTTATTTACATTGTATTGTCTAGTATCCTCTGGCTTTGCTGTTTATAAAGAGGTTCTAAAATAGTGAAACTGAGGTCTTAGGAAAGGTGAACAGCCAATTTCTTTGTGCTTACTAATAGGATGTTGATTTATGTAGAGAAATAGGGATAGAGGCCGTTTAAAACACTAG
This sequence comes from Oryctolagus cuniculus, assembly GCF_964237555.1. Lineage (NCBI taxonomy): Eukaryota > Metazoa > Chordata > Mammalia > Lagomorpha > Leporidae > Oryctolagus > Oryctolagus cuniculus. The sequence goes on along the minus strand of NC_091435.1, from coordinate 127,785,716 downwards.
GGAATTTATTGTGCTAGATCTTATAAAAATTCTGTAAATTTTATTTATTTAAATTTTTATTTGAGAGAGAGACAGAGAGAGAGAGAGACAGAGAGATTCTATCACTGATTCATTCCACCAAATGCTTGCAACAGCTGGGGCTGGGTCAGGTGGAAGCTGGTTGCTCAATCCAGGCCTCCCAGAAGAGGCAGAGGCCCAAGCACTTGAGCTATAATTTGCAGCTTCCCAGGGCACACATTGGCAGGAAGCTGGAACTGTAAGCTTATCCAGAACTTTAACCCAGACCCTCTGACATGCAATGCGGGTGTCCCATGCTGTGTCCTAACTGCAGTGCCAAAGTCTTGAATGTAAGTTAAAATTATTAAAATATTTTCTCTGTGTCTTTGTTGCTTAGGGTTTACAGGAATTATGTGAGAACATTGATGGATCGAGGTTCAAAGAACCCCTGAGATAGCAGGTGCATTCCACACCATCATTCAACATGAGTTTATTATGTGCAAACAGTGTGTTGGGGATTCAGAAGGTGTAAAGTCAACAATAGTTCTCTCCTCATTTGCCATTGACACATGGAACAGTACTTGTACTACAATAGCATTTTTATAGTTAATATAATATTAAAGGGCCTGAAATATACACAGATGAAAATGAAACAGAGAAAAAAGAAAGCATTTTTTCACTGTCAATACTGTGTTCCTCAAAAATAAGTGACAACAAGATGAAGTTTGAGATGAAATGAATGCTGCTAGAGGTGGAAAGAAGAGTGTGTGGGTAGAGACTTCCAGATTAGGGAATGTATATGCCACAGATTTCCAGGTGAGAGGGCAGAAAAGATGTTGACAATGAGAGGCAGTAGCTGTGAGATTACAGGGAAATATCACAAGGAACAACTACCACCTAGGAATTTGCTTCATGAAAAGCTGTGTAACCTCAAGACCTGAAGAAAAATCTAACGTGTTGATAATCACATGTCATAGGGAGACCAGTAACAGTAAGAAGTGCAATGAGGTTTTAATTGAATGGAGTTCCTGATGACAGGGGAGTTAGGAGCTACAATGTTTATGGAGATCAGAAAAGAGTGAGGGGATATATGAAGTGTGGCAGAAGACAGTTTGAGTTGTAGTGATAAAAGGATTATTTCTTTTGTAAGTGAGTGAGGCAACCGAGTTTGAGGCATTTAACTGTGAAAGATTTATGCAGATCTAGGCATAATAAGGCATGTTTCCTACCCTGACAGGAGACAAGTAATAGAGAATGAAGGGAACAAAATTATTTTTGTCTCTTTTTAGTTATTTTAAAATTAATGAAAAAGGCTCAATTATGCCATAAATATCAGGTGCTGAATAAGTATTTAATGTAGCAACTTTAAAAGTAAAGCATTATTTCCATAATGTAAAAATGTTTTGAAGATTTATTGACAATATTGGCAATACAATGAATGTGTTGAAATCATGCAATCTATTACTACTCCAAGTTTAAAGCCTCCAGCCTCCAGTGCTTTTAATGAAATGTTATATGGTATTATTTTAACTTTATAAGTAATTTACAAAATCTACTTGTGTAAATAAAAATGATGCTGACCTAGTTATGCTTTAATCTGTGAAAGCACTAAGTTTACAAAATCTGTGACTGAAAATGGTGAAGGTGGAGGTTTTACTACAATTAATTAATAGTGCTGAGATTTTCCTCTTATTCCAGGATCAGATGAGTAAATACTTTCATTGTCAATACTGTGTTGCCAAAAAGAAAACAGAAGCACTCTTCAATATTTGCGAATACAGCCTTTTCTGTTCCTTTCAAACATTCTTTAAGTAGAATGTTGCTTTTTGTTTCATTCTACCACGTGGTGCATATTTCTTCTGCTTCAGCATCAGTCACATATAAATTAATTGTTTTAAAGCTTTACTACCTGCCGGGCAGAACCTTGGGGTAAATCAGCTTCAAAAGAATAGCTGCTTTTGAGTACTGAAGAGGTTGGATTGCTCAAAAATGTCTTCTTTTATTTAGTCAATAAGCATACATAGTATAATGATTTAAGGAGGTATTATGACAAAGCTCCTCTAATATACCCAGAGTAAAATAACAGTGTAGACAAACAGTAGCCCATGATGTAAAGGGCGTGGTATACCAGGAAATTCACTTCATGGGAATGTTCAGTTTCTAAACAATAGATCATGCCAGCATCTGTCTTCTTCAAAAGCCTTAAACATACTTGTCATAGATAGCACCACTTTGGATATCGAGGCACAGGGGAGTTTTCTTTTGGGGTTGATAAATCTGGATTCTTATTGGCCCTGGGATTAGGTCAGTAGAGGGAGCCAGAGTCCCCTAGCCAGCGGTCCTGACCTGGTGAGAAAAAGGGATGCAGCCAACCAGGGTCCAAATCATCAGATGTAGCTGGGGTAGCAGAGGATTTCTGAATGAGATATGGCAAGCTTTCTAGTAAGTATTTTGGTGTTTATGATTCTCACAATAAAGGACAAAACCTGTACTTTATGAAAGTTCAGCATTTTCAAAATCTGCTTCTAAATAGTTGTCATTGGAAGTATATTGCAAATTTGTGGAATTTGTAACTGTTATTTTAGGTACTTGTGTGCAAGTCAGTGTATAGAAGTAGTAAATTATTAGACTTTGTCTTAACTCTTGCTAATTTCCTGTCCAAGCAAGTATTTCTCTCCCCCTGGATGCCTGCAATGGCCTCCTGGCAGGTCCCCCTGCTTTCACTTTTGCTCTGCTATATTTTATCTTCAACATGGGAACTAGACGATCCTTTGGAAATATGTCACTTTATTCAAAACATCTTCAAAGGCCCCTCACTTAGAGAAAAAGACAAAGTCCTTACGATGATCTTCTACTCTTTGGGGACCTTATCACCTGTTGTTCTTCTTCTACTCTCTCTGCTCCAGCAACCTGGCCCCTGTAGACCCTCAAATGCTCCAGCTCATTTTTACCTTAGGGGCTTTGCAGCGACTGTTCCTTCTACTGAATGCCTTTCTTACAGCCAAATGTCAACTTTCTGTTTTTGTCCAAGTATCACCTTCCTAAAAGATCAAGACTACTCTTGGTTTTCTTAATTCCACCCTATTTTTTTTTATTAGGGATTTATTCATTTCTAACCTAAAATATAGAAAATTCTGTTTCTACCTACTAGAATTTAAGATTCAAAGATAAGGAATTTTAAAGAAGTCACTGTCAGATGACTATTTATTTACACCCAGTTGTAAGAAGTAATATAAATTAATCTTGTATACCAGTCATCTAATAGCTCCCAGGGATAAGGAAGTCTTACAAATTTTAGTGCAATAGTGAAACCAGAACATCATCATTGACAGAATTCACCCATCTTATTCAGATCTTCCTACTTTCATGCATACTCTTTTGTTTGTATGTATTTAGTCTGATGCAATTTTATCACAGGTGTAGATTTCTGTGATCAACACCATAGTCAAGAAACCAAGCACTTCTCGGATAGGGATCATGGGTAAGAATTTTTGTTATATTCACTGATATACATTAAAGGTTTGACACAGTAGTGTTTAATAAATATTTGCTTAATAAGTACATTAAGTTATTTTATAGAATATAACATATAAATATTATAAGCATTGTGTTCCCAAATAATTTGAAACCATATATCCAAGTGGGCTTTTTGTGGTTCATATATATACATACACATATATATTACATATATTTAGGTTTTGTTTGTTTGTTTGAAAGAATTACAGAGAGAGGGAAAAACAGGGAGACAAAGAGAAAGAGATCTCCCATTTGCTGGTTCACTTGCCAGATGGTCGAGATGGCCAGGACAGGGCCAGGCTGAATCTAGGAGCCAGGAACTTCTTCCCGGTCTCCCATGTGGATGGCAGAGGCTCAAACAATTGGGGCATCTTCTATTTTTCCTAGGCTATTAGCAGGGAACTAGATCAGAAGAGTGACTTTACCTGAAACATCACAGTGCCAGCCTTTTGGTGATTTTTAACTTAAAATATATTTATATTTATATAAATATATATAGATATAAAATATATTTATATTTATATAAATATGTATAGATTCATACTGGCATATGGCTTCTTAAGTGCTTTTATCTTGTGGCTACTGGAAATATGACTTGATATAAATCCTAAAAGCATTGTTGCTTGGGGTATAGAAAAATTTTTAAATACTCTTGATATTTTAACTCTACATTTAAATGTAGCTTTTTTTTTTAAATAAAAGATACATGTTTTACCGTTTAGTCACATTTCAAATACATAGCAGAAAATTGTAATGAGAGGGAGTATAGTAGGACTGGTAAGCTGTCCTCTCATCCATCTTGAGGGGACGCATTAATCAGCAACGTCAGAGAGACCAAATCTTTTCCCACAGGGACACTGTTCTAGCCATTATTAGCTCTCTCAGTTATGCTGACTCACTCTGGAACAGTGATGGCTACTTAGCATCATTTGTGGGTTTATGAAATGGCCAGCTTTATTGCTTAGTCTGGAAACAAGAATTTTCCTTTTTTTATAAAGTGTTTTAGCATGTTCAAGTGTTGAATTAAAACTTTTTTTAAAAAGCTTTATCTATTTATTGGAAAGGCAGAGTTACACAGAGAGAGAGAGAGAGACAAAGAGAGAGAGAGAGAAATCTTCCATTTGCTGATTCACTCTAAAAATGGGTGCAATAACTGGCTCTGGGCCAGGATGAAGCCAGGAGCCAGGAGCATCTTTTGGGTGTTCTACATGGGTGTCAGGGGCCCAAACACATGGGCCATCCTCTGCTGCTTCTCATGCCTTTAGCAGGGAGCTGGATCAGAAGTGGATCAACCAAGACACTAACTGGCATCTATATGGGATGCAGGTATTGCAGGTGGTGACTTTACCTGCTATGCCAGAACACTGGCCAGGAGCTCAAACTTCTGACTGTGTTAACACCACAACATGGTAATGGTGGTGGTTGTAGTAGATAACCAAGTGTACCTTCCAACTTTAATAATTACTATCAAGATGATTCTCCAACCAATGGAATGAGTGAACCTTAAGATCTATTAGATTTTGCACAGAATTCTATGCTGTCTTCTCATTTCCCACATGAACAAGTTGAAGGTTAAACTGCTAAAAACACTCTTTTTCCTATTTTTCATGATTTTCTATTTCTTGTAGTCTTAGAAGACATTGTTTACTCAAGCAGAAAAAGAAAAAATAAACAAACCAAAATCTAACAGCCAGAGTAGCTGTGAAATGCAGCTTCCTCTATTGAGCCACTTCTTAAGCACCATTTATTTTGATCCAGATAAATCAACTTTTGATTAATCTTTAACTAATTTTGATAACTTGAATTTTTCATCTAGGAAAAAAAGTCTCATTAGCAAAAGGAGAATGCTAAAAAAATTCAACTAAATCATATAAGATTGAGAAATCACCCAAGGCCTAAGTTTGAAAATATTAGGGACTGGTATTACTGCCCAGTGGGTTAGGCCACCACTTGCAAGGGCAACATTCCATATCAGGCTGCCAATTTGAGTCCTGGCTTCTCCACTTTTGATAGAGCTTCCTACTCAGAAGGCAGCATAAGATAGCCTAAATAGCTGGGCCCCTGAAACCCATATGGGAAACCTGGATGGAATTGCTGGCTCCTGGTTTTGGCCTGACCCAGACTTGGCTACTACAGGTACTGGGGAGTGAATCAGAAGCTAGAAGATCTCTCACTCTTTCTCTGTATCATCCTCTCTCTATATGTGTCAGATAGCCTTTCAAATAATTAAATAAGTCTTTTTAAAACAATAAATGGTGAAATGGAAGAAAATATTAGCTATCTAGCTGGGGAATGGTTTCATTAGATAAAAAGTTATAAGCCAAGGGATGAACAGATGTAATTAAAATGCAGCATTAACTTTGTATTTAGAGATATTTTAAGGCAAAAAATAATAGGAAAGTATGTAAAATGAGACATGAAAAGTTTTATTTATTTTTTATCATAGGAAGCACTTTTCAAATGGGTTCTATGCCTTAAATAATATTCTAAGTACTTTACTACTGTTTATCTCAAGCAACTTGAAAATTTGTATCAAAACTTTAAGAATATTAATCATGTTTGACAAAGAATTCCATCTCTGATGTTCTTTTCTAGGTAAATAATTAGAAATGCATTAAATTATTTTAAATGGGTGTTTACCACATCAAAAGAATAGTTAGTTAGACATAATAGCATATTTATATAATGGACTTCAAAACAGTTGTTAAAATTATATTTCAGAGGACCAGTCACCAAGAGAGCCTCAGTACCAGCTTTGGAGTGAGATGAGGCCAAACTGCAGCAGCCCAAGCCACTGGTGATAAGGCTGTGGGAAGAGCCTTGCATGAGTCTGGCTTGGAGCTCTGTGGGAGACAGTGTAGCTGCCAACCAACAGAGGACAAAAAGGGGTATGTTACTCTCTCCCTGACCACCCAGCACCAGCGTCCTATAGCTAGCCAAGAGAGGGCGAATACCATTTTGGACATACATAACAGCTGTGCCATCTCATGGCTGTGTGCCCAGCAACCAGGCAAGAGGAGATGCCTGAGTCTAGCTGGGAAAATTGACAAGGTTCTGGGAGCTCATGACCATGGGAGCCTTGTGTATCAGGATTGTGAAAACACTGTGGCTGTGTGGGAAAGCACAAGGTGTGGCCGGGAGTATGGGTGGTCACTGTGGGTGGTTCCACATGCTCAGGGCTCCCTGATTCCCTGATGAGGGTCATTGCTGTGGGATCTGTGCTCATACTGAGGACTGCATGAATCCTTTGTGTGATTCTTGAGGCAACGTGAACAAATATTATACCCATTATGGGTAGCGACCAGGCATCAGTCTCCTTGGAGGATGCGAGGTGATAGTGAGACTATGCCAACAGAGCAGATTAAACCTCTCCTCTGATTAAAAAAAAGAGACAGAGATCTATCATGCCCAGTTTGGGTGTCACCATGGGCACTCCTCTCACCCTGGAGCACTGAACAGAGTTCCGTGGGACACTGACCAGAGCTCCCTGGCCACACCCAGAACACACCTCAGGGTATTCACTGGAAGAGCAGACACTCCACTAAGCCACAGAGGCATAGTCTAAAGATAAAAGCCATCACAGAGAAAAAAATACCAACAAGTATCTCTACAAATGCCTAAAAATAAACACAGTAATTAAAAAAAAAAAAAAAAAAGAACAAGGAAGATAACATGATGCCTCCAAAGGAACACAATACCACTTCAATACTAGAATGTGAAAATGAAGAAATTTAAGAAATGCCAGAAACAGAATTCAAAAAATTGTCTAAAATAGTAAAAAAATTTCAGAAATGTCTCAAACTGACTCAAACTCCTTGCTTCTCATAATCCTTTCTTCTTAATCTTGAAGGAATCTTTTAGAGACAAATATATCTCATAGCACAAAAAGTCTGATGGTATATTTTAAGTTTGTGTAAAATTAGACTTGATGATTTAGGGGCTGGTGTTGTGGTATATCAGGTTAAACCACTGCTTGTGATACCAGCTTCCAATATGGGTGGCAATTTGAGTCCTGGCTGTTCCACTTCCCATACAGATTCCTGCTAATGCACTTAAGAAAGGAGCAGAGGATGGCTCAAGTGCTTGGACCCCTGCACCCACATGGGAGACCCAAAAGAAGCTCCTGCCTTCTGGCTGTGGCCAGGCCCAGCCCTGGCCATTGCAGCCATTTGGGGTGTGAACCAGCAGATGGAATCTCTCTCTCTCTCTCTCTCTCTCTCTCTCTCTCTCTAACTCTTTTAAATAAATAAATAAATAAAACTGATACCTTCATTGAAAAATAGATAACAACACTTTCAGTTTCACTTTAACATGTATAGAATTTAAGAATACTCCTGTAGGATTGCTTACGAGTAATCAAAAAAATCCTCACCACACTACATTGTAGTCAAACTCTCCACAGTCAAACAAAGAAAAGATTCTAAAATGTGCCTGAGAGAAAGGCCAGATTACTTTCAGAGAATCTCCAATAAGATTCACAGCAGACTTCTCATCAGAAAACCTACAGGCTAGGAGAGAATAGCAAGATATATTCTAAGACTTAAGAGAAAAAAATCTGTCAACTCAGAATACTGGACCCTGCAAAGCTCTCATTTATGAAGGGAGGTGAAGTAAAGACTTTCCATAACAAACAGAAATGGAAAGAATTTGTCACCACCCATCTGGACTTAAAAAAGATGCTTAAGGATGTGCTGCACCCAGAAACACAGTAACATGGTCATCACTATAAAAGAAGGTGAATGTAGAAACTCTCTCAGTAAAAGTACAAATGAAATCCAAAGTAAACAACAGGAATATATATAGAAAAATGGCAGGGCCCTGTTGTTACTTATCAATAGTCACCTTGAATGTAAATGGACTATACTCTCCAGTTAAAAAGATACAGACTGGCTGAATGGATTACAAGCCAAAACTCATCTATTTGTTGCTTACAAGAAATACATCTCACCAACAAAGACACCCACAGACTGAAAGTGAAAGGGTGGAAAAAGATATTCCATGCTAATAAAAATCATGAAAGCACTGGTGTAACCATCCTAATAGCAGACAAAATAGATTTTAGCACAAAAACCATTAAAAGACAAAGAAAAGTACTATGCAATGATTCAGGGATCAATTCAACAGGAAGATGTGACTATTATAAACATATATGCACCTAATTACAGATCACTTGGCTATTTAAAAGAAATGTTAATGGATTTAAAAGGAGACATAGACTCCAATCAATAGTAATGGGAGACTTTAATACTCCTCTTTTAGCAATGGAAAGATCAACCAGATAGAAAATCAGCAAGGAAAAACAGAGTTAATTGACAATATAGATCAAATGGACCGCAAGGATATCTACAGAACTTTTCATTCTACAGTTGCAGAATACACATTCTTCTCACTAGTGCATGGAACTTTCTCTAGGATAGACCACATGCGAGGTCATAAAACAAGTCCCAGCAAATTCAAAAAAAATTGAAATCATACCATGAATCTTCTCTGATCACAATGGAATGAACCTGAAGATCTACAACTCAAGAATCTCTAGAACTACATAAATACATGGAGACTGAATGACATGCTCCTGAATGAACAGTGGATCATTGAAGAAATCAAGAAAAGTAAAAAAATTTCTGGAAACAAATGAAGATGACAATACAACATATCAAAACTTATGGGATACAGCAAAAGCAGTGTCAAAAGGAAAGTCTATAGCAACTGGTGTCTACATTAAGAAATTGAAAGGCACCAAAAAATGAGCCATCAATGCATCTTAAGGAGCTAGAAAAACAATAGCAAACCAAACCCAAAATTAGTAGGAGAAAAGAAATAATTAAAATTAGAGAACAAATCAGCAAAATTGATACAAAAAAACACAAAAGATCAGGGAAACATAAAACTGGCTTTTTGAAACACTTCAGAAAGATCATTCACCTGGACCAAGTGGGATTTATTCCAGGTATGCAGGGATGGCTCAGCATTCGCAAATGAATCAATGTGGTACATCACATTAACAAGCAGAAGAACAAAAACCATTTGATTATCTCTATAGATGCAGAGAAAGCATTTGATAAAATACAATACCCATTAATGATGAAAATTTTAAGCAAATTAGGTATAGAAGTAACATTCCACAACATAATCAAGACAATTTATGTCATGTCCACCATCAGTGTCTTATTGATTGGGGGAAAAGTTGGAAGCATTACCCCTGAGATCCGGAACCAGACAAGGATGCCCATTCTCACCATTGCTATTCAATAGAATCCTAGAAGTTTTAGCCAGAGCCGTTAGGAAAGAAAAAGAAATAAAAGGGATATAAATTTGGAAGGAGGAAATCAAACTATCCCTATTTGCAGATGACATGATTCTATATATGGGATCCAAAAGACTGTACTAAGAGACTGTTGGAACTCATAGAAGAGTTTGGTAAGGTGTCAGGACATAAAATCTACACATAAAATCAACAGATTTTGTATACACAGACAATGCCATGGCTGAGAAAGAACTTCTAAGATTAATCCCATTCACAATAGCTACAAAAAAATCAAATACCTTGGAATAAATTTAAACATTAAAGAAAGAAATAGATGACACACAAATTGAAAAATTTTCCATGTTCATAAATTGGAAGAATCAATATAATCAAAATGTCCATACTACCAAAAGCAATTTACAGATTCAATGTGATAACAATCAAAATACCAGAGGAACTCTTCTCAGACATGGAAAAATCTATGCTGAAATATATATGGAAACACAGGAGACTCCATATAGCTAAAGCATTCTTATACAGCAAAAACAAAGCTGGAAGCATCACAATACTGGATTTCAAGATGTACTACAGGGAATTTATAATCACAACAGCTTGGTATTGGCACAAAAATAGACTTGTAGACTAATGGAACAGAGTAGAAACACCAGAAATCAACCGATGCTTATATATCCACCTTATCTTTGACAAAGGAGCTAAAATAAATCTGTGGAGCAAGGACGGACTGACAAATGGTGCTGGGAAAACTGGATCTCCATTTGCAGAAGTATCAAGCAGGAATCCTACCTTACACCTTACACAAAAATCCACTCAAAATGAATTGAAGAACTAAATCTATGACCCAACACCATACAATTTTTAGAAAATATTGGTGAAACCTTGCAGGACATTGATATGGGCTAAGAGTTCTTGGAAAGAGCCTGAGGCACAGGCAATCAAACCAAAATTGACAAATGGAATTATATCAAATTGAGACGCTTCACACCACAAAAGAAACACTCAGCAAACTGAAGAGGCAACCAACAGAATGAGAGAAATTATTTGTAAACTATACAACTGATAAATGTTTAGCAATCAGAATATATAAAGAGCTCAAGAAACAACAACAAAACAAACAACCCAGTTAAGAAATCAGCAAAGGACTTAAACAGACATTTTTCAAAAGAGGAAATACATTTTCTATAAAGTTCAGTGCCCAATAAATAAGCACTGGCACCAAGCCTCAGAGCACCCAACACAACCTGACGCCCTCGGCGACCCTCAGATTCAGTCCAAATAAGGCGAGGTCCCTTCATTAAATGCCTTGGCCCCAGGACTCAGAACGCAGGAAATCCAGATGACCAATAGACACAAGAAAAAATGTTCAGGATCACTAGCAGTCAGGGAAATGCAAATCAAAACCACAATGAGGTTTCACTGCACCCCCGTTAGAATGGCTTTCTTCCTTCCTTCCTTCCTTTCTTTCTTTCTTTCTTTCTTGACAGGCAGAGTGGACAGTGAGAGAGAGAGAGAGACAGAAAGGTCTTCCTTTTGCCGTTCACCCTCCAATGGCTGCTGCGGCCGGCGCGCTGCGGCCAGCACACTGTGCTGATCCGATGGCAGGAGCCAGGTACTTATCCTGGTCTCCCATGGGGTGCAGGGCCCAGGCACTTGGGCCATCCTCCACTGCACTCCCTGGCCACAGCAGAGAGCTGTCCTGGAAGAGGGGCAACCGGGACAGAATCCGGCGCCCCGACTGGGACTAGAACCCGGTGTGCTGGTGCCGCAAGGTGGAGGATTAGCCTAGTGAGCCGCAGCGCCTGCCTAGAATGGCTTTCATACAGAAATCAACAAACAACAAGTGCTGACAAGGATGTAGGGAAAAAGGTACCATAATCCACTGTTGGTCAGAATGTAAATTGGTACAGCCACTGTGGAAGACAGTATGGAGATTCCTCAGAAATCTGATTGTAGACCTACTATATGACCCAGACATCCAACTCCTGAGAATTTACCCAAGGGAAATGACATCAGCATATGAAAGAGTTATCTGTACCCCCATGTTTATTGCAGCTCAATTCACAATAACTAAAATATGGAATCAGTCCAAATGCCTGTCAATTGAAGACTAAAAAATTATAGGACATGTACACCATCGAATACTACACAGTGGGAAAAATGAATTCCTGTCACTTGAGAAAAAATGGATGAAACTGAAAAACTTCATACTTAGTGAAATAAGCCAGTCTCAAAAGGACAAATAATGTATGTTCTCCCTGATCTGTGACAACTAATAGAGCACCTAAAAGGTAGTCTATAGTACTGAAATTGATACTTCAAGATACAATGGCTTTGAACAACTCTTGTCTCGACTGTCAAGGAACAGTTTTTTTTTTTTTCCGTATAATTTGTTGAACTCTTTACTTAGTATAAAGTTAGTCATATATGTATAAAATTAATTGAAAATAGATATTAGTAAAAATAAGAATGGGAATAGGAGAGAGAGGAGGACGAGGGGTGGGAGTGTTTGTGGGAAAGCAGGTATGGTGGGAAGAATCACTATATTTCTAAAGTTGTATTTATGAAATACAAAAAAAAAAGAATCAAGAGATTTCATTTCAGAATGTTTTTGAATAATAGACAATTTTATATGATATCATGTAAGATTTTGTATAGTTTAATCAAAATTATGAGAGAAAAAAACAAAGATTTTGAATGAAAATGCACAATAATTAGATAGTTGCCTCTGCCTCTGGGTGATATTTGTCTCTCAAATTTTGTAAATGATATTATTCACATAATGTATTAACTATAATTAGATAATGTTCCTAAATTATACATTTTGGATTCATTGTTTTTATAGTAGGAATCTATGAAAACTCCTTGTTATCTTAATTACTTAGTGTAAAGACTTCATTGCATTGATATGAATTGTGGAAGTCTCAAGATTCTCCTAAGTTGCTGAATAAAAGCGGCAGCAACCCTGACCACAAGGAACCCATGGCTTGCATGCTTTCATTAGTCTCATTTTATGAGCTGCAGGCACAGACAGTAACTTTTTCAAGATTCCAAAACAAGTAATTGGTGGAACCGTGTAGACCCAAGTCAGTACTTTTAACTGACATGCTATGTATTGATAGCATTGGTTAGAACGATATTACACCCAGAAAGAAAACAGGAATTAGTATTTTGGACTTCTCTTCATATTTTTGAATATTTTGTTCATTTACAGTTCATGTTATTTAATTTGTTGGTCAGTTTTCTTATGTCTTCATGTCTTAACAGTGTTTTCACCTGCTGTCTTGTTTCTTGTATATCATTTTTGCAATATTTTTATTTCTTATTTCTTGAATTCTTCCAGCTCATGGTTCATCACCTTTTGTAAAATCACCTTGAACTCTGATGTATGTCTTTGGTGTCCATTTGAAATATTTTTGAAAATTTAATTAATAATTAATTTGTATTTTATTTAAAAGGCAGAGGAACATAGAGACAATCAATAAACAGATATTGTCCATTCCTGGTTCATTCCCCAAATGCCTGCAACAGCCAAAGCTGGACCAGGCAGCCGGGGACTCCATCTAGGTCTATCACATGGGTAGTGGAGATCCAGCCATCACCGGGATTAGAAGTGTGGGAGCTGGGACTCAGCCATATACATATTCAGACATGTAAGCAAATAATGAAGGATAGAACTAAAAGGGAGAGAATGATCCTGCGGGGGAAACAGGACACACAGCAGACTCATAGAATGGCAGCACTCCTGCCTTAGAATCAACCCTTGGGACATTCGGAGCTAACTAAAAGGTCCATGAGAGTCTCACAGGCATGGAAAGCCATGACAAGGTGGCAAAAAACAATCTAAATGAAAAGATCCTGGTGAACAAGAACCCAGCAGAAGGAACAGGCCATCAAGGAGAGAGGTGCCTTTCTCTGAAGGGAGGAAGGAACCTCCACTGTGATACGGCCTTGACTAAACAAGTTCGGAGTCGGTGAACTCAAGGGGCTTCCATAGCCTAGACAGCTCATAGCAAGAGTCTCAGGTGATCGCTGATGTCATAAATAAGAGTGCCAATTGTTAAATCAACAACGGGAGTCACTGGGTACATGCTCCCCACATAGGATCTCTGTCCTTAATGTGTTTTACTATGAAACTTAAAAACAACACTACTAGTTGAACAATACCCTATATCTTGTGTGGTTGTGTGAGTGCAGCCTGTTGAAATCCTTGCTTAGTATATACTAAGTTGATCTTCAGTATATGAAGGTAATTGAAAATGAAACTTGATGAAGGGCGGGATGGGAGAGGGAGAGGGAGAGGGGAGGGCCACGGGAGGGAGGGAGGTTGGGGGGGGGGAAGCCACAACAATACAAAAGTTGCACTTTGTAAATTCACATTTATTAAATAAAAAAAATTAACTATATAACAAACAAAAAAAGAAAAAAAAAGAAGTGTGGGAGCTGGGACTCAGCCATATACATATTCAGACATGAGATGTAAGTCCACCAAACAGCAACGACCACTGCATCAAACACCTCTCATCAAAAATTTTTTTAACAAATTCATACCAGTATGTTTGATCACATTTTAACCTGTTGACTGGAAATACTTTTTTTCTAACTTTCTTACCTTTTTATTAATTTTTGCTGTCCCTGTCCTCCTTTTTCTCTTATGGTGTCCTGTACGATATCTGTTATCTCCTTTTTGATTTTTATTCATCTTTAATTATGTGACTTCTCCCTCTATTATTTATTTGCTAGAAATTTTCAGATGAAGTTGATAGTAGCAGACATTTTTTGTTATGTCTTAAGATTGGTGCCTGTGCATTCTTGAGAGCTTGGTTTGAGGTTCCTGCATGGGAGTGCAGCTGGTCGTATACTCTTGAACTGAAGATGGGTCTTCCTTTAGCAGGGAAGTTCATCCTCCTTGATCAAACACACAATTTGGGAGGGACGCACACGGAGCGGTTTGGGAGGAAGCGGACGCGCCTAGCCAGCCAGATCAGCCGAAATCAACTCCAGAGATCAGTGGGGTGATAGATGTTGCGTCCAGATCGCCCTCACGTCTGGTGCCTGTGCATTCTTTTAAGTGTTATCTTTCCTCTAAAGATCAACCAGGATTAATACTGCGGTACTGATGATGAGGCAGTCTGTGCTGTTCTTGACTTAACTGTGGGTGCACCTGCTACAGGTACGCGGTGTGGGTGATCACCCAGCCCTGCATCCTCTGCTCAGAGCCACAGTGGAGGTGGTGGAGCTTTCACCCCAGACCCTTCCCTCTTTCCTTGGCATCATGATTAAGGGCTTGTTTGCTTTGAATTTTACTTTTTCTTTAGGTCTCTGCTCTGCCATTTTTTTCCCTGAGACTGTGAATCTTCTTTTGATATCTCCCTGCATGGCTGGTTGCTCTGTACTGTTTCTGGCAGCCCTTTAATTTATATCCTGATCTAAGGTTTTGCTTCTTAGATTCATCAAACGTAGTGTTTGTGTTTTGTTTCTTTTTCTTCTTATGGAGTTTGGGTGATTTCTGAGAAGGAAATGAAAAAGCCTAACTTTATTAAAACTTGAAGTCTGGTTATCAGCATAAATATTATCATTAGAAGATAATTATTACAAATGATAACATAGCATGAGGATTTTTTGACTTACTCTTGATCTGTTTCATAAAGAATTGGCTACACTTAACATCTATCTGTTTTTCACTTTTTACGCATCCCTTCTTCTTGTTCAGTAGGTACTAATTCCCTGGCTTTCTATACACTTATTTGCTATCTTCCTTCAGGATTTTAATCCATTGGTAGGTTTAGATGTGGTGCCAATTTCATAGTAGTGAGTTCAAAAGGAACAATTTAGAATGAGGATAGATGGGTTGGGAAAAGCGACTGAAAATGAAGAGGAGCAGGTGGCCTTGAAATTTGCCACTGCCAACTTACGCATGGAAAGCTTATGCATGGTAGACAAATATGAATTGTTTTCCAGGGGATCTTAGAGATTTGTGCTCAAGTTAACTGTGTGTGGATGTTTAGAAATGAACTTCAGTTGTGCAAGAAATCGTGCAGAAAATCTTGATATCAAGACTTTATTTTCATAAAAATCTTGGATAATCATGGAAAGGCATACAATTTGAGGTATTTCACATATACTTGCTTTTAATACTTTTGAATGGATAATGCATAATTAATCTTAAATAATTAGTCTTAATTTAAACCCAGATAATTAAGAACATGTTCTCTGAGTGCATATGCTTTAAATTTAAAGGCAAGATTGTATTAATTTTTCATCCTGAAATGTGAAGGAGCCTTGAAAATGGTCATGGAAAATGTGCATTGCCTTTTTAAAATTTTTTTTATTTTTTGACAGGCAGAGTGGACAGTGAGAGAGAGAGACAGAGAGAAAGGTCTTCCTTTGCCGTTGGTTCACCCTCCAATGGCCGCCGCGGCCAGCGCGCTGCAGCCAGCGCACCGCGCTGATCCGATGGCAGGAGCCAGGTACTTATCCTGGTCTCCCAATGCGGGTGCAGGGCCCAAGCACTTGGGCCATCCTCCACTGCACTCCCTGGCCACAGCAGAGAGCTGGCCTGGAAGAGGGGCAACTGGGACAGAATCTGGCGCCCCGACCTGGACTAGACCCCAGTGTGCTGGCGCCACAAGGCGGAGGATTAGCCTAGTGAGCCGTGGCACCGGCCCGTGCATTGCCTTTTAATTCCATTTTTTCAAGGACACTTTGAAGTTCTTTTCCTGAACTCTTAATTCATCTTGACGTTGGTTTGTGGGCCACCCTTTAAAAGAGGTGACTTTAGGTAAGGTAGCTCCTCACAGCTGGGACACAGCTGAAGAAGCTCAGGGCTAGAGTCTCACACAGTTGGGCAGCAAGTTCTTCAATGGCAAGTGGAACTCTGGGTAGCCCAGCTCTGTCAACCACAACAAGAAATCTGCTCGGCAACACTAAATATCAGGAAAATGGCAATCCCAAACCATCATGAGATGTCATCTCACCTGAGTTTGAATGGCTATCATCCAAAAGGCAGAAGATTACAAATGCTGGCAAAGAGATAGAGAAAGAACTCTTGTACACTGTTGGTGAGAATGTAAATTGGTATAGCCATCATGGAAAAGAGAATGGAGATTCCTTATAAACTAAAAATAGAACTGCTATATGATTTATCCTTTCTGAGTGTATACTCAAAGGAAAGAAAATCATTATGTTGAAGAAACACCTGCACTCCCATATTTAGCATAGCTCTGCTCACAACAGCCAAGATGTGGAATCAACCCAAGTATCCTAAACAGAAGAATGAATAAAGGGAAAATATGGTACATATACACACGGAGTACTATTAAATCACAAAAGGATGAAATCTTGCTATTTGTGGCAACATGGTAGAGCTTGGAAGGCATTATACTAAATTAAATAAGTCATACACATGAAGAAAAATACCACAATCACATGATCTGACTTATTGGTAAGCTAAAAATGTGGTCTCAGAGAAGTAGTGAATACAATGGCGTTTACCAGAGGCTGGGAAAGGAGTGTGTATGTGTGTGTGTGTGTATGTATGGTGGAGGGTAGATAGTGACAGGTTGGCACCTAACAATTACAGTTACAATTACTAGCACAGTAAGATGACTGTAGTTGATAACAATTAACTGCATATTTCAAAAAAGCTAGAAAAGAAGATTTTGAATATTCTCACCACAAGTAATGGTCAATGTCTGAGATGATGGGTATATGCACTAATTTGATTTTATCATTATACATTATATATGTGTATCAAAATTTTGTACTGTATCCTATAAATATGTACAGTTATTACGTATCAGTTAAATGAAAAAAAATCTGACAAAATCTTTTTCAGAAAGAATACTGACAAAGTGGTCTATTTTTAGCTTGCATTTTAAACTTTTTTAATTTCCTTGTCATCATTGAGTTTGGCTTGATCTGTAATCACCCATTGGTGTCTTTTCTCTGGCTCTTTTCATTCAGAGCTCACTGCCACCAGCATGAAATACTGGTCTATTTGTCTTTTCCAATAATTTTTACTCCCAAGTTTTAGTTTATCTTTGACAAGGAATCCCATTCTTCTTATGTTGGGTTAGCCATTCCTATGATTACCAACATCTTTCGGTGCTTCTTGCACCCTAGCTCTTATCTCGGGCTGTTCTTGATGGTTGAACTACATCTCTGGGTGAGGGATGGGACCTTCCTTGATAACTAAAACCCTTAACACCTGGGAGGATAAAATAGAGTAACTAGTTAAACCATGAATGACTTATGGTACAATTATAGAATTAAAATTCCTTAAATTCCTGTAGCCATGGGTCGGAGACAGTATAGAGCAGTATTTATGAGTAAAATCTCTGAAGCCAGCTCTGATCCTGGATGAATTTTGTAGCTTTCTGGAACTCAGTTTCCTTATTTTGAAAAAGAGGATATTAATAGTGTCAGTTTGTAGGTTTTATAGGAGGATTAAATATAGCTTGAATTTTACATTGTATTTGACATGATCTATGTCTTTACTTTTATTATTAGTGTTGTTACTATTATTATTTTGACAAAAATAAACTGCAAATTCAATGAGTCTTGTCATAGAAATAAAAATCAATCTGTTTCTTGTTTCTAGAATTTGGAGACTGAAGCCCACAGTAGTAACAGGCATCCCATTACATCAAA